>NW_024080638.1:1543964-2143964 GCF_003009895.1 Hyaena hyaena | reverse complement strand
TAGAATGTGTGTCTAGGAAGAAAACAGGTTAGGGAAGGAAGAAGACAGACATTGCCATAGCATTGGTGAACCACTGTCCCCTGTCTCTCAGCTTACCAGGCCCAAATGGGGTTCCCTACTTCTGACCCTCTATCCCTGTCATCTAAGTTCCAAGATGGTTAGCCTGTATGAGAACAGTAAGTTACCTTGCTCGACTCGCTTCACTCCCTGCACCTGGTGATTGGGTCAGGTATGGACTCATGACCCCCACTGGTTCAGTGAGACTCAATCCTAGAACCTCTCTTTCCACTAGGGGTGCTGAGCTGTAAAGACATGGACCAGGGTAGCAATTTGGCATTGAGCAACCATTTTGTCAGCATGATGGGAGAGCCCGATTGAGAACGAAGCCAGCAAATAAGAAAGCAAAGCTGAAGCAGACATACCTTTCAGTAATATCCTTCAGGCATGTCTGATCAGTCCTCCCCCTGGCTTTTTTTTTTTTTACTAAGAAATCCAATAAATCCTTTAAAATTGCTTTTCTTGAGCCCAGTTTGAATTGAGTTTCTGTCACTTATAAGCAAAAGACTTAATGGAGGCCCATTTGCAAAACTCTGGAACAACTCCTCTCCCTTCCCCTCCACCCTCAAATTGGTGGCCTGGACATACCTGCTCGACCCTCTGTGCGAGCACCCCCCACGCCTGTTGGTGAGTAGTGGGCCCCTCTGAGATGGAGCTCCCTTTGAGTCATCCTACTTCCTTATGGCCTGACTGCACTTTCTCCTCACTTGTTTCTTTTTTCTTTTTTCTTTTTTTTTCTAAACACGGTTTGTTGTGAATCAAATGCAACATTTGTTGACTTCTAATGAGGTTAGGATTATTTAGAATCACACTGATTTTTTTCTACCCTACGGAAATGATAGCAGAAGACCTCTTAAAAGGATGTAAACTCAGTATAAGGTGAGGCTCAGTCTCACATCGGTCCTGATACGAACAGGCCAGTTTTGAATGCTGCAAGGAAACACTCTTCTACAAATCAGTCATTTTTAGGTGTCTTAAACATCAGAGTATGGCATCTATCCACAAAGCTTTGATTGATACAAAATGGTGACAAAAATCTAGTAGTGTTTAGTGGCATGTGGCATCACTTTGTCTCTCTCTCTCTCTCTTTCTCCCTCTTTCCCTCTCTCTCTCTCTCTCTCTCTCTCACACACACACACACACACACACACACGCACACACACACACTTAAAAAAATTGAGAGACAGTAGCATCACTGTTAAATAAGTTCAAAGACCATGTTTTGGAGCTTTCTGAGAAGTTCTGGAGCTGTTGGGAGTTTTGTTAAGAGTCAGCAGGAGCTGAAAGACTGCTCAGTTGAGATTTCCATAGCAGAAGAAAGTTGTAGAAAACCCAAAGAGAGGAGTTTGCAGGCCAGGCCCTCTCCCTGCTTCACAGCAGCCTCTAGCCACACTATCTTGAGCAGTTCCTCACACATTCCACATTCCAGCTTCCTTACACTTGCACCTAGAAGGGACTCCCTATGCTTCCTCAGTTAGAAAATATTATTTGAGATGCCTCAAATGGTACAGCTTCTGCCTTCTAGGGAAGAATTAATCACCATTTTCTCTATGTCCCATAGTGCTTTGCACATACCTCCACGTTGGAATATTTCATGTGGTACATTTTTGTGAACGGCTTCTGTGGTAGTCTCCCTGGCCTAACTATGGGTTCCTTTAAAGCAAAAAGACTGTGGCTCAGCCATCTCCCTAGTTCCTGTAATTTTAGGCTGAAGCTCGGCATATAATGAATGAGTTTTTTCAAAATGCAAATAAATGGAAAACTATACCAAGATCATATAAAATTGCACAATAAGATTTATAGGTTCCCCATAATAAAGAAGTTTTCATAGCCCCAAGAAGACTGATAACAGAATTGATAACTCAGAGAGATGGTGCCAGGGGTACCCAGATGGCTCAGTCAGTTAAGTGTCTGACTCTTTGGCTCAAGTCATGATCTCAAGGTTTGTGGGTTCCAGCCCCACGTCAGGCTCTGCACCATCTGCTTGGGATTCTCTCTCTCTCCCTTTCTCTCTGCCTCTCCTCACCCTTTCAAAATGAATAAAATAAACTTCAAAAACAAAACCAAATAGATTGTGCAAAAGGGTCCTTCTGGGCAGGCCAAATAAACTTTGTGCATGCTTCAGTCTGTGATTGAATTAGTTTTTCTTGATCACATGAGGAACAACTGAGACAACCTTGAAATGAAATGACCTGATTTTCTCACTTGCTTCATGTAGACTGGTGTTGATCTGGTTAATAGTAGGGTTGCCAGTCTGCCTGGGGGAGCTCAAGTTTGCACCTGCTGTCCCTGCAAACTATTTATAGTGCCCCAGTTAAGTCTCAGAAGTGTCCCAGTGTGGATGTAGATTCTTTGGCCACTCTATTAATGGAGAATGCTGTTGGCCTGAGATGTCAAATACAGAATTGGACCAAGAGATAATTTCTTCTGAGTGGCAGAGGGCCTTCACTCTAGCTGTTCTCTGTGTCTTAGCAGTCAAGGAGGGGTAACATCTGCAGTAGATGTTAATAAGTATCTTAGAGAGAAGGAAGCTGGGGCTCAGAGAAGTTAAGTAAACTGCTCGAGGGCTCACAGCAAATAAAGATCAGTGCCAATGTTAACCTCATTTTGTCTGACTCCATCTCTTGTCTACTTTGCAACATGGCTCATTATTTAAAAACTGCTTTTATAAGCAAATCCCCTTATTCTGGAATTCATTTTCCCCTGTCTGGATTATTAAGTAGTAATGTAATTCCTGCCTTGCCAGAGAAGACCTGGTTGACATCTGTTTGTTGTAAAAGATCATTATGGTCTGTGAAGTTCAGTCTTTAGATTAATGTGTTGTTTCTGATATGAAATAACAATCAAGTTTTTGTGAACAAGTGTCTCTGTTATAATTAATCTCAGCAATGATCTTTTGACTTAGGGATGATTAATATGTAATTAGGTAGGTTTAACTGGAAAACATTTAATTATTTATAATAGGGACAAGCAGGGGTGTCAGGAGTGGGGACAGAAATTAGCCACCAGAGCTATTAATGCTTTACTGTATGATTATTTCAGCATTGAGGATCACATTTTTACATGCAATAGCAAAAAAAAATTGGAAACAACCTATAGTCCAAACTACATCCATATAAGGGAATAGTATACAGCTGTTGTAATAAGTAGTAGTTGGTTATAGATACTTACCGATGTGGAAAGATAGATCCAAAGGGCAAAAAGTAGGTATAAAGAGATATACGTTATGATTTATTAAAAACAACAATGCATATCCTAAAAATGTCTGAAATATATCTCTTTATTTCTACTGTCAAAATTATGGGTGGTTTTCAGGGCATCTAGGTGGCACAGTCAGTTAAACATCTGACTTTTGATTTCGGCTCTGCGCTGAATGTGGAGCCTGCTTGGAATTCTCTCTCCCTTTCTCGGCCCCTCCCTCCCTCACATTCTCTCTCTCAAAATAAAGGATGCCTGGGTGGCTCAGTCAGTTAAGCATTAAACCTCAGCTTAAGTCATGATCTCACAGTTCATGAGTTTGAGCCCTGCATCAGGCTCTGCATTAACAACTCAGAGCCTGCTTTGGATTCTCTTTCACCTTTTCTCTCTGACCCTTCCTCTCCCAAAATAAATAAACATTTAAAAATAAATAAATAAATAAACAAACAAACAAAAGAAGGAAGGAAATCCTGCCATATTCAAAACATGGATGGCACTTGAAGAAGGCATTATGCTAAGGGAAAGAAAGATGAATACTGTATGATATCACTTGTATGAGGCATATAAAACAGTCAAACATGTAGAAGCAGAAAGTGGGGCGCTCGTTACCAGGGGCTGGGAGAAGGGGAAAGGGAGAGTTGGTATTGGGTTATGGAAGATGGTTGAATTCTAGAATCTGCTGTATAGCCTTGTGCCTGTAGCTTACATTACTATAATTATGCACCTAATAACTTGTTGAGGCTAGATCTCATGTTAAGTGTTTTTATCACAATTAAACAATGCTGACAACATAAATAAACATTAATTTTTTTTTTTTTAAATAAAGGGGTGCCTGGGTGGCTCAATCAGTTGTGTCAGACTTCAGCTCAGGTCATGATCTCACATGATCTTGTGGTATTAGAGTTCAAGCCCCGTGTTGGGCTGTGTGCTGACAGAGCCTGGAGCCTGCTTCGGATTCTGTGTCTTCTTCTGTCTCTGCTCCTCCCCTGCTCACACTGTTTCTGTCTCTCTCTCTCAAAAATAAATAAACATTAAAAAATTTTAAAATAAAAACCACTAACAATGACCAATAAAAGCATGTGTGTCCCTCAGGACATAGCTGAGCCCTCCACCATTATCTACAGGATACCTCTCTTCTGAGGCTTGGAGGCTTGTATTGCTCAGGTAAAGAAATGCCTATTACTGGGAACAGTATGACAGGTTTTCCCTGATGAGATTTTCTTGAGTCAATGAAAATCAATGGGATTTTCTGGAATTTTGCATTCCTACGTTGCAGGTGAAGAACTGATTTTGAGAACTTCTGCTCTTATAGAACAGGCTGCTGTTCCAGAGAACTCTTTAGGAGAATAGGAACTAATAATGGGAATAAAGTGTAGGCGTGAATTTAAGCATAGGAGAGGAAAGCAAGCTGACACAATTTCCCTTGCCTTTGAGGTTAGGAATCTTGAGGTTATTTATACAGTTAGCTCCTGGAGAAAGCATTTGTTGGAAAAATAATCTATTGTACCTTAAAATGAATGGCTGCTTTGGGCCATCCCATTTATTAGCTACCATTTACCAAATATTTCCAATGTGCCAGACCCCACACTGAGTACTTTGCAGACACCATCTCATTTAATCCTTGTAAGCACCCCATAAGGTAGGTCTTTTATCTTCATTTTGGGTAATGAGGAAACTGAAGCTTGTGGAGGTGAAATATGTTGGTCAAGGTCACACAGCTTGTGAGTGGCAGAGCTCCAGAAATCTATGCTCTTAACCACAGTGCTACTTTGCCACCAGAATTAAAAGGAAAAAAGAATTGGAGGAGAGGTCAGAAGGGCAAACCTGAAGCCCTGGACACCCGACAAGGACATTGGACCAGCTAGAACTTTGTGTCCCTCTCAGTGAGTCAAGAAGTCAATGCTTGTTGTCCACCCATGGTCATATCCTTTAGATTCTTTAGTGGGAATAGGATGTGCTGTTGTATGATGGGATAGAAAACTTATGGACTTTGGATCTATATCTATTGGTTCAAGTTTCATCCGTGCAAATTATGTGTGCATAGGTAAGCTCCTTCTCATGCCCTGTGTTTGTCATAGGCGAATGGGGTGGCTCAGTGAGGAGAATAGGTGTAAAAGTACCTGACACTGGCTTTGGCAGATGTATTAGCCAGGCTATGCTAGGCCATGCCAAGTTAACAAATCCCTTATTATTTTTCATAATAAAATCCCATTTTTCTCTTCACATGAAGCCTCATCCTAGTTACACCACCCTCCTCATCTTGTGGCTCTGTTGTCTGTTGCCTTCAAGTCACCACAGTAGGTAACAGAAAACTGAAAGAGGCACCCCAGCTCCACACTGCCCCAGCCCAGACGTGGGACAAGTCATATCTGTTCACAGTCCATCGGCCAGTACTAGACGCCCAAGCCCCAGCAATCACAAGGAAGGCTGGGAGAGAGAGGGGATACCTGGGTAGTTAGTGCAGAGACTTGTTTCATGAGGTGAAGGTTTCCTTCTTTCTTACTTCCTAATGAATTTTTTGGAATTAAAATTGACACACAAATCTAAAGCTTAGTCAGAAAGCTCTTTGGTTCTAATTGAGTGGATTCAGTGTCTTTCATAGCATACATCTACACTGTGCACAAGGAAAAAGTGAGTGAATTATTTTGATCATTGGACACACTTACATTGTTTAATGGGAAAAATCCAGAATTAATAACAATACCACGTTTTGGGAAACTATTGAAATGGACTGAATGTCTCTCAGGGAAAGAAAGAAATATCTTAATCTGGTGTGTGTACATGTATTTTATTTTTTATATTGCATTATAGACCATTAGAACTAAAATTACCATGGGGCACCTTGGTGATTCAGTAGGTTAAGCATCTGACTTCAGCTCAGGTCATGATCTCATGGTTCCTAAGTTCGAGCCCCACGTCAGGCTCTGTGCTGACAGCTCGAAGCTAGAGTCTGCTTCAGATTCTGTGTCTCCCTCTCTCTCTGCCTCTCCCCTGCTTGCTCTCTCTCTCTCTGTCTGTCTCTCAAAATTAAACGTTAAAAAAAAAAAGAGCTAAAATGACTCTAGCAATTGTTTGCTTGTGCATTCTTATCTCACCTTTTTCCACAGGATTTGAAGCAGTACCTTAGAAATGACAAACTACTATAACAGTTGGTTCTTCATGCTTCTTGTATCCTACCACCAATCATTGTCTACCCTGGTACCTAACAGGTCTTTTTAAATGCAAAGCTGATCAAGCCATGCCTACTTTAAAAGAAAACAGTTGAGCATCTGACTCTTGATTTTGGCTTAGGTCCTAATCCCAGGGTTGTGGAATCGAGCCCCATGTCAGACTCTGCCCTGAGTGGAGCCTGCTTAAGAGTCTCTCTCTCTCCTGCCTCCCTTCCCTACTTGTGAGTACACATTCTCTCTCTACAAAAAAGAAGAAGGAAAGAAAAAAATTCAAAGACTTTACTCTGTCCCCCCACCCAAATCCTTAGCCTAACTGAACAGCCTGCTGTGATCTACCTTCCCATCCTGTACTAGCTGTCAATCTGGCCAAGCTGGAACTATGCTTCCCAGAATTCCCTTCCCTGTGTAATTCTGGGTGAAAATTGGCCATGACAGATGTCCACTACTAACATGCAGAAAGTATGTCCTATGTACCAGGCACCGGTCCAAAAACCTTGTACGTACTCATTTATTCTTGGCAATGATCCTAATGTTATTCCCATTTTACAGATATAGACACAGTGACTAAGTCCCTTGCCCAAGATCACCCAGTCAGTATTTGGACTCAGATTCTGTGACTCTATAGCCCATGCTTTTCATTATCACTATCATTAGATGCTATTGAAGCTTTAACAGAGCTTTTGGAAATTTTTCTGTATGGAAGAGACTCAGAAAGAGATGACCTGTTTTTGTATGGATATGATAACTGGAATTTTTAGTCATCTCTTTACTAGCTTGGGGATAAAGCTGAACCTCCAGAGGACAAAGCTGATAAAAACTCAAGAAAATTATTTATATTCCATTGGTGCTTGTAAAAGTGAGTGGCTAACATTTGTCTGGCGCACAATTAATTAGAGCTTTTCTTCAGATCAAAGGGTCTCATCAGGTATGCCATGGTATGATCAGAATGGAATAGTTTTGCTTGCTGTAGTAACAAATGACTCCCAAATCTCTTAAAACAGAAGACATTCATTCCTTGCTCAAGCTTTATGGTTATTGAGGGTTGGCTGTGGCTCTACTTCATACAGTCTTGACTTTGGTATCCAGGGTGATCTGTAACTTTGCTGGCCACTGTGATAAAGAGAGAGAACAAGACAGTTATACTCTGGCTCTTAAAGATTCTGCTTGGAGGTAGCATGTCACTTCTGCTCCCATCTCATTGGCCAAAGCAAGACACATGGCTGTGTATGGGTTCACATACATTTCTGCAAGGGTCACTAATTTGGGTGACTCTCAGTCAGTCAGTTTACCATAAGACACTGCTCCCTTAGCCACACGGTTGATGGGCAGAAGCCGGGATGACCCAAACCCTCTTAAAGATCATATATGGCCACAGCTAACCTTTCATGTTTACTCCAGTGCTTTATCTATTTCCGCACCATGAACTAAAACCAATTGGCAGTATTGACTTTGATTGTCTCACCGAATTCCCACAAGAATTAGGGCACCAGGGCACCATCAGGTGGAGCCCAAATCTAAAATTTGGGATTTTAGCCTCCGTACCCAAGGTGTTGTTGGCTGTCATAAGGGACACTGTGAATAGGTCAGCAGAAGCTATGACCTGAGGAGCTAGAGTTCAGGCTCTTCAGCTCCACTGGCCTCTGTATATATCTTCTCCTGGGTTGAATTGGCTCGTTGACAGAGCCGGCAGTGACCGCACAGGCTCAGAGATAACCAAGGAGAGTGTTGAGCACAAACATGCTGCAGACTGTATTTTTTCTTATTATTAAGGCTCTGGAGACAAGAACATGACAACATTTTGGCAGCTGGGACTGTGGCCATGTGTGGGAGAAAGTGATTTGCATGAGCAATGCAAAACCACCTGGTTTATTGCAACTGACTCTGAACAAGTTAAATGAATCAAATCCCCAGTTGGATACCAGAAGAAGCTAACTTACGTGTGTGCGTGTGCACACACACACACCATGGAGCTCCTGCAAGGAAAAAAAGAACACCACAACTACCTAACACTCAGTTCTATACAAATAAACAGTATACTAAGGAGCCTTTTGTCCTCTTGCTGTCACTCCCTGGCCTTGTTTTCCTGAGCTTGTCTAAATCATCTTACCCTGGCAGCCCTGTAACTGGGCTTCCCCTCCCCAAGCCCAACCACCCCTCTGTGGGCCCTCTGGAAGGTTGTGCTCAGTGGTGCAAAGGAGCCCCAGGAATGGGAGTGCTTGTCCTCTAACCATCAGCAATGAGAACATTCCACCAACCTTCCTGATTGCAGAATCCTGGGTCCCACTCTGGACTATCACCAAATCCCTGGTGGATTCTTCTGCAAACTGAAGTTTCCAAACCATAGCCTTAGATAGCCAAATGCTGCATATGGATCTGACAGACTCTTGCAACCCCTCAGCCTCCCAGGATTCCTCCTCTCTCCTGGCCAAGTACTCCAGTGAAGACGTATCCCAGGGATGCTTTTCTTTACTGAAAAGGCCATCACCGCCTTGGGTTACAGGCTGACATGGTCTGGGAGAGACAGGGCTGTGTGTCAGAGGATTGGAAAAGAGAGAGCATGGTTGGCAAAGTCATAGGGAAAGAACACTTAGTAGGAAACTGAAGACTTGATTTCAAGACTGGGTTCAGTTACTAATCTTGATAATTCTGAGTTTACTTGGGCTCTCATTGTTCTTTTATTCACTGAACAAACGTATATTAAATGCTTACCGTACGTTAATTCTATTTTGGCTGCTGGGGATAGAGTAGTTATGGTAGCCAGCCTTCAAGATGGCCCCCAGTGATCCCAGTTTTCTTTCTTTTTTTATCAGTTAATTTATTTTAAGAGAGAGAGAGAGAGTTGGGGAGGGGCAGAGAGAGAGAGTCCCAAGCAGGTCCTGAACCACCAATGCAGAGCCCAATGTCGGACTTGAACCCACAAACCATGAGATCATGACCTGAGCTGAAGTCAGATGCCTAACTGACTGAGCCACCCAGGTGACCCCCCCACCCCATTTTTTGATAGTCACAATCTTGTGTGGTCCCCTCCTGCAGTGAATAGGAATGACCTGTGTAAACAACAGGATATTGTAGAGATGACAGTCTGTGACTTCTGTGGCCTAGTCAGAAAGACAGAGGCATCTGCTTTGCTTTCTTTTGGATTGCTCACCCTGGGGGAAGCCAGCTGCCCTATTGTAAGGATGCTCAGGCAGCTTGGAGAGGCCCCTGTGGGAAGAAACCGAGGCCTCCTACCAATAACCAGCACCATATGAGTGATCCATTTTGGAAAAAATCCTTCAGCATCAGCCAAGCCTTCAGATAGCTGCAGTCCATCAGACATCTTGATTGCAATGTCATGAAAGACTTCTATCCAGAACCACCCATTAAGCTGCTTCAGAATTCCTGACCCACAGAAACTGTGGATAATAAATGTTTATTATTTTAAGCTACTCTGTTTTGGGGTAATTTGTTAAGCAGGGATAGAGAGCTAATACAGTAGTGAGCTGGAAATTCAAGATGTACCCTATTATAGATACAGAAATGCTGATGCATAGGAGCACATGTACCCCAATGTTCATAGCAGCACTCTCAACAATAGCTAAAACATGGAAAGAGCCTAAGTGTCCATCAACGGACGAATGGATCAAAATGTGGTTTATCTATACCATGGAATACTACATGGCAATGAGAAACAATGAAATCTGGCCATGTGTAGCAACATGGGTGGACCTTGAGGGTGTTATGCTGAGCGAAATAAGTCAGGTAGAGAAGGACAAATACCATATGTTTGCACGTATAGGAGGATTAGGAGGAACTTAACCGAGGAACAAGGGGGAGAGGAAGGGGGGAAATGGTGGGGGAAAGGAAGAGAGGAAAACCATGAGAGACTCTTGAATGCTGACAAAAACTGAGGACTGATGGATGTGGGGGGGAGGGGGGGATGGGCATGGAGGAGGGCACTCGTGGGGATGAGCACTGGGTGTTATGTGGAAACTAATTTGACAATAAACTATTAAAAAAAAAAAAGATGTACCCTATTATACCCTCCTGAAGAGTATAGTCTAGTTGGGTGGAAATGAGGAGGAAGGATAGACAAAAGTAAACCAAGTGAATAAATAAGTATAAATAGTGGTAAGTACGATGAAAGAAGCAAGCAGGGTGTTGTGCTGAGATAGATTATATGATGGGCCAGCTCCATTCGATAGAGTGGGCAGAGGGTACCTCCCCAAAGAGCTGCTGCTGAACCAGCCCCCGAAGGCTCCTGTGGTGCCACCTTGCACCCAGATACAAAGGCTCCACTTTAAGGATGACAGGGCATCCCTGCCTGCCCCTGACTCCTCATCTCTTTTTTCATCATGCAAACTTTTTAATTTACAGAAAACTTTAACAGTTTTTGTGGGCTTAAATGTGGCATATACCACATTAACAGTAGCATTACACTTCATTCCTTGAAGATGTGCTTATCTTCACTCGAGCTGTCAGCACCCTTCCGATTTCTGGTCCAGTCTACTCTTGTTTCTCTTCACCATGTACACAAAGTAGGCAAGGGTCTCTTTTTCATTCGTGGGTATGTTCCTGAAGTCTCAGCTGACAGTTTCTGCTAATTGGCCCCTATTGAATCATGGTCTGCCCTGCAACTTGTGGTATCGTTTATAGCAAGGTCAAGAAGTAAACTTCTAACCTTGTCTCAACCATGGTTGGATGGGGTCTCTTGGTTGTACCAATTTAGCTTATTCCTCCACTTTGTAGAGGGGGACCAGCACCATCATGTGGGATCTTGGAGGCCATGGCTTGGGGTTTGCCCTTTATATTGACAGGAGCAGGAGTCTCTGGAGGGTTTTACGCAGCAAAGCAAAATGATTTAATTTATTCTTCGAAAAGTTCACTGTGCTTATTCTCCAGGTCTGTCCTCTCCAAGTCTCAGGTTTCTAATTTGTAAAACAGGAGTCTGAGATAGAATTTTCCACCCTGCTTATCCCCACAAAAGGCTCTCCTTTCCAGGCTAAACATTTCAGTTCTTTCCACCGTCTTTCACACTGTTTGGCCTCTTCACAAGCTTGGTTATTCTCTGTGCAATTTAATTGTGGTCTTGTCCTCTGGAATTGGGGCACTTCAGACCCAGCCCAACACTCTATCCATGGTCCATCCAACCTGTGGTAGAGCAGGGCTGTCCATCCCCTCATAATATCAGTTCTGACATGTGTTAACAGGCATGGTTTCACTGCAGAAGTTCTTTGCTGCTACTCTGAAGGTGAATTGTATGAAGGCACTCTTTGCCACTCTGCAGCTGTTCCCCCTGACACCCCTTTCCCTGTCATCACACATTCTCCCTGCAGTTGGCAACACCAGGACAGAAAAGACAAGGAGGTCCTTGCAGGGCACCTCCTCTGAGATGATCTTCTGGCAAGAGATGGCCTAATTAGGATTCCAGGCACCATCTCTTCAAGAGGGGCATGTTCTTTTGAAACATGGCTACAGACATGAACATTGCATTAGAAACATTGAGGACTTGAATCTTAGTTCCAAAGAGAACGATCTGAGAATGGCGCTGCAGATGGGTCTGAAACCTGATGGGGAGTTCTCATACAAAGGATCGGTTCTGCCTGGAGTTCAGAGAAAAGATCACACTAGCTCATTTAGATAGGAATGATAACTATCCAACTGGGGTAACAGATAAGTGCTTCCAGAAACAGCCTCTTTAGGCAATGAAGCCTCAAATGGCTGCCTTCAGAGGGAAGGGGGAAATGGTAGAAGACAGAGAAGAATTTAGGTCAGCCAGAATGGGGCCCCAAAAAGTCAAGTTCAGAAATAATTTAACAGATAGGGATCCAAAGAATATGTGGTTTGCCTGACAAATGACATTCACTTTGAAAGTGAAAATGAAATTGGGGAAAGCAAAATTGCTGCATAATGGGTCCCGGAGATTGAAGAGAAATGATACCAGGGGAGAAAGGAGTTGTAAAGCCTTCCTAGTTAAGCATGAAATTGGAATGAATGAATTTTGGCCCATAAAGGGTCAGGTGAAGATCGTACAGATAATGGCTTAATCCCGAGCAGCTCCAAAACGGTGTTCATTAGCAGAGGATCTCAAGCCCTCGACAGGCGAGCCTGACCAGCCTCACGCTGCCTTCTCTCCAGCCTGCTCGTTCTGGGTGGACCTCTTTAACAGAACAAGACCACTTAATTCAACAGTTAAGCCAAGGAATGATGGAAAAAGACTTTTACCCTGAATGTCAAGGGGCCTCGAAAGAGCTGGGTGGTGTGTGAGGGGGGAAAGATGATGCACATGGAAACCAAAGAAGCACTGTGGGGCTGGCAGAATCTCATCCTTGCAAATAATGATCCTTGGCCACCTAGCAAAAGGCACATGGACTACTGCCTAGGGACATCTGGGTTTTGTTCCTGGCCTAATGAACGGACTCTCTGTGAGATTGTTAGACCAGACACTTCATCTCTGTGAGACTCCTTTTATCCACTTCCAGACAAGCATAATCATATCTGTTGACCCTCTTCTCCTTCACAGAAATAGAGGTTTGCACAGTGTGTTCATGAGCATTGACTCCTCATTAACCTTCACAGTAGCTCTACAGGGGGCATGATTGCCTCCATCATATGGATGACCAACTGAGGCCCAGAAATGTTAAACATCTTGTCCAAGGTACAAACCTAAGCAGAAGAACCAAGACTAGAACATAAATAATCCAATTTCAAATACAGGGCTCTTTCTGTGACCCCACAACCATCTACTGAACAAGAGAGAAAATTATGAGTGGTTCTTCTGGGACACAGTAATTATGGTAAAGAGCGTGGTTTTTGGAAGAAGTCAGCTTACATTCGAATTCCAGCTTTGTCACTTTCTAGTGGCTTCACTCAGTCACACAAACCTTAGTGTCTTTGTTTATAAAATAGGAATCAAAACAGTGCCTCAGCCATGAGATTGCTGTGAATTCAGTGTCCACAGAGTGTTTGGTGAATCATATAGCAAGTGCTCAGTTAATGGAAGCTTGCTGTCATAGCCAGGCATGGTGCCATGTTGCTGGAAACCTAGATGGGAGAGGGATTAGGAGGGACGGCTCTGAACTCAGATGACATGGGTTTGCATTCTGACTCTGTCATTTATTATATCAGGGACCTTAAAAATTGCTTAACTTTTCTAAGCCTCAGTTTTCCCATCTGTAAAACATATACATAGCTACATGTCTCATATCATTGTGAGAATTAAGTGAGATATTTGCAAGAGCACCTGGCACAGTGTGGACACACCAAAATTATTCTCCGTGGTAGCATTAGTCCATCATGGCCGTGGATTAATGATCAGAAAGAAGGGCTAGGGCTTTATAAAAGTGAATAGTTTCAGAAATCAGTACCCATAAAGTGAATTCAGAGTGAAACATGGAATTATTGGGTCCTGAAGAGTGTTTCTTCACAGACCTTGAATTATACTTGCGTTTTGGTGTCCTCTTAATCCCAGTATGTATCCTCTCTCATGCTTTGTAGCGAATACTGTCTCATCACTGCCTGCAATGGCTGTTTGGAATTCTTGGTATCCTCCATTGTTTTCATTTTCAACTCAATCCATTAGTTCATCCACTCACTTCTTCCTTTCTTCTTACATTCATTCATCTTCAGTTCACCCTTCAATTTCAGAGACATTTCTTGTGTATCTCCTTTAGGTCAGGCAATGAATTGTGGTCATACCACTCCAGAGCCAAAAATGTCCTGGAGGACATGAGATATGTGTATAAATGCCAAAATACAAGGGAGATCATTGTGGAGGGATGGCTGGTTAAATTAAAGATACACAGGGAGACAGAGCTCATAGCCATCTGGAAGGGGAATCATGAGGGGAGGGGCACTGGGCTAGATTTAGGTGGGGAAAGGATGCTCCAAGTGAAGAACCAGCACTCAGGATGCTTAGGGAAGAGGTGTTACCTGGTCTCACATGGTGGAGTGATGACTACCTGGTTTTCTGGGCTCTGAGCCCTGTTATGGGTAGCCCTGTCAAGTGTGGGGGGAGAGAAAAGGGGAGTAAGTATGCAGGGAGTGCAAGGAGCAGGGAATCCAGGAGTCAGACAGACATAGGTTCACATCCCATCTCCACATCACACATGCTAAATAGCTTTACTTCTTGGAGCCTCAGTCTTTCCATCAGTGATATGGAAATAATACAGCTTTTCTGACAGTGGGGCTGTGGGAGCCCTGGTGGAATAATATATGTGAAAAAAATTTCTCTGACAAGACACAGGTTTCACATTGGAATGGAAGGTAGGATGTCACTTTTATTGCTAACCTACAGGAGTAGGTTCACCAGTAGTGCTACCAGCCCCCCATGACACTGTCCAAGAGTTGGTCCCCAAAGGATCTCATCTTACTTTTCCTGTGGTAACTGACCTGTCATACAGAGTACACACCAGTGGAAACTCTACATGGTGAAGTCAGCTTTGGAGATGCAAAATGATACTTTCTGCCTGTGTGTTCTCTTCTTTCCCTTCATTTAGGGAGGGAGGAACCTCTGTGTTTTCTTGCTTCTATTTTGTGATAGAATAGAAAGCAGGAGTGGCCTCCATGAGACTTCTTTTACTGTCTTTGTTTTTCAAAGTCTAAACCCACTGAGAAGACTATGCTGGGTTTCCTTGAAGGAGGGCGCAGAGCGCTGTTGTTATCAAGGAAACCCTGAAAGACAGATCGAAGAAGGGATCTATGGAAATCAAAGAAAGAAATAGAGGGCAGTGGGCTCCATGAGATTGGGCAGTGGCACTATGATCTGGATAGGCCTCAGAGGAGAATGGCTGCATGATTTCCAGACCTGGTAAATATTACTTTGCCCCAGAAGCAGCACAAGCAATGGACCCAAAGGGACCGTGTGCATGTGGACAATGGGTGTCTTAGGCTAACGGTATGAACTGATAACTAATGATTCTGGGTGAGAGAGGATCCCAAGTTCCATAGCACTACATAAAATTCCAGCACCCAGTCCTCTGAGAGGAAGATTTGAAGTTGAATTTTCTACAGCTTGGAGGAGTGGAGACTTGTTAAGATCGTTGATTAAAAGATATTTTAAAAATGTGATATCACTTGTAACCTTGCATATGTGAAATGGGAGTAATACTTCCTCAGCTATTAGATACAACAGGTCTACCCATTTTACTTGGAGATGTGTTTGGGGATGCTTCATTTGCATAATCTGTTTAGCTGGCTATTTGCTTAAAGCAAGGTAAAGAGTATGTGCTCTCTTTGATACATAACTCTCCTAGCATGTCATCACAGCAGAAGGATTCGTGATAACCTCCACTCTGGTAAAGGTGCATCACTGTCTGATGTTTGGATCACTCAGACCATGAGGGAATTCAGTCAGCCGGAACTCACAGAGTTCTATCAACACACAGAGACTGCTCTCAGGTGTTCTCAAACTGGCCTGCGTTGGGAGTTGATGTGGCACTTCATATGCAAAGTCTGCCACTTGAAGAAGTGAATTACCTATGACTGATAGGGAGTACTAAAATAATAATGCTGTCTTCATCACTAAACTAATGGATGCTATATCAGTCATATTGAATCCTTATAGAAATATCTGCCACAGGACAAAGGCAGAAATTTAAATAAGCTAGTCAAAGATATAAAAGTAGAGTCTGAAGGGTTGATCTGCTAGCATATGACTTTTTTGCAGATCTTCTTGGCTTGAGCTACTTTTGATCTCCATGATATATAAACATACGTTAGCTTTGTTTTTCACAAGTCATATCTGGTAAGTGGACAGGAATGGGAGGGTTTGAAGAAGCTGGCCAGAATATGCTTTTCCCAAGCCTCACCTCAGAGCTCAGTATTTAAGCACTCAAAGTATATCTTCCAAACTGGATAAAACTTCTTAAGATAATAGCCTTCAATGATGTTGGTCAATGACATGGGCCTCCTGCTAGTTAGATGCGACAGATCACTTCTCAATTTCTACCTCTTTCTCTCTGCAAACCCCTAGAAGTCCCTATATACATCCCAATCAAATTATCCTGGCTAAAAGTATCTTCTGTTCAAGGTAAGGCTTCTTCACACCTAATGGGCAGCTACTTTACAGCTGACTGTTGCAGTCCATCCCGTGGCAGACCCAGTCTCAGTGAGAGAAGGAAAAACACTAGACCAGATTGTGGCCTGGTCACTTACATGTCTGAGCCTCAGCTAGATGGGCAATGGCACCGCTAAGAGAGATGGAGAATTCAAGAGCAGAGTAGATACGATGGGGAAGAGACTGCACCAAGTCTTGAGTGTGTTGAGGTCTGGAGAGACATCCACGCAGAGGTTTCTGTGTATATTTGGCCATGTGGTTTTGATACTCAAGGGAGAAGTCTTGGCCAGAGACAGACTTAGGAGTCATAATGTGGGCCCAGATTCAGCAGAAGCCATGCAAATGGGTACCATGATCCAGGAATAGGCTATAAATTAAGAAAAGGGGATATTGGACAAAGCCTCAGGAATATCAAAATTTAAAGAGAGAATAAAGGTAAAGGGTCCAAGGGTAGCTATCAGCAAGGATGAGTGTAGAGGAAAGAAAAAAACCCCATGGCAAGTACTAGATCAGAAGAAAAGGAAGAAGGTTCTGAGAAGGATGTATTCAACCTTCTTAAATGCTTCAGGTTAATCAACTAAGGCTGAGAACGGAACGTTCACTGGGTTTGACAAATAGGAAGTCACTTTAAAGGTGGAGTGATAGAAGATAAAGTCAGGTTGATGAAATATATACCATTTCAGGAAGATTATGATAGAATGCAAGAGTAGAGGAATTTGCTTTCAAAGAAGCTTTCCTTCCTAAGGGACCACATGTGAGGAAATAACAATAGGTGAAAATACAGTTAATTTTGGAAGTGAATGGGAAGGGATCTGGAGGGAATTTATATGTGGTGACCTTTACCATATGAAGTGAGAGATAATTGAGGAAGTGGCAGAACAGATGTAGCACAGGACTTGAAAAGGGCAGTGATGATTGGGATCAGGTTTGTAAAGAATGGGAGACAGGAAAGAATAAAATATTGATTTTAAAGACATTAATTAATTTAAAAGATTGATTGATGGATGATTTTTGAGGTCAAGATTTTAGATGTAGATGTTGGCCAGTCATAAATCTGAGTTCCTGGAATGGAAGAGAAAACTATGGAAATAGGTAAAGCAAGACCCTGGAGGATGAGATGCTGTAAGAATCCTTTGACAGATCTTGGGGGCATCTGAGATGGCAACAGGGATTGGGGTGAAGGGTAGGACTTTGAACCAGTGCCAGTGTTCAGCAAATGTTGAGTGAGTATCTACGTCATGCCAGGCACTGGATGCTGTGGTACCCAGTAAGCATAAGGGATGGATTTGAATGTAGTCAATGTGTAAAAGTGGTGGGAGTTGGAGACAATGGTGTAGCCTAATAGTGTGACCATGGAGACAAGAGGGTCTTTAAATCACATGAGAATGGAACTTGCTAAGAATGGCAGTGGAGGATTAGGAGAATCCTAACCCACTGGGTTGTAGGCTATGTGTTTTAAGGGTGAGGATTGTGGGCAGATGAACAGCCTCCCCTGGAGAAGGCTGCAGAGAAGCAGAATCATTAGGGACACACCACGTGCCTAGCCATGTGTTAACTGCTTGAATAACGACAGCATTTGGCCCTACTCTGAGGGTCCCTGGAACCTTTTTGAGCGCCCATCTGTGCTGCCAGACCTTGATGGGTTTACTGTTTCTCTCTGCTCTGTTGGCTAAGCCCTGCTCACACAGGGATAATGAAGGTCTCATTTGCCTCCAACAATATGGTGCCTTTCTGCATAATTTACATGTTTTCTTCAAGGCTCAGACACTAAGTAATGAGGTAACAAATTCTGGTGTGGGGTCTTGCTACTGATACATGGAAACCCAGACTCTGTACCTTTACTCTTCTATGGTACCTTCCAGCACAAGTCTGCAGTGTGGAAAGGTGTCTCTCTATCTTGGTCTTGGCAGGCACCTGTTACGGAGAAAACTTGGACTTCTCAGGATGACTGGCTGCATCTAACTGTTACCTATATGTCACTGTCACCTCCTGAAATTCAGCTGCAGTCAGTAAATTTATAAATACTTCTCTAAGATTGGATTTTGTTTCCAATTTGTAAGAACATTAACGACCATTTATTGAGCACTTATAGGTGTCAACCACTGTGCTAAGGATTTACATGAACTTTTTTTTCAATCTGCACAGCAACCAATGAAATAGATATGTTTTTCCTATTTTCTTCCCTTTTTCTTTTTAAAGGAGGTAACTGAGGCCTAGAGAAAAATCAGTAGTTCATGGGCACAGCTCCTCACAGAGATAGGATCACATCAGAGCCAGCCCTCTTAGCCACTGCCACACCTCTTCCTCAGGTTTTCCACTTTTTCCATCATTTGGCATCAACATACTAATAGTGTACAAGTCTGTGTTAACCTCCACCAGGAGGAAACCCTAATGAATTGAGGATTACTGGAAAGTAATGTAAGGCAAAGAGTAGAGGCCTCTGAGTAGGGACAGGGACAGGAGCCAGCCCAGAAAGGACTGTGTTGGCCACATTCAGTAGTTTGGACTATGACCTGCAGGCTTTGGGGAGACATTTGAGAATTTCCAATAGTGAAGTGAACACTATGCAAATACTCACTATTTACCTCCTGCATATTCATGAGGATGACTACATAAGGAATAGGAGGAGGCATGCCAGGCACCTAGAATTTAATGATTCTCAGAGTAACTGTCTCCTTAAACTTTGTGGTCTAGTAGCCTGGCTTGGCTCATCCTAGTCCAGATCCTGGAGGCTGTTTTGGGAGAGTAAAGGATAGATGCAACTTGGATTTTCACCCTTAAGTCATGATGAACAACGGGGAGAAGGTGAGAGGAATAGATAGGGTTACAGTTAGCCCTTACATAGGACACTGACTGAAGGAGTGACTTTGGGAGTATTAGACATTATAGTATTCCTATGGCAGAAAGGGAGAACCTAACCATGCCTATGTCCTTCTACCATCACTCTCAATTGAACTCAACATCAGATGTTCCTGACAGATTTTGCAAGTCTTCTCAAATGAGTAATGGGGTTTTACTAAGTCTCTTTGCTCTTTCCTGTTGATTGGACACTAGCCTCCGGTACACCAGGCCTGGAGGCAGGTTCTAGGAATTCCTACAGTATGGGTTCATCTTTGATCACCAAGAACCCACTAGGATTCAAAGTCAAGCTGGGTAAGAGCTCGACTGCTTGGGATGAGTGTAGGATGGTAGAGCATCCCCTATAATTTTCGAAGTTTTAGAACCGAAGATTGGGGATCCTTCTAATCATTGCATTCTTTTGGCTGACTTTATGAGTTCAAAATGCAGCTCATTGCTCTTTAGCAATTATGGTCACCTTTGTCCTAAATAAAGAGCAGCTGTCATTCCAAGCTCCTTCTTCCTGCATGCTTTCTTTTTTTTTTTAATTTTTTTTTTTAAATGTTTATTTCTGAGAGAGAGAGACAGCTTGAGCAGGGGATGGTCAGAGAGAGAGGGAGACACAGATTCTGAAGCAGGCTCCAGGCTCTGAGCTAGCTGTCAGCACAGAGCCCGATGTGGGGCTCGAACCCACGAACCGTGAGATCATGACCTGAGCCAAAGTCGGACGCTTAACCGACTGAGCCACCCAGGCGCCCCATTCCTGCATGCTTTCAACCCTACTTGGTTTAGCCTCATGATGTTAAAATGTAGTGGAAATTAAATGTCTAAAGAGCAAATGCATATTTAGTTCCTAGAGGTAAGGGGACACTTTTGGCACAACACAGGAAGTAACTGTAGAGTAAAATGTGAAATACAGTCCATGTAGACCCTGCTCTATAAAGGCTAAGGTGGAGAGATGGGGAATGCTTTGCCATTTTCAGCCCTAAGAGTCAACAGTGAATTCATTAGGGACTCTGGAGAATACTCACTGGGACATCAAATGCAGTGGGCTTGGGATTCTCTCAGGAAAAGAGAAGACTTCTGTTTTTGATTTTTGATTGTCAACTAGTTGATGGAAGACAGCACAGTGCAGTGGAAAGGGCCTGGGTCTGGAAGATGAGAGACTTGGTTTAAGCCTAGCTCTGTTACTATCCCAGGACAAGTGACTTGGCTTTTCTGGATCCTGAACTTTCTCTCCTTCAAAATGACTAGATGACCACTCATGTTGCTTCCAGCTCACAGATTTCCCTTTCTCTGAATGCCCAGGGGAAAAAAAAAAACGTCACCCCATCTGGTTCCCACTTCTAGACGATGAATGGTGGAGTTGTATCTCTTCAGGGACAGATGGTAGGCAGGTATTTGTTTCCATATTTGGTGTGATGTAAGAGGAGAAGGGAAAGAAGATAATGATGTTTGAGCCAATCTATCCAGGCCTGCCAGCTCCTCACCCAGCCTCCCTCACCCTTGTTCATTTTGTGTGGTTTGTCATAGGATGCCTCATCGTCTGGAACTTGACCCACCCTCCTCACTCTGACTGGCTGTTTCCAGGGTTATTCCCCAGAGAAGCCTACCTGTTTGAGGAGTCTGTTTTTGATGATGTTTTCAACTGTTGCTCTCCCAGTCCTCAGTCCTAAAGGGTCTTCATTGAAGCCAACCAAGCATCTAGCACTTCAAAAGAAATGTTGCCACATGTAAGATATTTAACACTGAAAATCCCCTCTCTGAGCACAGCTTCTGTCTCCACTTTACTCTGAGTCTGCAGCATAGAGTAATAAAAAGAGCAGAGACTTTGGAACACAGTGGAGATGCGGAACCCTGGGCAGTGGCTACCTCCCAGAGCCTCTATTTTCTTATTAATATAGAAAAGGCAATGGGGCGCCTGGGTGGCTTAGTCGGTTAAGCGTCCGACTTTCGCTTAGGTCATGATCTCGCGGTTCGTGAGTTCGAGCCCTGCGTCGGGCTCTGTGCTGACTGCCAGCTCAGAGCCTGGAGCCTGTTTCAGTCTGTGACTCCCTCTCTCTCTGACCCTCCCCTGCTCACGCTGTCTCTCTCTCTCTCCTAGAAATAAATAAAACATTAAAAAAAAAAAAAAAAAGAAAAGGCAAGAGCATACACCTGGAGAGTGGATGGATGAATTTAAAGAGGGGATGTGTGAGAAACACCAGGGGCTTAGAAAGAATATGTGGGTTCCTTCCTTTTCCCCTGTGGTGGCTGCTTAGCTGAGTCCCCAGTATCAATTTCACTCCAAATCACGTCAACCATGAGAATTCCTACCCTCTGCTGTGTTTGGCTTAGTTATGGACAAGCTGAGAGGAAGTCTTTTGGGCAGTTTTGGGAAAAAAGTTTCCTTTTTTCTGATAAAAGAGACAATTCCAATTTCCTCTAGGGATACTCTCTGAAGCTGAACTCTGCAGTTCCTGTCCTTATTTAGCTACTGGCCAGAGGATGAGCTAATACTTAGAGAAGTTCAGGGTCCATAGGTTGTAAGATCGTCTGGTGAGGCCCTATGGACTTCTTGTTATGTGGGTTAACTCATATATTCCCTTGTTATTTAAACTAATTTGATTAGAGTTTTCGGTTTCTCGAAGCTAAAGGCATACAAATTGTTAAACACCCTATGAGCTCCTACTCTTGAAATCATCAATCTGTCACATTCTCATGATCCATCCGAATCTCCTGCCAGTCTCCTTGCTTTATAGCCCAATCAGGGCTCTAGAGTCAGCTGTTCCAATAGTAGGATACTTCCTGCCAACCGTGATGTGTTGCCATTTGGCCATTTCTACCTAAACAGTCCTGGTGTTGGTGCTTTGCCTCCAGTCTGCAGGGCTGCAGAGTATTGCTAGAGAAGTATAAAATTACACCCAGTAGCCATATTATCAGCCCATGCTTTCTTCCTTCCCGAGGACTTAACTGCTGCTGCAGTCAATCCAGAGGCTTTGCTGTTTCCACCTCCACACAATCACCTGCCAGCTGATATGCCCTTTCACTCTGTCTTCCCTAGAGCAGTCTTTCCTGTCCTTGCAGTTCATTCTCAAATCTCTGCAATGAGATGCAAGTGCCACCTCCTCTCAACCCCTAGAATACCATCACTCTGCTCAAATCCATGCCAGCCTCCTAATAAAGATGTCCTTTCGTACTCCCTCATAGACCCTGATCTCCTTAGGGATACTTTGTTAAAATAAAGAGACACATGGCTATAAATTAAGAAAGAAGTGAAGAATAAAGACCACGGGTTCAGGTTTTAAATCAGCCCGACCCAGTTAGAAGATGGGCCATGCCACTTAATAGCAAAAGGAAATAGGGAAAATTATTCAACTCTGTGCCATAATTTTTATCTGAAGATAGAACTGATAATACCTACCTAAGGGGATTGAGAGGATTGTATGAGATAATTCTATAAAAATGCCAGGCATGTAGTAGGCCCTCAATATTACTTTCATTTCTTTCTTTTCACCATAAATCTGAAAGAGTGTGTCTTTGTTTCTGTTAGCCAAATGTGTATGTGTGTCTGTGTGTGTGTGCATGTGTGTGTGCGTGTGTACACAAACCCTTTTTCTGTGGATATCATGTAATCTGTAATATTACAAAACTAAATTCATTTTGGCAACATTCAAATAAAAATCACATGCTTCTCACCCCTTTTCCCATCATATGAAGGTTGACATAAACTCAACATTCAGTGCAGGCTTTCTGCTGGCCGGTGCTGTGCTATATGAAGTGATATATAGATCTACTGAATATGGAGCCAGTCTTTTGCCCTAAGATTCCTCATCACCATTCCTTAAACATGTGGAGCACTTCACAGATAGCAGATGCTCCTGCCTGGTGGTTTGCCTCACTCAGATGTTTACACCCTCTTCCTCTCAGATAAAAGTGGAGAGGACTACAGAATTTTAAAAGTCCTTTTTGTTCCTGCACCTGAGTGGTTCTCAAACTTTCATGGGCGTAATAATGAGTTGGGAGCTTTTTGCATGGGCCTATTCCTAGCCTCATGCTTAGAGATTCTCTGTGGGTAGGCTCAGGTACCGCCTAGGACTTGGCATCTTTAACAAGCATGCAGTGTGATCTTGATTTAGGTGAGATGCACTGAGTGCTAGGTTAGGAATGATGTCAAGGCAGCTGGTTTTCACAGGAGTGAGCACATTGTGACATCCCGAGCAAGCATGGCTAATAGCCAGATCTTCATTGGATCTCAGCAGTTGGACCTCAGACTCTTGCAAGTGACATGGGAGCCAGGGATCTTCTGCCAGAGGGAGCGTTCCTGTGGTGTGGAGACTCCAGGGGGAATAGGCTGAAATTAAGAAGGAAGAGCTTTGACATTGGCCCAAGAAACAGGATTAGCTAAATCTCTAGATCTGTTTTGGAGACTGGAATGACCTGTGGACTACCTAGAGATGAGATGGGCAGGTGAGCTTGGTGGGGAAAGTGATCTCAGCCACCACGGTCTGAAACTATCAGGAAGTTGGACTATGAAAATTTCATAGTTTTCTAATTTAAGTAGAAGATTTATTTGTTCATTTCCTTTTTAACCTCTCTTGTTATTTGGTGTAGTTTCTGTTGAAAATTTCAGCCCAGTTTAGGGGAACAGCTCTGGTTGAGGTGGGACTTGTATTATGGCCACCATTTATTTTATTGAGTCTCTTTTTGGGCCAGACACTTTTGTATATCTCAATTTTCTCTAATTTTCACAAGCACATGATAAGGTAGGTGTGAATAGTTTGTTTTTTGGGTGAGCATCTGACATTTCAGAGAGGTTAGGCAATTTGCCTAGGACCACACAGCAAAGAAGATGAAACTCACCTGCCCTTCTTACTGGAGTTTCTCTTGGTGCCTCCTCCCACTTGCACATTGGGGGCCTTTATCTTTTAGTGACCCAAAAAGACATCCTAGGACCCACTAATCCATTGCTTTTCAAGATTCCTGGCAGAGAAAGTGATTTCTGAAGCAGGAGAAAACCCAGGAAGATTGCTCAGTTCCTGTGAGTGCTGCTTCCCAGCTGGGGATGACAGTTAATCTTAAAAATCAATTCAGTGCCTGCTCTCGCTGCAGACACTCCCCAGGGCAGGCCACAGCTCCTCTCACTGCTGTTAAACAGCACAAAAAGTGGTTGCCAGCATGAGGAGGTCAGGGGCAAGTGTGTGCTGGGCCTGCGGTTGTGCACAGAGCAGTCGCTGTGGGGCTCGTAGACAGCACCTTCGGCCTCCGGGGCAGATAGGAAATGGGCAGACAAGAAGGGGTTCTGGCCTCTTCTGCCTGAGAATGAGCAGAATCCGCTCACAGAGGCAACCCTGGTCTCTCCAAAAGCATAGCCCCTTTGGCTTTGTGGCAAAGCTGTCCTTCTCTGAATGCTTTCTGGACTGTGGCCCTGGCTCTTCCCAGACCTCTCCGAAAGTGGACAAGGCTGACCCATGGGTGATGACCCAGCAGGGACTCAGAGGCCTCTGTGTGTGGCTAGGAGGCTTCTGACATCTCACATTCATGTCTTCTCAAGGCTGCACTTATGCCCCACTGCTCCAAGACTAATGCCCTATGCCAGATCATGCTAGAATCTTCTCCCAGATTCTGGAAGGCAACCAGGTGGTACTACTTTCCAAAAGAATCAGTTCTTCATGAAAAGGTGAAATTGGAAGCCAGTCACATCCCCCAGTGGGACAGGTAACCACATTAAGCTTTAGAGCTGTTGCATTCATCTTAAAGCATTTCACCTACAAGATCACAGCTCGGGGAGAAACTGTTGTCCCCATTTTATGGAAGGAGGTGATATTCAAAGACTTTAACAAGGATTGAAATGATAGAAGGCAAATTCAAATACAGATCTTCTAACTACAGGTATCTCCTTTTTACAGTTACCCCCTGCTACATGATTCTATACATCAGACTCAGTATCTTCTCTTCGGAGGATGTTGTCTTTGTGAGTTAGAGGTAATTATGATAATAGTAATGTGCATGTTGGAGGGCTGTGAGGAGTCGCACAGACATAGACATGAAAGTGCATTGTAAAGCAACAGTGCAGTGCGAGGAAATGAGTATTATTATTCAAGTTCCTGCCACCTCATCTTCTCTTCCCTTTCAAATATATCCTCAGTAGTAACTCTCCTGCCTGCCTCTCCTTACCAGCTTTATCACCTGAGTGAGTAGAATGAGAACCAACATCTGGGGCTGTGCAGTGGGGATTGCTATCAATAGTTTGCAAACGAGTAAGCTAAGGTTTAGTGAAATGTCTTTCTTGGGCTAATAAACCCAGTGTTTGGTGGAACCCACATTCTCTCTGCCTCCTGCTGTGACCACACAGAATCCCAGGACAGCAGGAACAGAGCCCCGGGAGAGCCCTCACTCACCATTCCACCTCACCTCTCTGTTTTGGTGACCTCTAGGCCTCTCATACCCTGAAGGTTCTAGAGGGAGAGCCACCTCAGGTATTGTCATGTCTTATACACATCACCATCTGCCCAGTGGCTCTATGGCAGGGAGAATGGAGATATTCTTACCATATGAGGCCCAGGGATGGAGTTACATGAGGCTGTTTCCCTGAATGGTACAGTGGTACCCACCAAAATGTCTTCACATATGGGCTGGGCAGCAGTGATTGATGCTGGAGCCCTGGAGCCATGCTTCTCAAGGCCCATGGGGAGGAGGATGGTTTCTCAAAGCCCTCATCTGAGAATCTCAGCCACCTTTGAGGAAAAAACCTCACAGCCCTTAACCTTCTAAGAATCTGGAATGATGGAGAGAACTGAACACTGGGCTCCAAGCCAGGGAATATAGATTTTAGGGTTGAGTGAAGTTTCTGGAGAGGAGCTACATGTGCTTGAATCCCAGGTCTGCCCTTTTATAAATGCGTGGTCTTGGGCCACTTACTGGATTTCTCTGAGCTACAGTTTTCTCATCTGAAAAATAGGTATTGATTCATTAGTTGGGAAAGTTTGTAATAAGCAATGACCAAGTGTGGTTCTAGGTATGGGGGTACAATGGTGAATGAGATGGATGAGGTCTTGGAGACTGATAATAACTCAGGGGGCCAATACAACAGTGAAGGGGGCGGATGGCTTATAAAAAATTAGACAAGAAAAATGTTATATAGTGATGAGCACTATAAAGAGAAACAACAGTGCAATGTGATGACTTAAGAGGCTACTTTAGATTGGGGTGGGTTAAGGATGCCTTCTCTGGACAGGTGACATTTAAATGAGGTCAGAATGACAAGGAGCCAGGCATGCCAAGATCTGAAGCTGGGCAGTGAGAAAATAGGAGGAATGTTACAGGCAGAGGGCACAGCCTGGGCACAGGCCCAGAAGTAGACTCATTTTGGTGGAGTCAGGGTGTTGGAGCCCGGTATGGTAAGAGAAGTGAGCTTAGAGGAAAGTGGTGGAGGAGGCAAAAAGCTAGCAGGGGCCAGAAACTCTTGGATCTCCCAGGCCATGGTAAGGATCTTCTGTCTCATTCCCATATGATGGAAAGCCGCAGGGTTTTAAGCAGGAGAAGGGCCTGGCCTCCCTGGAAATGGCAGTATGTCTCTGGGTGCTGCTGGAGAGTAGTTTTGGAGGGCTGAGAGTAGAAACCGGGAGATCAGTGTGTGGCTTTTTGTTGCAGTAGTTTGGGGAGCCAATTACAGTGGCTTCGTCTCTGGTGGAGGTAAAGAGAAGACATCAGAATCAAATCTATTTTGTAGGGCTGGCAGCATTCAATGAGGGATTAGATGAAAGGGTGTGGGAGAGAGTCCAGGACAGCACCTGGTTTTAGGAACTCCCTCATAGTCATCTGATAAGGATTGACCTAGATCATGGATGAACAGCACTTAGCACAGTGCCAGGAACTTAGCAAAGGGTCAGTGCACTTTGATCTTCTTCATTATTTCTAGTCCTGGTTCTGTGACTGATGTTCAGTAGAACTTTGAGTAAGTGCCTCCCTGGTGCTCAGTTTCTGCGTGTATACAGTATGGCAGACCAGATATTTATTCATCCACTCCACAAATATTTATTAGACATCTATGATACACTAGACTTTATGCTGGACACCAGGGATACAAGATGAAGAAGACCAAACAGGGTCTGCCCTGGAGAAGTCGCAGTAGAGTGAAGAAGACACTACTTAACAGGAGGTTACAAGTCCTTGGGAGGGTCAGGAAGGAGCCAGTGGCAGGCAGGCCTTGTCCAGGTATGACTCAAGGGAAGGCTTCCTGTATGGAATGACATTTAACTGGAGGTCACAAGAATGAGTAGGAGTTGGCAAGGTGGGAGATGGGAATGTGTAAAGTGGCGTGGAGTGATCTGGGAAAGGAGGTATCAGACAGGGTAGCAGTGTGAATGAAGTACTTGAAGATGAGCGAATATGACCCTCTCCATTGCCAATATTCTAAGTGCATTACTGCCCAAACGTCTCATGTTTGAAAAACCATGGATAGAGGGGGCACCAGGACTCATCAAATGCAGGTGGGGGCATTTTCAAATTTACTGGGCAACCAAGGGTTTGTTTACATTTTTTAAAAGGTTAGCTACCAACAGTGAATGCTTGGTGGTCCTTTTGGGAAGATCTGACCTCTAGTTGTGTGTTGCTTAACTCCTTTGCTAAGATAGTTTATCAGAAGTTCTTAAATGTGGCTTCACATTGGCATTGCTAGGAGAAACTTCAGAGAAAATGCTGTTTCCAGGCCCTACCCTCAGGACTCTGATTCACGGCCTGTTCCTCATGTGCATCGACAGTTGGATATGCTAATGAGGGGACTATACTTTATTGGTTCTGGAACATGTTCTGTGTTCTTTGTATGCAACTGGACTATCAAAAGTTATGCGGCCATACCCTTGATAATGGTATTAGCTTCCTAATGATCAAAAGGTTTGGAATTATGATTGAGTATCTTTCCCTTGGTGTTTATTGAGGACAGATTCGAGAGGCAGTCATCTTCAAAATATTTCTGCATTTGCTGTAAAACTATTTTCAAAGGCATCACAGAATTCACTATAATAAATTTGTTTTAGAATTTGTCTTAAGAATTGGTATGCCTTCTCCCAGGCAAGGAGAATTTAGTAATCTAACATATTTACCATTTTGCTTTGGCTGCCAGGAAACTCAGAGTCAAATCTGAAGCCTACCTATAATAACTATACAAACTGCAAGATAGTGTCCCTCTTTCTCATGGTTTCAGCTCCACATTTCTAGTTTAATACTATTATCAAGTGTATATGAAGTGTCAACTATTTCTAAGTCTGAATGAAAGCACTTCAGAAGCACCAACCTGCACATTTTTCAGGAGTCCGTGGAAGAATGACAGTCCAGGGCCATAGACATCACTGTTGTTATGATGCAGACAGTAGGCACCATCTACTAGTAGAAGATGGTGGGAATGGAAGCATTTGTTGAAGTCACATGCATTTGGATCAAAGGCAAAAGCATCCTTTTCCACAATCACATTAAGAAAGGAAATGGATGGGGGCGCCTGGGTGGCTCAGTCGGTTGAGCATCTGACTTCAGCTCAGGTCATGATCTCAGTGCTTGTGAGTTCAAGCCCCATGTCAGGCCCTGTGCTGACAGCTCAGAGCCTGGAGCCTGCTTCAGATTCTGTGTCTCCCTCTCTTCCTGCCCCTCTCTCACTTGCACTTAGTGTCTCTCTCTCTCTCTCTCTCCTCTCTCTCCCAAAATAAATAAACATTAAAAAAAATATTAAGAAAAGGTGGTGGGTGTTCCCCATCTGAGTCAGCATTTGTCTCATGAATGTTCCCTCAAAAAAAAAAAAAAAAGGGCAAGAAACAGTGTACACAGTATACAAGCAAAGCCCCACCCCCAAGCCACTGTTACAATAGAGGCTCCTTTACAGAGGAGGGAAAGAGAGGCTCAGAATGATCCTGCAAATCCAGGAGGCGGCCGACCTGGGATGTGAGTCTGTCCTCCCTCCTTCTGATACATTTCTATGTCACCTGTAAGTGAGCTTAACTGCTCAGTGCCCGCCTCTTCTAGGGCCTTGTGAATAGTTGTTTTTTTCCTTCCCCTGGGGGGTTCATCAGGCCCCTTGCTGCTGGCCCTCTCCAGTTCTTCTCACTCACAGACAAGCAGGCCTTTCAACTACATTTTGATGGCACACTCCGTTTCCCTCTATCCGTCCAATCTTTTGGATCAACAATCCAATTTAGGTCTTGTCATTCTAAAGTTTTACCCTTATCTCCAGTGTATTCCTCTCAGTCTCTCTCTCTCCTCCCTCCCCACCTTCCTGTCACACCTGCACCCCGTTGTAAGCTTCCAATAAATGTAAAGTAAAGGTGCCATGTGAGGATACAGCAAGAAAACCAGGAAGAAGGTTTTCACCAGGAATTGAGTTGGCCAGCTTTCAGAACTGTGAGGAATATAAATAAAAAAGAGAGGATCACACAGTAATACATGGTTGCCTCAGGCTGGGCCCTCAACAGGGTCTGCGGGAGGTCCAGGAGCCATGAGGAGGGGCTCAAGGCTGTGACCGTTACCTTGATTTTCTTGTCTAGTACACCTGCAATGGGATAAGGTCAGCAGATAGAGATAAACCAAGGGAGCCCCGGATGTTAAGGGGCATAGTCTAGTGGATGTGGGATGCTAGATCATAATTAAGATGAGATCTTCTGTGTGACTGCTATAAACCAGCTGTCAATCAAGACATACACATAAAAAGGCTTAGCAAAGAATTGTTCAAAGTAATCAGAGGCAGACTATTTATTGGAACCTTGAGTAGAAACGTAAATATTAGTTGGGTTGAATTGAATCAAATTGCAGAACATGGATTCAAAGGAAAGAAAGAGTAATAAACTGTAACATGGTGTAGTATTAAGAACAGGACTTCAGAGTTGGAGAGATTTAACTCCTGGTTCTGGTGTGTTTCAAACTAACTGAGTGACTTTGAACAAGTTACTTAGATTCCTTGAGCCTTAGTTTCCTCATTGGAAAATGAACTGATAATACTTATCTTTGGGGTTATTATAAGGATTAAATGCAAAAATACATATAGCATACTTAATGCAGAGCTTAGACCATAGATGCTTAATAAATATTAGCTGTTATTATTATTATTACATTAATAATTATAAAGATACATATTTCTCCTGATAGAAAAACTGTTGTTCCTAACTAAGTGATGATAGGCAAGTCATTAAACATGATGTCTGGTTTAATCCCATCAATGTAAACGTAATGCTACCTTTGTGCTCTGTGCAAAGCTGGCATACGTGGAGCCAACAAACCACTCATGATTCCCAAGTGCAGAATGACAGGCCTCCAAAACTCAAAGAAACCTGCAGTGTATTCTTTCTTAGTAATGGGAGGTACAGAGCACAATTTGTCCTTTACTTTGAGTGGATGTTCTAGCATGGAACATCTAGCATTAGGACCACTGGAGGCCTAAAAACTTGGTTCATCTTTTCATTATTGGGTTGTAAGAGCTCTTTATATATTCAAGATGCAAGTCTTTATCAGATATATAATTTGCAAAATCTTCTCCCATTCTATGGGAGTTTTCTACTTTCTTGATGGTGTCCTTTGAATCATAAAATTTGAAAATTTGAATATATCCAATTTTTTCCTCTTTTTTTAAAAAAATAAACAAATGTAATGCTACATAAATGCATAGTGAAAATGATAAGCAAATGTATTATTAGAAGCAAACAGTGTTTTGTTTTTTCTTATTTTTCTGTGATTCATTTTTTTTTAAGTTTAAAAAAATAATTTTGAGAGATAGAGCATGAGTAGGGGAGGGGCAGAGAGAGAGTCTGATGCAGGCTCCGAGTGCCACCAGCATGGAGCCCTGTGTGGGGCTCGATCTCACAAACTGTGACATCATGTTCTGAGCTGAAATCCAGAGTCTGAAGCTTAACCAACTGAGCCACCCAGGTGCCCCTCTGTGATTCATAATGCTGTTTAAGTCAGATAAAACAGAACCTTAAAACAGAAAAGACTCTGGTTCTAGATGAACTCTCTAACTGCTGACCTTGAAGTAAATGGCACAAGTGACCAGAGTCACTCAAGTAATGTCATCAGCTTAGACCTTCCTCCTCTGCACGTTTCCTCACACATGAACCCTTGTGCAGAGGGGCTACATGCAGCCATGCATGCACAGCCATTTCTCTACTTGGTTTCCCCTTCTCCTCCCCTGCCCCTCCTCCTTTCCCTCCTTCTTCTTAATATATGAACCTTTCCATTTTACAGACAAGCCTCACTGGGTAGAAGAAGCACTAATAAACTTGCTAATGGATAAATTGATTTTAGCAGCCAGGAGAAGAGTGGTTTATCACTATAGCAAGCTTGCATGCCATACTTGGGGGGAGTGTCTGTGATCTTTTTTCTTCTGCAAATCCAACCCAAATGTTAGATGTAGTTACTCCAAAATGTTTCAGTGGTATTATCCCTTTGCCTTTGTATATTCTTAAATTGACCATGGAGGAAAAAAGGAAAACAGCAAAGACATGCATATTCGTGGACTGCCTACTATGTGCTGGGAACTTCATCTGTCTTTTTTCATTTACTCCTCACAACAACCCCATTAAGAGGTTAAGAGTCTCTCTTTACAAACAAGGGATGCAAAGTTCAGAGATGTGCAGGAATTTGCCCAATGTTACACAGCTAGTTGTGGAGAGGAACAGAATTAAAAGTATGATGCTACCTGGCTCCACAGACTGTGTGCTTTCAATTAGTGCTGCTTTGCTCAGTTTCACAAAGGTGAACAGGGCTGCATTCTGAAATAGCTCGCTAACTTTGCATCCCAGCATCCTGGAAACTGTTTTATACTCAGAGATTTAGAGAGAGACCAGAGAGACCTTGGTCATTCTGTAGTCCAATGGCCCTGTTTTGCAGATGAGAACACTGAGGCTCTAAGAGAGGAAATGGTTTGTTTAAATCCGTAGCATCCAGTCAGAGAGCTAGGGCTAGAACCCAGGCATTTTCTAGCTGTTCCTTCTGCTTGGTCTCAGGATTCTATGTCTCTCAGTTCAGCAAATCAATCAGCCAGGCTATGTGTGAGATGTCTGGGAGATTCTGAGAGTTCAAACTGAGGAAAGAAACAAAGATGAGTAAGAAAAGTTGTCTGCTCAAGTCACCTGGGTGGTTTAGTTGGTTGAGCGTCTGACTCTTAATTTCAGCTCAGGTCATGATCTTACAGTACGTGGGTTCGAGCTCTGCATCAGGCTCTGCACTGACAGCACAGAGCCTGCTTGGGATACTCTCTCATCTCCTCTCTCTGCCCTCTCTCCCCCCCCCCAAATAAATAAATAAACTTTAATATTAAAAAAAAAAAGAAAAGTTGTGGTGTCTGGGTGACTCAGTTGGTTAAGTGTCTGACTTCGGCTCAGGTCATGATCTCCCAGTTCATGGGTTCCAGCCCCACATCAGACTCTCTGCTATCAGCACAGAGCCTGCTTTGGATCCTCTGACTCCCTCTATCTCTGCCCCTCCCCTCTCGTGCATGCACACACATGTGCGCGTGCGCACCCGCACACACACACACACACACACACACACACACACACACACATACTCTCTCAAAATAAATAAACTTTAATATTAAAAACAAAGTTTTGTGCTCTTAAAGAGCCCCAACATTCTACTCATGAATATCCCTGGGAAATGAACACCATGTTCAGTGTTAAAATAGACCTTGATAAAAAGTGCAGCTGCAAGGGAGTGAAACTTTGGTTTTTCTGTGTGTGTGTGTGTGTGTGTGTGTGTGTGTGTGTGTGTGATAAGTATTCTTTTGGATTCTGAATTGAATTCTGTTTTGAATAACAAAAACTAATTTTTATGAATGTTTCTAAATTTTACTCCTTGAGATATAAAAGTTGAATTATAGCTGGTCAGGTCCTTATCCTTTTGCTAAGGTCCATGCTCCCCAAAGAAACAACTTGAGTTTGGTGGGGGGGGAGGGGTGGATAAGCCAATAGCCTACTGCAGAGCCTTACCCAAGCAAAATGCAAGTGTTGAAAATCCCCCCGACTAGCCAGACTTCTGGCAAGCAAAGAGTTTGTCAACCTGCTTGGGTCCTTGCCAGAGCTTTTGCTACACAGCCTCACAGCTCTTCCAGTAAACCCTCTCAAGGCAAAAACTTGTGATGTGTCTCTTGGTACCTTTCTTTTGAAAGCACCTAAAGGCCTTTACAAAGAAAAACAGCCTTTAAACAAGGAACTAGGGGCACCTGGGTGGCTCAGTTGGTTAGGCGTCTGACTTTAGCTCAGGTCATGATCTCACAATTTGTGGGTTCGAGCCCCGTGTCAGGCTCTGTGCTGACAGCTAACCCAGAGCCTGGAGCCTGCTTCAGATTCTGTGTCTCCCTCTCTCTCTGACCCTCCCCTACTCACACTGTCTGTCTGTCTCTCTCAGAAATAAATAAAACATTTTTAAAAATTTTTTTAAAAAATAAGGAACTAGCCTCTGCTGTGTACCTGCCATGTGATCTTGAGCCAGTTGTTTTTCTTCTCCGGGCTTCAGATTCTCTCTCTGTAAAAGGCAAGTATAGAACTATCTCAGGGACAGCAAATGCACATCATTTCCTGCAGTGGTGTGCTGGAATTGGCTTGGACCAGCTAATGAGAGCTGATTAGTACGTTTTCAGGAATTTTGTGAGCCAGGTCACAACTCACTGATTGCTTGAAATCGGCCATGGTGAGAATGTTTAAACCCTGTAAACTGATCAATGCCACAAGTCAGGACATCACCTCCCACCCCCAGCCTCAACTCCGAGAACTAGTTATTAAATATTTATCAGCATACCACTGCCTTTATGTCTCTTCAAAGCTGGTCTACACTCATGGCAGACTTTGTTAATCTATTAGAGAATTCTGGCCCTACCCTGCCTAGATATGACTCAACAGTCTTCCTCTCTTCATTGGGTCATTCCTTCCTTCCTCCCTCCCTCCCTCCTTCTCTCTCTCCTTTCCTTCCTCCCTCCCTCCCTCCTTCACTCTCTTCTTTTCCTTCTTTCCTTCTTCCCTCCCTCCCTCCTTCTCTCCCATCTTTTCCCCTTCTCTCCCTCCATTTCTCCTCTCTCCCTCCTTTCTTTCCTCCCTCCCTTCCTTCCCTTTATGCAGCAAAGAATCTGTGATGCCTTCATGTGTCAGGAGGTGGGGATAGAGTAATGAACAGAATCTACAAAATTCTTCACATGATTTGTACCCTCTACTGGAGAGAAACATATCAAACAAGTAAAAAGTGAATTAAGAAATTATTTCATATGGTGTAAGTGCTTGAAAGGAAACAAATCCAAGTGTTACAGTAGTGCCTAAGGAGAGACTAATTTAGATGTGATCATCAGAGGAGACTTCTCTGAGGAAGTGGCTTTGAGCTGAGACCTGAGTTATAAGAAAATGATGGTTCCTGCACAAAACCAAGGGAAGGGCATTATGGGAAAAGGGAACAGCCAGTGCCATGACCCTGAGATGAAAACAAACTTGACTGTGCTTTAGAACCCACAAGGCTGTGTGACTAGCATAGAGCAAGCAACCGCAAGGGCAAAGAGAGGTGAGAGCAGCAGGGCCAGATTTGTAGTGTCTTGGGACACATGATAATGAATTGGGGATTTGTTGCAAAGGAACTAGGAAGTCATGGGGGCAGGAGAGTTCAACCACCACCAATTGACAGGATTTTCTAAATACGCGTCTGAGGTGAAATTTATGCCACATGAAATTAACCATTTGAAGGTAAGCAATTCATGGTACTTAGTGTGTTCACAGTTGTACAGCCAGCACCTCTATTTAGTTCCAAAACATTTTTATCATCCCAGAAGGGAACCCTGGATCCACGAAGCTCAAGTGGTCCACCAGGGGCCTGAAGACCTGGCCAATGTCTTCCTTTCTAATGATGCAGAGACCAGGGCTCTGGACCTTGCTGCTTCTGGGTTCTTGACCTGATAGCTCTGAATAAATTTACTTATGGTTTCATAATTCCAGAATCATTTTTCAAAATCTCCATGGAACTCCAGGAATACCTTCAAGTTTCTGCAACTGGAAGGGTAGCGTCAATGGCCTAATATTTTTCTTATGACACTTAATACTCAGTATCATTTAGTGAGATCAAAAGAATATCTACGAGCACTACAGAATTAGGTATATTTTTCCTTCAAAGGTCCACTACCTCCAGTAGTACATTCCACCAAGTCCTACCAGAAACAAGCACATCATCCAAATAAATCATCCCTTCCAGGTAATTCTTGTCCTGCTTGCTTGCTTTTCTCCAACATTGGAAAGTAATAGGGAGTCAAATTGAAGAAAAAAATCCCACAATCTATATAAAGACATTTTTTCTCTGTCTTCTCATTAGCGATAGATGGTCACTAAAACCTATTAATCAAATTAAGGACAAAAAGTCACTGACTCACTAGTAAACAGCTCTGAAAATCCTGGCTTTGGAGTACAGAATATTGATCTGTTTTATCTTTTTTCCAGTGTGTCTATTCCTGGAATGGTAGTCTATACAAATCTCAGTCTTGCCTGATTTCTGATGCACTGATGCAATGGGGGAACACAACATTAAGGGCCTGGGGACTGGAGAGTGTGTCATCATTCCTTAATGTGTTCTTACATATCCCTGAATTTAAGATGATCTAATGCCAAACCACTGAGAATCCTGCAGCTCTGAGTTACATTCTTCTCCCTCCATGTCTCCCTGATAGAGAGAGGGAAGAAAGGCATGGGTGCTAGTGCCGTTCACCAAGATAAAACCATACAAATACAGTGCGGCATGGGATGGAAAGAGTTGGCAGTGGGACATAGGTGACTTTTAGACACACTTGAGGGCTATGTCAGAGAACTTCCAAGTAGAAATGTCTAGAGGTGGGACGCCTGGGTGACTCAGTCAGTTAAGCATCCGACTTCAGCTCAGATCATAATCTCACAGTTTGTGGGTTTGAGCCCCATATCGGGCTCTGTGCTCACAGCTCAAAGCCTGTTTCAGATTCTATATCTCTTTCTGCCCCTCTCCTGCTCATGCTCTATATCTCTCTGTCTTAAAAATAAATAATAAAAACAAAACAAAAGAAATGCCTAGAGGCAATTGGATCTGGGATTCTAAGGTTGAGGAATGCAGTCTGTGTTGGTAATTTAAATTTTGAAGTCATCAGATTATATACAGTAATTAAAATTACGGGATTATGTGAGATGGACCAGGAAGATAGTATAAAGTAACCATAAGAAGGGACCTAGGACAGAATATCAATATTTAAGAGGAAAAAGAAAGAGAAGGTTCAGGATGTCAGGGCTTTCTGGAAAAGGGTTCACTTCTGGGCAATATTACTTTTGTGAAGGAGTACACATTCTCTCAGACCAGGAAAATCTGCAGAAGCACCAGATAGGGCACTCATGGAGAACAATTTCACTAGATGCCCTCTGACTAATTCCAGCAAGTTGCCCTCAAGCCTTTCTTCCAACACAGAATTCTCCTGAACTTCAGACTTGTGTTTTCCAATGTCTCCTTGACGTCCACAGATACTTTATCCTTCCTTGCAAACTCATCCCTGCTGAAATATACTTGTTGTTTTTTTTTTTCATTTAGAGAGAGAGAGAGAGACAACATGTAAGCAGGAAAGGGGCAGAAAGAGAGAGAGAGAGAATCCCAAACAGGGTTTGGGCAGACAGCACAGAACCCAATGTGGGGTTCAAACTCACGAACAGTGAAATCATGACCTGAGCTGAGATCAGAAGTTGGATGCTTAACTGACTGAGCCACCCAGGCACCCCCCCACCCCTCCACACCCCCCCCACCCCGCTGCTATAAAATATTTTAAAGTACAGTACCAGGGGTGTGGGACTAATTAAGCAGAAGAGTAAAGAAGAGGAAGTTGACCAAAGAAAGATTTTAACATCCTTTTTTAAAACCGAAGTATAGTTGACATGTAGCATCCTTAAAAAAAAAAAAAAAAAACAACAAAACATTTAGAGGCACCTGGGTGGCTCGGTTGGTTGAGTGTCCGCCTTTGGCTCGGGTCTGATATCGTCGTTTTTAAGTTTGGGTCCTGCGTTGGGCTCTGTGCTGGTAGCTTAGAGCCTGGAGCCAGCTTCAGATTCTGTGTTCTCCCTCTCTTCTCTGACTCTCTCCCATTCATACTCTGTGTGTGTCTCTCTCTCTTAAAAATAAACATTAAAAAATTTAATAAAAAATAAAATAAACATTTAAAGATAGAAAAACTGTATTAAAAAAAAAAAGACAAACACCAGATATTCCTGGTATTAACTATCTATATCTACTATGGGCTTGAGTTCTTGAAGCTGAGAATGTATTATTTCCGTGTCCCAGTGCTTAGAGTCCTGTCTGGTACAGATAAGAGCTATAAACAAATGTTGTAGCATTGATTTGAGTGCACTTTCAAATGGGGCCAGTGAGACCTTCCCATGAGGTTTTACCACAAACATCCCCAAGAGGCCTGAGTCACTTTTGCTTAGGCAAGAATTTCGTCAGTCAAATGAGGGAATTGGGTCACATTCTGGGACAAGTAGCATAAAACTCTTCTCAATTGTACCAGACTAGTTTATTACAACTACCTATGGTGGAGACTTTATCACCAGTATCATTATTTCACTTCTACTTAACGTGTGTGTGTGTGTGTGTGTGTGTGTGTGTGTGTGTGTGTATACAATCAAAATCTTGGGTTACATCAACTCAGTTATCAGTCATTAGTGACTGATTCCATGTTTAGAAGAGCCCTCCTAGGGGAGGGGAATGGCAAGTTGTTGTGTAATGGGTACACAGTTTTAGTGTTACAAGATGGAAAGAGTTCTGGATATGGACGGGGGTGATGTTTATACAACACTGTGAATGTACCTAATGCTCCTGAAACTGTACAAATGGTTAAGATGGTAAAATTTTATGTTATCTGTATTTTGCTATAATTAAAGATAATGATCTAAAAATTAGAGCTCAATTTTTAAAAAAGGAATTATTGTTTCTTTTTCAAAGATTATGGCATTAGTGTAGTCTCGGCGAGGGACTGTGGAGAGTGGGAGGTTCAAGCTCATTGGCTCATCGGCAGGACCATGAACAGTGACATATGTAACTCTCTGGGAGTAGTAAGCTGTATGAGGTGGGTGGGGGGGGAGGGTTGGGTGCCACTGTGAGTTGAATTGTGTCCCCCAAAAAGATATGTTCAAGTCCTCACCCCCAGGAATTGTGAACGTGAGCTCATTTGGAAGTAGGTCAGCCTTCAGAGAGGCATGTAGACACCTTGATTTTGGACTTTGGGCCTCTGAACTGTGAGAGAATAAATATCTATTGTTTTAAGTCACCCAGTTTCTAGTAATTAGGTACAGTAGCCACAGGAAACTAATGCAGGTGTCAAGCGGAAGGGGATCACTGCTGGTCCTTTCTGGATTGCAAATACATTTGCTTAGCTAGAAGGATGGGCTGGTATAGTCTTTACTGGGCATTCTTACCATGTGCTGGCCTCACCCTGGGAGTGGGCGGGCAGGGGTCCTGCTATTGTGACTCACAGCCATTCTGTAAATGGGTGACAGGAGATAGAATCAAGGGCCACCTATGTGTTAAAGAGAAGTTACAAGGCCCGGTTACAATGCCAACTGGTTTAGCTGCTCCTCCTAAGGAAAGCAGCAGTTTGTAGCAGTGGAAAGAATGCAGTTTTGGAACCGGATGAATGAGACTTGGTTCCAGGCTTTAGGAAGCTTATAGTCTTGAAAGGGTAGTAAGATACAAATAAGTCTATTAAAAGGCAGAATGAGTCACTGTCAATCTGGGAGAGAGAGAAAATACCCAAAGAGTATGAATGGTTATAAGTTTACAGGAAGATTTCCAGAAAAGGAGGTCACTGCTATGAATTTCTAGGGTATTGACAGGGGTGGGGGCAGGGACAGAGAGGTACATTCAGTCTGGAGGAAGAGAGGAAACAGTAGGAAGGAGGAACATCTAGGATCCATTCAAGGCCTCATGAAGTTCAAGTAGAACCTTCATTCTGCAAAGACCAGAAGCATCGAAGGCCATGCTAAAACCCTCGGTTGGATTTTCCAGGTGTTAGGGGGACCTCATAAGTTTCTGAGCAAAACAATATGATTATTATTATATGATTAGATTTATGCAGTATCGTGAAGGCTGAGTTTAGTATGCCTTGCAAAAGGAAAAGTGTGGAAGCAGAGAGAACAGTTGGAAATGTATTGTTCAATCAGTCATATTTCCTAGAACGGCAACTTGCCAATCGTCATTCTATTCTTTAGAGATTTAATTACACGTGAAGTTCAGAATTCATAAAGAAGAGCAAGAGTCTTCAAGTGTGGATTGAAAACAAAGAACCAAATTCCTGCCAACTGCCTCCTTTACCCCTCTTCCTATCACCCTAAATAATAATAGATGTCAAGGGAGCTGGCGATTCATTTGTTTTTCCATTACCTTACCTTACAGTTAACAAAATGGAAGAAGCACAGTTGTTTCAGGGGATTTAGTTATGAGCCCCTGGTTTGTGATGATAGTACAGAATTACTATAGACTAATTGAGATTTATTGGCTGCATACCACCTCCAAGTCCACTTTGATAAACCTTAGTCATTTATCTCCAAAAAGAGTTCGAGACTCTACCAAGTATCAGCAACCTTTTTATCTTGCACCAGAGCCAATGAAGGGGAGAAACAGTAGGCACAATTTTTCTGTTAGTCAGAATGAAAAAAAAAAATCACTTTATTGATTCCTTCAGAGAAATGTATATTTTAATAACTTAAGTTAGCTGCTTATTAAATAGAAAAATGCCAGTGAGAAATTTGGCACTGCCTTTTAGTCACTAAAATGTTAATTTCTGTGCATATTGGAGAAGTTGCACAAAGGAAGCAGCTTTCTAGTTTCTAACTTCATGCTTAAATTAGATCAAAGATGATATTACTTACCATAAATTAACACACAAATTAGATCATATGTGTAACTAGGTGGGCCTCATGTACTTTTCATAGCAAGGATTGCTCACTGCTGATTTAGGCAAAGCTCTTTATTGGATGACTTGGAAAATGAATCCCAGAGATGGGACATGATTTGCTTGTGGTCACATGCCTACCAAATTCTTGAATTCTACCAAAGACATGCATTTGGGATCTCGTATATTTATGGTCTTACTATCATTTGTTTATTCAGCGAATGTTTATTGAATACCTACTAAGTACCAAACCTCTTCAAAGTGCTAACAATACATGGTTATAATGACGAAGTCCCTTCCCTACATTGTAGTGAGGGAGAGAAAAACAAATAATATAATAAGTCATAAAAACAGTAGTCATTCATATAGTGATAAATGGCATGAAACAGAGTCAATTAGGGTAAAGGTAGAGGCTGCTTTTTAAAAAATACTTTATTTTTAGAGCAGTGTTGGGTTCACAGCAAAGTTGAGCAGAAAGTACAGAGATTTTTCTTGTGCCCTGTGTCCCCACACATGCATGTCCTCCCCATTGTCCACATCCCCTACCACAACAGTATATTTAATGGACCTACATTGTCACATTATTATCACTCAGAGTCCGTCATTTAGACTAGGGTTTGCTCTTGGTGTTGTACACTCTATGCGTTTAAAGAAATGTATGATGGTATGCTTTTTTAAAAAAATCTCTAACACTTTATGGGCACCTGGGTGGCTCAGTTGCTTAAACGTCTGACTCTTGATTTCGGCTCAAGTCATGATTTTATGGTTCATGGGATCCAGCCCTGTGTCGGGCTCTGTGCTGAAAGCAACATGGTGGAGCCTGCTTCGGATTCTCTCTGCCCCTCCCCCACTCATTCTCTCTCTCTCTCTCTCTCTCTCTCTCTCCTTTTCTCTCTCTCTCTCTCAGTAAGCTTAAAAATGGTCTCTTAACACTTTCACTGTAAAATAGATCCTCCTCTTGAGTTACATAGGAAGGAATTTAAGGTCAGTACTCCACCATTCATTTTCTAGAAAGTAGAACACCATGCATAACTTTTCAGCTCATTTTCAAGCCTGAAGATTTGGGAGGTTGGCATAGTTACTTGTGTTGACTTCATGAGAATGTAACCCAGACATTAGTTCTCTGTGCTTTTCTCTGAATTCCTCTATAGAATTAACTCGTCCAGCTGCATTTGTGAGCTATCTGTTCCTTGTGTAATGAAGAAAGAGAGTTGCCACATGTGTTATACAGTATTTGGCCTGGAACCCCAAGTTCAGACATCTCCCCTTCCTTCAGTTCTCTTTATGTTGCCCACTCCCGAGGGGTCCTTTTCTCTCCTTTTGCACCAATGGAAAGGTACCTCTCTCTTTCCCACAGTTCAGCTCTGCCCCAGATTCTGTTTCTAAAATATCCCCTGGTGCTCCGTGAAAGAAAAGGCCGACCCCATAACAGACCTGCCGCCTTGGAAGGCAAGTTACGAATCCTCTTGGGCACTTGAGCACGCCTTCTGGACTCTGGCTCCCCCATTTGTAGCCTTCACAGCATTTCCCCACAAATTATAGAACTATTCAATGGAGGACAACTTCTGTATTTTCTTGTTACTGAGTGATACGTTAATGAGGGTTATGCACTTCACTGGTTACGGATGAAAACGTGTGAATGTGCACAATGGGGAGGAAGAGTCAGTGGTCATGGATTGTGCTTGTGTGTACTCTGCTAGGCTCAAAGTTGATCATTTAACAAAGACCATCTGGCTCATTCAGCAGTAGCTAACACAAGGAAATATGTAAAGGACTGGCTTTCTGATATTAAATATGACTTTTGAAGCCCAAATAGTTCTTACCATTAAGCCTAGGAGCAAAGGAGGACTTGCTTTAGAATGTAGAGGAAGTATTCATGAACAGGCTTATCATCCTGCCTTGTAGACCGGCTTACACATCATCTCTTCATGATGACAGAAAAATATAATGTAGCTGGGGAGAAGATATTAGCACAATACCATCAAGGGAATTTGCCTGATGTAACTGTGTAATCTACACACACATTCATTTATATGTGAAAAAATTTCTATTTATAACAATTACATTTCTCCATCTCTCTCATTATTAATTATTTCGAAGCTCATGGCTCTGTTTTTTCCTAATATTTTTTTCTCACTACCAGACATTCAAAAAAAATGTCCTGAAGGTTCCCTTAGTAAATTAATACTGCTATATTAAGACTCTTAAATCCTTTAATAATTCTGTGGATAATTCCTAAATTACTCTAAGAACTGTATCCTTGGAAATAAATCCTAAGAACAAAATGAACATGGTTTTGTTGGAAGGACCAGCTAAAGAAAATAGGCATCTTAAAATGCAGTAGAAAAGTGGCAAAAGCTTTTTAGACAACCATTAGCTATCCTCGTGGAGGAATAGATTAAAATGTCGAAAAGAAACAGAAATGTTAAATGCTCTAATTTCACATCAAGTATGTAATTTCTTTTTTGTTTTGTTTTATATCCAACCGGTTGGAACCTGCAAAATAATACAGCACAGATTTCTTTTTGTTGGTCCTATAATACTTCTCTCAGAACAATTATGCATGTGATTCGGGGACTGTCACCGCCAAACTGATGTCTTCCCCTTGAGACCACGAGGAACAATTGCCCTTCCCCATGGGGCGGCTCTAAAAGCGAGTCTAAAAGCCGAGCCCATTTGATGAATGGCAGCAGCGCTTAGGAACGTGCCCCCCTTTGTGGGCAAGGCGGGGAGGCCTCACGATTGGGCCCAAACACTTTCTCCCAAACGGTCAACTGCAAATTGTGTGTGACTGCTTCAGAGCCCTTAATTACCAAAGACAAGAAACCATGACAGTTTTTTTTTTTAAATGAGTGGAAAACATGTTTTCGGGTTTTTTGGTATCCCCTAAGGGTCTTACTGTTTTTGTTTTTAAGTTGTCCCCATTTGTTTCAAACCTTTCCTGGTTCATTAAGTGAAGGAGGCTTGGACATGTTATTTGCAAACAAGTCACACATAATATATTTGTATGTCCTGAACCTCATGCAATCTAACTTCAGATCCATAACATGTGAAAAATAAATATTTCATTAATTTAATTGTTCCCTAAATATCAATTTTTTCCCTCCCTTCTCAGTTGCTCTCCCACCTCCCCCCTCCTCCTCTCTTTCATCCTCATAGGCTTCAAAACTTCTGGAAAATGAACCTATTGAGTGTGCTGTATAGGGGAAAGTATGGGCTTTGGAAGCAGGGATTAAAATCCGTATTTGGATACTGACTAACCCTGTGCTTTTTGGAAAAATTATGTACCCTCTCTGAGACTCAGCTTCTTATCTGTAAGATGCGGTTAGGAAAGCTCTTGAATACCTGGAAAGATCCAAGGATAGATGTGAAGTAGAGTCCTTGCAGGGGCTGGGCTGCATAGTGGCAAGGGTACAGGAGCCCGCAGCCTGGGGCTGACTCCTCAGTGGACCCCTCACTACCTGCATTGAATTCCTTCACTTCTCAGTGCCTCGCTTTTCTTATTTATAATTTAGGAACAAAAATAGTACATACCTTATCTGATTGTTGAGAGGCTCCAATGACATCATACATGCATCCTTAGACGATGCCCACCATAGTAAACGCTTGACACATTGCTTGCCATTATTGTAAAACAAAACTTCCCTGCTCTCTGCTGGCCTCTCCTCTTAGTATTGTGTCAAAGGTGTATCTACTCCCTCTGTTCCAAACTCAGGGACACTCGAGTGAACCTGGCCAGCTCCGAAAATTAGCTTCTTCCCTACTCCAAGAGATTATGCAGTGTCTCTCAGTGCTGATGAGTGCATGGTAGGATAGCAGGGAGGTGCTCTCCAGCATTGACTAGATTTTTTGTCTCATGAGGCCTAGAAAGAGATTGGGTGTTAATGGCATTCATTTGGGAGGAAGGCAGAGTTGCAAAGCTAAGTGATGTCTGCACCCCCACAGTGGTCCGTCCTGCCCTGGCCGGCCTGTGGGGCTATGGTCAGTGCCTTAGTCTACCAGGTTAGGATCCTGAGCTAAGGCACCAGGAGACATCTGAAAGGGGAAATATGCCGCTATGGAGTTTGATGTTATACAGAAAGTACAGTGGAGCTGGCCACTTAGGACTCAGGCCCATGCATGTGGTCAAAGTGCAGGAAATGAGCCCTGGGAAAGTCATGGTGATTCTGTGAAATATTTGATTGTCTAGAGATCTGGTTAGGAGAACTACCCCCATAGAGCCCAATACAGTTGAGACTGCCAAGCAGAAGTCAAGAGCAACTCATCAATAGGAGCTGAAGACATATGACACCTAACTCATTTAGGGGATCAAAGGGTTCACACACAATCTCCACTTTGGAATTTTATCATATTTCTGCACTTCCTCTAGTTTACAGCCTTCTCTCAGCAAGTTACATTCAGAATTTCTCCATCTAGTGAATTCTGGCCTAGAACCCACATACTAAAAGCAATCTCTCTCCTATAATCTGGGTGACTTTAGATGGTGGGCTAAGCCTAGAATAGTGGATGCAGCATTTATCACTACCATGTATTTCCCACATGTTGACTCCTTCCTTCTACTGGCCAGTGAATGTATAAGCAGGAGGATGTGTGAACCAAGCCATTGGTCCCATTCTGACTCACTACGCACCATGACCCACTGCACATATCCCCCAAATTTGTGACTGATTGCTTATCTTAAGGAAGTTTGGATTTGTGGGTTGAGTGCCTGGTCTCACATATATATAGGCTTTTGATAATAAGAGTTGTAGACTTTCCTCTTCATTTTTACCCTAGTATAATATAAGCCCAGGCACTCAAAACTAACCTCTCTGTATAAAATAAGAACTTAGAAAAATCTTGTAAAGGCAGAATTCTAATACCTGGTCATAGGCCTCCCTTCTTAGTTCTCAAAAGGTTTAAGGGATTGGTGGCATTGGTGGTCAGGGGGGATGCCTGGGTTATTGTTACCCCTGGAGCTTCCTTTTTCTCTTAAATAGTAGCCTAGTCTTAACCTAGATAACCTCAAAATAGGTCACTAAGTGGTTTATCAATCCAGAAATAATCCTTTACAAATGTCCTCTAATACCTCTAACTCCCAGAGCCCTGTAATTCTGAAAAGGACTCCCCAACTAAATGTAACCTGTTAGACAGGATCTTCTCTTCAGAGATGGACAGAAGTCGTCTTGCTGCAGCAGGAAATAGGTAACTGCACTTTAGGTCACTAGGTAGCCAAGGATTTAGGGGGATCATCTGCTATAGTCACAGTATTTTTACACAGATTCCATTTAACTAAAAATCTCAGTCACATTCCTTACCAGGATACCTGCTTAAAAGTTGGATATTAGATGTTAAAATATGAGGGTCTGCACTATACAATCCTTAATAGACCTATCAATTTGTTGTTATATTACATCTAAAATATTTGATCATCAGAAGATTGGATAGGTTATCCTGGGAAAATTGTAGACATTTCTCATGATGGCTTTCTTAAGATAATTTAAAACTTCTGAAATTGGCCAGTCTCAGGTTATTTAATACATATTACTTATGTTTCTAAAGCCCACTTCTGAATAGAACTCATAAAACCAAAAGTTCTTCAGAGAACATTGGCCAAGTCTGACCTCTGTCCTTCCTTAGTGACATAATGTGCAGAGGATATTTGCAGAACCCTAAGGGAGCCACTTCACCTGAATAAAGTGAGGGGGGATGGGAGGGACAGAGTTGCTGAAGACTCAGCATTTTAGTGACTAATTTGGTCTCATTGTAACCTGGAGCTAACAGAGTGAATCTCATACCAACACTAAAACACATTTCCTCTGTAGGAAATAGAGTACAGAAGGCAGAACCAGAAAGACAATGGTGAAGTATGCTTACCACGACCTCAGCTGATCAGTTGAGTCAGGGTCAAGGTTGCTTTCTTAGTGTGGAAGTTTGGAGAGGAAAGTTAATAGAGGGAATAAAAGTGGGTGTGTCCACCCTAGAGTCCTTTGTTAAGTCAGTCATTATGGGGGTGGCCTCACTGAGTCAAAACAGACATTCCAAAGCAGATACCCATTTAACTCCTGTGCAAATTTGTAATATCCAGTAATTGTCATCATCTGACTTAACTGCTAAGACCTCCCCTTGGAAAGCCTTCTGACTCAGTTGCCTGTCTTATCCATGGACATTACAATCTTAATTATGGCCAGACCCTGAAGAGGATGTCAACATCTTGCTTTCATTGTTTGAAAGTGATTTCATTAGATTTTACCCTGTCTTTGTTTTGATGTCTATAGAGTGTGCTGGAACACAGACCTGGCCAAGGCTGTTTCCTCTTTCAGCCTGGCTTGGCTTGGCTCCTGAGTGATTTAAGATCTGTTTTGGAACTAAGTGTGGGAGTTGGGACTAATGTGAAGTCAAGGTCAGATACACAACTATTGTCATGAGGAGATCCAGGCAGAACTGGATCTGCAGATCCACAGGAAATGTTCTTAGTGGGCTCTGTTCCATTGGTTATAAATGATCTGATTCATTCTCCATGGAAGGGCAGAGGAAAGTGATCCATTTAGAATGTTCTCCCAACCCAAGGCCCCTATTCCATACAGGAAGATAGAGATTATAGTCACTGGGGTCTCTTTCCAGGAATCCCTCATTCAGAAGAAGAGATGGTGTTGGGATCCATCTGAGATGCTTGTGTATTGGAGTCAGAAGGTAGTGACTAGGTTGGTGCAGTTCTGTCCTGCCCTAATGAATAGAGTTTCTTCTTCATTCTAGCCAACTGAGCCCTTATAAATACAGATCGTATCGGCTCACTCCCCTGCCTGAAACCCTTGGATGGCTTGCTGTTGATTATAGAATCAAATCCGAGGTCTTACACATGCTATTTTAGCTCTCCTCAGTCAGGCAGCCACTTACTTTTCCAGGCTCTTCCCTGACTGTGGAGCGCATCTTCTCATCCTTTGTGGCAAGAGCTGGCAGATGACAACTCACAGGCCAAACCTGGCCCTCACGATCAGAGCAAAAGCTAAGACTAGTTTTTATATTTCTGAACAATTACATATTAAATGGTTTTACAAGTACCAACATAGTGTCTTCAATTTTACCTCTTGGCCCCCAAAGCTAAAATATGTATGCTCTGGCCCATTACTGGAAAAGTTTACTCTCTCCTGCTTTACATTATCATGATACTTTCTGCCATGTAACCCTAAGTGCCCCATTGTTGCAGGTAAAAAGGGGATTCTATCATGCCTGTGCTCAAGCTATTCCTGCTACCCCAAATTGCCTCTCTTCCACAGTTATTGACCAGCTTCCATGTACAGGCTCTTGGAATACAAATCAAATAAGCAATCCTCCCCGCCCTCCTCCCACAACCTCTAACCCTCTAGGACCTCAGAGCTTAGGAGGAAAGACATGAAGTTATACCAGTGAGTACTGAACTGTGTGGTAAAGGCTCTGTTGAGTTAAATACAGGGTGCAATGGTGGGGGGCAGGTGGCTCAGTTGGTTAAGCGTCCAACTTCGGCTCAGGTCATGATCTTACAGTTCGTGGGTTCGAGCTGTACGTCAGGCTCTGTGCTAACAGCTAACTCAGAGCCTGGAGCCTGTTTCGGATTCTGTGTCTCCCTCTCTTTCTGACCCTCCCCTGTTCACGCTGTTTCTCTCTTTCAGAAATAAGTAAAAACATTTAAAAAAATTTTTTAAGTAAAAAATTTTTAAAAAATACAGGGTGCAATGGAAACATCAGGGAGAGCTTCTTGGAGGAGGTGGTGTCTGAGGTGGTATTGAAGAAAGAACAGGAGTTTGCAAGGTAAAAAGGGGATTCAGTTAAGGGCTTTCCAGGCAGATGAGTAGTATCTGAAACCACATGTCAAGGCCTTCATATTAAAAGAAAGCTGTGTGAGGTCAGGGTGGGATTTTTAACAGGGAGTGGCAACACTTTATTTGCCCTGTATAAAGATGCTACAGGCAGCAAGGAAAGGGCAGAGGAAAACTGGGGGCAGGGAGATGAGACAGGAGGTGGTTTTACTCTTCAAGTTAAGAAATCATGATATATCAACTAAGTCAAAGACAGCTTAGTAATGAATCCTCAACAGCAGATGGCTTGTTGCAGGTAGACTGAGGGAGGAAGAAAGCCAAGCCCTGGCCCCCTCTTATATGTACCCAGGTCCAGTCACTGAGTAGATGATGGAGTCACCACCTGAGCTAGGGGATGCCAAGGAAAATCTGGTGGAGGTGTGTGGGGAAAATGAGGTGTTGGGTCTCTTATTCAAACATGACCACCTTTGGGGGCACCTGGGTGGCTCAGTCATCAAGTTGGGGAGCCTCCAACTTGATTTCTGTTCAGGTCATAATCTCACGATCATTGATCAAGTGCTGTGTTGGGCTCCATGCTAAGCATGGAGCCTGTTTAAGATTCTCTCTCCCTCTGCCCCTCTCCCCAGCTCTCACATGCTCTCTATTTCTCTCAAAAATAAATAAATAAATAAATAAAATAAATGTGAACACCTTCAGGTATTGCCTCTTCCAGGAAGCCCTGAGGCTGAGTTGGGGTCCTCCTTTGTACCCTGACAGCATTGTTTACTTCTAACAGAATGTTTACTGAGTGACATTGAACTGATTTGTAGTTTTCTTCCTTTTTTCCCCACTTACGTAGAGCAAACTCATTGGAAGTTCATATAGTATCTAATTAATCTTTGGATCACCAGGACCTAGCACAATGCACATTTGCTCAAAAAAAGGATCACTGAGCTTAACTGAATAGAGATGGGGGCCGTCGGGAGAGGCCTTCAGTGTGATGGGATTCATGGAGAACCAGCTTTGTTATCAAATGGATGTTCTCACTTTGTGAGCTTTGTTGTCACTTTGTCTTTATCCATCTCTGTCTGTATCTGTATCATTTACATCTACAGTACCTCTCCTGCCTATCCTTCAAGGGCGCTATAGAATAAAATGGAAGCAGCAGCCATGGATAGTGGGAAGAGCTGGGAGTGGGAAGTCAGAGACCAGGATTCCAGTCCCAGGTCTGCTATAACTATAGGAGCTTGAGTAAATTATTTCTACTCTCTTGGCCTCCATTTCTCCATTTATAAAATGAGTGTGTTGAATTAGATCACATTCTCTTCGCATCTAGCATTCTCATATGCTTTATGAAACTAGACAGTAGGTGCAGAAGGATCATGCAAATGAAAATCCCTATGCAGATGGCAGAGAAGAGTCCCTTAGAGTGCAAGAAAGGCTTGGGCAGTAAAAAGTCGCCCCATAGTGAATGTTGTGATGTGCCATTCAGACCCCCCACCCCCCATTGCTGGGAGCCTGCATTCCATGAGAATTGTCCTTAGCTAAAGGGAGCAGCCTCTCCCAAGGTAGCTCCTCCCTGGGAAAGTGGCCATCCAGTCACTGGTCAGTGTGGGACACAGAGACCCAGTTCTGTCATCTCAGCTTTGGACCTCACTGAGGAGTCACTTCAGAGCTCCCTTGGGTCTCCACTGGAGCTGCATCCTTGTTCGACTCCCTTCTTCTCCCTTCACTTCCTTCCCAAGAATACATCTGTGCCCAAACTGCCTTTCACAGTGTTTCCAGGGGACCCTGACCTTTGGCTTCTTACTCTCTGACTTCTTGTCCTCTAGGGACTGTGATCAGGCATGTCAATGCTTCCCCCTCCCCCATCAAAAGGGCTTGCTGGAAGGCCTTGGCTCTTCCAGGGTTCAGAAATGCAGGTTGAGACCTTTTACTGTCCAGATGACACCTGCAGCGTGTCCCACTGTACTTTGCAATGGCAAACAACGTTTTTTCTCCCAGGGAAACTGCTCTAGTGTCCAAAGTCACAGAAGGATTGGGTTAGTGATACCCCCAAAATGTAAATCAATCAATCAATCAACCAACCAATCAATCAATCTCTAGAAAAATAGACCATACTTCATAATGCCTCTCTCTAAATCCACACCCAGAAGGAGATGGGGGAAAGGCTTATTTTTCACAGGTCTTGCACCAACAGTCTGAATTTCACAATCTGGTCATTCCTCCACCAGAAGTTTTACGTCTGATACTTTCAAATGTGCAATAAAGAGACCAGAACTTCTGTTGCTCAAGTTCACTGTCCCACAAAGAGGCAAAGAAATATAAGGAAAAGGAAAAAGAGATAAATGATTAGTTATAATTCTCTGAATAGCTAGATAAATATTGACTAAGAGTGCCCAAGAAAAAGAAGCGTTCAGATCTGCCTGGAAAAATTAGCTTCCCTCCCTCCTTCTCCCTACTGCTTAGCAGCCCTGCCTGGAGAATCTGGCTCCGTTATTTCTCTCAGTGGGAGCTGCCATTTTAATGACTCAGCACAGCACTTTTCCAGCAGGAGACCCTGCCTCAGGTGGCTGATCAGGCCTGGGAGAATTGAGGTCTCATTTAAACTAAGTCAGAAATTTCCCAACTTGTTTTAAAGTGAAATAGATTTGTAAAAATAACAATAATAATTATTTGACAGTGCTGTTACAGCTCCCAGATCGAAATTTAACCTTTAAAGTAGAATCCATCCTTTTCCTTCCCCGAAGAAACTGGAATTCTGCTTCTCTGTCACAACATTTGCCAGTGCAGATAAGCCTAATGTGAGTGAGGAAAAGAGAGAAGCAGAATGACTTGTTTCCTTGAGTTTTGGGTCTTCCTTAAATACTCATTATTTCTCACCTATTAGCCATTGATATACATTTTTAAAGTAATAACTCTTCATATTTTATGCCTCTATAAAAATGTGTAAATAACACAAACCTCTTCATTTGGGGGGAGTCATTGATACTTTTCTATGTAATTTACATAATTTAAAAAATTGTAGGGGCGCCTGGGTGGCCCAGTCAGTTAAACGTGGGACTCTTGATCCCACGGCACAGATCATGATCTCATGGTTCTTGAGTTCAAGCCCCATGTCAGGTTCTGTGCTGTCAGCACAGAGCCTGCTTGGGATTCTTTCCCTTCCTCTCTGCCCCTCCCCCCATTCACGCTCCCCCATTCATCAGGGGGATGGGCTAAGTGGGTAAGAGGCATTAAGGAATCTACTCCTGAAATAATTTTTGCACTATATGCTAATTTGGATGTAAATTAATTAATTTGAAAAAAACAAGATGTTTTTAACAAAGTCAGGCCTCTGAAATTTTGGACATCAGTTATTACAGCAGTTAATTTCACTCTAACTGATACAGATATGTGAGGAGATGAAATTCTAAAGTGGATCTTATTCAAGTTGAGTCATCGGGACATAAAATTTGGTCATGGCAAAAGGGGGCAAACTTTGGGTGAGGGGACAAAGAGAATTAAACTTCTCTCTTTGTGAATATTTTACTGTTTCACCCTTTTGAATTTCTCTCCAGAATGTGTGAATAGGTTGGATGAAGAGCTAGCCAGTTGCCATGATAGGGATCTGTAAGGATCCATGTGAAACATTACATGAGAAACTGGCTCTGAGGGTATAGAGTTGATTGTCCAGAGTTTCCTGGGACTAGACCTTCCCCTGTGTCTCTGTAATGCCAGGCAGGGATGAGGAAATGATCCAGAGAAAAGGAGGCACTGAGCAGGGTGAGAGAAAAGAAGAACATTACTTTACACAGCCCAGCCCAGCCCTCCTTCACCCATCCTGGTGGCAAAGTATGTATTCTTTCTATGGTATGAACTCATGAGGGTCCTCTGGCATCAGTAAGCAACTAGTCAGAAATTTGGAAGCTGGCCCTCTTTCCCTCTCTCACAACTGGCAGTCTGAATTAGGTGGGATGTGGGACATGAGCTGAGCTAGTGGGAAAGGCTAAGGACAAGAGCAGAGAGGAAGGCTCAAGACCTGTCAGTCTGTTTGATGCAAGCCTTATCTTTGACTTGGGGTGGGAAGGGCTGGACTCCTTCCTGGAGAAAGATGCCATGTAGAACTGAATACCTGGACCTGAGTTCCTGTATTGGCAAACTGGCAATTCTTTGTGCTAATTGTGGTGGCTGGTTCTAGCCTTGGTGCTGATGAGGGAAATTATTTAAGGAGCAAGTCGTCTTTCCTTTGTTCTGTCTAGCATTCCTTTAGTCAGGCATCTCAACTTGGAAACATTATCTCACCAGATCTCACAGCCTCCAAACAGGAGGTGTAGCATGGCGCCTCAGGGATATTTATGGATATTATCTCATTAAACATCCCAACCTTTCCCCTAGGAGTCAAGCCATCTCCTACTCCCCCTGATTTCCCCCAACTCACCATCCCTGCTTCACTCAGATTTTGAATAATAAATATTGTGAATCACTATGAGTCATTTGAAAGGAACTGTAAATGGACCCTCAACTTCTCCATGCATCTGAAAGGCACCATTTTAGTTCACGTATAGGAGATAATGGCTGTTCTGACACCCACTTACCTAGGACACAATGATTTGTGGTAATTGGGCAGGGATTCCCAGGTGTCCTATACTCCCATTGGACAAAGAAGTCCCAGAATCCTCATTCTTTCCCTGAATGTTGGTATCTCATACCTTTCCACTACTATCACTATCCCAGCAATATATAAGGCATTGTAAAATATTTGCTACTGTGTAAATGACTGATTTTCTTTGGGTTTTCAAAGCTTTGAATAAACTAATCCCTCTGTCCAAACTCCCCTAGACCCTCTGCTTTTTGATCTCCTGCTCATCCTTAAAAACCAGCTCAAATCTTATCCCTGTCATGAAACCTTTGACTTCTCCAGAATGAGTTAGTTGCTCTTTCTCTGAACTTCTGCAGCCTCAACAAGAAGCACTATAATTTGTTCCAGGCTCTAAGAGCTACATGTTGCACATATGTATTGTAATTTGATTCACATGACATCTCTATGAAGTTGGTGATATTATTGTAACTAATTTTACTGATAAGGAAAAAGAGGCTTGAAGAGGTTAATAATTCTCTTGATGTTATAGGGTAATTAAGTGATGGAACCAGATTTCAAATCCAGGTTAGACACCAAAGCCCATAATCTTTTAGTCCATAAGCTGCCTCCATTCTTTCAATCACTTGGTCTCTCCATTAGGCTTGAGCTTCCTAAAATAAGAGGTTATGACTTTTTTACCTATATTCTGTACGTAGCATAGTGTCTGGTATATGATAGGTGCTTAGTAAATGCAGAATAAATACATTTTAAAAAGAATCAATATCTAACTCTACTGCTTTAAAAAATCTCTGTTGTATTTTTAAATTTGGGGGAACATTGCCAGGTTTTCCTTTGGGGACAGTGTTGGCAAAAGGGATCCCTATTGGGAAAAGAGAATTATTTCTCAAGCTGGGCAAACCCAGGGGTCATTAAAATTAGACTATACACTAGAACGCATGGGAGCTCTTAAAGAACTCATATTCCTTTGAGCTCCCCCAGGAGTAAATGAAATATAAAGATAGTGTCTGAATTCACTTATTCATCCATCCATCCATCCATCCATCCATCCATTCAATGAATACTGATAGAGCATGCTCTATGTAGCAGGCTTTGTACTGAGCTCTGGGGACACAATAGCCAGCACAGTCCTTAAAGCGAACTTCTGTTGTTTCCTCACCCATCATCTTTTCTGCTAACAGAACCACTCTTTTCTCTTGGGAAAACATCTATCCCACACTCAGCCTGTGTGTTCTAGGTTGGGCCTGTTTTTACTTCTTGGCTCTAAGTTTGGACACCAAACTTAGATACATACAAGTCCAACTTGTATGGCATCCTCTCTAGCCGCAGTGATTCGTTTATGGATGAATATGTGACCATGCCAGCTAATGAGAGTTGGCAATGGCACTTCTGGAACTATTAGGAAATTAGTGCTTTCTTACTGTTGGTTAAATATCAATCTGGGACTACCAGTAGAGAGTGAAGTTAATACAAAGGAAGAAAGAGCTGAAATTTTAAGGGAACAAGACAGTATAGACTGATGGCATAATTCCATGCCTTAAGTATAACCTCATCTAAAGGCAGCAGAAATCTTGGACTTCCCATTCAGGTGAGACTATATATTCCCCTTTTGTGCTTAAGCTATTTAAAGTTGGGTTTCTTATGGAATACTACATGGCAATGAGAAAGAATGAAATCTGGCCATGTGTAGCAACATGGATGGACCTTGAGGGTGTTATGCTGAGCGAAATAAGTCAGGCAGAGAAGGACAAATATCATATGTTTGCACGTATAGGAGGATTAGGAGGAACTTGACGGAGGAACAAGCGGGAGAAGAAGGGCGGAAATGGTGGGGGAAAGGGAGAGAGGCAAACCATGAGAGACTCTTGAATGCTGACAAAAACTGAGGACTGATGGATGTGGGGGGGAGGGGGGGATGGGCATGGAGGAGGGCACTTTGGGGATGAGCACTGAGTGTTATGTAGAAACTAATTTGACAATAAACTATTTGAAAAAAAAAAAAATAAAATAAAGTTGGGTTTCTTTCACTTGTAACAAAATAAGTCCTAAATACTAATGCCATTGGCTTCTGGAAGTAGGGTTTATATGTGATACCCTGAAGTGTAGAATTGGCTGAATCACAGTGGGGTGCACAGCCCCAAGAATTCTTTTGTTCTTGGCTAGGGAGTTAGAAGTCCCAGTCATGTCTCCCATAGCAGCTGGAGTTGAATTGTCCCATATACTGTCTTGAGACTCAAACTATGTTCCAGAGATAGAAAATACCATTATGGTAGAGATTGGCTACTTCTTATGGCCGTCAGTAATAGCCTGTAAGGATGAAGCAAGCTGAATGGGACGGAACCAGCCTTTCTCAGGGAAGCCCACACTTTCTCCATCAGCTGTCCAGGATGGCTGAGAGGAGTGCTATGAGATGGAAAAGCTCAATTCTCTGTCACACTAACCTTAGCATAAGTGAATGGTTGGGAAGTCATAGCACAGAGGGAGAAAAGATGAGAACCTGGAGGTACCCTCATATTCCAACCTTTCCTAACATCTTTACAGCCTAAAAAGCCATCCTCTAGGATGTGAGGAGGAAGCAAAAGGAATTTTAGCACTGCCCCCGCTCTACCCCCGCACCATTACATCATTAGCACAGCACATAGGATGGGAACACCCTTAGCAAAGGGACAGAAACCTTCAGACAGTGGTTTAGATTCAAGGACCCATAATTCTGACTTTGAATTTCACTGGATGCAGATCAGCTAAAAGCTTATTAAGGCTCTAGAAAGTTGAAATGCTTGAAAAACACAAAGCCTGACAAATGAATCTGGAACTAAGTGATCAACTCCAAGGGCTATCCCAGACCCATGAACTCACTGAGAGAGAGTGAGCAGTGCTGAGAAGGGAAAGCTGTTCTGTGTCCCTCTTAGCTGTGGCCACAGGGTCAATAGACAAGGGAGTTTCTGCCAGAAGATAGAACCGGGGGAGGCTGGACTGGCTGGCTAAAAAACACCCTCTGTCACAGGGCAAAGATACCTTGGTTAACCCTGTCCTCCCTGTATTATCCCCATCCATACTTGCCATTGTGTCCACCCTGTACACTAGTGATTATACTATGTTTCCCCTTCTCCCCTTTTGTCCAAGAAAAGTATGTGTTGGGGATGATTAAATATGTCATTTTGCCATCAGTTTCCAGACAAAGAAAACTTAGCTTACATCTGAATCATGTGGAAGGGTTGTAAAAACACAAATGGCTGAGCTCCACCCCAGACTTTCTGATTCAATTGATCTGAGATGGATTCCTTGACTTTGCATTTCTGACAAGTTCTGATGTGATATACATGCTCTCATTGTTTTATTTTGTTTTAAATTCCTAGCAAAATTCTGATTTGCAGCCAGAATTGAGAACCGAAGTTTTAGACTGTTGAATCTAATAAGTATTTATTGAGCACATACTATGTGCCAAACACTGAGCTAGGTCCAGGGCATGGTTATGAATATATATGTGAATTGATATGTATATGTACCTATATATATAAGACAATAGTCTCTGCTTCTGAAACACTCATCGCCTGATAGGGAAGAGGTCATGTAAACTGATATATTTCATATAGGGTAATGTCTGCTATTAATAGAGGTAGCCTAAAGCCCAAAGAGGATGTCAGACTCACCAAGGAGCTCAGATAGGACTCCTGAAAGAGGAAATATTTGATCTGAGCCTCAAATAATGAGTAGGTCTTTCCAGGGACATTTCAGACCCCCCCAGAAATGGGGGGACGGCATATGCAAAGACACTGAGGCATACAGCAGATCACATGACATTACACACAATCAGGAAGCTTGATATGACTGAAGTATCAGAGGTGACAGGTATGGAATCTGAATCTGGAAAGGCAGCCTGAGATGCTCACTATCTCATGAAAATAAACATAAATCATTTAAATAATTTAAGTGGTATTTAGTCTGCCAAGCTTCCGTGCCAAGGTTGGTCAGAATCTACCCTCCTCTCAGGGCCTCGTGGAGAGCGGCCACACAGGAGGAGAAGCAGCTGTAAACAAGGGCTCTGGCAGAAGAAGGAGAACCAGTGGGTAGGGTTCCCAGGGCTCCATGAATGTTCCAGATAGCCATTGTCTTTGATAGGAAAGTCCTACATCCATCTCTGTCTCTGTCTCTATCTCTATCTCTATCTCTATCTCTATCTCTATCTCTGTCTCTGTCTCTACCCACCTGGGCTGAGGTGGGCTAGCTCGACTTTCCCTGGGAATAAACACCCGCTGTCTACAGCCACCCATACTAAGAGCCTTCCTCCTCAGCCTGTGGTTCGACAGACAGATGAGGCTGGCGGAGGCCGCCCTGGTCGTGCAGCCGGGGAGCTAACGTGCCAACACACAGCTGCTGACTTTTTTCCCCCTCACGATAAGCTGGAACATTGTGCACTTTTCTTCTCCAACTCCTTCAAAGCAAGTCATTTTCTTCCTCTGGAAGGTTGCCCATTGTTCATTTGACATTAAAGATAGGTCTTCACTGTTTTCTCTTAAGGCAGCAATTGGTGAAGTTAAGCTGTATTATGCGGACTTGTCAGAAGGATACAACATTATACAAAGGAATGATGTGAAACAAAAATTGCTCTCTTCAACCTTCCCAACCTCTCCCGCACACAGATTTCAAGCCTTTTCTGCCCTCATGTGTTCCCGACATAGCTTGAAATTGGGGGTAATTGAAGGGGGTGGTGGGGTCTGTGGTGCTCAGCCCACAGTCTGTCCTGCTGCCAGGAAAGCAGGGAAAGCTGGGAATTGTTCAGTGGGCAGCCAGGATGGCGGGGGAGGCGGATGAGGAAAACCCTTTTCATCTTGTTTCCCTTAGGAATATGGTGACTTCAGGCCCTCAGATTTGTGGGATGGCTGACTAGTTTGAAAGAGCTAATGGTCTTCTCTCTGCCATGGTGAATTCAGAGTTCATTTCCCAGTGACTTTGACTCAGGATTTCATGGCTAACTTACTACTGGAATGTGGCCCTATCTACATTCTGAGCAGAGGCTCTATTGCTCTGCCTCATGGAGTCATGGCTTCCCCATCCATTGATTCATTCACTAAGTTGAGCTGTGTGCTCTGGTCTCCACTCTGTCATGGGCTAAACATGTGATCTTCAGCAAATTATTTAACATTCCCATGCCTTAGTTTCCTTATCCGTAAAATGGGAATACCATCTAGGATCATTGTACAGGTTAAGTGATATAAAGCATGTACATAGCATTGTGATCTAAGTCCTCAATAAATAGTGCGGTTATTATTTTTATCATTACTAGTCCACAGGCGTTCGTTAAGAGCCCCTAGTCCCATCCTGGGCTCTGGAAAGTGGAAGATGAAGGAGATGGACACTGCCTGTCTGAGGGGAGGGGCAGACCAGACTGTGACAGCTAAAGATTGGTGCTAAGTGCCTGGAAAGAGCTAAGCCTAGGTGCTGTGGCAGGTGAGGTAAGGGTACCTACCCAAAGCCAGTGGTCAGAGAGGGCTTCTGTAGGGAGAGCAGGTGCCTCTGTAGGGAGGCTTGAAGGATGAACATGGAGATCCAGATAGTCTTCCTGTCAGAGCCAAAAACATGTGCAAAGATACCAAAACACTGTGAAGCTTTCCCAGAACCGTGCACAGACCTAAGTGCCCAAGCATAGATAGGGCTGTTTGGTGGGGAGCTGTAGATGTGGCTGGAAAGGAAAGCCTGGCCCCTCAGGAAGTTCTTTGTGTGGAGAGGACATCCAGATGGCCAACAGACACATGAAACGATGCTCAGCATCCCTCCTCATCAGGGAAATACAAATCAAAACCACACTGAGATACCACCTCACGCCAGTCAGAGTGGTTAAAATGAGCAAATCAGAGAACTCTAGATGCTGGCGAGGATGTGGAGAAACGGGCACCCTCCTGCACTGTTGGTGGGAATGTAAACTGGTACAGCCCCTCTGGAAAACAGTGTGGAGGTTCCTCAGGAAACTAACAATAGAACTCCCCTATGACCCAGCAATAGCACTGCTAAGAATTTACCCAAGGGATACAGAAATGCTGAGGCATAGGAGCACATGTACCCCAACGTTCATAGCAGCACTCTCCACAATAGCTAAAACATGGAAAGAGCCTAAGTGTCCATCAACAGATGAATGGGTCAAGAAGATGTAGTTTATCTATACCATGGAATACTACATAGCAATGAGAAAGAATGAAATCTGGCCATGTGTAGCAACATGGATGGACCTTGAGGGTGTTATGCTGAGCGAAATAAGTCAGGCAGAGAAGGACAGATACCATATGTTTGCACGTATAGGAGGATTAGGAGGAACTTGACGGAGGACCAAGGGGGAGAAGAAGGGGGGAAATGGTGGGGGAAAGGGAGAGAGGCAAACCATGAGAGACTGTTGAATGCTGACAAAAACTGAGGACTGATGGATGTGAGGGGGAGGAGGGATGGGCATGGAGGAGGACACTTGTGGGGATGAGCACTGAGTGTTCTGTGGAAACTAATTTGACAATAAACTATTAGTAAAAAAAAATAAATAAAAAAGGAAGTTCTTTGTGTGGGAGATAAAAGGCTTGGATTGTATGCTGGTAATAGGGAATAGGGAAAGAGGTAATAGGGAAATACTTAATGGTTTTCAGTAGGGAAATGGAATAGCCTGATTGATTGGCTTCTGGGTGGAAAGTGGGTTGGGTGGATGAAAGCCTGGTTAATAAGAGACCAGAGTAACTCACCAGGACACTGGAGAGAGGAAAAATGGGATGGTGGTCATGTAGATGGGGAGCTGAGATGTTTAGAAGCTAGAATCTCTAGACCTTGGTAATAACAGGACACGGGAGGAGTTAGGGATGTACCCTCATTCCATACACCACTAGTTTTCTGCCTGCAGTGACCTGTGAATGATCCTTTGCAGAGACGAGGTGTGTAGAAGAGCAGGTGAAGATGGTGTGTTCCATTGCAGACATGCCAGGTGCCCATGGGACAGACAGGTGGACACAATCAAGATGCACAGAGGCCACCTTGGGCTTGGGTCTCTAGGAAAGCTATGAGCAAGTGATATGCATCATCAACACAGAGGTAGTCACTGAGGCCACGAGATGGACAAGATCACCAAGGGCAAGGAAAATGACCAAAGAAGGTGGTCAAACACAGAGTTCTGGAAACAGCAAGATAGAAGGAGGCAGAGAAGTCAGTAAGAGGCCAAGAAGGGGAAGCCAGCATGGTAAGAGGAACACCATGGGAGAAGGGATGTTGTAGAGAAAGTTTCACAGAGGAGGAATGGTCACTGGTGCAGGTTGCCTCTGAGCGGTTGGTGGAGGTAAAGCCCCTGGATTTACAAGAAGATGCTGTTAGTGACACAGGCAAGGACAGCAGTTGTGGTGAGGACAGAAGCTGCAAATAGAAGGAGACCAACAAGATCTCACTGTTAGAGACCTTGGCAATTGGGAAGGCAGCAATAGGAACGTCATGCTATCTGGGGTGCATGTTATAGACATGGCCTCACAGGTGCTTCCCACATCTGCAGAACAAGAGTCTTGGGGGCAGAGCCTGAGAACTTAGTGTGTAAAAGCTCCCTTGGTGATTCTGCAGTGAGAATTCTGAATGGCTGACAGTAAAGCATGAATACTAGGCTTAGAGTCAGGAGCCCTGGGTCTAAATCCAGAAGCAGCCCACGCGAACAGGAGGCTGCCAGTGGGGTGAGAGTATGACTCTGGATCTACCACTTGCATGCTGTCTGTGTGGCTGGGTGAGACCTTAATAGCTTCCATGACCGCCCTCTCATCTGGAAGACAGGGAAAGCAATAACCACTGCAGGGTTATTGTGAGGTCCTGGTGAGGAAATGTACATAAAATGTTTGGCTTATTAAAAGCACTCATTGTTGCTATTATTAATGTTGCTGTTGGCTGCATGACCTTGGGCAAATTTCATCACCTTTCTGGACTCTCATTTCCTTATTTGTGAAACAAGAGTAGTAGTAGTTTCTTACTCAGCAGGTATTGGAGGATCAGTGTGGTTGTGCATAGGGAAGATCCTCACATATAGTCGGTGCTCAGTGAGTATTAATTTTGTGCAATAGTTAGTGCAGGACCTCATGCTTGGAGGTGTTGCTGGTTACAAGGCTGTCTCCAGGGGCAGACCAAGCCTCCTGCTTCCCTCGGGTACTAGCAGGATTTGTGATCGCGTAGTCCTGGGATCACCCCCTTTCCCTGAGCAGAGCTCGTGGTTCTGGTCACAGACTCTGCAGAAGCAGTGGTCAAGGCTATGAAATCTGTGAGCTGGTCACCAACTAGCAGCCATCCCAGACTGGGACCCTCCACGGTGGCTGAGGTGGCTGTTACCCCTTCTAGGAGACAGGGTAGAATGCAGAGTAGCCTCTGGTTTCAAAGGAGTCAGGTAGCCCAGAGACAGGGTCCTCTGCATGTCCTAAAGCCTCAGAAAATAGGGAGGGAAAGGCTGACAGTTGGGATGTTCACACCAGCAGGAAAGAACTGGTCAAATGCTCAAGATCTGCCTCCTGGCTTTTGTCCAGCCAGGGCCTCAGAGTTGCTGCAGAACGTGGGCAGCTTTGTGACTCTCTCACCCAGGCGCAATCTGGGAGAGACGAAGAGGGGCAGAGAGAGGGACGGACAGCAGGATGGTATGGGGGCCTGCTTTTTGCCTTCTGCTGCTCTGGCGACATAATCACCTGGTCACCATTCCTGTGCTGTATTGTGCTGTTCTGTTTATGGCTGAAGTCAGCAGGTTGGGTCCCTTTGGGATTTGAACGATGGATGAAAAAATATGATGGTGAGCTGTACTTGCTCAACACTTTACAGTTTACGGAGCTGGATTATTTGATCTTCACCTAATAGGGATGATACCCCCACTCTATAGATGAAGCAGCAGCTATGGAAGACCTACCCAAGCCTCTGTGGAGGGTCTGGATTCACACCTAAGAAGAGCTGGCTCCACTATGAGCGCTCTTACTGCTAGCTCAGGAGTTGCTATAAAAAGTGAGCACTGTACCTGACCGGCTCAGTAAGAGTGTGTATCTCTTGATCTCAGGGTGGTGAGTTTGAGCCCCACTTGGGTGATGAGATTACTTAAATAAATAAAACTTTTTAAAAATGGGGGGCACCTGGGTGGTTTAGCCAGTTGAACATCTGACTTCGGCTCAGGTCATGATCTCATGGTTGGAGCCCTGCGTCGGGCTCTGTGCTGACAGCTTGGAGCCTGGAGCCTGCTTCAGATTCTGTGTCTTCCTCTCTCTGCACCTCCCCTACCCACTTGCTCTCTCTGGACTGAGACACAGAGAGCTGGCTTCTTTTCACGACGTGGCTACTACCTTGCTCTGTGGCCTGACACAAGTCTCTTAACTCCTCTGGGCTTGAGTCAGCCACTCTGCCAAACATAGGACTTGGAGTAGAACACCCAGAAGATCCCTTCTAACTGCACTATGTGGCTGTCTTAATGCTGGGGACATTCTTGGCCACCAGGTGTGCCTGGGGCAACTTCAGAAGGACCAGTTATAACCCTGGACTCCAGCCTCCACCCAGAACCCCAGAGAGCCCTTTACTCCCACACACAAAAAAAAAGCCATGATGAACCTTCTGTGAAGAAAGGAGTCTTATTTAGAGAAAGGGAAAGCCATGGATATTGCTGTGTACCAGCTGGGGTAGTGCCATCCTTACCAGTTCCTTGTCCCTGCACCCAAGGGCTCTCCTAGCCACTTCTCCTTGGGCCTTCTCTGCCCCTTCTGAGTCCTTCTTCTGCAGTGTCTACACAAGGTTTAAGTTTGAATGAATCTCCCTGATCCCTCTGATTTGCTAGTGTATCCCGGGTTTGGGCAGGATTGGGGGGGTGGTACTCTGTACCAAGGCAGGAGCTTGGCAGGAGCTCAGCACTGTTTGTGGGATGGATCAGAAACAGAATTATTCATCTCCTTGTGGCTTTTATGTCCACCACCGTTCTGCTGAGTAGGGGCCATCACTTCCCAGAGAGACCTGTTTTGTTCCCCCTGGGTGTCATTTTTCCCCCAGGAGACTTTGGTTTCTGCAGTTAACAATCATAGAAAACCCAATATAATTTTTTTTAAGAAGGAAAAAATCCCTCCTCTCCTAGAGGTCATCTATGTCAGGCCGTTGGCTGAAAGACAGAGGGTCACTCATCCTAATTTTCTCTGCACTCAAGGTGAGCACATCTGACTTTGTGGGGTCTGAGTAGCCTTCCCAGCTCTAGTAAGCAGAAGTAAGGCTGGCCATCCCTGGGCTGCTCTGTTCCTTGGCCTAGCGACCCCTTCTTTTAATTTCTTCTGGTTCCTTTGATCTTTTGGCTCAATATGCAGATGAAGGAGAGAGGCCTAAGGAACAAAGTCTCTCCAGCTGCCCCATGGATTATTCTGGAATTAGTCTGCTGCTGTCAATTTTATTTGGTGATCCCAGCTGGATCTCCAAATTATACCTGTAATTTGGTGCACTCCATGTATTATAGTCTGTCAGAGAAATCCTATAATTATTTTTTTAAGTGACAAAGTTTTAAGAAATAGCTAAATAAATGTAGCTAAATTTAGAGCACTGTGTCTTTACAATGGAATGTGGCAGGAGGTAGAGATATGATCAGTGGCTGGTAGAAGGAGAATTTTGTTACTATCCAAAAGGTGGCAGCAAAAATTACCTCAATTAACTTAACAAGAAGCCCGTCCTCCTCTGCCTGTCGGCCCAGGAGCCCTGGCACACACCTTTTCCCTTTTCTGCCAGAATTCTGTGCCTCCCACACCAAGCTGTCCCCAGCTCCATCTGCTGCTCCTGTCTGAGGCTGATGCCTGGGCCCCAGTCACGTCCTGCCTTCTCCCTGAGAACCTCCAGCTCAGCGTTCCAGATCAGGGTCAGGAGTTCACACCTCAAAGAAATCTCCGCATAGATCATTACTTAAGGGGGAGGGAGGCCAGAGAGATAAGACCAGGACCTGTTTCTGCCCTGTACAGACCCCATGGAAAATGAGACAGCTTCTACAAACCCAGAACGTAAGATCTCGGGAGAAACTTCATACATACATCATCAATCTGTTCACCCAAGCTTTTTGAGAATCTTCTCTGTGTTGGATGTTCTTGAATGACATAGATGCATGAATGGGTTAATGAAATGTTTGTATGGCTCTTTTATGTGGTATGAACCCTTCTAGCTTCTGAGTTTACAGCAGTGAACAAAGCAGAGGGCACTGCCTGCATGTAGCTCACATTCTAATGAGGGTAAGACAATAAACAGGACAAACAGGGAAAATAGATGCTTGGTTGGATGGTGATAAGTGCTAAGAGGACAGAAAAAGTGGGATAAAGGAGATAAGGAATGACAGAGGGAGCTGCTGCACTTTTAGAGCACCCAGCTGGCTTCAAGAAGGCCACTGCGGGGGAAGTGGGGTAGAAGGTGGGGAAGCAGCCTTGATGTGTATGTGGGGTGCACACTCCAGGCAGAGGGGGTGACAAGTGAAAAGACCCTGAGGTGGGAAATGTTAAGAGGGCCATTGGATACATGGCAGAAGTATTATGGGTCCCTGTTTGAGGGGGTCAGGAGATATTGGAGAAGAGAGATATGTTTAAAAATAATTACTATGGGGAGCAGCCAAGATGGCAGAGCAGCATAGAAGTTTGCTGCTTCTCTTGTCCCTGAAATGCAACTATACCAGCACCAAACCATTTTGCACACCTAGAAAATTGATCTGAGGAATAACACAGCAATCTGCATAACTTGAGCCACAGACCTTGGCGGATATGCGGTGTGGAGAGGTGAAGTGGGAGAGAGGGAGAAGCCACAGAGGGTAGGGAGCTGTTTTTGTTTGCGGAGAGAGGAAGAAGACAGTGGGAGAGTATGGGAAAAGTACTCCCCCGCCGAAAGCATCTTGAGAGAAAGAGTGGAAACACCCTCAAGGAACTGAAAAAGAAAGGAAGAAAGGAGAAAGGAGAGGATTTCAATACCATTAGGACTCTATAAACAGGGGAGCACAGAGTCAGAAACTCCACAGCTCGATTCCTGGTGGTGCTCTGGTGGGAAGGGCACATCCCCAAGAACAGACAGCAAGGTCCAAGCTGTTCTTGGGCCACCTAAGGAGAGGCGGTTCCTCTGCTGGGAGGACATTTAGTAGAGGCTGTGCAGCCTCCCCACAAGCAAAGGTCCCAGAAGACCCCAGATTAACAACCACGTTTGTTGGTGTTGGAACAAGGTCCCTAGGGTACGCAATGAAGCCTGGTGCCAGATGCATATTGTGATTTGCCATAGCCCCTGGACCGCTGCTGCTGCACGACCTTGCAAAATTTTTCTGGGGCAGGCTGGCACCTGACTGCAGTCTCTGGGCTTCTACAGCGGCACAGTCTCATGAGCACTCCCAGAAACAGGCCAGCACCTGGCCACCGCTCTGCGAAACCCTCCCCCAGAGGGTCAGAGGAGCGGGTTCAAGCCAAAGAGCCCTCAGAAGTGAAGGGTTTGGAAACACAGCCCCATCTGAGATAAAGTTCAGAAGGGAGGTGCTGCTCGGCAGGCTGATGGCTTGTTTGAAGACAGTGTAGAAGCAGGGAGTGGATGGAAGCCCAAGACAAAGGAGGGATGCTTGACTGCTGGTTGGGAAGAGCACAGAGTTCTGATGCCAAAGACTGGGTAGCTGGGTGATGCCACTTTCATCTCTCCTATGCATGCACATACACACCTATATGCGCGACACCAATCCACTGCAATAAGCTAAGCAGTGCCACCTACTGGAGAATGGAGGCATTACACCAAAACCCATCCAACTGTGCCAACCAAGCCCTAGAGGACCACTACATGACTCTGAACTGTAAAGTGTTTCATAGTTGACATCTAGGGGAAACTGGGTATAATTTCACTCTGATTTCATTCTGTTCACTGGTGCATCTATTCAGTTTTTTTCTTATCTTATTCTTGGATACAGCAACAAAAAAGGATTATTTTTATTTTCCATTTTTATAAAAAAAGATTTTTCTTTAAATTCTCTTCTTTATTTTTTATTTTTTTGTAATGTTTAAAGTTTATTTTACTTTCTTCATCTCATTTTATTCTATTTTATTGTATGACTTTTTTAAAATTTCAGACGTTGTCCTACCTTTTTTCCTTTTCTTTTCTTCCCATTTTTTCTCTATTCTGTCAAGCTTCTTTCAACAACCAGACCAAAACACACCTAGAATCTAGCTTCCTTTATTGATTCTTTGGTGTTGTTTTTAATTTTTTTAATTCAATTTTTTATTTTATTCTTTTTCTTTCTCAAAAATGATGAAATGAAGGAATTCACCCCAAAAGAAAGAACGGGAAGAAATTACAGCCAGGGACTTAATCAACACAGATGTAAACAAGTTGTCTGAAAGAGAATTTAGAATCACGATAATAAGAATACTAGCTAGGGTTGAAAATAGATTAGAATCAAAATGAGCAAATCAGAGAACTCTAGATGCTGGCGAGGATGTGGAGACACGGGCACCCTCCTACACTGTTGGTGGGAATGTAAACTGGTACAGCCCCTCTGGAAAACAGTGTGGAGGTTCCTCAGGAAACTAACAATAGAACTCCCTTATGACCCAGCAATAGCACTGCTAGGAATTTACCCAAGGGATACAGAAATGCTGAGGCATAGGAGCACATGTACCCCAATGTTCATAGCAGCACTCTCCACAATAGCTAAAACATGGAAAGAGCCTAAGTGTCCATCAACAGATGAATGGATCAAGAAGATGTGGTTTATCTATACCATGGAATACTACATGGCAATGAGAAACAATGAAATCTGGCCATGTGTAGCAACATGGATGGACCTTGAGGGTGTTATGCTGAGCGAAATAAGTCAGGCAGAGAAGGACAAATATCATATGTTTGTACGTATAGGAGGATTAGGAGGAACTTGACGGAGGAACAAGTGGGAGAAGAAGGGCGGAAATGGTGGGGGAAAGGGAGAGAGGCAAACCATGAGAGACTCTTGAATGCTGACAAAAACTGAGGACTGATGGATGTGGGGGGGAGGGGGGATGGGCATGGAGGAGGACACTTGTGGGGATGAGCACTGAGTGTTATGTAGAAACTAATTTGACAATAAACTATTTGTAAAAAAAAAAAAAAAAAAAAAGAAAATAGATTAGAATCCCTTCCTGGGGAGATAAAAGAAATAAAATCTAGTCAGGGCAAAATTAAAAATGCTATAACTGAGATGCAGTCTCGAATGGATACCACAGAGGCAAGGATGGAGGAAGCAGAACAGCAAATCAGTGATATAAAAGACAAACTTAGGGAATACTGAAGCAGGAAAAAAGGTAAACTAAGGCAGAAGAGCATGATATAAGAATTAGACTAACTCAGCAACTCATTAAAAAAGAATAACATCTGAATCATAGGAGTCCCAAATGAAGAAGAGGAAAAGGGGTAGAAAGTTTATGTGAGCAAGTCATAGTGGAAAACTTTCCTAACCTGGGAAAAGACACACATCAAAATCCATGAAGCACAAATAACTCCGACCATCAACAGGGCATATCATGGTCAAATACACAAAATACGCAGACAAAGAAAGAATTATGAAAGCAGCAAGGGAAAAAAGTCCTTCAACTATAAGAGAAGATCAGGTTCACAACAGATCTATCCACAGAAACCTGGCAGGCCAGAAAGGAGTGGCAGGATATATTCAACATGCTGAATCGGAAAAATTTGCAGCCAAGAATTCTTTACCCAGCAAGGCTGTCATTCAAACTAGAAGGAGAGAGAAAGAATTTCCCAGACAAACTAAAACGAAAAGAGTTCGTAACTACTAAAACAGCCCTGCAAGAAATTTTAAGGAGGACTCTCTGAGGGGAGAAAAAATGAAACAAAACAAAAAAGAACAAAAGCAACAAATAGTAGAAAGGATCAGAGAACATCACCAGAAACTCCAGTTCTACAGGCAACACAATGGCAATAAGTTCACATCTTTCAGTACTCACTCTAAATGTCAAGGCACTAAATGCTCCAATCAAAAGACATAGGGTAACAGAATGGATAAGAAAACAAGATCCATCTATATGCTGTTTACAAGAGACCCATTTTATACCTAAAGTCACCTTCAGATTGAAAGTAATGGCATGGAGAACCATTTATCATGCTAATTGTGGCCCCCAAAAAGCTGGAGTATCCATACTTATATCAGACCATCTAGATTTTTAAAATAAAGACTGTACGGGGCGCCTGGGTGGCTTAGTCGGTTAAGCGTCCGACTTTCGCTTAGGTCATGATCTCACAGTTCGTGGGTTCGAGCCCCGCGTCGGGCTCTGTGCTGACTGCCAGCTCTGAGCCTGGAGCCTGTTTCAGTCTGTGACTCCCTCTCTCTCTGACCCTCCCCTGCTCACACTGTCTCTCTCTCTGTCTCCTAGAAATAAATAAAACATTTAAAAATAAAATAAAATAAAATAAAATAAAGACTGTAACAAGAGATTAAGAAGGGCATTATATCATAATTAAGGGGTCTATTCACCAAGAACATCTAACAATTATAAACACTTATGGCCCCAACGCGGAACGCCCAAATATATAAATCAATTAATCACAAACATAAAGAAACTCATTGACAATAATACCATAATAGTAGGGGACCTCAACACCCCACTTAGAGCAATGGACAGATCATCTAAGCAGAAAATCAACAAGGAAATAATGACTTTGAATGACACACTGGACCGGATGAACTTAACAGATAATATTCAGAACATTTATCCTAAAGCAGCATAATACAAATTGTTTTCAAGTGCACATGGAACATTCTCCAGAATAGGGACCTAAATACATATTGGGACATATTAGGACACAAATCAGCCCTCAACAAGTACAAAAGGATTGAGATCATGCTGTGCATATTTTCAGACCACAACACTATGAAACTTGAAATCAACCACAAGAAAAAATTTGAAAAGACAAATACTTGGAGACTAAAGAACATCCTACTAAAGAATGAATGGGTTAACCAAAAAGTTAAAGAGGAAATTAAAAAGTACATCGAAGCCAATGAAGATGGTTACACCACAGCCCAAAACCTCTGGGATGCAGCAAAGGTGGTCATAAGAGGGAAGTATATAGCAATCTACAACTTCCTAAAGAAGGAAGAAAGGTCTCACATATGCAACCTAACCTTACACCTTAAAGAGCTGTAAAAAGAATAGCAAATAAAACCCCAAACCGGCAGAAGATGGGAAATAATAGATTAGAGTGGAAATCAGTGTTATCAGGGAAAGAAAAAACAGTAGAATAGATCAATGAAATCAGGAGCTGGTTCTTTGAAAGACTTAACAAAATTGATAAAAGTCTAGCCAGTTTGATCAAAAAGAAAAACGGAAAGGAGGGAAATAAATAAAATCAAGAATGAAAGTGGAGGGATCACAACCAATACTGCAGAAATACAAACAGTAATAAGAGAATATTATAAGCGATTATATGCCGATAAATTGGGCAATCTGGAAGAAATGGACAAATTCCTAGAAACATATAAGCTACCAAAACTGAAACAGGAAGAAATAGAAAATTTGAACATAACCAGTAAAGAAATAGAATTAGTAATAAAAAATCTCCCAAAAAACAAGAGTCCATGGCTGGATGGCTTTCCAGAAGTATTCTACCAAACATTTAAAGGAGAGTTAACATCTATGATTTTGAAGCTGTTTCAAAAAAATAGAAATGGAAGGAAAACTTCCAAACGCATTCTGTGAGGCCAGCATTACCTTGATTCCAAAACCAAAAACCCCTCTAAAAGAAAAACTACAGACCAATTTCCCTGATGAACATGGATGCAAAAATTGTCAGCAAGATACTAGGCAACCGAATCTAACAATACATTAAAAGAATTATTCACTACGATCAAATGGGATTTATACCTGGGATGCAAGGCTGGTTCAATGTCTGCAAATGAATCAATGTACTACAACATGTTAATAAAAGAAAGGACAAGAAACACATGACCCTCTCAACAGATGCAGAGAAAGCATTTGACAAAACATAGCATCCTTTCTTGATAAAAACTCTCAAGAATGTAGGGATAGAACAATCATACCTCAGCATTATAAAGACCAAATACGGGAGACCCACTGCTAATACTGTCCTCAATGGGGAAAATCTGAGAGTTTTCCCCCTAAGATCGGGAACACGACAGGGATATCCACTCTCACCACTGTTATTCAACATAGTATTGGAAATCCTAGCTTCAGCAGTCAGACAACACAAAGGAATAAAGGCATCCAAATTGCAAAGGAGGAAGTCAGACTTTCACTCTTTGCAGATGACATGATACTCTATATGGAAAACCCAAAAAATTGCACCAAAACACTTCAAGAACTGATCCATGAATTCGGCAAAGTCACAGGATATAAAATCAATGCACAGAAATCGGTTGCATTTCTATACACCAATAATGAAGCAATGAAAGAGAAATCAGGGAATCTGTCCCACTTATATTTGCACCAAAAACCATAAAATATCTAGGAATAAACCTAATCAAATGGGTGAAAAATCTATACACTGAAAACTATAGAAAGCTTATGAAAGAAATTGAGGAAGACACAAAAAAGTGGAAAAATATTCCATACTCATGGATTGGAAGAACAAATATTGTTAAAATGTCAATACTACCCAAAGCAATCTACCTATTTAATACAGTCCCTATCAAAATATCACCAGCATTCTTCACGGAGGTAAAATAAACAATCCTAAAATTTGTATGGAACCAGAAAAGACCCCGAATAGTCAAAGCAATCCTGAAAAAAGAAAATCAAAGTTGGAAGCATCACAATCCCAGACTTTAAGATGTATTACAAAGCTGTAATCCTCAAGACAGTATGGTACTGGCAGAAAAACAGACACATAGATCAATGGAACAGAATAGAGAACCCAGAAATGGACCCACAAATGTATAACCAACCAATCTTTTACAAAGCATGAAAGAATATCCAATGGAATAAAGATAGTCTCTTTAGCAAATGGTGTGGGGAAAACTGGACAGCGACATGCAGAAAAATGAACCTGGACCACTTTCCTACACCATACACAAAAACAAACTCAAAATGGATGAAAGACCTAAATGTAAAACAGGAAGCCATCAAAACCCTAGAGGAGAAAGCAGGCAAAAACCTCTTTGACCTCAGCCACAGCAACTTCTTACTCAATATGTCTCCGGGGGAATGGGTAAGAAAAGCAAAAATGAACTATTAGCACCTCATCAAGATAAAAGGCTTCTGCACAGAGAAGGACACAATCAGCAAAACTAAAAGGCAACCAAGAGAATGGGAGAAGATATTTCAAATGACCTATCAGATAAAGGGTTAGTATCCAAAATCTATAAAGAACTTATTAAAAACTCAACACCCAAAAAACAATCCAGTGAAGACATGGGCAAAAGACATGAAGAGGCACTTTTCAAAAGACGACATCCAGATGGCTAACAGACACATGAAAAGATCCTCAACATCACCCATAATCAGGGGAACACAAATCAAAACCACAATGAGACACCACCTCACACCTGTCAGAATGGCTAAAATTAACAGCTCAGGAAACAGCAGGTGTTGGCAGGGATACAGAGAAAGGGGAACACTTTTGCACTGCTGGTGGAAATGTAAACTGGTGCAGCTACTCTGGAAGACAGTATGGAGTTTCCTCAAAAAATTAGAAATAGAACTGCCTTATGACCCAGCAATTATACTCTGAGGTATTTATCCAAAGGATACAGGTGTGCTGTTTTGAAGGGACGCATGCACCCCAATGTTTATAGCAGTGCTATTGACAATAGCCAAAGTATAGAAAGAGCCTAAATGTCCATCAACAGATGAATGAATAAAGAAGATGTGGTATAAAAATATATACAATGGAGTATTACTGAGCAATCAAAAAGAATGAAATCTTGCCATTTGCAACAACATGGATGGAACTAGAGAGTATTATGCTAAGCAAAACTAGTCAGTCAGCGAAAAACAAATATCATATGACTTCACTTGTATGTCGAATTTAAGATGTAAAACAGATCAACATAGGGGAAGGGAAGCAAAAATAATATAAAAACAGGGATGGGGACAAAACATAGAGACTCTTAAATATAGAGGACAAACTAAGAGTCGCTAGAGGGGTTGTGGGTGGGGAGATGGGTAAATAGGCAAGGGGTATTAAGGAAGACATATGTTGGGATGAGCACTGTGTGTTATATGTAGGGGATGAATCACTGGATTCTACTCCTGAAATGATTATTGCACGAAATGCTAACTAACTTGGATGTAAGTTAAAAAAAAATAAAAACTTTAAAAAATACTATTAACACTCACTGTAGTTATTTAAAACAGTAATCTACAAACTGTGTGTTTTTGTACAGCCTGTGAGCTAAGAACGGTTTTTATGTTTTTAAATGGTTGTGGGGGAGGGGAGGGGAGAATAAAAAAAAAGACTATTTCATGATACATGAAAGCTCTAAGAAATTTAAAATCCAGAGTCTATAAGTAAGGTTTCATTGGAACACAGCAATGTCTATTCATTTATTTATTGTCTGTGGCTGCTTTTGCATACAGTGGCAAAGCTGGGTAGTTGTGACAGAGAATATATGAACCATAAAGCCTAAAATTATATCTACCTGGCCCTCTCCAGAAAACATTGACCAACTCTGGGTCTAGGTGGTAGGGGAATGTGGATAACCCTAGTCGTGGGATCAGGAGCTCCAGATTCCACTTAGCCTCCACTTGGTGGTTATGTGACTTTGGGAAAATGGTCCATCTACTTGGAAACTTCTTCCTCGTTTCTAAGATGGAGACCAAAGTACAGCGTTTTAGGATAGCAGTGAGAATTAAATGAAATAAAGAACATGAAACCCATAGCAAGTACTCAATATTCACAGCCATCAGAATGATTGTACACAGTAGAGCATGAAGGTAGCACAGAGGGATATTATGTGTCCCCAAGAGTCCTATGTTGAAGCCCTAACCTCCCAGTGTGACGGCATTTGTAGGTGGGGCCTTTTGGAGGCAGTTAGGGTTAAATAAACCCATGAGAGTGGGGCCCTCCGGGTCGGATTCACACCCTAATAACAAGAGACACCAGAGGGCTCGCTAACTCTCTGTGTAGTGATAAGGCAAGCTGGGAAGAGAGTCCTCACCAGAACCCTACCGGAACCCCACCAGGTTGGCTCTTTGAGTTTGGACTTCCCAGCCTCCAGAACCATGAGGAAAAAATATCTGCTAAGTCACCCAGTCTGTGGTCTGATTCTATGGCAGCCCAAGCTGACTAAGACACAGGATGAGAACTGAACTGACATCTTGAGCATAACTAGAATTTCCACAGGTGGGGAAGGAGAGAAAAGGCCCTCTTGGCAGAGGAACAGTATATGTGAAAGCAATAGTGCTATGAGTGTGTGGGGTACTTTTGGAACAGAGAAAGCTCCTGCCACATGGGCACAGTCCACACAGTGGTCAGGGTGGGGGAAGAGGGTAGGGTTTTGTGGAGCTGAGGCCAGAGAGGCACATTTGTGAGGGGCCTTGTATCCCACTCTCAGGGTAGGCTGACTTGTTATGTTTTGCCCATTTGATTTGTAAAATGACCTCTCTGCCTCCCTGAAGTCACCTTGGTGTGGGTGAAAAGCCAGCTCACAGGAATACCACCTACTTGCTCTTCATGCAACAGGTTAGTGGGTAGTCCCTGGCTCCCTTTTCTGGGGCTGGTGGCCTGCCAATCAGGAGATTAATCCGTGGTGAATGAGAAAGACACAGCCCCACATTAGGGAGGAGTGAGGGTTAAGAGAAGCTGGGAGTTTTTTTTAAAGAAGAGGAAGGAATACACTCTGTTGAGAAAAAGTATAATCTGGTGTAACATGGTCACTTTTTGCTAAGGATATTGGAAAGTTCGGTAAGGGCTTTGAATGATGGTTCTGCCTTCTGCAGCCTTACGGGAGCTTGAAGAAAGGAGGCTGTCACTGTATTCCATGGAAGAAATAGCAGCAGCTTCGGCCAGGAACGTGACTGTGGAAATGAGGGAGGACCAGCTGAGAAAAATGGGAATAGAAGTTTACAGGGCATGATGATTGGGTGCAGAGGACAAGGGGAAGGTGAACATGTGAGTCATGAGCAGACACCTGCTTGTGGATGAATTGTGGCTTGACTCACTGGGATGGAGCAAGAGAGAGGATACAGGCTTCAGGGGGGTCAATACACAGTGGGGATCATACATTCAGTAGAGCAGATGTTGAGTAGATCGTACCTGTGGGGTAATCCAAGAGATGGGGGCCCGGTGTCTAGAGCTATTTGTCTATCTCAGTGTGAAGTTCAGGAGAGAGATCAGGGCTGGAGCTAGGAATCAGAGAGTCATCACTAAATGGATGGTGGCTACTGCCCTGTAGTGGCTGAGATCACGGAGGGAGAGATTCTGTTTGCCCATGGCCTGTCCCCCATCTGGCAAGATCACACCTGGCCTCGGAATTAAATCCCTTGTAATATTCTGCCTTTTGAAAATAAACACACATGCACACAAACAAACAAATGCTTCCATTCCTGATGACTCAAGTGGCATGTGTCTGGCCCTGATTGTGCAGTTTTATAGGAAGTTGCCAACACAATGAACCATCTGAAGCCTCTAATGAAGCAATTATAGTATGTGGAATGAACAATCAGTCAACTGTAAACTCAGTGGTGAGAATTTTATAGAGATCGAGGGTAGATAACAGGCTCACTGCAGTTACGTCCAAGAGTAACTTGATCCCTTAGTGGATATAATGTATATGTAATAGTGGAACCTCTCCATCTCTGCCACAACACACACAAAGCAAACAGTTCCCATAAAAAGACCACCACTACTCACTGATCAGCTCTCAACAGTGTCTTGGTATCACCAAGAAGACCTTTTACCTCGTGGCATGTCCACAGGTAATACATTTCACTACTCCCCTCTTCCTGTTTGGTTCTTGAATGTATACGGGCCCTGTTAACAGAGGGGTCCGCTATATGGCAATGATTGTAGTATCATTATTTCCATTGCTCTATGGCAGTTCTGAACACGTATTACCTCTAATCCTCACAATAAACCTGTGGAATGCATATTATTGGGCTTAATTTTTAATGAAGAAAGAGAGACTCACAGTTTAAATGATCTGTCCCGTGTCACAGAACTGAGATGGGGCAAAGCTGGATCAATCCAGGTGTGTCTGTCCACAGAATGGTCCCCCTTCTCCATGGGGGGGGGGGACCATCTCTGCCTTATATCTGAACACCTTGAGTTACCTCCTCTCTGTTCAAGCCCATTCTCTTCATTGTGGGTGTTAGAAGATGCTTGTTGACATCTTCACCATTGTCCTAGTATTACCTTCAGAAGCCCTCATAGGAGAGACTTAAGATGTTTGAAGAGGACAGCCACACCCTCTTCATTATTCGCCCTCTGGAGTAAACACTTCCAAGTATCTTCAGCCCTGTCCCATGTGACATGGAGGGGCAGCTACTGCTGGCCACCTTCCTAACAGCTGTCCCCTGTCTTCCCTAACTTCCTTGCTAGAAGCTCACCACCCCCACACACACTGCAGAAGCCACAAAGGCCAGAAACTCACTCCTCCAGCAGTGCACACTAAGAGTGGATTTTGGAGTAGAGAATTGGGGAATTGGAGAGGCAGAGAGGTAAGTGTGGTGGAAAAGAAACACCTGGGTTCCTATCCTGACTTCACTAGCTGCAGGCAAATTATTCTCTCTGGGGCCTCAGTTTCTTCATCTCTAAAATGGGGATGACCATAGTTATCACAGGGGTGTTGTGAAACGGAATCAGTTCAAGCTTATAAACACTCAGCATAGAGCTGGACACAGAGAAGTTCATAATAGATGGATGTTATTATTTTTATTACTATTACTAAAGATGAGGCTGCTGATCTTCATTGAGCTCTATTTACTTCATCAGGTGTAGAGCATGATTATGTCTAATCATGTGTGGATTAGGGGCATTAACATCTTAATGTTTATGAATGTGTATGATGCTCCCCCTACCAAACAACTTACCAGTAATATTTGTGTGGGTGTTCATTATTCATTGACTCTTTAGTTGTGGGTCTCAAGGAAAAGTATTAGCTCAACCACAGGTGCCAGCCTTTGTCTCAGGAAAGGAATTCCCTTAATTTAGGAAAAATAATTAGATAAATTAATTGTTTAGCCCTTCTTTCAAGAAGCTTATAGCCACTGAGAGCCAAGGATATGTGATTAAATTTTTTAAAAGGTGCATTTCCACAGGGTCGGCGTGATGGATAATGGATATGAAGTTTTTAGAATATTGTTCTAATGAAGTAACAGAGGTATGAATCATTGGATATTCTTTAAAGCATAGGTTCTCAAATTTGTGCATGTTCAGAATCATCTGGACTATACAGTAAAATTGTAATTGTATCAAGCATCTCAACATTCCCAAGATGGTTCCTTGTTCTTTCCTTGTGTTGCTTATGTCATTCTCGTTTCTGGAGCACCCAGCCCTCCCTTAGGTGAGAAACCAAAGCTCAGATGTGGATTTATCCTTGCACTTTATGTGACTCCTATGTTTTTCAGGACTCATTGAGTTGTATATGCCAGAAATCAAAAACTAGTAAACTAGCTTTGAGAAGAGAGGTTTTATTGGCCAAAGTAACTGTAAGGGATCTTTTAGCCTATAATGCCAACAGAGATCTTTCCCTTTTTCTTATACCAATCCATACATATACTCCTATTTCTCTCTCTATTCTTCCTCCATAGACATACACACACATATTTATTTTTATAAAGAGATATATATGTCGATATGCATATGCATATACACAAATATACATACACATCTATATATAATGTACATTTATATATATGCACACAACAGATTCCTGTATATCAGTTCTGCTGTCTTCCAAGTATTTCTTATTATCTCCCCCACCCTCTTTCTGGAAACATGGATGATTTACATTTCCTGGACCCCTTGTCTGAGATCAAAGAAATAGTTCTGGCCAAGAGTTGTATGCAGAGGTGATATGTGTCACTTCTTGGCTAGAACATTTAATTGTCCGCACATGACCATTCCATGATTTTTTCCCCCCTCTACTATGGTGACCAGCAAAATTTGAATTAGAGGCTACTCAGTCCCACATAAGGGGAGGGGATTTGAACAGGTCTCTCAGCTGACCCACAGTGGACCAGTAGTATGAACAAAACATATGCCTTTGCTATTGGCTACTAAGATTTGGAAGTTGTTACCACAGCATAGCCTGGCCAATCCTAACAAACACAGAAGGCCTCCAGCAGCTCCACATGTGTATGGCCAGGTCCAGTTCATGATCTCAGGAGAGAGAGCAACCCTCTCTTTCTCAGGGCCCTTATACGCATTCTCATAGAGAGACCCCTTTCAACCATCTTTTGATCGTGTCCTATCCTCGTATCAATCATGGAAGATAGAAAGATGTCCAGGCTATGATACAGTTGCCCAGGTCTAGATTGTGTGACTTCCTTCTGGATAATAGAGAAGCACTATGATTAGTGGTTCTGCTGGTACCTCAATAATGGGGAAGAGGCAGTTCTCAAACAGAATTAGGGAGCAGGCGTAGGATACAGCCACAAGGACTATGATCTCTGGACATGGCTGAGGGTATTTTCTTCCTCTTCCTCTTTCCTTTCTTTCTTTGTCTCTCTGTCTCAATTTCTCTTTCATTCTCTCCCTCTTTCTATTCTTCATATACACCTCTATTATATTGTTCATTATACTATGTTGTATTTTTGTTTCCATGGCTGAACCCCTCTCTCACTCCACCCAAAACAGTGAATTTACTGACTTCAGAAACAGTGTCATGTCTTAGTTAGTGGCCACAGGACCCAATACAGCACTTGCCCCTTCACAGGAACTCAGTAATTGTAGAGTGAATAAAATGAATATAAAAGGCTATTTAAGAAAAGACAGGGCAAGAATGAAGAAGTACATTTCATTTCTTCTGCCACTGGGAGATCAAACATCAAATAGTGTGGAGTATATTGACATAAAACCTTCCAGGATAGACCAAAAAATGTTTAATTCTCATTCTCCCCCAGAAAACCCTTTAACAAATGCAACCAAACACCTGGGAACAAGAGACCTGCCACTGCATCATCCATTTGCTTTCAAAATGGAAGCCCTAGACAGATTCCCTCGCCTGCAATTATCCAGGTGGAGCACAGACAAGTTAATATCAACAGCTCATCTTGATGCCTACACTGTCCCCAGAATCCAGAGGAAGGTATTCTTCCCTTTAATCCTCTGTGGCAGGACAGATGGCACTTACAACCCAGCCTAGCACCTGGGAAATGTTTTTCACGCTACCAATTAAGACGCGTTTCCTCTGCTGTGTCCGTCACTTGCACCTGTAGGACAACTGGTCGCCTCGCCAGGAGCATACTCCATCTGATTCCTCCCTTGTCCACTGGGGCGCTTTGCTACAGATTCCAAAAGTGTTGCAAAGGAAAAAAAGTGAGAGTTGCATCTGAGCTGGAGACTTCCTGGCACATTCATGGAGGTCCTAGCAATTTTTTTTTTTAATTTTTTCATCCTGTTGACAATTACTGTATGGTCAACAGAGGGAAAATAAAAGATCACCAAGACTCCACGCTGGGGGAGCTCATAGTCTAATGGGATGACAGATAATAAACAACTCACTAAAATTCAGTGTGAAAATGCTTTACGTAGAGATACTTCGAGGTACAGATGATACAGAGAAGCAAAGGATGACTAATTTTGAGGAAGGGCCAATATAAAGTCTCAGAGAGGTCATATGTGTTAGTCCATATTTATAGAAAAATGTTAACTCATATTTTTATAGTACAGTTTGTTTTTCAAAGCTTTTTCACATATTTATCTCATTTTATTCCCCCACTATCTATAGGAAGAGATTTCTCTTTTTCCCTACCACCATGTTCAGATAGACTAAGAGACTTGCTCGAAATGGCCAAAAAAGGGAAGAGCAGAACTCAAAAACTTGTTTTTTTTTCTTTCAGAGTTTATTTTGAACCTATTTTGAATTGAACTGGGCTCTTAGCTGCAAGCAAAAGTTAATAAGAAAACAGCAAAACAAAAAAATCCCAAAAAACTCGAGCAGGAGGCTCAGGTGCTCTGTAAGGCAGGAATACCACTGCCCAGCTGGGCCCAGCATTGGCCTGGTGAAGGCACCAGTGTAGCCTTCGTGCCATCAGGTGGCATAACTTGCACACCCAAAACCACCAAAATGCCTTGTGATGTCTGTGCGATTGCTGCCTGGATGCTTCTAGAAACTCAGTAGAGTAGACCTGCCCTCTGGCAGGTAGATTCTCCATGATCCCTGCTTCTTGGGTCCTTAACTTCTAGCGGGGTCTGAGGTCAGTACACTGATGGACAGAGTCCCCATCAGTCCCCTAAAGGCAGGGAAGGCCAAGGAGGCAAGTGCCTGACTTTTTCAGTTTTGTGGGAATTGGACACAACTTCACAAGTTTGGTAATTCTCAAGTATGAGAAAGAGGTTGAGAAGCCAACACTTAGCAACACTTTATATTTCCTTCACCATTACCTGTCAGTAGTGCTGATTTCCCTGCTTTAAAAACTATGTTTATTCTGTGAGGCTAGGTTTGTAATTCCCAAAGCCCTTTTGAACCCAGCATGAACAAGCAAAACCGCTCCTAACTGCCTCCTACATTGTACAGCATGACCACAGCTTCATCCACACAGTCGTTCCAGAAACAACTCACTTAATTATTGATCAAACCCATTCATTTAGGTGTGTGGTTAAACCCTCTTCCCAGGATGACTGGCCAGGCTAGCTCTAGAGTTTAATCACTATGAGCCACTGACTTTCACTTCTGATCACTGATTGGGAAAGAAGGAGAAAAGGTCCTTACTAATTTGTGAAATGAGAAATATCTTCTCTGCTGATGAGAAATAGCTCTAAGCTGGTTCTGCTGTGAAAATGGGCTGCATGGGACGCAACATAGTATGTCAGGTCTGTAGTTCTTTTGGCTCAGTGATTATCCAAGTGTGGACTCCTGGACAGCAGAAATACCTGCAAACTTGTTAGATGTGGAAATACTTGGGACCTACCCCAGAACTACTGAACCAGAAATCCTGGGGGTGGAATGCAGCCATTGATGTTTTAATAAGCCTTCCAGGAGATTCAGAGGCATGTTAAAGCTTGAGAAGCACTGCTTTAGACTCAGGAGCTGCTTCTGACATGGGTACCAAGCTTTGGTTCCTTCATGGACTCTACGATTTTTTAGCTGTCCTCATGATCTGGATAGAAAATGAAGTAAGTTCATTTAAAGCAGCAAACCCACCCTTGATCATCCTTTTAGGAAAGTCTGCTCTGAAAAAGATGAGCCTCATAGAAACCTATGATGATTGGCCACTCCAACTAAGTAATTATGACTAACCCTTGTACTCCTTCATATCCATTGTCTTGTTCTTCCCACACTATAGCCCTGAAAGGGAAGTTGTTTTCAGGATGAGGAAACAGCCTTAGGAAAGTTAATGGACTTGCCCAAGGTCACCTGTCCAGAGTGGGAGAGCTAGTGGCCTCTTAACTGTCCAGGGATAAAGGCATAACTAGGGGCAATACAGGAAGAGGTCTCCCACCACTGACCTGTAATTATTAGATCACAAACACCTCAATTAATCACCTTTCTTTGCTGAAGAAATGTGTCTCTTTGACTTGGTGACATTCTCAAGAATTGTTCTTTTTTTAAACATTTTTTTGTTTTATTTATTTTTGAGACAGAGAGAGACAGAGCACGCGTGGGGGAGGAGCAGAGAGAGAGAGGGAGACACAGGCTCCAAAACAGGCTCCAAGCTGTCAGCACAGAGCCCGATGCATGGCTCAAACCCACGAACCATGAGATCATGACCTGAGCCGAAGTCGAACGCTTAACCGACTGAGCCACCCAGGCGCCCCAAGAATTGTTATTTTTGAGGCCTCTCTTTATAAATACAATTTCATACAAATCTCCCATTAGCTCTGTGGCTTTGGCTTTGCAACAAAAATGATCCAGTGTGTGAGTGTGGCATTCTATCCCAGGAGAGGAAGGCACAGAGTATGAAAATGAGATCAAGCATCTACCAAACCCAGCTTAATCAGGTTGAAACACAAATGGAACCATTAACATACCTGAGTTCTTATGAAATGAGATGGTATTTTTCAGTATGGTTGTATTTAGAGAGAGCATAGGAGGAGGCCATTAAGGTTAAATGAGGTCACAAGGGTGCGGCACTGATCTCATAGGATTGTGTCCTTATAAAAAGAGACCAGAGAGCTTGCTCTTTCTCTGTCCACACACACTGAGGGAAGGCCACATGAGGACATGGACGTCAGCCATCTGCAAGCCAGACAGAAAGCTGTCACCAGTCTTTTACTAGTGACTTTTTTTTCACTAAGTCCGAACTGCTTGGCAGGGCAGGGACTAGAGGGTTGGGGGATGGGTTGGAAGGTTGTTGGGTGAACCAGGAATTAGCACAGAGGGAGTAAGATGAGCTGAATACTTAATGACGTTAGTAAGGACGCCTGATAATTCATTTCAAAACTCTGGAGACTTTAAGGTCTGTATGCTACAGCTTCCTTGCAATTGACTAAAGCTGCGTAACAAACCACCACAAAATTTAGCAGTTTAAGACAGAAAATGATACTGATTCATAAAATTCTTAAAATGGGCGGGACTCTGTGGGAAGTTCTTCTCCTGGTCTTACTGAGGGTCGCTCATGTGGATGCTTTTAATTGCAAAAGTCAGTGGGCTTTTCGCTCAGCTGGGATGCCAGGATGGCTGGACTTCCTCTCTTTCCATATGATCTCAGGACCCCTCTTTCCCTGTGGCTTTTCCACAGGTCCCCCCAGCAGACTCCTAGCAGGGGGTTTAGGGCTCAGCTGATAGGTCTTCTTCAGGCTGATGCCCACAACTGGCACAGAATCACTTCTGCTGTCTGTCGGTTGAAGCATGTCACAGGTCCAGCCCAGATTCAAGGGAAGGGACTGAACAGCATGGTTCATTGAGGGCCACCACTGTGACAGAATACTATAAACGTTTTGCTGCCATCAGCCTACACAGTAGGTAAGGGCTTTCTGATAGGACTGTCCACATGTGCTTCTGAGACTCCTTCTCTTGATATTGCTTTACCATTTCTAACTTCTGAACCATCTATCCTTTGAGATGTATTACAGCCCTGCTCTTCTGAATGCTGCTCTGTCGCTTTCAGGTGACTTTGCATATCTCTTTCGGGAGAAAATTTATCTCCAATGTCCTGGTAGAACATCTTTTAGGTTTACCTGCTGACAGTTATGATTTTAGAGAAGTCCCACCCTTGCTATGGCTTTACCTTCTCTGTTTAGGTTTCAGAACCAGCACAGATGTGACCTCCAACTGTTTTCAGTGGTATTTAGAAGACTACAGGTATTTGTCAAATAAACTAAAATGAGATTTTAAGTTAACCCAAGTATTTTCCATATTCCACACACACAAGCCTCCATGTGTCTAATATACCATGGGAACTTTCTATCATTTCAGGCAGCAGCTAGAGCAGTCTAAACTCATTGCCTCAAGGAAGGGAGGCCACAGCCAAACAAAAGAGAACAAAGGCATCAATTCTCTATCTTGAGTTTCAAAAGAGCCCTTTCAAAGTCCTGGCAAAGAAAACAGGTTAATAGAAAAGGTTTTTGAGTTTCAAAAGCTTGGCTTTAATTGTGCCAAAAGCCATATGTTATGCTATTTACAATAGATTTGGGGAGAATGTGTGATGATATGTAAAAATATATACACTATAAAGAAATATATAAAATTCCAAAATACAAAAATATATTAAAAATATTTTTAAAGTGAACAGTCTGGTTCTGTAAAGTCTGTAGAGATTCCAGGAGCTAAGCTGAGAAGTGGGGGATAGTTCTTAGGGGGAACAAGAGTTACAGTGAGTATTTCTGACAAGGTACGCTGAACATGGCTCAGCTTATGAAATGTTACCAGTTGGGTTCTCTGCAAGTAGACCCTGAGATGAAGTTTGGGGTGCAAAATACTTACTAGGAATTAACACCTAAGAAAGGAAGGGAAAGAAAGTAGGATTGGACAGAAGAAGAAGTTAAACTGAGAGGCAAGCCTTGGCTGGTAGGGAACTGTGGAGCAAATATTACTAAGGTTGTTCTGTTGGGTGGAATGGCTGGACTGTATACCTTCCACTTTACTCAGTCTTTGGTACAAGCTGCTTTGAAAAGGGCATGACCTTGCACCAGGTGGGAAGCGCATCTGGGAGGAGCTGCTGGCTGGACATGTCTCCTGACCCCACTTACTCCCTGCAGCTGGTCCTTCCATAAAGAAGGATCTGGGCAGCCGTGGGTCTGCAGGTCTACCACACTAACCCTCTCCTCCTTGAGCTTAACTCCAGGCCAGGAGATGATAGAACAGCTGGATAGGTTTGGAAAACGTGTAGAACATTCTGTGTAGAACTCTCTTTAACCCAAGAGAGGCAGTGTGGTGGGCTGGAAATAAAGAAAAAATGGCAGCAGGACACATAGAGAGCCCAGGATAGCTCATTCTGTCTTTCATGGCCCCAGACTGCCATACAGGAGGCTCTGACAATTCCCTGTGACCTGAAAAAAGTCACATATGGACTGTTAGGACCAATTGACACCCGGAATTGAGAGTGTTGAAGGGGACCTCTCTCAGCCGATAAAAATGAGATTAACCAAAAATTACAAAAAATAAAGTTGTTTTTAGTAGATTTCAGCAAAGGCAAATGACAGATGAACCCAAATCACCCTCCTTTTTTTTTTTTTTTTTTTCTATCTGGGGCTAGGATTCTATAAAGCCTTTCCCCTTCCCACTGTCCCAATTGATTTAGAGAAACCTCAGGTCGTGAACAGATGAAGGGGTGGAGAAAATCCAAACTGACTGAGTTTAAACTTGAGGAGACAGAGAAACCCCCTAAGTGATTGAGTTTATCTAGAATTAAATAGATTTGAGTTTCCTGCCACTAGACAACATGGGGGTTCCAGATAGATACCAAGTTTAATTATGAGAGGAAATACTTTAAAAGCTACATTTTTGATTCATTTGTGCCATAGATTGAAAATCCATACTGCTCTACAGATAGGAAATGATCAAAGAAGTAATCATCACTTCTGTCAGTAGCAGAATGAGAAATGTAAACCAATGAAAAGAGCCAAGCTTACTCTTGGCCAAGTGTGTGGTACAACTGGGGACATTATCTTAAAAACCAGACTCTCAGACCCGCTGGTATGGTTGATAATGGGAGGTGATTTCAGTAAATCAAGGCTCGAAATTATTTATGTTTTTGCCATCCTGTTTTTAGGTATCAGACTTAAGAAAGTAACTGGATCTCATTGTTGACTGCTATTTGAGGAACAGAGAAAGCAGAGAAACAAGTTAGGGCACTGGTTGTACACTGTCCTTAGTAACAAATGCTGACCTCTGGCACTTGGACGATGGCATTGGGGATAGGAGCTGCATAGGAAGTTGGGTGTTTTTTAGGAGTTAAGACTTGCTGATGGACTAAATGTGAGTGACAGGTGGGTTGTGATTTCTGTTTTTTGGTTGAAGCACCTGGGTGGATAACAGTAGCATTTAATAATGTGGAGAAGGTTAGAGACAGAAGCAATTTTTTGAGGAGAGGGTAGAAGTCAAGAGGTTTCCTGTGGCCCATCTGAGCTTCAGATGTTATGAAATATCCATAAGGCTCTGTCTCTTTGACATGTAAGCCTGGAACTTGGAGTGGATGGGGTGAGAAATATTAATTTGAGAATCATGAACATAAAGACAGCATTTAAAGCCATGGGACTGAATGAGATCATTTGCTGAATGAGCTACTGAATGTAAATAGATTGAATCAAATGGATGATAGGACCATATGTATAAGATTATTAGATATTTTTATTTTCTTTATTGTTTTCTGTATTTTTAAGGTGTTCACTTAAAAATTTGTTTTGATGTTTATTTTTGAAACACTCACTCACACACACACAATGTAAGTGGGGGAGAGGCAGAGAGAGAGGGAGGCAGAATCTGAAGCAGGCTCCAGGGTCTGAGCTGTCAGCACAGAGCCCGACGTGGAGCTGGAACTCACAGAGTAAGATCATGACCTGGGCAGAGTTGAATGTTTAGGCGACCGAGCCATCCAGGCACCCCGAACATGTATGACTTTTATAATCAGAAAACAAGTAAAGCCATAATAAATCTGCTGCTGGCACTCACTCAGAAACACAACTACACAGCTTCCACAGTTTCCTGGCTTCTTTTCTCAGAAAAAGCATTTCACCTCTGTTGGGCCTTAAAAATATTAATGTGCTTATTTAATTGGGAATCTTAGAGAGAGTGTTTGCATGAAAATCAACATCCTCACCTCTTCTGCAGTGCAAATGAGCCACTCATTTTCTGCTCTCACCAAACCTGCATCTCGCTGCTGATTGAACCTGTGCCTAATTATGTGTTGCTCCTTGAGTTCTGGAGTATGTAATAGCAATGTTTATTTGCCAAGGTTGACAGTGATGACTAAGTCATTTTCCTCTTTGTGTTTTTTTTTTTTCCTTTTTTTAAGTGAAAGAGAGAGTAACCCTGTCTGTTTTGCCCCCAACACAGTGTATTGATGGCGTTATCTCTGATTAGTGAGAGCTGAGGCAGGAACTCAAGCATCGTAGGGTATTTTGTCAGAAGCCCTAGTGAGAAGGAGTTCCTGTAAGTCATATGGGATGACTTGCAGGCAGCGGCAAAAGGGCCACTTTTATTAAAATGGACATTTTATTCATTCAGCTAACATTCTGCATCCCCACAATGCTCCTGGCCCTACCCTGAGCAACGGGAAAGATAAATATGATCCTATGTAGGTTCATAAGAATGTTAAGTCTAGTGATTCAGTTTGAGTCCCATTTGTTGAGGGTCATGATGAGGGAAGTGTGGGGCAATATGGAAACACATAACCTGGGGAGTATGGTTCAGGGTCAAGGCTACCTGGAAGGGATAATAATAGCTAGCGTTTGTCAAACTGCCAGGCACAATTCTTCATGCTTTATATGGTTTGCCTCATTCATTCTTTCCAACAACCTATGAAGAAGGTACCATTATTATGCTGATTTTATGGAATAAAAACCTTAAGCACAGAGTGGTTAAATCTCAGCTGAGTAAGCAAGGGCGAGAGGAGTTAGTCAGGTTGAAGGTGGAGGAAAGAGTTCCAGGCAATTGGGTCAGCATGTGGAAAGGCATGGAGCGCGCATGGATAGTGCACGAGGAGAGGCTGGGAGACTGACTACAGGATATTTGCTGTGACTGGTGTCTGTGGGGCAGGGGAGGATGGAGCTAGAGGGGGTTGAGGGGCAATAAGAAAGGAAGTGAGAGAATCAGATTTGCCTCTGGCTGCCTTGGGTGGCCTGGTTAGACAGGAAGAAACCAGACAGGAAGCAGTTGTAGCCATCTGGATAAATGCTGAGGGCTAAGCTGCAGCACTTGGATTCTAGTGACAGGTGGATTCAAGGGGCGTTGTGCTGCGGACCACTGGTTCTGGGGAGATGCTGAAAGGGAGGAGCTGGAGTGAGGGAGGAGCTAGGGCCAGTGTCCAGACTTCTCTTTGGATGGCTAGATAAGTGGCAGTGTTTTCCTGACACTGGGAGCCATAGGGGAGGATGACACCTTGGGCACACAGATGGTGCCTGAGGTTTGTTCTTTGAGGCACCTTGAGCCTGGGTCTCTGGGGAACAGAGAGAACAATGCCCAGGGAAACCAACAGAAGACAGTGAGTATATGGATGGAGACCTGAACCTGAGAACAAACAAGCCAATCAACAGACTCCTTACCCTGTCTCTGAGCCACCATCTGAATTTTTAAAACTTAAGAAGAGGGAGATCTTGAAAATCTTCATAAAAGCAAGGGATGGTAAATTGAAATTAATTGGATAGCACTTGTTATTAGTGATTTAATATGTTAAATGTCACTGATATTTTGTGTCTTTTTTTACTCTGTTTTAGGAGAAATTAAAAAAATATATTCATAAGACTTTTCATAGGTGCTGCTATTGTGGCCCCTACTTTCTCCCCAGTTCTCTGGAGGGTCTTTATTTCTTCAAAGACAGAATTGTAAACCATAATTCTCCTACTCTGATAGTTTCCACAAGCCCATTCTTTGAGGTAGGGGAGGCAGTGCTTTATTTATGAACACCTTATTTCACAGATAAGGAAAAGAAGACTCAGAGAAGGTACCTGATTTTTCCATGGTCCCATTTCCAGTCAATAGTGGAGTCAGTGTTCTCAGATCCCAAAGGTTCATATTACTGTCTGCCATCACCACCTTCCTGAGAAGTGGGTTGGGTAGGTGGTAGGACACAGGCTTGGAGAGTAATACTTTTGTTTTCAGAAGGCTTGAAAAGAATTGCATTAAAAAGTAAGAAGACTCATCTACAAGAGTGGCACATGCACTTACCAAAGACTTTGATAATATAAGCACTACCTTGACCCAGTTGAGCTACTGGTAAAATTGAGAGGTCCCCTTGGGCCATGCCTCCTTTCAGAAATTGGTGCTGATGTTCTTCTGCCTCACCTCTCAGTCAGTCAGGTCATACATACTTATTGAGCACCTTTACCCAGGGCCAGGTGTGCTCAGAGGTGCAGGAAGCCAAAGGAGACATGTATCTCACATTGTGCAGACCTCCTCTGCCTCAGACTCTGCCTCATCTCATTGCATTTTCACAGTGGACACTATTAATCTCCACTGTAGGAAGACACTAAGGCACAAAATGGCTAAAAACCTATCCATGTTTTCAAAGCAAATAAGAAAAGGACCTTGCACACAAACCTAGCTCTCTTTGACCCCAGAGCCTGTACTGTGAGCTAAATATCTTCTTTTACTGCACATTTTGTCTAAAGAAACCATACACTTTACATTTTTGTAGGGCCCATCAAGAGAAAAATCAGTAGATGTCACATTCTCTCTCCAGTTTGCATCTTAAGCCACTTTAAGAAAGAGACCTCAACTGGTGCCTGGGTGGCTCAGTTGGTTAAGCGTCTGACTCTTGATTTTGGCTCAGGTCATGAACTCACAGTTCATGAGTTTGAGCCCCACATTGGGCTCTGTGCTGACAGTGCAGATCCTGCTTGGGACTCTTCCTCTCTCCTTGCCCTTCCCGCACTTGTGATCTCTGTCTTTCAAAATAAATAAATAAAAACTTTACCAAAAAAAAAAAAAGAGAGAAAAGAAAGACACCTCATTGTCCATTCTCTACAGATGGGGAAACAAAGTTTCCAAATCATCAAAGAGTTAACCACACGATGATGATGATGATGATGATGATGATGATGATGATGGATTATGTCAGTTGGGCATGGACTTTGGAAAATGCACTGTGCTGAGTGCTGTATATGTCTCTATATTATCTTGGTAACATGTATGTAACTAGGTACTTTTATCTCCACTTACACAGATGGGAAAACTGAGGTTTAGGGAGGCTAACTGCCTACTTAAGTTAGCAGAAGAGGCAGTATTTAAACTGAAGCAGCCTAGCAGCAGACACACTCTTAACAAACTCTGCTATATTTATCCACCATCTACAGGCATGTTAATCAGATCTCAAGCTCCATTCCCTTTCTCTTGCCCCATGATGCCTCCAACATTTTGACATCTGGGTTGGCATCAGAAAGCCCATGGGGTAGAGTTTCCTCTTTGGTGCAAATCTGAAAAGGCAGTAGGTGATTGTTGACCGTTGACCAGGCAGGACCCACAGGATTTAGATAAGGTTCCCCCTTTTCATCTCTTTGGCTTTTGATGACCTCCCTTCTCTTCTGGCCCCAGTGCTATTCTTTATTCAGCATCTCCTCCTCCAAAGTGCCCAGCTGCCTTCAGCCTGGTGCCCCTGTCAGGGACAGACGGACACAGAGCAGCAGGGCTTCCCAACTGGACAGGCCACTGGGAGCCAAGAGTCCTGGGGAGACATGGATGGGCCCAGGCCTGTAGCTGCAGTCTTCCAAACAGCCCCCTGGAGTAGACTCTTTCAGCTTCAGGGAAAGGTCAGAATTTCAATCTTGTGTTTTCACACATCTTAAATGGATTTCAGAGGCACTGGCATTGCCCTGCTCCTCTCTCTAAACAATGTGGTTAAGCTTCTGTAGCGTTGCTAGAGGCTGCATTCCTCCTGCATTGTGATGTGGTTTTTGGAAGTCATGCATGCAGTTAGCTAACCAAACTAAGCTGTTTCATTAATGGGAGCAAATTCAAGAGAGAAATTGTGAATAGGAACAAGACAAGTTTGCTTTCCTTTCCACCCCTAATTCAAAAAGCCAGATAATTAAGTAGGCGGAGAAAGGAAGTATCCCTTCTGATTCCAAGAGCTGGCTCTCTCTGTCTCTCCATCTCCTTTCTTTATTAGGTGGTGATGGTGGTTGTGGTGTGTGTGTGTGTGTGTGTGTGTGTGTGTGTGTGTGTTGCATGGGGTGGGGGGCGGAGGGGGGGTCGTTATGAGGAATTCCTAGCAAAAGATCTATTACCCCAGCCCCTCGGAGTAAGCTGTTTCTGTCATGTGTTTTCTGTTCTGTTCTGCTTCCCTGTCCCTTCCACTTAGTTCTACGTAGCCCTCAGTAGCAGTTCCACATCTCTACCTGCCAACTCACCCCCCACCCCCAGCTGTCACTTTGGATGCCACCTCAAAGACAAGGTTCATCAGCATGAACTCAGTCCCCACCTACATCTTCCACCTATGGATGCACACAGAGATGACGTTCCTTTCCTCTTACTTCCCTGCCTAGAAGAGTCCCTGTCCGTCTGCAAAGCCCAATGCTCTTCTGTGGCCTGATTCCCAGTATGAATCTGCTTGCCAGTTACCCTGTCGCTACCATGACTCCTTCTCAGTATAATAAACGTGTGCAACTCCCTCATATTCCAAGAAAACATCTTCCCTCAACCCTGCCTCTGGAGCTACCTTTCTCACCCTTGAGGCTTGTTTTCTCCACCTCATATCTTAACAGTCTACCCACTTGTGAAAACCTCACATCTCCACTGCCATCATCTCCAGTTCTGGCTTCTGCTTCTCCTACCCCATGGCTGGTGGCCACTGATGCTGAATGTTCAGACCCAGTGGACCTCCCCATCCATTTTCTATTCACATCTGAGCAAGACAGCAGGAGGACGGCCAAAGTGACCTCTTGAGGGGGACTGCTGGTTCAGTCTTCTGATGTTTTTTTTCAGAGAGCCTAGACTTTCAGACAAAGACATTTTTCATCTACCAAACTGCATATTTTTACTTAGATATTTAAAAAAGCAATCTCAAGCCTTCTGAAAGAAAATGTAACATTGATGCCAAATCAGATGAGAACTAACACTTGGTATCAACAGGAATATATTTGAATTTAAAAAGGCTAGCTGCATCTGACAGCAGTGTGTCTCAGCTACTTAAAGTCTAAGCTGGAGTGGGGGTGGGGAAGAGAAGAGTCTTCAATAAGTGTTTATTAGGACAGGGGACAGGTGATAAGTAGAGTGACTGTATCATGTGACATAGAGAGTCAAGGAAGGCTTCATACCAGAAGTTACAGTTAGGCTGGGTCTTAAAGGGTAGGTAATTTCTGGTAAATAAGAGTTCACTGAAGGCGGAGGGAATGGCATGTGCAGAGAGCAGGGTGTTTGGAAAAGAACTGACATTTTGGGGGAATAATGAGCATGATACTTTGAAGCATCTTACAGTCTCTACGACTGAGTGCTGTCCCCTATATCACAGCCCTGGGAGAGCTGCAAAGGAAGAGCATATTCTATTGTAATTTTTGTTAAACTCAAGGCTGAAGACCCTCCAAATGTGTATGAGTAACCAGTTTCTCATATGCTTTCCTAAATCCAATGTGAGCTTTCAGATCGACAGAGCAAAGGCTTTCACAATCAAGGCCATCTTTCCCCAGGGTTGCCAGTATCACCAGAGGTGGCTAATGGTCCAGCAAGACCCAGTGCCACCTGTGGTACATCCCCACGTTGCACCTCTGGCCTCACTATTCATGAGCTGTCCAAAAAAAGGTGCTGCATTTGTCATTCGTTGTCACACAGTGACTACCACCAACTGTATGCTCAAAAATATTGGTTAAGTGCATGGATTAATGGGACCTACATCTTGTGCTTTACAAAAGATAGAGGGTTTCTGATCCTCCCCCCACCCCCATTTCCAAAGGAACACTTCTATTAAGTTCCTGATTGTGGTAGAGACTGTCAGCTCTTGTGGCCTTTCTGGGCACACAGGTAGACAAGACCACACACTTCACAGCTTTCTTGTGATTGGATGGGGCCGTGTGACCAGACTTGAAGGGAGACTGGAAGTGATGGTGCTACTTCCTGCAGGAGACATTTGAATTAGTACATCAGTCTGTTCTCAACAATGATCCCAGGATTCTTGAGTTGAGATGATAGTATCATTAGATGGAGGGGTGTGGATTTCTGAGTCACCAGATGGAAGCATACCTCACGCTGACCCTCATGGGAACATGTGGAAGAATTAAATCTCTGTAGTTCCAAGGAGTTGCCCTGCTGCAGACCCTACCATGATAAATGTATCAGTACGTTCCACTTCCTTTCCATAAAACAAAGTGGAAGTATGGATTAGACATCAACTCAATAAATAATACTATTCATGAAATATTTGATGGAGGCCACAAAGAGAATAGCTGTCTTTCAATGGACAAGTTCTACGTCACTTTCTCTCCTTTAGAAAAACACACAAAAGAAACTTCTCAACTTGCAGTTTTAGAAAAGGCTGAGTATCTCTTGAGCATTTGAAAATAAAGTTACTAAGAATGTTCTTGATTGATCTTTCATAGCCTTGCTTACCAGGAAGCTCTGAACCAAATATATGACTTATGTATGGCCTCTCAGAATGCATTTTTGTCAGATCTCTACTATAATTACTTTGCTCTCAGTCCTCATTTTCCCTTTGGGTTCTGATTTCTCCAATTTTGCATCTTCTCTGTGTTTTATACTCTTTTATGTGTGTTTAAAACTGTCTTCTGTGGAAAGGATAAAGAGGACAAGGAAGTTGAGAACCAGATTTTTAGGATGAGCTCCGGACAAATGATCTGTGAGCCTTTCTTCTAATCCTGGTGAAAGCAGACAGTATAAATCAGCTGAGTTCAACAATCAGTGCTGTTGATTTTAATTTACTCTTCTGGTTTTCATGACTATTAATTTTTCCTTTGATTTATAACAGGGTAGCTCAAAGAATATGTTAATGATGATAATTACTGGTGTAAGATAGTTTGTGGCAGTGGTTATATCTTACAGTTAGTTTAAAATAACTGTAGGGGCGCCTGGGTGGCTTAGTCGGTTGAGCGTCTGACTTTCGCTTAGGTCGTGATCTCGCGGTTCGTGGGTTCGGGCCCCGCGTCGGGCTCTGTGCTGACTGCCAGCTCAGAGCCTGGAGCCTGCTTCAGTCTGTGACTCCCTCTCTCTCTGACCCTCCGCTGCTCACGCTGTCTCTCTCTCTCCTAGAAATAAATAAAAATGTTATAAAATAAAATAAAATAAAATAAAATAACTGTGCTCATGGATTCAGGGTCCCCAGATGACATTCAGTCACTAGTACTTCCTCCTTCTGGAGCTTCATATACCATTTTGATTCACATTTTTCTTGGAAAACCTGCCCTCCAGAAAATTCACCCAACTGGTGATAAATATCTGATGCAGAAATATTAACTTTTAAAATCCCAGCTCATACCTCACCTATTACCTTTGCTTTCTGTGCCTGTGTAGACTTAGCAGCTTGAATTACCTCTCCTATACATGCATTGAAAGGCAACACTTATTATTCCCACATTTCATATCTGTAAATGATCTACAACAGATGCACATAGACACATGTGAAAAAAATTCTTTATTAATTTCTCACATTTCATTACAAAATGTATGTTGCAAACAACTTGAGTAACCTACTGGTGTGTTTTGTTGTTTTTTTAAACCCTTGGCTTCAAGAACTCAGAGTCTCCCTCTTTCCTATCAAGTACTGGGAAACACTGATTATTGGAGTCAACAGGTTCTCATTTTGCTATTTATCTTCTCTCAAGCTCTGAAAAAAAAAATGTCCTCTGTATAAATTAAACAAAAAATGTTGTAAATTCTATGTCATTACAGTCAACAGAATTATAATAATGCATCCAAAATGTGCGGCCACAAAATATCAGGTATATGTTTGAAAAAAGAAAAAAATGACATTCTAGCCTTGTTAAAAGGATAATGGTCCCATATTTTTATTAACAGGTTAGCAAAACAAAATCCAATGGATTACAATATTTACATGTTATTTGAAAAATAAAGTAGTGATAAAAGCATGTCACAATTATTTTCTGTTTTTTTTCCTTTTTCTTTTTTTTCTTTTTTTTTTTTTTTTGCTTGTTTTTGTTTTGTTTTTTTGTGGTTTTTTTTTGGTAACCATACAAACACCCAATCCAGGTATGGAACTGTTTAATACATTTGAAATGAGGCCAATTAAAAACAAATATGGACACAAAATGTTATCTTTGTCTAGATAACACTTTCCCCATTTTCTGGTTTCCACATGATGGCCCCCATCCCTAAAAAAAAAAAATTAAATTAAAAGAAATTCCCTACAAATAAAAATTTTTAACAGCAAGAAAATAAAAGAAGAACATGCTTTTCAAGTAAGCACTTATTCCACAAATGCAATATCTTTCCATGGATTTTATTTGAAGCTGTGTGGGACACTGTCATTTCAGGATTCCCTGCCCCTTTCTTCCCTCCCCCTCCCACAGCCCTTCCAAGTAAAAAAAAAAAAAAAACAAAAACAAAAACAAAAAAAACCATGAAAACCAAAGGACTCTCACGCACACACACATCCAAACGCACGCACACACACACACAGGCTTCTATAACCTAGGCTTCAAGAAAGTTTTTTTTCTACTTTTTGGAATGAAACCCTTTGTTCACAACCAGAACATATTATAAATGTAGACTTAGATTTAGTCTAAGCTGCTCCCTCCTGAAAAAGCTAATATGGGGAAACAGAGCAGCTGGCAGCTAGTTTAAAAAAAAAAAAAAAGTAGTTCTCCAGGCTCCTTGTAGGATATAAGTATTTCTTGTCCACTGTCGCCAAAGGGATGGGATTCTAGCACATCCCCTTGTCCCGCAAAATAAATGAAAACAAACCCTCCCCCAAAACACAATGCAAACAAAAACAGAACACAGATTTTTAAATCACACACAAAAGCCAGCCCATCCTAAAGAAATTATTTGTGTGAGACAGATAATGTGTTAATTTGACAAGCAACAAAAGGGTGAAGAGGACTTCCTCATCTGGCCCACAAGCTGCATAGCTGTGCCGAAAAGTTTGGTTCTTTAGTTAAATTAAGGGGAAAAAAAAGTTAACTTCTTTGTTATTTTCATGTTTAAAATAAAGACATTCCTATTCACAAAAAACTCCCTTGCCCCCAAATTAAAACAACAATAACAACACGCACACAAAAAACAATTTATGTGAAAACTGAATTGTGCTGTGTTTGTAACACTCAGATTGATAGAAAATAAACGTGGCAAACAAAACTCCACAGTCACCATAAAATTAGCTCACATGAATCTACCAAATTCTAAATTATAGTTGAACACTAATAAACAGCTTACCTGGAATAAAGGATGACAATTCACAAACAGTTATCTAATAATTAAAGTCTGTTTCTTTTTTTTGTTTTGTTTTTTACTAAAATAATTAAAAAATCACAGTATTTTAAGAAATAAAACCCACGTGGGGATTTTAAGCACAATTTGTGTTCCTTTCTTTAAAACTCTCTCTTTTTTCTCCATTCACCATCTTGCCCAGCAGTTCTCTCTACATTTAACCACAACGACGACAGGTAGTACTGACAAATGCAGAGAATTCCCTTGGTTAAGTTTGAGGTACTAGGAAACAGGTGACTGTTTTTATGCAAAGCAGTTTTTTGTTTTCTGTTTTTGTTTTTTTTGTTTGTTTTTTCCCAAAGCGGCTGCAGTTAGGTCTTGAAAAAGCTTAAGGTATTAAAACTAGAAAAACGCACCGAAAGATGTGCGTCAAAAAGTTGTTCCCCTAAGAGAAGTCTTGTACTGTCACGGAGCTTCTGCTTCCACATCCTGTCCAAGACCACCACAAAGCACACCGTGTGCATGGGAGGTGCTTCCATATTCCGCAACAAATGACACTTCCATGATGAAGATCCAGAAGAAAAGGTGTAGTGATGGAAAAGGAGCCACATATTCCAACCATTAAATAACTTTAATTTACATACTCACTCACACAGGTACCAGTGCTTTGAAAATAGATTGTTCAGTCCTAAAAAGCAGCTTTGTTCTGTCTTCTTTTCTGTCCCCACCCTTCTCAGCCCAAGCTGGCCCTCCCCACTTTCTTATCACGGTTCAAGTACGGTTTGATTAAGAAGTTCACCAAACGCTTATTCTTTTTTGGCCTCTGCATTCTCCAGGAGAGATTTGTCAGCAGCTACTACACAGATGGCTACTGTTTCACTCTTTAGGGAAAAGTCTATCCCGATTGCTTCATCATCTTCCTTTTCCTCTATAGAGGGCATCTTAATACTGTCCTCCACACTCTCTTTCAGGTGGATTTCTTCTCTGCTCACCTGCTTGATGTCATTCAATGCCCTGGAGAAACAGTGATGGTAGAGACAGATGAGTATACATTTTTTCCTAATTAAACAAGAAGTGTCCTTATTTCCCTGATCCTAAAAACACCTTAGGGTTTCCTTTGCATAAATGCCACGAACGTATGACTAAATTGTGAGCAATTTATCCTTTGCTACATGTTATGCTTAGGTCATGCATTTCTGGCATTTTATTAAAGATGTGAATCTACTCTGTTTTGGTTATACCATTTCATGTATCCACATTAACATAATTATTTTATGTTCCCTCATCTACTGGGTGATAGGTCATAATTGGTAGTAGCAAGAACTGTGTTATGCTCAAACTCCTATGTAACCCATAAGTCTGGAGATTAGACGTATTTATGAAAACTAAAAGAGCAGCTCAGGTAAAGATTTAATGGATGGGTCCAGAAACAAATCATAAAAACAAACAAAAAGTAAAAATCTAAAGATGGAACCCATGTCTAGGGAAACTGAGTTATGTTCTCTAAAGTTTAGATGCTTGTGGTTTCAGGGGCATTTTCTACTTAGGGACCAACTCCTGGGTTCTCTCTGTGTCTGGCAGACTAAGAGTGCCTTGCCTAGGGGGCAGTTTATATTCAATCTTACAAGTGTTTTACGGATATGCTCCCACCTACCTGGGAGGCAGGCAGAAGCTGGCTCTGTCCCCGAGGCAGAGCATTGAAGGCACCAAGAGGTGCGAGGGAATGTTCAAGGCCACTCAGGGAATGAGTCATCACAGAGGCAGGAACAGAAGCCAGATCTTTTGACCCCGGTCCACGCTCTATCAGAGAATGTCAGGCTAATGAAAGCTGAAGGGACACTGGCTGGAGAAAGCGCTAAACTTCCACGCGAGGGCTTGAGCGGGATTTGTCATTCGTAAAGATGATTTTTCCTCATTTGAGTTGTGTCTGGGTGACCATTGAAAAAAACCAACAGAAAAGAAGAAACCTAGTTCCTGATGGCTGCCTCTCCTCCCAAGCCCAGAGGTGAAGTGTGACACAGAGGAAAGGGTCTACGGATTGTCAGGGGGACCAAAAAAAACAAAAAAACCAGAACCTGCTCTCCCTGCCACTTCTCACTTTGGGCAAAGGCGATCTTGAGATGGCTCAACTTACATGCCGTGTCTCAGCACGTGCCTTTCCCACTCAGAGCCCTGTGAGAATGCCCGTCCGCAAAATTCACATGGAAAACGCTTCTCAGTGTTAATAGCAGCCCCATGGTCAGCAAATCTCATCAGATCTGTGAGGAGAAAGCAGAAGTGTTACCTGTGTGCTGTGGGAGGAAGCAGAAGAGGGAAATCAACATTCATTAGGAAATCTCCTTTCTTTCCTACCTTTACCCATAAAACCCTCCATGAAGGCAATTTCCAGATTCCTTGCTCTTAGTTCCTCTAGTGGCTTCTCACGTCAGGGTGTTTCTTGGAATGCTCTCAAGAGCAGCTCCTGGGTCCCAGGGCCCACCGGTCCCATTCCTCCTCAATGCCTCATCACAAATAGTATGGGTCCTTTTGCCCTGAAGAACCCATTCTGTCCATTCTAACAACATCTCAGCAGTTTTTTCTATTGAATCTCTTCCTTCTGGGATGCTCTATCAGTGCCAGCGGTTTAGCACCTATTCATTTTCTATTTGACACAGGTTTATCTTTGCTCACTAAAAAGAATATAGAGGCACTAGACCAGGTTACGGGTGGCAGACCTCAGGGTTTTGATGCATTCCAAGTACAGCTGAGGGCTCACGACTTGTGCTCATCTGTCACGGATATCATGATCAACACCTCACAGGGTGGCTACGAGCACTGAATGAGATCCACTAGCATGAGCGAGCTAGCGTGAACGAGAATCCAGGGCAGCGGGGAGGCCAGTTTGTAAAAGCATGTCCTCAGCTAGTGAGGGCCCCTGGCTGTCTGCCTGACATCTACTCCGCAATCAGTGGTACTCATGAATGCAGGGGTATAGACATTTCTGCAAGGTCTGTTGCAAACATCAAATACTGACGGTCGTTTTGTTTTCTCCATGGCGCTGGGCACATGTTCGGGGTCTGATCAATGTGGATTGGCTGGCTAATTGTTTACAGACCACTCCTCCTGGCAAACTCAAAAGATGAGAGCTCATGTGGCCTTTGTGGTCTCCTGAGTCGCAAGCCCATATGTCTTTCGTTACACCACAGAGGGCCAATCTCCTTTTGGATAATAAATAGCAGGGCCAAGACGGTCCTGCAGCCATGTGGCGGAGTGAGGGCAGCGTACAGGGAAATGTCCATCATCTCCACATACCTGATCACTCTGTGCCTGTACATACAAGATGTTACAGGAAGATGTCCCCTGGTTGAAATACTCCATCTAATAAAATCTTCAGGATGATGTTAACAGGATAGGTGTCTCTGTGCTGCCTTACTTAATCTTTAGCACAAAAAGCTATGTGAATGGGGCCAGTTTTAACAAAAGATGAAACATTTTCTCACAAATTAAGAAGATCACCATACAAGCCATTAAAAATAATTGCACAGACTATCTTCCTTGATTCTTTTCATTGGAAATGAGACAGCACCATCTGCTCTGCGCATTAATTCCTTAGCAGGGATTATCTTGGGCAAGAAATCAACAGAATGCCTTCCTGACTCCTCCCAACTGCATAATGAGAAGGGGGTGGGGAGGATTCTGCTTGGGTTAATTTTGATTTCTTCATGCCTGGTTTCTTCTCTTTCAAATTCCCTCCCAGCTTCCTAGGGAGGACCTGTGATACGGCCACGGTCAGTCTTTTCTCCTGTTCCTGTGCTGGAAAGGGCACTGGGAACAGAGTGGCTACAGGGACATGAGCTCCCTAAACTGAGCGTGCCCCAGGAAAGTCTACATTTGCCAATGAGGGGCCTGCTCCTGGCACATTTGCTCCTTTACCCTTAGGAAACATGAAACCAGTCATCTATTCTTTCCAATGGCTCATGCTGTTTCATCCTCAAAGGAGGAGGCCAGTCATTACCTGTCACACATCAAATAGCTCTCCATCAGCCCTGAGAGCTGCGCTAAAGCCACCTCCTCTCTACTCCTAGAAGACAGACCGTCTGGCAAAAAATCCCCAAGGCTATTGTGTTCCATTTCTTCTTGTTGGCAAGAATATACCTAGATGGTGGAAAACTGATTCAAAGGAGATGAGACAAAGGAGGCTGTTCTTTCAAGGATCGGAGAGGGGAGTGGGGAGGGTTAGGCTTGTAATTCCCATTAACATTACTAGAAGTTACTCATGTAAATCCCCAACGCTCAGAGAGAGGAATATATGCTCCTCTACCCAAAGACGTTTTCTCCCCATGTTGTTAAGGCTCATGAATGTGGATACCACACTTCCCAGTGAGAAGTGACCAGACACCATGAAATTCTTTATAGTCAAACCGAACTGATCTGCTGCCCAGTTCCCACACGAAGTGGGCGGCCAAGCCAGGCAAGGAAGGAAATTTGCCTGGTGCCCCACACACCTAACTACCATCTATTTTTCTAATTTGTTCTGCTTTCATTCTGGAGGAATCACAGGGAGGGGAGGCCTGAAAGGGCTTCTTGCCTCTGCAATGCTTGTAACCTCTAAAATCATATGTGCTCAGCTTTAGAGATTAAAACAAGTCACAGTATCCAACAAGGAATAACTTATTTCCTAAAGAGGAACAGCAGGGCACAGAGCATCATGAAGCAAAAGGAGCCTCTGTACCCTCTGTCAAAAGCATCCTCTTCCAGAGAACTCTGCTAACAGTGCACAGACGTTAAAGAATTCATCACTAAGAACATATTTGTGAAATGTTAAAAAAAAAAAAAAAAATAATTCTTTTTGACACCATGCTTCCACAGATCACAGCCATTTTCCTTGCAAGAAATGGATCGCTATGGTGTCTACTAATAAAAGTTGTGACTTTTCAAGGGCAGTCAACCTACATAGTAGGATGTTTTATTTGTCCATTCATTCTTCAGGTTGACCACGGGCATGTAGGCTTTGAAAAGTGGGCAGTCCATGCTGTTGTCTTCACTGGGACTTTAGGAGCCTGAACGGACCCCCACATTGCAAAACTGTGGTCCCCTGCTATGGTGGTCAGGGTGGGGATGGAGTGGAGGAGGGGCAGGGCAGGTAAAAGAACAGGCAGAAGACCCTACAAGGGAAATGGCCACCAAGGAGGCTTTTGGAGGCCTGCAGACAGAGTGAGGAGGGGAGGTAATGACATTCTGCAGATATGCACCTCGGAGGGAGGCCCCAGGGGATTCAGGTCTGGGTTCCAACCCTTCAATGAAGAACATCCTACTGTTCAAAGGGTTCAGGAAATGGGATGTAGTGTAAAGAGATCTTGGCTTTGGAGCCAGAAGACCTAAATTCGGCCTCCAATATATTTTTCATTTTTTTTCCTTTGAACAGGCTTTTAAGTTTTCTGGGCCTTTATTTCCCCCTTGGCAAAATGATAATACATGACATGGCAGGGTTATCATTGATTAGATGGTTACTATGCTCCAGGAACTGGACTGGGGTCTTACATATCATCTCATTTAAGCTCTCCACAACTCTAGAAGTTAGGTGATATTATTATTATTATTATCAGTAATGAATGCACAAGGGATAAAATAACTTACCCAAAGTCATAGAGCTAGTTAATAGCAGAAATGGAAGCCAAATTCAGGCAGACCAACTGCAGAGCCCTCTAAATTATATAAGCTTAAAGAAAATACTGGACGTGGCACATAAGGATGCTCCATGCTGGTAAGCTCATCCCATTCTTATCATCACTGGGATGATACCTATAGTTAATTTCTCATGTCCTGTTATCCATGTGCTTTTGATGAATCTCCAATAGCTACACTAATATATCCAAAACCCACAGTCATATATGTACCATCTTGGAATTTCTGCAATATTCTGTGTTGAACAATATAGAAAACCGACTCTAGATCATTTAAATGTATGTCTACTTTTTTTTGAATGGTTTATATATATACTTTTGAAAAGCTTTATCTTGAAAATAATCCTGGACTCAGAGGAAACTGGAAAAATAGTACAAAAATCCCTGAAACCTTCCCCTGTAAACATGGTTGTATGAAAACTGTTGATCCGTTTCTCTCTCTTTACGAGGGTCTTAAGAAAAGAGCCAGGCAAAGGGACTTCCAGAGAGGGCTCAGGATTCAAGTTCTTTGCAGCCTTGCAGTGGATGCCCCAGCAGCAGCAATTTTAGATAAGTGCTCAATGGGAAGATCATTTATATTCCTTGTGATGAAATGTAAAGGTCATTTACACTTACAGTGTACTCTGTCTTTCTGTCTGCCTGTCCTTATTGTGAAGCTTCTGTAGACACCAGTTTTCCTTATTAAAAACAAATCACCACCATATATTTTTTTAACATACAGCTATAGTTAGAAAATGTCTGTTTTCCTTGGAGTTTCTATAGCTGGTAATAGTTTACAAAGACATGGCCCCTGATATGTTTCTTAAGTCAGTCTGTTTTGCTACTTAACTAAGAAGGATCATTCCTTCTGTTCCTCCTCCAACAACCTTCTGCCTCCCTTCTGTCTCCCCATGGACGTGCTAGATGCCATCTGGGCCTCCGAGGGCAGGGCTGAGACTAACCTCTGTCATCAGCCTTGCTGTTCATTTCTTCTTCCTTGTCCTCGTCATCACTGCTGGAGCTCTCCATCTTTTCCTTCATCTGTTCCAGCTGATCCAAGTTAACCCGTCCAACCAGCTCAAAGTTACGGCTCACCTGAAAAAGGAAAAACGAATGACAGAATAATGAACCACAGCCTGAACGGGGTTCTCCCTGGGGGAGAGATCTTTCCAACATCATTTTCTAATGACTCTGTTTTAGGAATCAGGCCCATACACGGGGCGCCTGGGTGGCTCAGTCAGTTAAGTGTCCGACTTTGGTTCAGGTTATAATCTCACAGTTTGTGGGTTCAAGCCCCACATCGGGCTCTGTGCTGACAGCTAGCTCAGAGCCTGGAGACTGTTTCAGATTCTGTGTCTCCCTCTCTGACCCTCCCCTGCTCACACTGTCTCTCTCTCTCTCTCAGAAATAAATAAAACATTAAAAAAAAAAGGAATCAAGACTTTTTTACTAGTAAACCCTAGTGCCTATGAGGCCCTTTTCTTCACTTGGATTATTTTAGAGGTGGATCTGTCCTTTTCCCCTACATTCCAACATTTTTAAAGGAACCCTGGACCTTCCTTACTAGACTAGTATAAAACGTGAGCCACAGTCAATAGGAAATCAAAGTATCACAAAGTGTGGGGTCTAGAGTATGTATCCGATAATACTTTTTGAGTTGATTTCAAAGGTGTAACTTTTGTAAACTACCCAAGTTTCAAATACCTCTGGAGGTGAAGAGGCTCTTTAAGATTCCTAAAAACTTAGCATGAGAGTCACAACTTTCTTCCCCACAATCTTATAAACCTAGAGGTCTGGGGACTATCCCAGCTTAGGCCAGATAACAACTATCCAATTCCTGACTCCAGTAAATGGAAAACAGTACTGTCACTGTTAGTGTTACTGTTTTCAAAGCTGACCATAACTTATAGACTGAAGCTGGGACTACCTGAGAAAAATCTAAATGAGTAACCCCTAAAAGCCCTTTAAGTGTTAACTACAGCTGATTTTTATTTATGTAAAACATGGTTAGAATAATGTGGGAATCCAAACTTTCTTCCAAATAACACCCAAGGGAAATAAAAATCCACACTAAAAAAACTTTATAATGATGTTATGTTTAGGGTTCTCACATCAACAGTCACACAAAATTTACCTTCTTGACTATTTTCAGAACTTCTCCAGTTGTATGCATAGAATTATCAGGAATGACAAGTTAGCACGGGACTCAAGCCAACAAAATGTCTCATGCCATTCAACAGTGATGGGCTCTTCTTCCTCTGTGGAAGGTGCCATTCTCCCTCCCCCTGTTGGGGGCCAGGGGAGGGACCCACAGAGATGGGACCCTGTCCTGGCCTCCAGAGGCTCACAGTTTAGTTGGGCAGGGAAGGCAGACATCATTCATTAGATTCGAAGGTAGATTTCAGTAGCTGCTACAGAAGAGATAGAGCATATTGAGGGCACAGGAGAGGAAAGGAAGAATTTACAAGATAATCCCAAAATACTCCCTGGGACCAGACTGGAACAAAGATTTGCTGAGCACCACCAATTCCATATGCCTGGCAGATGGGAACATCATCATCAACTGTGACAAATGTGAGAGAAAAAGACTCAGAGTAGCAGGGCCAAGAGACAGTCGTGTGGAAAGACTTAATACTGCCCCAACAACATCCTGGAGAAGGTAGGGAGCATGCAAAAGGAGGAAGAAAACTCAGGATAAAAGTGCTTTTAAAATGAGAGGAACAATAGATTGATCTGACTATAATAATGCAATCCATGAAATCGATTGACAGTTGACTTTGCAAATAACTCAACATGAGGGAGAAAAGAAGTTTCTGTTGATCTCAATGCTAAATGCTCAGGAAAGGCAAGACCTTGCTTTGCTCATTTGCAGAATTAATTAAAATGAAAAGTCAATGGACTAAGGTAAGGAGAAAGAGTCGCGTTCAGAATCTTTATTGCTTTTTCTTGGCCTCTAAGAGGTCATAGTAATGGTCTTCAAAGGACTTTTGCTTGCAGCACCTTCCTACCTGGAATATATCTACCATGCCTCACTCCTACAGACCCAGATGGACTCTTATTTCTTTGTATGACATAAAAGAGAAGAGCAGAAGGAGCATGAGCTTTGAAGTCTGACAGATCTGAGTTCAAGTTCAGAGTTTGCCATTAACCACAAGAATGTGGGGAAATTACCCAACATAAGTCCTCAGTGTCCTCGTTTGTAAAAGGGGGTCAGCCCCGTACCTAAAACATAATAGTTCCCCAAAATGTAGTTTCCTTCTCCTTTCTGGGAACGTGGCCTTTTCCAATTTTGGCTTTTGGAAACGCTTATAACAAGCATCGTAAATGCATATTTATGAAGTTATGTTTAGCCACAAAGTCTACGTTTTAACCAAATAGCTTTATGACAAATATTTGAATAAAAGTTTTCTGGGTTGCCAGTTTTTCAGGAAAGGGAGGCAAGGTTCCAATTTACCTAACTTTGAAATATGTGTAAAGTAACTTATCCTTAAGTGACCAAATTTTTCTTCTTTTTTGTTTTCATAAATGTTTATTTCTGAGTGGGGGCGGGGAGGGACAGTGCGAGCAGGTCAGGGGCAGAGAGAGGGGGACAGAGGATCTGAAGTGGGCTCTGTGCTGCCAGCAGTGGCCCAACATGGGGCTTGAACTCATGAACTGTGAGATCATGACCTGAGCAGAAGTCAAACGCTCAACCGACTGAGCCACCCAGGTGCCCTGAAGGCAGCCTTGTGTGACTACCTCCCTCCACTTCTCACCTCAGGCTGGGGCAACTGCAGGTGTGTGTTAAGGGGCATGAGGGGTGGCTGCTGCCAGGAAACGAAAATCAGGAAACCAAAAAGAATCCTCAAACGTCTCCTTTAATCAGGTCATTCGTTAGTTCAGTCATTTGTTAGTTCCTTCAACAGGGACCCATGTATGCCAGGCCCCATGCTAGATGGAGGAGCCCCTGCTTCTCAGGAACTCATGACAGAAGGCGATCTGTCACAAAACCAAATGTTATGTTTTTCTTTTCCTCCTTCTGGGTTTTTCTAAGGACTGTATTTGCCCATTTTCCCATCACCATCATCCTTCTACCGGAAAACTGTTAACATGTTGGATTCTGCACAATTTTAAAAGAGTACATGACATTTTCATGGTATGACGTTCATCCGGGGCTAACCCAGGATTTATTTGTCCTGAAGCCCTCTAAAATCTTTGTTAGGTAATTAAAAGATTTCAAAGTGAAAACCAAAAATTTTACTATTTAACCAGAAGATTTTAAAATAAAAATCCTTTATGATGTTGGGTTCTTACTAAATTTTAAATTCCCAAATCAGCAATCCAATATTAATACAAAAGGAAGACTCCTTGATACATTAAAATTTTTTTTAACTAGGGGTGCCTGGGTGGCTTAGTTGGTTAAGCATCTGACTTCAGCTCAGGTCACGACCTCACTGTTCGTGGGTTCGGGCCCCGCATCGGGCTCTGTGCTGACAGCTTGGAACCTGGAGCCTGCTTTGGATTTTGTGTCTCCCTCTTTCTCTGCCCCTCCCCCACTTGCATTCTGTCTCTCAAAAATAAATAAACGTGAAAATTTTTTTTTTATTTTTTACACTATTATTTGAAATTTTAGTTATTAAAGATGTTAGTGGTTTATCATTAATTTTTTTTAAATGTGATTTTTAAACTTGAGGTATAGTTAACACACAATGTTACAGTAGTTTTGGGTATATAATATGGTGATTGGTTTATACATTATGCTAAGGTTTACATACTATACCACCAGTTTAGCTACCTCCAGTAACTCTACATCGCCATTTCAACACCATTGACTATACTCCCCATGTTGCACCTCTCATCCTCATGACTTATTCATAACTGGAAGCCTGTATCTCCTGTTCTTCATCCATTTTACCCATTGTGCCACCCCCTTCCTTCTGGCAACCATCAGTTTGTTCTCTATGTTTCTGAGTCTGTTTTTCGTTTATTAGTTTTTTCTAGATTCCACATATAAGTGAAATCATTTGGTACTTGTCATTCTCTGACTTATTTCACTTAGCATCACAGCCACTAGGTCCACCCTTGCTAGTTTTGAGCCACCATCCCTTACCTGGAATACTGCAAGCCCCCTCCCTACCTCCCTCCTCGCTGCTTTTCCAGCATCCATTCTTTCATCTATTCTCCCATGTGGTCTGAGAGATTAAAAATAAGTATGTAAATCTATTCATGTCAGTTTCCACTTGCCCTCAGGATAAAAATCTAAACTTCTCACTGTAGTTAGAAATGGCCAGCTGTCTTCTTACCGGGTCCACTTTCTTCAGACCACCTGAACTGCCACCACCCTGAACTTACATTCCCGGAATATGCCATGCTCTTGACTTTGTGCCTCTCTCTGTGCATGCTGCTTTCTCTATCTGAAATTCTCTCTACCTGCCTCCGTCACTCAGGGATTTTTCAGTCTTCCAGCCCTGTCTCCGTGTCACTATACCTGGGGACCCTCCTTAAGCTCCTCCTTGGTTTAATGTCCTGGGTCTAGGCTTCCACAGTACCCTCCCCTCCCCTTCTAAAACTCCTCCCACTCAATGGTTAATTGTTTATGGCCTGAGCCTCGTCCACCAAATTGTAAGCTCCATGAAGACAGACAGACACTGTGCATCTCGTGCACAACTGGGTCTCCACGGCCAGTGCAGTATCTGTATTAGAGGGGATGCTGCTCCCTCCTGCCTAGTATATTTCTTCGTTTTAATTTACTGTATCTTTCTTTCCTAGAAACATGCATGAAGAATAACTGGAAAACAGAAAAAGCTTCAGGTCCAACTACCTATACATATAACTGTCAACAAGTTATCGTATTTCTGTATTCTTGTTCTCCATGCATAGATTATTTAATTGCTGTAATCATATTAAAACCTACAAGTGTGTATCCTGCTTTTTTATGCCTGGCATGGTATAAATATCATTAATAATCATTGTTAATCACTGTTACCAAGTGAATATACTACAGCTTACTTGACTCTTCCTATATGAGCCTACCTTTGGCTCTTCTTGGCTTTTCACTATTAAAAATGCAGCAAATAGTCTTACTGTATATAAATCTTTCTTTCATGTTTAGCTTTCACTTTATGGGCTAAATTTCCAGATGTGATATCACCTCAAAAGCCATGGACTTTACTAAGTTCCAATAGCTTTCTAGGTTAATGTCTGAAGTGATCATCCCAGTAGGTTACTTTCTGGACCTAGAGACTGTGTGCATCTGGTGCAGAGGACATACTGAGGGAAATTCACCTTTCTCTGGAGGTGCAAAGAGATTTATTATCCTGTTTCCCAAAAGGCCCACAAGAGAGGGAGAAAGAGCAAGGGTAAGAGTTTGAGATTTAGAAGCTGGCTCCTTGCAGCCTTTGGAAGGCAAAAGAAATCATACACGTGTTTGAAGGTTGGCTTGTTCAAATACATAATCCCTCAGACTATAAAACTATATACAGATCCTTATACCCCGTGAAAGTTATCTGCGATCGCCCATGAATCCAAAGTCCCCTGGGAAGGTCACTAGCCCTGAAGAATGTGAGATGAAGTGCCAACAACACTCACAACACAACAATAGCAGAAGCTTTACCCGTTAACACTGGAGTGTGCTGATGCTATAAACCCTTCTGTGCTCATGCCAGATATTCAAGCTTTGCAACTACGTTTGTTTTTTTGTTTGTTGTTTTTTTAACCATTCAGCAAAATGAAGGAATTTCCCTAGATATGAAGGAATTTCCATATATGAGGCTTATTCTAAGGGGAGAAGTATTATTCGATTTACAAATATTACAAGTTGAACATGCATTTTCATACTGGTGGCAAACCCTGTCTTTTAGGAAAACTGATGTAAACGTGCTGGTTAACAAAAGAATGAAATCAGACACCCTTGTCTTCAGATTACTTAGCAGACATTAAATGGGGGAAATAATGATGAAGAAAAATCCCTTAATGTTCCCAGAGTTTCCCCTCCTTCTTACTTAACATTTGTACCTTCAAAAGGGACACGCTGTCAGGATGTTCACATCACCTAACCCTGCATGTTCACGTTACAAAGAAAGGCCAAAGTGAACATTTTTATTTCTAGAAGAAGTGACACCAGAGAACACGGAAAAGTGGCCTCTCACATCAGAAATACCCATCTCAGTCCCATCCCAAGCATGTGTAGAGCTACAAAGATTTTAAAAGCCTTACAGCAAAGTGGGCAAACTTTGTGCAAGAGGGCCTGATAAGCAAGTATTCCGAGCTTTCTGGACCATTTAGTTTCTGTCACAACTACTCAACTGCTGCTGTGGATTGAAAGCAACCACAGACAATATGGAAATGGATGAGCATGGCTGTGTTCCAATAAAACTGCATTTATAGGAATTTGAAATTCATATAATTTCATGTGTCATGAAATACTACTCTCTCGATTTTTTTCAGTCATTTAAAAATATCAAAACCATTCTTAGCTGGTGGGCCATATAAACACAGGCAGTGGGCCAGATTTGGTCTATGGACCAGAGATTGCCAGCCTGTGACTTACAACAGTGGGTAGTCTAGGAGCGCCTGGGTGGCTCAGTTGGGTAAGCATCCGACTTTGGCTCAGGTCATGATCTTACAGCTCGTGAGTTCGAGCTCTGTGTTGGGCTCTGTGCTGACAGCTCAGAGAGTGGTGCCTGCTTTGGATTCTGTTTCTCTCTGCTCCTCTTCCACCTGTGCTCTCTCTCAAAAATAACTAAACGTTAAAAATGATAATGATAATAATATCCAGTGGTCTATCCAGCAATCTTTGCCTTTCTTTGAATGTGAGAATGGGAATAAAGTCAGTAGGAGAAAGGTTCAGCACAGCATTGTCTCTACGATTTCTATAGGGAGATGGTCAAAGATGCAAGTAAAGATTTTTAATTCAGAGCATTTCGATCAGAGCTCCTGTAAAAGCTTCTAGAAGGGACATTCAGCTCAGTATATTAAAGAGAATATGGAAGAGAAGCCCAGACATCATATTTGCTTTCCACTGTGCTGCCTTCCTATTTTGTAAAGACCTTTATCCAGCACTCAACATGCTGGCTTGTGGCCCTTTATTTAAGCTTGTGTTACCTCCTTGCTTATAAACTCTTCCAGGGTAGTAAACTGCTTCTTATTTAGCTTTATATGTTCAGCACAGAGTATAAGGTCGGTCATCGAGTTGACATACCATAAAAGTTATTTTAAATGTACTGGTAACATAATAACCATGGGAGATTGTACAGTATAAAGAACTTCGTAATACTGTGCCCAATGATAAAAATTTGCTGGCTAATGAGAATAAGACTGGACATTTTCTAAAAGATTTTGTTCAGTTCTTACCAAATATCTATTACATACTAAAAACTAATAATCTAGGTGTTTTCACAGGTATCCCTTAAACCCTTATGACCACTCTGAGAGATGTGTTACTTTCCATGTTTGTCGATGAGGAAAGCAAACGAAACAAGTTAAGTGATAAAGCCAGTATTAGAACTCACATCATGCTGTGGCTCCAGCTTTCCCCATTATAATGTGAATCACCTAGAGAAATCCAAAATTACCCCTCCCCCCCAAATACCGACTGAACATAAGAGGAAGGCAGAAAAAGGTACTGTGACTCTAATGTTGCAAAATTGGATAGGATAGAGGAGTCAAATCTTATGAGAATTTTTTTTCAAAATCAAAACCTTTCTAAGAACAATAAGAATAAAGGATAGAAAAGTACCCAGGAGGGTATGGAGTACAGAGGTCAAGGAGAATATCTGCTTTCTTTTGTAATCACTGAGTCAGAAGCAGAAAACATGCCAGACCTAGTTTAGCAAAAGCCCAGACAAAACCAAGTCATTTGGAGAATCTCAGGATAACTGCAGTCACAGGTACTGAAAAAGCCAAGTGAGAGGCATCATTAAGAAAGTCAAAGAACTTTGTTACTGGCCAAATGAGCTGTTGCCAATCTCCTAAACTTGAAATCCAGGGAGGAAAGATGTGGTCACTGCTGCCACATTTTGCTTACATGAACAAGCAGGATACTTAAATCATATATTGATTTATTTAGCTAACAGCTACCAGATACTTTATTGTATGCGGGATATGGAAGAAGAGACATACAAGTAACGTGGTGTCCATTTTAAGAATGTTGCATCCAATGGCAAGACAAAGACTTGTTAAGAGTTAAGCAGGATGGGTAAAATAAGAGTTAAACTTGTTAAGTTGAAGCAGGATAAACTCGGTGCCTTAACCAAGGAAGAATAGTCTTATGCGGCCTTGGAAGCAGGAACATTGAACTTTGGAAGGGTTTAGAGGACAGTTTCAAAAGTTACAGGCAGAGAACATCTTCAAATATCTACTTGAAAAATATCATGTGTGGTTCTGCCAGGCACATCCCTCTGAAAAATGGTCACACCTCTTGCTCGTCTACTTCTGATTTCTCAGTCTTCCAAAGTCCACGAAAGAAGCAGGGTGTGTGGCTGACAAATCAAGAAGCAAGACTAAGCAGAGCTGAAATGACATCATCTTTTAGAGAAACATCCGCCTGGAAAAAATCCTCAGTCGATCATGATAAAGCTGCTGGTACTAAGTTTTGAAATTAAATACAATCCAAAGAAATGTGGCCAAAGGTGTTTATTATTATTTGGGAAGGTTCTTCTTTGGTTTTGTTTCTTCTCATTTCCTTTGCAGGACACAAATGCTCTATGTGGCTTTTTTGCTACTGTGGATTTCACTAGTCTAGAAAGCTGAACAATTTTATTGGCATAACTAAAATGTTGGAGATTCCTTCTGAGCATAATGTTTTGCCGCTTCCCCAAAATGGCAAAAAGTAAGAGGAAGAAATACGAGTTCCTTAAGAGTTCGGCTGCCTGAAGCTCCATTTGTATAAAAAATTAAAAACATTTCAGAGTAAATTCAATTAGTGAATGTGTATTGCTTGAATAGACTATCCTTCTAAATTTAATATAGCGAACATGACAATTTTATGAGCAAACCAAGTTAGAGATAATATATTTTTATATTCCTTAAACTAGCAAAGAGACTTCAGAACCATAAAGAACACTAACAAGGTACTGCATATACTTAAACTTTCTTAAGAAAATGTGTTTTTTAAATGGGAGAAGAGCAAGGTATTTTTTTTTCCATGACTTCATGGTTCTTAAAAATGTTGTCTGCATCTTTCACCAGCATTACTAATGAATGGCACTACTGATGTAGGACTTGTGTGTGTGTGTGTGTGTGTGTGTGTGTGTGTGTAGTGTGAGAGAGAGGGAGGGCAGTACTGAAGGAGGGAGGGACTGAAATGATAGAACAGTCTGCCTCTAGAAGACCTACCGAGGTTGAAAAAAACAGAGCTGAAGAATGAAAAAATAAAACTTCAAATAGCCTCCTGTTTACTTTAGATTCCAAGAGATGGCAAGTGAGTCTTTGTCCACTGGTGCAAAAATAAAGGTCTAGGAAGACAGGCTGCTGTGTTATCATGTGAAAAATGAGGGTGCTGTCACCCCTTTTCTACTTCACCTTGGCTTCTGAGGATAAACATGGCAGCAATAGCTGGTGCGCTTGGGAATTTGGTCCTTAAGTGGAATGGTTTATTTGACTTCAAGGATCCTTCCTGCTGTACCAGTATTCTCTCTAGTCAATGAATGACACAGTGTGACAAGTTTAGAGACACTCATGAGGTCTATGGGCATTTGCAGGCAAAATTCCAAAGTCCAGGTTTGGATGTCCAGTTCTGATGAACAAAATCCTTTGACTGCAGACATACCTACGGTGTCTCTTAATTTCTTACATAGATTCTCCCCACCATACAAAATCACCTAAAGCTATCAGTGGAAGAATATGATGTGCAGTGCACTCAACACATAGTCTTACTGGAAAAAAACATAAACCTTAATTTAGAAAACTGCTAAAGTCTACTGCACACTTTACTTTTGGCGGTCAGCACAATAATCTGATCTGCAGCATCTTGTAGATCTGTCTGTTCCCAGGATCAAGGTTATAAAAAAAAAAGTAAATAAAAACCTGTAGGACATTAACATTTACTGAGGATCTACTATGTGTCAGGTCTTGGGACACTTGAATCTTTTAGGTATGAAGTGTAATTTACTCACTGTAAAAGTCATCTGTTTTAAATAAATAGTTCAGGGAGTTTTAGTACATTCATGGGTTTGTGCAACTGCCACCACAATCTGGTTTAAGAATTCTATCTCCCTGAGAGGTTCCTTCATCACTTCTGCAACCAATCTCCCTACCTCCAGCCCCAAGCAACCTCTGATTTGTTGTCTTCATAGTTTGCCTTTTCTAGAAATTTCATATAAATGGAATCATAGAACATATGATCTTTCATGTCTGACTCCTGTCCACTTAACATGATGTTCTTGAGATTTATCCACATTGTTATGTACATCAGTAGATTCATTTATCTTTATTGATAAGTAGTATCCCCCTGTATGGATATAGCACGTTTTGTTTATCCGTCCACTTTATGTGAAATTTGACTTACTGGATCAGATGGTTAAGTGTATGTTAAAATGTGCCAAAGTGAATGTGCTATTTTACATTCCAACCAGCACTGTATGAGATTTCTGGTTTCTCCACAACTTTGCCAACACTTTGGCACTATCAGTCTTTTTTTTTTTTTTAAGCCTATTTATTTATTTTGAGGGGGAGGGGCAGAGATAGAGAGGGAGAGAATCCCAAGCAGGCTCTGAGCTATAAGCACACAGCCCAGTGCGGGGCTTGATCTCACAAACCTGGTCTCATGACTTGAGTGGAAACCAAGAGTTGGATGCTTAACCAACTGAGCCACCCAGGCACCCCTGGCACTGTCAGTCTTAATTTTGGTCATTCTCGTGGGTGGGTAATGATATCTTACTATTAATTTCATCTGTATTTCCCTAATGAGGAATCTTCCTGAGCATCCTTTCATGTGATCATTTGCCATTTGTATATCCTCACAGCAGTTTGAATGTCTATTCCAATTTTTTTTTTCATTCTTAATTGAATTATTACCTTCTTACTAATAGTGAGTTGTAAAAGTTCTTTGTGTGTTTTGGTTAAAATCCTTTGCCAGTTGAGGATTTTGCAAATATTTGCTTCCAATCTGTTTCTTGCCTTTTCGTTTTCTTAATAGTCTCTGAAGAGCAAAAATTTACATTTAACGACCTCTAATTTACTGATTTTTTTTCCTTTAATGTCCATAGCTTTTGTATAAGATCTAAGAAAATGTCCCCTAACCCAAGGGAAATTATCTACTATTTTTTCCAGAAGTTGTATAGTTTCAGTTCATACATGGAAGTTTATGATCTATTTTGATTTAATTTTTGTGTTGGGAGTGACATAGGGTCAGTGATCATTGTTTCGTATGTGGAAATCCAAACAAGCCCTATTTGTTGAAGAACCACCTTTTCCTTATTACTCTGGTACCTTTGATAAAAATCGACTGACCACACAGATGAGGGTTTATTTCTGGACTTTCTTCTGGCATCACTGATGCTCCTGAGTACTGTAGCTTTAAAGCAAGTTTTGAAATCAGGAAGGGTGAAGTCTTCCAATTTTGCTCTTTTTCCATACTGTTTAGGCTAGTCTAGGTCCTTTGCATTTACATTTCAGTATCGGTTTGTCAATTTCTATCACAGAAAAGAGATTTTGATAGAGATTACATTGAATCAGTAGATTGATTTGGGAAGAATTGCCGATACAGAGTCCTCTAATCCAGGAATAGTACATATTGCAATAATTTACTTCCTTTCTCTTAACAGCATTTTGTATTTTTAGTGTACAGCTTCCATAGTTCTTATGTTGAATTTATTCTTAAATATATTCTTTTTGAGGGGCGCCTGGGTGGCTCAGTCAGTTAAGCATCTGACCTTGGTTCGGGTCATGTTCTCACAGTTCGTGAGTTCTAGCCCCATATCAGGCTCTGTGCTGACAGCTCAGAGCCTGGAGCCTGCTTCGGATTCTGTGTCTCCCCCCCCTCTCTCTCTCTGCCCCTCCCCCACTCGTGCTCTGTCTCTGCCTCAAAAATAATAAATGAGGGGCGCCTGGGTGGCTTAGTCGGTTAAGCGTCCGACTTTCGCTTAGGTCATGATCTCGCGGTTCGTGGGTTTGAGCCCCGCGTCGGGCTCTGTGCTGACTGCCAGCTCAGAGCCTGGAGCCTGTTTTAGAGTCTGTGACTCCCTCTCTCTCTGACCCTCCCCTGCTCACGCTGTCTCTCTCTCTCTCCTAGAAATAAATTAAAAAAAAAACATTTAAAAAATAATAATAAATGAACATTAAAAATATATACTCTTTTTGATGTTACTGTAAACGAAATTGATCATTTTAAAATTTCATTTTCAGATTCCTATTACTAGTATATAGACATGGAATTGATTTTTGAATATTTACCTCATATCCTACAACTCTGCTAAACTAATATTCTTAGCAGCTTTTTAAACAGTTTACTTTGGATTTTCTTTTTTTTTTTTTTTTAATGTTTTATTTATTTTTAGGAGAGAGAGAGAGAGACAGCCGTGAGCAGGGGAGGGTCAGAGAGAGAGAGTCACAGGCTGAAACAGGCTCCAGGCTCTGAGCTGGCAGTCAGCACAGAGCCCGACGCGGGGCTCGAACCCATAAACTGCGAGATCATGACCTAAGCGAAAGTCGGACGCTTAACTGACTAAGCCACCCAGGAGCCCCTACTTTGGATTTTCTATGTATAAAGATCACACTGTCTGTGGACAAAAGTGGTTTCATTTCTTCCTTTCCAGTTCTTGAATTCATTGTTCTTGCCTTATGGTCCTTGTCTTTTATATTTGAATTATTAGCAAACTTCACTTTAGTACATTGCACATCGACACTTTTACACTCCTTTCATAAATGCTGATGTCACCACAATGAATGACCACTTTCACCAGGTGTATGTCATTGCCTGCCAGTCAAAACTTCAGTTTCAACAGCATTGCTATCCTTGTTTATAAAATAAACAACTTGGATAATTATTTTAAAACTTCAAACTGCATTTTGTACTCATCATTTAGAGAGAAGAGACAGAAAATGGAGAAAAGAAAGTGCTGTCATCAGTAATAAGCCCAAGTCTCATAAACTTAACAACAATTGAAACCGAGATAAACGTCATTAAGTATGCTGGAAGTGGCAATTCTTTAGCCTCAATTAGGTGCTCACTGGACTTAATAAGCTGGTGAACCAAGAGAAAGAATAAAATTAAAGAATATAACATGACATAGTGAAAATATAACATCAAAGGCCATATCTAAGATGCTAGACAGAATTAGTGATTTTAAAATACATTTTAGTTCCTCGGGAACAGAACTGCCTTTCTGATAGGCGCCACAGCTCAACTCCTAGGTGGACTAAGGAACACACAGAGTCCCAAAGTGTGGGACACAGCAGGACTTCACTGAATCTTATACAACTTCTGGGATAGAGAAAATGATTCCTATTTAGAAATCAGAGAACAGAGAGAGAAATTTAAGTGACTTACTGAAGTTGTACAGTAAATAGTGGAGACAAGATTCAAACTCAGGTCTCTTTGGTTCCAAAGGGTCTAAATTGGGCCCCTTCTTTCCAGAGCAGCCCATTTCCCTGACGGGTTTCCTGAAGCCCCAGCCTCCTGTGTCTGCTCGGGAAGCCCCCACTTCCACATCTGCATGGTTCTAACCTTGTCACCAGTGACTCACAGCAACTGTGTAAGCACCAGGGAAGAATGTATCTTCCGGGTTTGCTCTCTCCCAAAATACCAGCCCAAAGGCTTGAACACTATAATAAAAAGATCTGAGATGGTTACATAAATAAGATCCATGTGCATAAATGTAGACAGCTTGGTTTTTCCTTTTGAGTTTGGGGGCAGAAATGCCCAGGAAGTTTGAATAAGAAAGGATATGAAAAGTTTTGCAGTGAGGTAAATTCAGGCTCTTCTTCTCTCCTTTCGTTTTGTTGGGCAGACACTTTACAGAACGAACACGTTCCAAAGCAGAAAAGTGACCATGGAACCATTACACTGTGGATGGGAAACAGAGCTCAGCCTTCTCTTCCAACACCCGGCAGAAAAATGGCGACCCTTGGGTGCAGAGGACTCAGACTAACATCTTGATAACTTGGGTTTGTAAGGCCAGAGAAGCAGAGACACAGATCACAGAAAAAGGAAACTATCAAAAGCGATCCTCATTTGCACCTTAAGTAAACACTCCCTTGACATGTTGGTTAATTAGAAAACATTCCAATAGGCTTTTTTTTTTTTTTTTCAATGAAACAAATACAAATCTTAACTCCTCTGCACTCTGGGCAAGACACAAAACCAGAAGCAGTGGTCTCGGTTTCCATGGGCCAAATAAGCCCTCTGAGGTCACCCCGTAGGACTCTGCCTTCTGATCAGCAGACCTCTGGAGAGAAGGTTTTCCACAAACCCCTTATTTTAGGTCTGTATTGATTTGTTCTTTATCAGTCCTCTGCCCCAAATAAAACACCTGTTATATGGCACTTAGAGTGTTTAGACCCAAATAGCAACGCCTTGGAAAATGTCAGTAGTTAGCAAAAATACTGGAAACAGCCTACATGGCTGAGGGACAAGGAGGCGCAGCCACCAGGACAGGGGCCAGCAGCGATAGTGCAGGCTGTGGCTCCCCTCCATACAGACAGTTTTACTGACACACAGCCATCATGCCCATTCTCTCAGGTCTTATCTGTTGCTGCTTTCTCACTACAAGGGCACAGCAGAGTAGTTGCCACTGAGACCGTCTGGCTCGTGAAGCCTAAAATACTTACTATTGGTTCTTTACACAAAGTCTGTCAGTTCCCGTGACAATACATTTAAAGTAATATGGAAAAATGATTCCTGTTAGGTCATTAAGTAAAAAAAAAAAAAAAATGTAAGGAGGACAAACATTTCCTGTATAGTATAGTCAGAAGGATGTACAACAAAGGAAGGTGGCGGCAAAGAGACAGAAAATGTCAGGCGGTTGGATTCGGGTGGTAGCCTGAGGGGTGATTTTCCTTATCTCCATCTATGTGTTCCAATTCTCTAAAGTGACCGTGCGTTTCTTTCATCATAGCAAAAACCCCGAACCTCACTTTAAATATTATTTTAGTTCAAGTCACACAGTGGGTGTGACTAAACTCGGCTCTGTCTCCCCACCAGGCGCACCCCCACCCCAACATATGCTGAGTGGCAGGGGTAGGAAGGGCTGGTACCTTATGCTCGTCCCGAAGGTGGCTGTCCAGCTCCTCCGTGTGCTTGGTCTCATAGTAGCAGAGCTGGCATTTGTAAGGTTTCAGTTCATTGTGCTTTTCTATGTGTTGCTGGAGGCTCTCGTCACTGGAGCAGGTGAAGGTACACTTATCACAGCGGAAAACTACTCCCTGCAAGTATTTTGACAGTTTGGAACGGCACACCTCAATGGGGACGACGCGCTCTTCTGTGGAAACAAATTGAACGGAAAGGGGAAATTTTTACTGATGGTAACGTAAGCATGTGCTCTTTCTTTGGAGTATAGGAAGAAACGCACCCAGTTTTGCTGCTTCGCAGGGGTCTGTGTCCATGAACTCACATGCACACTGCCCCTCCCTCAATTCCCCAAACAGCACCTTCCTCTGGCACAAGTAGGTTTTTTTTTTTTAATGTTTATTTATTGTTCAGAGAGAGAGTGAGAGAGCAAGTGTGAGTGGAGGAGGGGCAGAGAGAGAAGGAGACACAGAATTCAAAGCAGCTTCCAGACTCTGAGCTGTCAGCACAGCCTGATGTGGGGCTCGAACCCACGAACCGTGAGATCATGACCTGAGCTAAAGTCAGATGCTCAACTCACTGAGCCACCCAGGCACCCTGTAAGGCCAAAAGCTCTCTGTGTACTTAACACCCAGAATGATCTTTACAGAGAGGTGGGCAGGCTGGAAGGTGCTCGCTAACTCCTGAATGGAGGTGGCCAAAGGAGGAGAAAAGAAGTGGCCGCCATCTTTACCAACATTAATGATTACTGACAGCAACCATGAGCACATCCCAGTTCCTCAGTAAGCGCTACTGAGGCTGGACTTACAGATGTCACTAAGCAGGAAGGAAATGGAAAGCTGCCAAGCACCTATGTGCAGCCACTGTGCATCTTCCAGACAACTCTGTTAGGCTGGAGTTGCTCCTGTTTTTGCAAACTAGTAAAGCAAGGAACAGGGCTCTTGAGTAACTTTCCAGAAGTCACAGACGTTGTCATTGGCCAGCTGAGGTCTGCATCCCTGCCTGGCCAACTGCAAATCCTTTATGTCCTACCATTTCCAAATTCCACTCCTGTTTCCCCTTTCCAAGAAGTTCTCAAGGAGACTGTTTCCCTTGTCCTGAAACCAAGGGGATCTAAAAACAAATCTAAAAACAAAGGACCTGTACATTTTCATTCACTAAAACTCCAGCTCTAAGTAGGAAGAGCTCACAAATGAAATGGCTGCAGGCAACATTCAGGGGGAGGCGGGGGTGGCGTGGGAGATAGGGAGGATTTGTGCCTTTTCAGACAATCTGTAATCTGATTGTCACAAGGGAAAAAATAAAAGAGAGAGAGGATTTGGGTGCTTTTCCCATTAACATACCAAATGCTGTAGGGCTGGAAATGCGTGCGCTTGTTTATTTTGCACTCTCTCACCCTTGTGTTTAACTGCTCAAATTAAATTTCACACCAGTCTGCCCAGAGTATCGGCGCACGCGCCAGATATCCATAACTGGGATAAAATTAAAATCTGTGCTATTTATGCAGGGATCAAATATAGCGTGTGTTTTCATGCTGTGTCTGGATTTCAGAAGACTCTGAAAGTTTACAAATGGACGCACACAACATATACTTATATTATTTAGAAACAGCAATGTATTATTAAGTCAAGAAAGCGTGATTTATTCTCAGAGTCACTGAGTAGCTGTGTTTCCAGAGCATCAGTGTTGTGTGTACTGAGGCGATTCTCCCTGTGAGCTCTCCCTCTCTCCCTTTGTTGCTGGCCTGCATTGACCCCTGGGGAATTTCCACCACCCAAGGCCATGCCTTAGTCTCCACCACCACATTCTCACTGCAGGGCAGTCATTGCCTTGGGAGTCCTTGAATACAGCAATTAATTGGCCAGCAAAAAGCTGGCCAGAGGAAGCGTGGAAGGTGGTGTCTGCTACTCACTCCCCAGCGCTCTAATGCATATGTTATTTTCCCTATACAAAGAGTCAGTCGCTTATTTAGAAATATAAATATTTTTAAACCAAAGTAGAGCAGACAGCTAAGAAACACATGATTATAATGTAATCCACACATTTTCTTAGAATAGCAAATGTTTAACAGTCTTCCTAACCATTCAGTTCCATGGTTTGGTGTAATCGGAGGAAAAAAATGCTTTGGCACGAGCCAGCCACAGCCTTGAGAAAGCCCATACTATGATGTTCTGGTCCTCGAGCCCAGGGTTTCTCAGTAGTAGCACTATTGACATTTTGTTAGTAAACACTTATCTGGCCTCAGATACATCTCTACTGTGGGGACTGGACTATGTATTGTAGGATATTTATCAGCATCCCTGGCCTCTACCTACCATAGGCCAGCACACCCCCACTTCCCCAGGGGTGACAACCAAAAATGCCTCCAGACAAATGCACCCTGAGGAGGCAAGATGGACTCCGGTGGAGCACCACTGCTCTTAGACAAAGTGTCGAGCAGTACCTCCAGCTGCTCTGGGAAAGACGCGCCTGGACAAGAACCATGAGGAAGCGGTGCTTGTGTCAAGAGACGGGACTACGGGAGGAACCCCTGGGACCAGCCCCCACACCCAGGTGCTCTGAGGAAATGCTGACACAAACTTCTCTGGCACCTTCTTTGAGAATGCATCCCCCTGCTTTGCTCTCCCTGTATTTTGACACTGTCTACTGTCATTTCAACTCTCCGTCTCTGGCTCTGGTTCTGTTGAGCTCAGTGGAGACGGACAAAGGCTGGCATAATGTTTGACGTAACGATGCCTCAAAGACCTTGGAGACAGCCATGCACTCAGCCCCCAGTCTTCACGTCTGCCTGAAAATAATCGCTTCTTTCAGACCTGTTTTTTAATGGGTCTCCCTTTCAATTCCTCTACCACCTTGGTTAGTTTTCTTGGCCGTTTCCAATTTCACTATGTGTGTCTAAGTGAATTCTACACAAAGTTGTGAGCACCCGATATACTCCGGAGTTTAAGTAATAATAATTCACGTAAATGACTGCACCAATTTACCAAGAGCCCACTAGGTTTCAAGCACTGTTAGGTACTCTACCCTCACTGCTGCCAAGTCAGCTTTATTATCTTTAGTTTATCGATGTGGAAACTGAGGACTGGTTTGTTGAACTACTTCTTCAAAGTCACTCTTCTGGTTCAGAGCCAAATTGTTACCTGGGAGCACAGGTCTCCTGCCTGAAGTTGGCCAGTGCCCTCCTCCTCCACCCTTGAAAAGCACTCTCCTCGAACATCCAATCTGCACATGGTATATTTATGAGGCTTTTCCCCCAATTGTTTAAGAATACAAAAGCAACATGCAGGTCTAAGGCAACCGTTTCTATCTGAATTTCTTTTGAATATCTTCTGACTTAGATAAAAGATAATTTCCTGCTCACTTACCCTGAAACGTAAGACTTCCCATTTCCAAACTAAGACATCACCAACATCCCAAGTCTCTTAGTTACATGGATTTTTACTAAGATATTAATTTTAGGAAAAAAAGTTAATTTTTTTCACTTTCTAAAAACACGGCTAACATGACCAAGATAAAACACAAGAGAGACTTTGAAAGGCGAGCAAATCACCGACAGTGTTTCCTGAATGAGGTTATTCATTACTGAGGCAAGTCAAGGACATAAAGTGAGAGACTGGAATGTTTCCAGGTATGGATGGAGCCCTGTCTTGGCTACAGAAGCTGAGTGCTGAGGGCTTTTTTTCTTTTTTCCTGTGGGTGCAGCGACAACTGTGGGCCTTTCTTGACTTCACACCTCTCAAAATTACCTTCGGTGAAAAAACCAAGGCTTGAATCACACTCATTGTGACTCAGCTTCCAGAGCTGGCTGCAAAAATATTATGACTTCACCAGTTTGACTACAAGATAGATTGTGTCTCTCATCTCTTCCTACTCAAACGTCGCTTGGTGCTGCAGCTGGACATAAAACTCAAGAGGCTGGACCCCATAGTAATGCCACACGGAAGCCTGCAGGAACTAAGGTGCAAAAGAGCCTAGAAGTTTGTGCTGTGAAGCTCCCATGGTGCTCAGGGGAAAAATCAGCAGATTTGCAACTACAAGGAGGGCGAAGGGTCATTTCGGCTCAAAACAGAGAAAAACCACATCACTGTGGAGTCCAGTATCACCAAGTGAAAATTCTTCCTGAAAGGCAGACCACAACACTCATGGGTTTCCTCCTCACAACCTGCCAAGTCTGAAGGAAGCAGGGAGAGATTTGGAAGTCATTCACGCCAACAAACCCGTATGCAAATGATCATGCTAAAGGGTGGAGACCCACTTTGGGCCAAACCAAAGCCCCACCCATTACTCTCAGCCACACAAGAGATAAAAGCTGAGTACTAGAAAGCCATTAGGAACATAACAATAGTTTCTATAAAACAGTCATTCCAAAACATAACCATAAATGGACACACATTAACATAAGGGCAACAGCTCCTGGTTAAGAAATTATTAAATGTGCTATTAGCTGGGCTACTGATGTCAAGCTAGAGAAAGCTGGGAACTGCACCTCTAATTCTAATAGGCAAAGAAAGGTATTTGACGGAGATGGAACATGTAATTTCCCTGAGTAAAATGAAAGACTGGCAATCTCACTGTAGATTTTGTTTTTCTCAAGAAAAAAGACAGAGATCAGATAAATTAGGGGAGATAAGTTCCATTTCAAAAAGACACCCACCCGCAGGATTCAATGTTAAATTCAGTGTTTGCTTAAGTCCTGGGGTTACAGGCTGGGAAACAGAAGCTTTAAGCTAATATGCCAACTAGAGACCAACCTCAGTGATTACACAGTTCCATAATTATAAATAAAAATATCTGGGAAGACTGTGTTTCATCCCCTATAATTCTTTTTTCTTTTTAATTTTTAAAAAATTTTTGTTCATTTTTGAGAGACACAGAGCGTGAGCGGGGGTGGGGCAGAGAGAGAGAGGAAGACACAGAATCCAAAAGAGGCTTCAGGCTCTGAGCTGTCAGCACAGAGCCCAACGTGGGGCTTGAACGCACGAACATGAGATCATGACCTGAGTCAAAGTCGGACACTTAACTGACTGAGCCACCCAGGTGCCATTCATCCCCTATAATTCAATCTGTACCCAATTTCCCAGGTGTGCTATAGGTGTGCAAGGTACAGGCAGGTACCTTGTGCAAGGTACAGCACAAAGCGTCATGCTTTGTGTGGTGGTGATAAACTGAGAAACTCCGTGGAAATGTTCTCATGAAACTATCTATTTCCTTGTTCATTCCTCCTATTAAAGTTGAAGTTCCTTCAGTGCACAGACCTTGTCTGACTCTTCATGGCTGTATCCCTAGAGTATAAAAGAATGCCAGCATATGGTCGATGTTCAATAAATATTTGTTGCACTGAATGAAAACCCACTAAAAAGTCCTACCACCAACCTTTTCCTTCAAACGAAAATCTCAGGGCTTACTTTTTCCCTTTCTAAACTGGTCTAATCATGGCCAGTCTCACCAAATGTTAATCTCACCCAGGTTCCTCAAAGAAATGGGTCTACCAATGCTTTGTTTCAATCTTTAGTAAATTGATACTCACAAAGTACCCTGGTTTCCCATCTGTCTATTGAGTAAAGTTCAAACTCCTACATTGGTATCTGACCGAGCCCTACCTAATTTTGCCAGAACACACTTTTCCAGCCCTGCCCCCTATTCCCTTCAGCCCGTCTCGGAACACTCTAATACCACTCCATCAACATACCTTGTTTCCACCTACCTGAGCAACTAAAATTTTTCCTTCCTCTCCCCTATGTCATAGGTCAAAGAGTGCCCCTCAGAAATGTATGTGTACCTCAGAATGTGACCTTATTGGGACAGAAGGTCTTTGCAGATATAACTGGTCAGGATGAGGCCATAGTGGATTGAGGTGGGCCTAAACTCAAGGAGTAGTATTCTTATAAGAGGAGAGGGCACACGGGGGACACACAAGAGAAGAAGGTCAAGTGCCGACAGATGCAGAGAAAGGAATGATGTAGCTACAAGGCAAGGATGTCAGAAGCCACAGGAAGCCAGGCAGAGCCAGGGAAGGATTCCTGTTGAGAGCCTTCACAGGGAGCAGAGCCCTGCTGTCACCTTGGTATCAAACTTCTGGGCCCCAGAGCAACAAGAGAGTACACTGGTGTTTTAGGCCACCCAGGAAACTAACATACCCCACCTTCAGTCTTCTCTGCCTGCTGAAATGTCATCAGGGCTCAGTTTGAAAGCCATCCTCCACCACCTTTTTCTGCCCTGGACACAAATACACCTGCTGCGGTGAATCTCCCAGATACCCATCACTCACTAGCTTACACAGACTTCTGCACATGCTGCATCTCCCTGAGGAGGGTAGGTACTGGCTCTTCTGCACCTCATCTTGCCCACGAACCCAGCAGTGTGGCATGTAATGAACGCTTGCCGAATGCCTGGATAAACAGTACGCTCTCGGTGGCCACAGCCAACATAAACCCATGATCATCGCCCATTCAGATTTCCCATGAGTGAAACGGCTTCTCCTCTCTTTCCTCCCTATTTAAATATATCATTATGTCTGCATAAAAAGCTCAGGAAACTCTATTCTTGCAAGCCGGATCTCAGTCCAGGGCCAGTTCAGAAGTTGTTTTTCTTGCCTTTCATCCCGAGTATTTTAATTAACCAAGGCCTCAGAAAGCTCTCTTACTGCAAGCCCTAGAGACCAGAGATGTTTACTCCTCTGCAGAGCAAGGAGGGCACAGGTGCAGAAGGGGCCACACCTTGTTACTTTGAGATCAGCCCCACCCTGAAACCGCAAGGCAGACACCCAACCCCATCTCTTGACAAGACCAGCATCCCACTGAGATGCCATTTTGAGTTGAGATGGGACTCCGAAGCCAGGCCAGGACACAGGTGGCAGACACGGCTACCCTGAGGCACCTGTTGCCTCCTCTCTGACCTCTAGCCCCACAGATCTCTCCATCCTCAGACCCAGCTGCCACAGCCGTTAGAATGTTCAACAGGGTGACACCAACCATCCTCCCAAGCGTGAGACAGTGACGCCTGGTGGTTACAGGCACGGGCTATGGGGCAGACAAGCCTGGGTTCAGATCCCAGCTGGGTCACGTATTAGTCATTTGGACCCTGGGTGGCTCTCAGCCTTCTGAACCTTTTCTCCGTGTTGTCAGGGATAGCGGTAATACCTATCAGATAGGGTTTTGTGAGAATTCCACAAAATAACATACTGGAATCACTTGGCACAGCACCTGGTACTAGGAAGCACTGAGTAATAGTAACTGTTGTTGTTAATGTTGTCATTATTACTACCCATCCTCAGATACTCCTTTATTCCAGATTGTGTGCTTTCCGATCCTGAGAAGGATAGTATTTATATGTTTAGATGGCTCTTTTAATGTAAGTTACCTCTACAAATAAACAGAAGAGATTGTATGTAACCGGTGACAGTCAGTGTAATGGATGGGTCATGGGATCAGAGGACTGGAGTTGACCCTCAGCTGCACTGTTACTGCTTGAGTGACACCAGTTCAGCTGCCCGGCCCTCATTGCCCCTGAGGGACTGACCACTGTCTTTGTGGCGGCGACAATACACGCTATATCGTACACAGCCCCTTCAGGAGACCCCACTGGAGAACTTCCTTCAGGATTCAGTGTCTAGGATTCCTAAAACTCTGAACAGAATTTCACAAGTCTTATTTAAACCCAGTCGCTTCAGTTTTGTTCTCTGCCATGGGTGGCTGGACACTCAGAGCCCACGCCACAGCCTGCTGCTAACAGGTGCACAGCGCATCGTGGTGTGCGCTGGGCCCCGGCCTCTTGGGGAGCTTCTTTCTGCTTCCAGGGAACTTTCAACCAGTTTCTTCTTATTTTGCATTTCTGCCCCAATTTCCCCATCTGGTTTAATCCTATAGTTCTGCACAAATATCTTTAAGGTACCTTAAATCCTTTGTGAGGTGACCACAAATAACTATAGCAAATCAAAGAAAAAGCAGTTTTCTTCAGTTTCAAGTTCCCCACATGTGAAGCGGGAATACAGGTAATAGTACGAGCCCTCATGATATTGCTGGACAGGAGTGACTTAGCGTCAAGTGGAACGCTCCAATGGCACGTCGCGGCGTTAGCATTTACTCTCTGCCCCCCACCCCCTTTCTTGAATTCTTGGCTCAGGGAAGGAAAATCATTGAGCTCATTAGACACGGAAGCTCTGACCCCACCAGGCAGCAGTATGGGAACCCAGAGGGAATCAACATAGAAGTGAGGCCTCACCATTTCTTTTTGCTCGGCAGCAGCACTGCTCATGGCCTTTCCCCACACCGTGAGGGGGCCCAGAGCCACCACAGCATGTGGGTCTGGGGACCAGAAGCCAGGTGACTGAGGTACAACACCAGGTGGGTCCGCTCTGGCCCAAAATTCCTGCCTAAATGTTCCTACCCTGTTTCTCCCCTCCTGTAAGCGGCTGTCCCGGCCAGCAGCGACCTCACATCTTATTAGAGTGGCCTTCCATGGGGTACGCAGCAGACATGGCGAAGTGTCACAAAATGCAATGGCCCAAGGCAGTGGCTCTGGGGAAATGCGGGCAACTTTGAAAATGCTCAAAAAGCATCCAGCATTTCAGGGCGAGCGACATCTCAGCAGGATAGCAGAAGACACTCACTGCTTTTGAGGTATATGTGGCAAATACTAAAAAGCTTCCTGAAAGGTTAAAGGCAAAGGAAGGAAGACAAGAAAGAAGAGGAAGACAAAGAGGGAGGGAAAGAACGAAGGAAAGATGGAAAGATCGGTGGATGATGGAAGCAGCAAGAGATTACTGGTACTCCAATAATCTTTTTCCATCTACCTCTGGCTTGACTCTTTTTAGACAAAGTAGTTTCTACATAAACATATTTTTCCTTCCAATGCAGAGGAAGCCTTTTGTTTAACAGTGTTTTAATTGGCCAAGCGTAAACTCAACTGAAAGAAAAACCAAAGAGGACTTGAAAGAAATATCCCTGTTTATCAACAGGAACCAACATTTACAGAACACCCAGAATGCCTCCACTACGGAACGCACTAGACCTTTTGCCTGTTATTTCATAGGCTTCACTGTCCTCTCTTTTTACAGATGAGAAAGCAGGTGAATACAAGAGGCTTTAAAACCAGAATTTAAATCCAAAGCCTATGGGACTTCTAAAATTTATCAGGCCACTTTCATTTTTTTCAAACTTTTCTCTCTCCATCCATTTCAAGAGAAACTCCGCATTCTGCTTTTCGGAAATCATCATTTTGGTCTCCCTCCAGCAAATTGCTTACAACCATATAGCAGCTCTTCTCGTTTTATAAATGAGTCCTCACCAGCCCTTTCTGTTTCTCATGCACTCCTTCCTCAGCAAGGTTGTGAGGGCAGAGGAATGAGAATGTGAAAATCCCTGGCGCTGAGAAGCCTCAGAGAAGTGTTCGTGGCAGAGCTCATCACCTTTGCCTCCCTCCACGTGGAGGACATGCTTGCAGCCTGAAGGGGTTTTTACCGTTGTCTGTCACTGTGGTGATCACTGTGATTTCCTGCCTGGAGATAAGGTGAGGAATGGCGGACCAGGGAAAAGGTGCCAAGGCCACTCTGACAGGGCATCCCTGTAATACCACCCTCACCCGTGCCCCCAGAAAACCGCGCTTAGGCAGGTTACCTCGGTGCAGCACGATGTGGTCGATCATGTTGCGTTTGTATTTGGTGTGATAGAGGCAGAGAGGACAGCGGAGATCTTTGGGGCCCTCCTCAGGAACCGCCGAATGCCCAGCTTCCACGTGCATAGTAAAAGCAGATCTGGGAGAGAGGTGTGGGGGAGAGGCAATGAGTGTGATAGGGGGTCAGGTCACTCACACATCCCCTGCTGGCCACCTTCCTACGGAGCTTCTGGGTGTGACACCCCAGCTCGAGGGGCCAAAAACATAGCCGTTAAGCGTGTTTGCTGACCATAAGCTCCTTGGTCACTCATCCGATAACTGAACCTTGTCATGCAGTGGTAACTTCTTTTTGAAAATTGTGCCACTTGGCTGGGTTCATGGCTTAGTTTGAAAAGAAATGGATTTCCCCAAACACTTTAGTCTTCAAGATTAGAAGTTTTTTATTAAAAATATAAAACCAAAATCCCAATGAGAACATATTTCTCATCATGCTCAGAGGGAGAGGGACTAGAATCAGGTTAATTAACCGGCTGCCCGTGTGACCCTTCATAGGTAAGGGTGGGGAGGGCACGGTGGTTGGGACATCATGGCGGCAGATGATCAGGTAAACCATATCACAGCTGTTCTAACAGCCTGAAGGTGGAAGGGTATTGTTGCCTTCCCCTCCATCCTTTTAAAAACTTCCACATTTACAAAGCCTTAAATGTCTCATAAAAATGGATGAAACCAAGAGTTTAATGGGCAAGGGCCCCTTCTTCTTAACACAAGTACTTCTCTCTGGGGAGACATGAACACCTGTCAGTGGGCCCTTGTTATCTGGGTCTTTAGCCTTTTCTCAGTTTTAAGGTCACATACATATTTATCTGAAAAACAACTGAACCAAATTAATAGCCAGAGATATAACACATTTTCCATCAAATCCCAGCAACTAAGATGTTGGTGGAAAAGAGACTTATTCTTCCAATTCCTGTTTTTCTTAGGCCATGAAGCCTACTTTCCCCCACCTTGGTTCTCTGGAGTCTGTATTGAAGTACTAGAGTGGCCGAAGGCTCAGGTCCTAATTGCAACAGGAACAGATAATAATGGCTTTCTATCTGTAACACAGCATCTAATATTATATTATCAGAATAGCTTTCTATGATATTGTCACACTTATTAGTGTTCCCTTTGTGCCAAGCACTATTCTGAGTACTTTTTTACTCCTCACATGAGCCCTAGAAGTTAGGTAGTATTACTATCTTTGTTTTACAGATTAGGAACAGGAGAAACAGAGAAGCTTAGGGACTTGTACGAAGCCAACCAGCTAGTCAGGGGCAAAGCTGGGATTCAAACCCAGGCAGTCAGGCTCTAATGTCTATACCCGTAACCACTAACATAAACAGGGTTGCACAGGACAAGATTAAATCACAAGAGTCTAGATTACACCAGAGGAAGCGCAACATTCTTTGAGTTCACCAATGCTGTTATACATAGGAGCAAGGGGGGCTTTGGATTATCTTTTTCTGGATTGGAACAATCTCTCTACAGTTGGCTCACTTCTAGTCTTCACAGTGCTGGAGTCTTGATTCTCTGGCTGTCTTTCAACGACATGATCTTAAGAAATACGAATTTTCTCTAAGCGTAGCAGGGAAACCACAATTGCTGGATGTTCTCTCTTGACTTTGACTTCGCTTTCAAAAACATATATACTTTTTTTTTTTCCAAAGACAAATTTTAAAAAGGGAGGATAGTCCTCTGAAGGAAAAACACTCATTGCTTCGTGCCCTGGGCCAGAGAAATCCCTTACCATTATCTCACACTGCTTGGGTGCTCACTGGCTCTAATTTTTAAACCCATTTGTTCTGATATAGCTCTTCATCCCAAACCCCTTCCACAAACCCCAAAACAGTCCTCTGGAAGTAGCCTCCTTTTATGAAGATTGGACCCAATGCCTGTATCATCCCGCAGGCAGGGCCTTCCCTGAGCTCCAGGTAGGAGAGTGTAGGGAAGAGTGCAGTGAGGGGCGGAACAGGCGCAGGCACCTTGTTTGTCAAGGCTGGTCCTCATGCCACTTACTTAAAGCCTGTGTAAAAGGAGCAGTCTTTGCACTTGAAGAGCTTCTTCCCGCCATGCTTGTCCCTATAATGGCGTCTGATGCTCTGGATGTAGCCAGAGGAGAATTCACAGAATTCGCAGTGAAGAACAGCTTCGGTTTTCTGCTCAGCGCCCCCGGCGGCCCCAGAGAGAGGCACGGGGCTGGCACGGCTGTTGTTCCTTGCCAGGGCAGCTGACTGGTAGTGGTTCAACTGCTGCTGAACATCTGGAGGTTCTGAGTAGGAGGAGTCTGTGGACAGACGGGGAAAGTGACACCGGACACAGAGAACACAGTAGAGGTTTGACACTTGAAAGCCCCTGACATTAGCCTGGAGTTTTTGTTTTTGTTTTTTTTTAAGATGAGGACTATGATCCATCTTTCATCTTCATTTACATCCTACAACAGGGATCTGGGTAAGGGCAGGTAGGAAGAAAGCGTCACTTCTTTTAATCGGACTTTGAGGGCTCATAGCATTTAAAAATAAAACTGAGGTTAAAGGTTTCAAAGTGAAGGAAGAAAATCAACTGTTTTTTAAAAGGAAAGTGCAGCATGGCAACAGGCTGCCATAGTATATCTGTCCTCGCAGGTGAGACAAATAAATGCACAGAATGTATACAGGCATCTACATGAGAAAGGGAGGTAGTTGATGCAATATCTCCTCTGGAGCCCAGAATTATTCAAGGGAAAAAAAAAGGTCTTTAACAGAAATGCTTGAGCACATGGCACTCACAAATATAAAAACGTTTTATGCCTTCACAGTCAAATGATTTAAAATTTAAAATGTAAAGATCTAATAGTGTTCTCCTGGAATGGATGTTTAAAGCTTAGTCAGCATTAAGATGGAGATTTATTCATAAATCCCATTAAAATGAAATTCCAAATAAGTTTCCCTAAAAGGTATTTTAAAGTTTGCAGTTCAGAGGAAAATGTCGGGAAATGACAGGCATAAATCTTAGCCCTGAGAAGCTTCAATGGCATGTGGTGGAGAAATCTGATCTAGATGGGAGGTGGGAAAATCTCCGTTTCTTAAAAAAGACAGAGAGAGAGTGAGAGAGAGAGAGAGAGAGAGAGAGAAAGAGAAAGTAAAAGAAAGGTCTTGAACCTTTTCCCAACATGCTGCTTTGAGTGTTGGGGCTATGCATTCAACACCATTGTCCCGCAGAACCTACAGCCGCCTATGAATGGCACAAATGAAGTCCATGAATACCGCACAGATGAATTTCAGTGTAACTTTCCTTGAAAAGACAACAAAGGGCTCTTTTTTTTAAGCCTTTCAAAAAGCAAGGGGTGGGGGGCGGGAAGGGGATAGAAACTGTACCAGCCTCCTCCTGATTTGATGGACACTTAATTTTCCAAAGCCCGATTCCCCGAGGCAGGACATGGAGGAATTCTGTAAAACCTGTATTTGATGAAACTAGGGCCATCCATCCTGGCCTCTTGGAGAAGAAAAACAAAAACAGAACAGCCTCCCTTATTGTGAGGCCACCTCCTGTCTTCAGACTCCTCAAACACCTTCCCTTCTTATTCTCCTCTCCCCCCTCCTCAATTTGTATTCCTCAAGATTGAGAAAAACCCCTTTGGAAATTGTAAACAAACCTGCCACACACACAAAAATAAAACAAAAGGAAACTTGAACAATACCTCCGAGCCTCCACGGGTTCATTACCAGGTGTAAACTGAAGACAAAGGAAGAAAGGAATGACACGACCGAATTCATTTTACCCAAGTCTTTTTATCTCTGGTTTCTTTATTCCTCAACCCTAGCTGATGAACCCACTCAGGATCACAATAATGCAATTGTCAACTTCTCATTCTTTCTTTCAATAGCAGGTTTGTTTACCATTTCATGGGTTGTTCGAGATGTTTTCTATGTAAGCTCTCAAGACTAGTTTCTGCTTAAAATACACACACAATGAAGCACAGAACACACTCCGCCTCTCTTGTTAACATGGGCCTGGGCTGCAGGTTGGGCACTGCCCAGCCACCATCCTGGCAAGCCCCTGTCCTTCCTCTTCGCTCTGCAGGATGGGAATCCTGTGTCCAACAAGGCCAAGGCCAAGGCCAAGTCCCATTGCCTGGGAGCCGTCTCCCCCTACAAATCTACCCAGAGACCAGAAACAAACATTCCAAGGAACAGTCCATTTCTCAAAAAGCGGCCACCAGCTCCGAGACACAGCACCCAACTCAGCAAGCCCTGCAGGTCAGCTGCCAGTCACATCAGACACAGACCCCTGACAACGTCAGTCCCTGTACAGCAGAAGTCGTAAGGTTGTTCCTAATCAGATCATAAGCCATGTAAATTCATCTCCCCCTACTTTCCACCCACCCCAACTTAACACCGTCGCTAATCTCTTAGGGAGACTCCGTCCAACGGAAGGGAGTCTCCTTTAACACATTTTTCTTGTCTCTAGGGTCTATTGCATTTTATTCCATCCATCCCAAAAAGCGAATTCTAAATTTTAACTGCGGCATATATATGTTATATGAAACTTGAAGAAGTAGAAATGCAAGAAGTCGTAGGGAAAGCATTCCAAGAAAGGGAGGCTCATCACCCTGCCGTCTTAAATGGCAAAAGGAAGAGCCTCGTGTATCATGCTATGAATTCCGTTTTTTCTGGTTAAAACCAGATGGACAGGTTTATTTACAAAGATAAGCAAACCCCACCGCCTATAGTGCATCTGTAATAACGCCCGGGTTACAATGTTTTGGGTCTCCTCAGAGCTTTACTTCCTTCCCTGGTGCCAAGATATACTATGTCTCTCATTCTCTCTCACTTGGGAGTTTGTGAATAATGTACAATTTTAGCACTTTGGGCACTAAAGTGACAAAGACGTGAGCGTGTATGATTTCACCCATCTTAAAAAAGCCCACTTGCTAACTACCTAAAATTGCAGCTTGTTCACAAGGCACAGCCTGAAGAGCAGGAATAGGGTCGTTTTAAGCCCAGGTTAGGAAGGCGAACTGATTGTTAGTAGTGAAGGGCACGTCACTGATGTTAAAAATCATCATTAAGACTGTTTTCTTCATTCCAAGCTTATGAAAGGTGAAACTACTCTGTGCTTCAGAAAGCGGGGCTTGTGGTCACTGGGAAATATAGTGGTTGGAGGCACAGGAGTGTGAATCCAGTGGGGAACTAACCCCGAAGCGGTCACCCAGGTTACGTTTTTATCACCTGAATGGCCAGGAATACTTACGATGGAACCCACAGCAGAGATGAGGCTGGTCCCTACATTCCTAACCCAACCCAGAGATTGCAGTCTATCAGTTTAATTCTCTGACCTGTGACATTGTTTATGTGCAGAGTTTTAGAAATTATAGTGTATACCATGCACAAAAATCAACTCAAAATGGATAAAGGACCTGAACGTGAGACAGGAAACTATCAACACCCTAGAGGAGAAATCAGGAAACAACCTCCTTGACCTCCACCGCATCATCTTCTTACTTGACACTTCTCCAAAAGCAAGGGAATCTAGAGCATAAATAAATTTTTGGGACCTCATCAAGATTAAAAGCTTCTGCACAGCCAAGGAAACAACCCAGAAAATTAATAGGCAACCAACGGAATGGGAAAAGATAGTTGCAAATGACATATCAGATAAAGGGTTAATATCCAGAATCTATAAGGAACTCACCAAACTCCACGCCCGAAAAACAAACAACCTAGTGAAGAAATGGGCAGAAGATATGAACAGACACTTCTCCAAAGAGGACATCCAGATGGCCAACAGACACATGAAACGATGCTCAGCATCCCTCCTCATCAGGGAAATACAAATCAAAACCACACTGAGATACCACCTCACGCCAGTCAGAGTGGCTAAAATGAGCAAATCAGAGAACTCTAGATGCTGGCGAGGATGTGGAGAAACGGGCACCCTCCTGCACTGTTGGTGGGAATGTAAACTGGTACAGCCCCTCTGGAAAACAGTGTGGAGGTTCCTCAGGAAACTAACAATAGAACTCCCTTATGACCCAGCAATAGCACTGCTAGGAATTTACCCAAGGGATACAGAAATGCTGAGGCATAGGAGCACATGTACCCCAATGTTCATAGCAGCACTCTCCACAATAGCTAAAACATGGAAAGAGCCTAAGTGTCCATCAACAGACGAATGGATCAAGAAGATGTGGTTTATCTATACCATGGAATACTACATGGCAATGAGAAACAATGAAATCTGGCCATGTGTAGCAACATGGATGGACCTTGAGGGTGTTATGCTGAGCGAAATAAGTCAGGCAGAGAAGGACAAATACCATATGTTTGCACGTATAGGAGGATTAGGAGGAACTTGACGGAGGACCAAGGGGGAGAAGAAGGGCGGAAATGGTGGGGGAAAGGGAGAGAGGCAAACCATGAGAGACTCTTGAATGCTGACAAAAACTGAGGACTGATGGATGTGGGGGGGAGGGGGGGATGGGCATGAAGGAGGGCACTTTGGGGATGAGCACTGAGTGTTATGTAGAAACTAATTTGACAATAAACTATTTGTAAAAAAAGAAAAAAAGAAAAAAAAAGAAATTATAGTGTACAGCTATAGCTGTAAAATAAATCTAAGTCACAGGTAGCTATCCATCTTGTAAACTATCCATGAAAAGAATTGTGTTTTGTAAAATCATGATCAAACTAGACTTTTATCGTAGACGGTCATGGTGCTTTATAGACATGGGTTTGGAATTTATTAAACAGCAGCAATTAACTCTCACAACTTGGTGTGCAGTGTGGGTTCTCATCCCAATTTTACCAAGAAGGTAGTCGACGCAGCTGGTTACGCAGCTAGTAAGAGGCAGAGGCTAGATTTGGACAAAGATTCGTCTGACTCTAAAATCTGAGTCTTGCCCATCAGGCATCTGTATCTAATGGTGACCTCAGGTCCCACGATGCACGTCAGAAGAACAAGAAAGAACATCTGAGTGTCCCATCAATGATAAATACATAGCAGAGAGGAGAGAGAAAAGGTGACAGAAAAATTGAAATAGTTGGGAAAATAGTAGGATAGAAATGAAAACAGGACAGAAAATAACAGTAAACTGTATGTGTAAGGAAACACTAAAACAAGAATTTCAGAGCACATGGAGGAAAAGATAAACCAAGATTCGTCGAAAAGAAAAAGAATCTCCAAATTTTCAAGACGTTTTACAAAAACAAAACACCAGGATCACGTAGGTAAAAATTCTACGAGGAGGCGGCAGAGAAGAGCACTGCAAACACCCAGACAGGAAACTTGCGGCCTAAATGTCATGCTTTTTTAGATGCTTGATAAACTTGCCCTCAAATAATAATGCTCTGAAATTCCTCAGGTGGGATGTGCCTGGGAAAAGAAAGGTACATGGATGGGAGATAGGGGCTGTCCGCGGACTCTGGGACAGGATTTCAAACCAGGGAGGGGGTGGAGTTCCAGATGAAACCTCTCAGCCCTCTCACGTAGCCATGTTCCTGGAGAAACAGAAGATTTCTTCTTGCCATAATCCAGCTCCCACAATGCCAGCCAAACCCAAGTGACTATCAGTTCGAGAGGTCTCTTTTTCTTCTTTTTTCTCCAGAAATTAGCCAGCACGGAAATGATCATAAGAAATGTAATTTTATAAGGGCAGATGACAAACGAGTCAACCCTGGGAGTTGAAGTTTTTTTTTTTTTTTCCAATGTTTTATTTATTTCTGGGAGAGAGAGAGAGAGCGAGCGAGAGCGAGCAGGGTAGGGTCAGAGAGAGACACACACACAGAATCTGAAGCAGGCTCCAGGCTCTGAGCTGTCAGCACAGAGCCCGACGCAGGGCTCAAACCCATGAGTGTGAGATCTTGACCTGAGCCAAAGTCGGATGCTTAACTGACTGAGCCACCCAGGCGCCCCTGAATGAAGCTTTCTTGAATACTCTGATGCTCCCAACATTTGGTCAGCACCCTGTTAGTGCCAGACTATGTGCTGGCTCTAGGGACTCAAAGCCAAGGAAGACACAAGGGGCACCTTTCAGAGCTCAGGTGTAGCAGGGAGGGAGAAGAGCAGCAGTGACAACACAGGTCTCCATGTCTCAAAAGCTCACCCCATTGACTGAAGGAACAAAAAAGGCAAGGAGAACAAATGAACAGTAACGGGAAAATTTAACTATTGCAAGATTAAGGGAGACACAAGGAAGAGTAAGAATCAATTGGGCAGTAAATTGTAGGAGCCGCAGAGGACAGCCCCCTTATGCACGGAGTGATCCAAAAAAGGAAACTGTACAGGACGATCAATTCTCAATTTTCTGCAGCTCCACAGAGAGGAAGTGAGTGAAGGTGAAAAAGTCGCAGTAGTATCTTGGTGCCAGCAACCACATTTAATTATATTTGAGCTAGATTTTCTTTTTTTTTTTTAAATGTTTTATTTATTTCTAGGAGAGAGAGAGAGAGACAGCATGAGCAAGGGAGGGTCAGAGAGAGAGGGAGTCACAGACTGAAGCAGGCTCCAGGCTCTGAGCTGGCAGTCAGCACAGAGCCCGACGCGGGGCTCGAACCCACGAACCACAAGATCATGACCTAAGCAAAAGTCGGACGCTTAACCGACTAAGCCACCCAGGCGCCCCTAGAATGCCCTTTTCTTAAGGCTGAAGAGACACCACCACTGATCCACCAGAAAAATCCTTATTTTCAATCATCTCTGTGTCAAAGAGTACAGAGGTGTCTTCAGTGACACACCCGTGGCACAACTCTGCTAGTCATCTGGGCACAGCAAGTTGACTTTTCAGGTGGACAGCGACTGTCCCCACACCCTNGCAGGCTCCAGGCTCTGAGCTGGCAGTCAGCACAGAGCCCGACGCGGGGCTCGAACCCACGAACCGCGAGATCATGACCTAAGCGAAAGTCGGACGCTTAACTGACTAAGCCACCCAGGCGCCCCGAGCTAGATTTTCATGCAGACTTTGGGAGGCAAGCTCTCTGGTCAATGAAAACAGTATCAGGAAGAAATAAAAGACAAAGGATTTTAGGGAAGTGAATTGTAGAGGGGGTCAGGGGCGCAAGTGATTAAATGATATCCGTTTGTTCGGGAACTATATACTGTGCATCAAATCAACAGGAGACTCCGTTCTGGGGTAGCAGGGCTGGGTTCCTGCCCTCAAGCGGCTCTCAGACAGGCATGTAAATAACTGTGATCCCGTGCAAAACATAAATGTCTTCATAGACGCATCCACAAAGAATTAGTGGAGAAGAAGCAAAATCAGTATGTGGTGACTGATGGAACGTGGGACTCAGAGATGGAGGGGAAGGTCAAGAGAAACTCGCGTGTCCATTAATAACTAGTATCAGTGTGTTCATTAATGAAATCACCATGAAGATGCTGGAATGTTCAATCCACCAACACTTCCACCTTAAGTCATAAATAGAAACAAAGTAACTACATTCTTATCACCATGATAAAAAGTGACATGGGGCACCTGAGCGGCTCAGCCAGTTAAGTGTCGGACTCTTGGTTTCAGCTCAGGACGTGATCTCACAGTTCATGGGATCAAGCCTGATGTCGGACTCTGGGCTGACAGTGTGGAGCCTGCTTGGGATTTTCTCTCTCCTTCTCTCTCCCTGCCCCTCCTCACCCATGTTCTCTCTTCCTCTCTCAAAAAAAATAAACTTAAAAGAACTGTTAAAAGAAAAAAAAAGAAAAGTGACTTAATTCCAACTGGGAAAAGGAAGGAAAAGGGAAAACTCATCTCAGAGGATGAGTTTGAACAGAAAAATATGTACACCCAAGCATGGGGTACACTGCATGAGGGAGAATTTAAAATCTTCTAAAATAACACGGGAAGTTCAAAACAATGCATGAATTATAATTTTCTTAGAAAAGCAGGTGATTGAGCAGCTCAAGTTTGGTAGTATAAGGAACCCGAAATGGAATATTACCTGTGGATAATTTAACCACAAATATTGTAAATATCCAAAGTATGAAGGGGGTGAGGGTGAGACCCAAATATGCTGGAAATACAGCCCACTACTTCCAGCCAAGAAATCATAGAACACTGGAGAAAGGCACACTAATAATGATGAGAGCAGTTAAAGACCTACTTTACTCAATAGCCAGGAAACTTTTGGAATGCCATGCAATTTCTGCCACCCAACTACTAATAAAGTTGAGCCAAAGGACAAAAATAGTTTACGTGTGTTCACATCTGTGCTAGTGACCCAGGTATCTGGCAGGGAAGAGAGAACCCTGTTTCCATGGGAAACCCAGTTGAGCTTTTGAGTTGACAGTCTTCATCTAAAGTTGACAAAATTTCAGACTCCTTAAACCCAATGTGCTGAAGACTGACCTCCTCTTTGCCCACACTTCCCGTCTGCTCCTTTGCCCACATGTCTGAATGTCAGTGAACAGCTCACTGCTTCGTTCAACTTCATACTGTGAGAGTCTTCCTCCAAACTGCCCTGTGGCAGCAGCGCTTTAGCCAAGTACCACGCCCTAGAGACATGTGTCATACTCAGCTCCAATCATTTCCCTCTGTAGGCCTGCCCTTCCCATTGTCCATTCAGGTCCTCACAACCTGCATGGGCAGCTCTCCCAGCCTCCTCTCTGGTCTTCCTTCCTCTGACATCTGCTATAGTTCAGCCCGTGTGCACGTCACAGACCTGTAACATGCATCACTTACATGGCGATGATAGGAGGGCGGCCCCGCACCCAGAGGTGAAGTCTCGATTCCTCAGTGTGGTACGCAGAGCTCTTCAGTTTGGCCCCAGAGCATCTTTTCAGCTGCACTTCTGGCTAGTTCCCAATTCCTTGCACATTCTACCTATTTCATCACTGGGAATCCTTGATCAGGGCTACCAAGTGCTCTTCCTCTTCTTTCTACCTGGCAAGTACCTACCCATCCTTCAAAGCCCAGCTGAAGTGTCACCTATTCTGTGACAGTTTTCCCCAATCATCCAGATAGGACTCTGCTCTCCTCTGTGCTTCGTCAACACAGACGCATCGAGATTATCACCCTGGTCTCATGACACTTCCATGTTCCGCCAGACTTCTCTGTACCTGTTGTATTTGTTCCTGAGCTTGTTCAGCTTAATTAATATTACTGAACATGACGAAGCATGGGTATAAAGTGTCATTCCTACGAAAGCTACACTGAATGCTTTGAAAAGACTTGATAAAGTCAAGTTGCTAAAAAAAATTTTTTTTCTGTCAAATTATGTTTTGGCAGGACCAACTATAAAAGATTGAGAACATAAAAATCTAGAAGGACTCTGCTCTAAGACTGTTCCACAAATGTCTAAATTATCACTCCACTAAAAGAAATTGAATCTGGAACTGGCACAGGAAACAATGTAGGTGCTGCGGTTTATGTAAGAGAGGAACCGGGAACTCCAATCAAAGGACCCAGATGCAAATACACAGGCTTGACCATTTCTCCCAACACTGGTGAATGAATCTATTTTTGAGTGAAAATAAAATGCATAAGGTATCTTAAAAAGGATTCCCTACCTTTAGAAACTTTCAAATATAACTGAGAAGGTGGTATTGATTACATCAAATGAGACTTTCTACTATATTTGCCCCCAATTTTGTATTAATTTAGAAAATATTTATTGAGAGGCTTCGACATGCCATGTACCTCAAAGCACTTGGGATACAATTAGTGAAAAAAAAACAAGAATCCTTGTGGAGCTTACATTTTAGACAGGCAAGAATGGTACCTCACATGCTTTTACAGCCACAGAGACTCCTGGTCCTTTCATAAAGAAAGGTGTTTAGGAGAATGTTGTTGGATTAAATTTGTGGACAAATTTGTGTTAAGACAGCTTTCTGAAATCTAGGCCTGTTTGACTGTCTATCCATCCATCCATCCATCCATCCATCCATCCATCCATCCATCACCTATCATTTTACGTAAACAACATGCTGTCAGGATGATACACAGATTCAAAAGTTTACTTATTTAATGATTTTTCTTGAGTTCTCTCTGAATTCTTTGGGAACTCCATCTAATCCTTTTGTTTCTCAAGGTACCTGCTGTTTACTTCATGCTATTAACACAGAGCAGAACTTGGCATCCAGAAGGATACCACCAACCACAAATCATCGATACAACTTTCCGAGCATTTCCTTTGAAGAGTCTCAAAAATGTTCTCTATCCATGGGCCATTCCAAAGAAAACTGTATTAGAAGCTAAGCTATGGAACACAAGCCATTTCAACTCCTTCTGGAGAGTGTCTAAAGGGGAACATAAATCTCTAGAGGCAGCCACATTATTTTATTTCCTTCTTTTGATTATGCCTTGAAACTCTCCAGGCCAAGGACTCCGGCACCTCCTCGCCTTCCATCATCAGTGGAGCTCTCTGGCCTGGATGCACAAGATTATGATACAATGGCCAGGGGGACAATGGGCGCTGGATGACTATATATAGGAATTCTGGGCTTGGTTGTCATGGAGGCAAATGGAAAAACAAACGTCTAATCCTGAAAATAAGGTTGAGGCCAAACTTGAAGGAAACACACTTTGAAAACTTCCTGTCATTCTGATGAGTAAAAACAAAACCTTGAAATATGATCAGGGAATAGATGAGAAAAAACAAGACAAAACAAAATATTAGTCTTCAAAATAACAGAAACACAGCAAAAAACAGAGGAAGGGCAATCTTCTCTTTTTGAGACTTACTATCCCATCATATTTAAGTTCATTGAAAGGGTCTCTCAAAGGCCTTATTTTACATGAAGCTTCATGTTCTTGCTCTCTTTTGGGGGCAATCCAGGCAAGTCTGATCTCAGACAAAAAAGATTCCCAGACTTGCAATTCACCAGACCCTATGAACCCATGTGTCTCTCTGGTTTTTTTCAAATGGCATCACCATCCATCCAGGCATCAGAACAAATCCTTGATTGATTTCTTTCGTTCTACACATTCAGTAAGTGAGAAGCTCCTGATAAGCACTTACTCTGTGATCCACTCAATGCCCTGCTGCCATGGCTTTTGTTCAGGCCCTTTTGGTTGCTGGCGTGAACTTCCACCCAAAAAGTGTTCCTATTTGAACTCCCCTATGACCCAGCTATAGCACTGCTAGGAATTTACCCAAGGGATACAGGAGTGCTGATGCATAGGAGCACATGTTCATACGAACCCCAATGTTCATAGCAGCACTCTCAACAATGGCCAAATCATGGAAAGAGCCTAAGTGTCCATCAACTGACGAATGGATCAAGAAGATGTAGTTTATCTATACGATGGAATACTACATGGCAATGAGAAAGAATGAAATCTGGCCATTTGTAGCAACATGGATGGAACTTGAGGGTGATATGCTGAGCAAAATAAGTCAGGCAGAGAAAGATACCATATGTTTTCACATATAGGAGGATTAGGAGAAACTTAACGGAGGACCATGGGGGAGGAGAAGGGGAAAAATAGTTGGGGAGAGGGAGGGAGGCAAACCTTGAGAGACTCTTGAGTACTGAGAACAAACTGAGGGCTGATGGGGGTGGGGGACACGGGAAGGGGGTGATGGGCATGGAGGAGAGCACTTGTGGGGATGAGCACTGGGTGTTATACGGAAACCAACTAGACTATAAACTATGAAAGAAAAAAAATGTTCCTATTTTCAAGTTTCTTCTCCTTCTTCTAAGATTCCTTTGTTTTCTAAAAGCAAACATAACCATGGGACTCACCATGTCTCACAGGAAAAGGTCCAAATTCTGCCCTGTGGTGCTCCCAGCCTCCTGCACCTCCCCAGACCTACCTCACCCCACACCCACCCAGCTCCCACCCTGCTCGTGGCCAGGCACCTGGAAGGTTCCTAACATTCACTTTGTGGGCTTTGCTCTCACAGCATCATTCAGTCTTGCAATGACTTTCTTCTGCATTTCAGCCTTTTTAATTTATATAATCTTTCAAAAGAGAACTCAGTTCAAATTTCCCAAATCTTCCTTGATTCTTCTAGACACACTTATTAAAATCCCTACTAGTACTCATCATGTGACACTGAGGTTAATTTATTTTACCTCCAACCAACCAGGATCTCTGAAAGTAGGATATCTATCCATCTATCCATCTATCCGTCCATCCATCCACGCATCTATAAAGTTCATATTCTCTGGAATTTGCTCATGGCCTGCCCCAAAACAGGTGCTCAATAAATATTACTAAGGTCCAAAGAGAGTTCAAACTGAAAAAAGTGCACTGGAAAACCAGATTTAAAAGAAAATCCAATTAACCAAATGTCACTCTCTCCTTGCATACTGAGGTGGATAGAGGCTTTCTCCTGAAACACTGACCCCCTTTTACTGAAGCAAACCTGGGCCTTTTTAAAATTACCTGAAGAATGGCTTCTGGAACATCTGAGAATTTGAATGGCAAGAAATTTATCATCTCTAGCCATCCCAAGAAGCCAAAGGCGTCATTTCTGGTTTTGACCCTAAATCTGCTATTAAGTCTAAACTTCGAAACAGAGAATACCAGGATGTCTGGGAACCACTTAGTTGATTCTGTATGTAACACTCTGCTCCTTTTTCTGCACCCACTGATGGGCACAGGTATTGGAACTGTGCAGGGGTACCTGGAACCACATATTTAAGTACCCCGTGACTTTTCCGTAGCCAACTCCTACAGCCATGAAAATGGAGTCCTGTACAATCCACGAGAAGGTATTCATGGATTACTTTCACACATTTATCACTACATTCTCACTGTATAAACTGTTTTACCAATTTTTCTCCTTCAGGAACGCACGCTTATCCCAGGTTATGTAGCGTACAGACGGTGCATTTTGCATAAAGACTCATGGTGGTTCAGCAAAGCAGAGATCACTTCATGTCACCTGGCTAGTCAGTGGAGAAACAGGAACATAACCTGGGGCTCCTGCATGCCCCAGTTTCGAAAACACGTTCTTTTTCTGCCACAGTCATTAGCAAACATTGTAGGTATTCCTTCTGCACTAAACTGTATTTGTAACTCAAAGTGTGCGTTCTTAAAAACCCTCCTGGAAGCAGGCTGGAAATTTGTAGGGAAACGAATGAATGTGTGGTGAAGGAGGCTTTTTCTAATGTTTTCTTTGGAGGAAACTCTGGGTGGCATCTGCCATTGTTAATTGAGAAGCTCTTACAATACCAAATGCATAATTCACCTGTGACTCTTTTGAATTGTGTGATGAGGAAGTAATGTTTCCTGCTGTTCGTTTAGATGGTATAGATGTCTTTACCACACTGAAAATCCAACGAAAAGCATAGAGTACAAAAGCCTCTGTATCAGTGACTTGGCCTCCACCACAGAGAGCTTGCTAGCAACTTTGGATGGCATTGAGAGCTCACGGGCCGTGGGCAAGGCCACAGCGTTTCCTCCTCAAGACCTGACTGGAGGGAGGATGCCTACGGACTTCAAGGAGTTGGTCACAATGGAAGGCTTGCTACGAACAGCGCAGCGAGCCCGGGCAGGGAACAACCGTAGAGATTTCTTCAAAGATTAGCTAATCAGGAGGAAAGAATACATCTGAGTATAAGCATATATATATATATATATATATATATATATATATTTAGATACGTATAGAGCGCTAAGAGATGATATGGAAATCAGGTGAGAAAGGCAGTGGTTTGTCAAGAATAGAATAAGCAGCCACACTTCAAAGCACGGAGTTTTGCTAAACCTGTCCCCCAGCAGCGGGAGTCTTCTAACCAGCAAACCCAGTGGGTTTCTTACCCGTTTTTCCTGGTCTTTTCACCTATTCCCAAGCAGTGGAAGAAAATCCTGGCTCTGGGTTAAGCTACATTTTTAATCACCGCTAAAGCACTAGGTTCTTCCCTGCGGACAGACAGCTCTTCCACCCACTCTAAACTCACCCACAGGAATACGTCTCAGTGCCGCCAGGCTCAGCTGGAGGGCGCAAGCCTCCAAGAAGGCAGAGGGCCAGGTTCCCCTTCCACTGTCTCAGCCAGCTCTGTGTCTAACACCTGTGTCACGGGCTTCTTACCAGGTCTCTCGCTGATTACCTTACGGAATGGGAAAACCAAGGGAGCAACTGGAGAAGAGGCAACTTCTACTCTACCCAGAGGTGCACAGAGGCCTCCTTGTAACCCTGTGGAGACTCTTAAACAGACCTCTACTTCCTCACCTATAAAATGGAGACTATAACACTGGCAGCTTCTGGGTGCTGTTCGGAGGGGGCCAGTGTGTCAAGTATAGTGTCTGGCACACAAAACGGTGCTTTAAGGGTCTCAGTTCCACAGAAATTAAAGTCTACATCACATAATTTTGCGCTGAATTGTAAATTGCCTTTTAGTGTTTAGGGAACGTTTTCTATCAATGAAAGAATTTGGTCTCCTTCACTGGCCTGCAGGACGGAGCGGCACGGATGTCTCTTACACTGCTCTACACAGATGCGACTAACACTCATCCCAGCGCCAACCTCACGGCTACTTCTGGCAACAAGCCCCCAGCTTATTTGGTAGGTGGACATGGCTGCAGTGGGGAGGGGATTGATTGTGGGGCTTGGATTCAGCTCAAAGGCAGGGTTTGACCTGAATAATACCACAGACTCAATGATTCGCCCCATTTTGTTGGCTAACAATGCGCACAGCACGGTCACACATCACCTTGCTGCAAAAAGACTTGTCAGAGCAAATATCATCTCCAAACTTTAGAGGCTTTCGTGGGGAGCATGCTGGGGTCGATCTCTCTTCAAATTTTTTCCAAGCCCACCAGCAGCTTTGAGCTATGTTCCTTGGGTACCCAATTCATAGGTGTGGCCACCATCTTCATCATCAATGCCCCTCTCTCAAACCATCCCACCTGATGCCATGGCCCTCACCCTTTACTCCCTTATTCTCCTTCTCTGCACAGCACTTCAATCTACTGTACAGACATGCTGCTTATTTGGCTTTCCCTACCAACTGTGAGGGAGCCCGTCTCAAATTTCTCAGCCTGCGTGGATTTCTGGATTTACTTGCATGACTGGCGAGAGCACCGAGGCTGGCTTGGATGCCTGTGGCACGGCTGAGCCTCGAGTGTTTGACCAGTACTCGGGACCTGTGCCAAGAGGTAGCCCTGCCATCAAACATCCCGGGTCTCAGCCTTTTGAGTGCCCTGGCTAGCGTGTGGCACCGTGAACATCAACACTTCTAGATCCATTCACTCAAATAACTTGTTCTGATTGCCTACGGCGTGTGAGGTGATCTGCCACACTCTGGGCCCCCCAAAATAAAAGGACGGCCTTTGCCTTCAAGAACGATGTCGGTCTCGGGAGAGATGGAAAAGACAGACAGTTACAGCAGAGTGTGACCAGTGCTGGGTCACTGAGGAGAGCCCAGAGATCTGTAAGGAGCACAAAGGAGGCCCCTCAGCCAAACAGGAAGGCTTCTGGAGGTAACAAGACTCAAGTTTTCAAGAATGAGTAGGAATTAGCCAAGTCAATGGAAGAGTGAGGAGGAAGGGCGAAATTAGATGGCAGAGGGAGTTCCAGGAAGAAGGGCCGGTGAGGCCTGGGGTGTGAGACAGCAGGAGTCTATAAAGGCAGGGCTCTCAGCGTGGCTGTGTGCAGCAGCGGCGAGAGGTAAGTAAGGGGTGATCGTGGAGAGAAATATGGGGTTCAGACAACAACTTCCATGCTGAGTTGGAATTTATTCTGAAGGCAAAGCAGACAGCCACCGGAGGGTGTTAAGCAGGAGCCAGGGGAGACCTAGGCTTCACATTTTTACCTTTTATGTGTCTCTAAATTGCACCCACAGCCTTGACCAAGTCCCTCTCAGATGGGGAAGGCGGCTCGGTAGAAATGCATTCCCATGGTGAGAAAAACCAACTAGCAGCACATTCCTTCTTGCTGAGGGAGTATCAGCAGCAGCCTGGGGTTCCATACTTCATTTCGTCAAGTAGAAAACACCTATGCAGTGTCTTTTCTGCTTTGGATTTTATCAGCAGGCTGTAAGCATTCATCTGAAATTCAGTTCCTACTGTTTCTACCAAATGCACTACACTTACATCTGGAATAGATTATGGCCCTACCTATGGGAGAGAGAGAGAGAGAGAGAGAAACGCAATAGGCTACCTTTTCTGCTCCCTCCCACCCCTTCACATGCAAAAAAGTAACAAGAAAGCACAGGAAATCAAGTGGTACGTCCACAAGCTGGCAAACACGATAAATGTGTGGGTGTCAGCCAAGATCCTGTGGTCTGTTTTCCAAATACAGGGTCTCAGCAACATCCAAAATGTTTCTAGATCTGTATTTTACTCCTAAGTAAAATCAGTCAGGTACCAACACAATACCTACTTTCTTGCATTCATTTAGATTCACTTCAATGGTCAAAATATTATTTTGTAAAGTGATCAAATATTCTTCTGGATTTATCAGCTTTATATAAACAGTTTGCTTGTTCATAACATAATAGTTGTTAAAATAAAATGTAACAAATTAAATAAAATGTAAATGCATTAATTTAATTAAAATAAAATTTAACAAAAATTTTTTAAAACATTTATACAAAGCTAACAAATATTATTTGTTATGACTGATGACAACAACATGGTTATTGTCATTTACGACAGGTATTTGCAGATACACAGATCATCGCATCTCATACTTCCAGAGCTCTCGGGTCGTTAGGGGAGATTACTACAGCATGTGCTACAAATGAGTGATCCCCCAAAGAAAAGAGCAAATGCCCAAGGGCATTTCCATCTGTTGCCAGCAGAGTGGCTGGAAGACAACGGGGTTCTGCAGTAAGGAAAAAAACCGTACATTTGCTGCTTTAAACTGTTTCATGACTATCTATAGGACACAACTAAATTTCATTTTAAATTTATAGGACATCTACTCTAGGAAGAAAATGGCCTCATGCCAGATGTTTAGAATATAAAGATGAGCAGGACAAAAAGCTTGTCCCTAATGAGCTCCTTTTCTGGTAATACCACAGAGTTGGCAGCATGGACCCCACACAACCCCAAGAGAGGTAGGCCACAGCACCAGAGGACTCCGGAGGAGGGCGAGCTGACACGTCAGGGATGCCATGAGAAGCATCATAAAAGTGAAGGAATTTGCCCACAACTCTGAAGCACAAGCATGGTGGGGACATGTGGGAAGAGAGGCCGGGAGGCGTGGCTGGGGACGGGCATGCACAATGCTGAGGGCGGGAATTTTGTTTTTAAACAGGCTGTGTAGAGCTGATAAAAGATTCTGGAGTAGGAGAATAATGCACATTATTGAGTGCACGGAGTGGGTGAAGGGAGGAGTTTGCAGGGGGAGATGGGATGGCTTGGGTAAGAGAAGGAGCGCGGAGGAGGGGTAAGAAGAAGGAGACAGGACTTTTTGGGCAGCTTAGCGGCTGATGGATCGTTGGCCAAGAAGGCCTTAAGATGCAGACGAGTCCAGCTGGCTACCATGAGCCCTGGCACAGGGGCGAGTCTGGGAGGAAGGTAAGGGGTTTCCTTTCAGAACCTCTGAGGTGAAGGCTGCGTGAGACCCTGAGGTGAAGAACGTGAGAAGCAGATGGAAAAGAGGGTCTGGAGTGGAACCTGACAGGTTCGGGCTGGAAGTGGAGATTTTTGACCACATCATTTAAAAAGTGAGTTGATTCCCGATGTGTGTGAAGGGGGAGCACCAAGGACCAGACCAAGAGGCCTGAAGACCGGACCACGGTCTGTGTGTTGGCAGCTGGAGGAAAAGCGGTGAAAACACAGTGAAGACAGGGTGCTACGAGTGTGGCCGCAGGAGAGCCTGAAACAGACAGCAGGTCCCAACCCACGGGAGGAGAACTTCCCTGGGAGGAAGGCCAGCAGTTTTAAATGCCGTGGACAAAAAAAGAAGGATGAGGCCATGGACTTGTTTGTCTGGAGTCGCTGTCAGCCCATGTCATTACCATGCTAAGGGCCAGTCTCAACACCAGGGATTCCGGAAAGAGAGAGGGAGGAGAAGGCAGCAGGTGTGAACAAGAAGGACGGACTCTTTCCCAGAGAAAACATCACTGGAGTCAGCCAACATGAGGTCCCTTCATGAGAGCGGTCTCAATGAAATGCTGAAGGTAGAACGTGGATTCCAGAAATGTAAGAAGAGAGTAAGTAGAAAGTATAAAACCAAAAAGAATATTGGTTCTTCTAAGAGATTTGGAGGCTAAGGTTGCAACTGCAGGAACAAACTACAGAAGGTCATATCCAAGAATGGGGTTTTTTTTGTTTTGTTTTGTTTTTTTTAATATTTTTATTTATTTCTAGGAGAGAGAGAGAGAGAGACAGCGTGAGCAGGGGAGGGTCAGAGAGAGAGGGAGTCACAGACTGAAACAGGCTCCAGGCTCCGAGCTGGCAGTCGGCACAGAGCCCGACGCGGGGCTCGAACCCACGAACCGCGGGATCATGACCTAAGCGAAAGTCGGATGCTCAACCGACTAAGCCACCCAGGCGCCCCTATCCAAGAATGGTTTTAATAGTTAAAACAAGGAGCACTTTCCTGGGGCCCACAGAGATACCCCTTTTCAGACTTTCCAAGGGGAAGTAATACGTCTAAGAACTGAGGTTTAGGGAAACCGTGTGACACAGGAAATGGAACTGTGGAATCAGGTGGACATGCATCCTAACCCCAGCCTGCCAGGTGGTGACCATGACCTTGCTTAGGCCTTTTTTCCTCCTTCTGAAAACAGTAGGGAGCTGGTGATGGAAGTTCCTATCTCATGGGATTGTCCTGTGGACAAAAATGAAATGAGATGTTTGTAAAGTACTCACTCAATAGACATGCAATAAATTATGGCTATCATTAATTAAAGATAGAATTAAGATTACAAATAAAGATATAATGATTAGGGCCAGTAATAACAACACCAATGATGTCTGACACTGGGACTTATCAATGCATTTCACCAGCCCATTAGAGCTTCAAGTGCTAAGGACTTTCTTGTGTGGATGGTTTCAATTAAGCCCCAAAGTTCAAATAAATTTAGATCAACAGGGCTCCAGATTAAACACCATGTTCCAAACACTGAATTATTTTAGACTCCAAAGAAACAGCTTTGTAAAGAAACTTCATTCAGTTTCTAAGGCTAAACATGAAACTATTTTTCCTGTTTTATTAAAAAACATCCTCACCGATCTCTAGATGAGGCCAAATGCTTATAAACTGACAAGAAACTTACTTCTATTATACGACTTTAATATCTAATATTCTGACAGCAACTTAGAATATGAAAGCATTTCCACATGTTGTCTCATTTGATCCTTGAAATAACCCCACAAAGGAGGCATCATCATTATTTCACATGTGAGAAACAGAGGCTCGGCGAAGGGTAAGTGGTTTATCTTAGCACACTCAGACGAGATGGAGGAGGACGGGACTTTCGCCAAAGGCTGCACAGGTGGGTGTCTCACAGCCTACAGTGTGATGGGTTTCCGGATTGGGGCCTGTAGCAGCTCTCGGGCCAGACCTCACACCCAGGGGCCCAACATCCCAGGGCAAACTGTTCAAGAGGGTCTATGCAGAGAACTGGTTTCCAAAAGATCATTTGCCCCCTAATTTTCAGAAGCTCAAGTTGTTTTGCTCACTTACAATGAACCCAGTGAGGAGCACCTGAGTGGCTCAGTAAGTGAAGCATCTAACCTCGGTTCAGGTCGTGATCTCACGATCTATGACTTTGAGCCTCAAGTTGGGCTCTGTGCTGACAGCTTGGAGCCTGGAGCCTGCTTACGATTCTGTGTCTCCTTCTCTCTCTGCCCCTCCCCCACTTTGGCTCTGTCTCTCAAAAAAAGATAAACATTTAAAAAAATTTAAATGAACCCAGTGATACACAGGAGTCCCCCACCTGATGCCAGTACTGCAGCACACCTCCTAAATTCCACTAATAATAAATGGTTACGAGCTGGGAAAGAGGTTTCGTGGAACATCTGGACGTTTCCCAAGTTGAGTGTCTGAGGGGAGCCACAGCCACCAGAATACCCGGGGAGAACTTGGGACAGGCTTGATGTGTCATTGAATGTTGCTGACCCTTTAGTATCATTAACTCTTACAGCCCTTCCAGACACCGGAAGCCCAGACTCCAGAGCCACGACCCCTGGTCTACAAGAAGGTTCTAGTCCCGGGCCCTCAGCACTTCTCAACTCTTTATGGCTTTATGTGGCCAGCTCAAGTAGAGTCACCTCTTTTACTGGGATTATGATGATTAGTATGAAAACGACCAATCTGCTCGGTATGGTAGTTTTCAAAACTTTTTTCCCATATGTGGTTTTTTTCTTTTTGCCTTCTCTCAATTTAGAAAATGGCCAATAATTGGGTATTGTATATAAGTGATGAAATCACTGTAGTCTATTCATGAAACCAATACTTCTTTGTTTGTTAACTAACTAGGATTTAAATGTAAAAAAAAGGTCAATAAATCCATAAACAAATATATAAATTCATAAGCCTGCCCTTGACTTGCACAGAACTACCATACCTCCATCCCATAGTTCTCAAACTCGTTGCAGCTGACAACACATAATAGGTGAACGTCTATGTTCTCAACATTCTTCCCGAGGCCTAACTATGATCTGGATAATATCCCAGAAAATGAGAAGAGGGAGCAATATAGTGAAAGGTACTATAAACCTTTTTGTTAAGCTACAGGGATAGAGGCGCTTAAAAATAAAGTCATAGAAAAAGAATAAGGAGAAAAAAATAAATCAGTCTTTTACATTGTCTTCAGTATTTTCGAGAGTTAGGTTTCCCAGTCTTCCAGCATGTAGGTAACAACAAAAATGCAAAAGTATACTGTAGATGTGCTAGCAAAAATGATCTTCTTTTATTATTAACATAATAGTATGTAGGACTTATCACTCTCAACGGGTCAGTCAGGAATTGTACTTCTACTTCACTGCCTTTGACTTAGTTATCGCAATGGTCTCTTCTGATGGGCACGGTGGTGGCATTACTCTTGGTCATCCTCCCCTCTCTGTCTTCCTAATTAAGAACTTCCCCATGGGCAAAATTTTAAAAAACCAAAACATGAGTAACGGGAAGATCACCACGCACAGGTATAACCATGTGTGCCTGCCAAGGCTATTACTTACGTAGCTGCTCCCACCACTTGTCCACTACTTGCTTTGGGGCAGGCAAGACAGACTGAAGCTATCTGCAACTTCTAGCACAGTGGTTGTGACTCCATTCCGGTCTCTTTCACTCAAGAGAAACACTTGGAATACTACAGGTAAACTCGTGTTGTCAGGGGATGAATCTGAATAAGCTCAAATTTATTCTTAAAAATAAATCAGATTTGTGGCTAACAAAGGTAACCTTGAAAACAGATCGGAAAAGCTTGGGATTGGAGCCAGGAAGCCTGGCTAAAGTCAGAGGAAGCGGAGTGAGGAGTTTTAAGGGTTGGGGTCTGACAAGTTGGACACCAGAGAAGGACAAGGGAGTTCGAGACACAGGATGCTGGAGAAAGCCCCCCTGAAACGGTTAATCTCCAGGGCTTGGGTTGGGTAGAGAGATCGGAGAGAATTAGGCATTTGAGAAGCCGGGCGTGAAGCAGTTATAATGGTGAATTCGGCCACAGGGGAATGGTGGTTGGAGCACAGTCGGGAAGGAGGTAAGTCTCCCCACCTGAAGGGATCAACCATTTTTGGGTCCTTATCATCACGTCTTAGTATATTGGAATTCCAGAGCACGATGGTCATGGCTAGAATGAAAAGGAAAGCTGTGAACCTGGCTCTGAGTTCACTGAGGAAGGAAAAAGAACATTCCAGTATGGAGAAGAAAATAAGCAGAGAGCAGGCATTTTGAAAAGGGACTATTAAATAAAGGAAACAAATACTCTCACAAGGTGGCAGAAAGTAAGGAATGTGTTCACTCTTCTTGGCCACTTGGAGGAAAGAGATTGGTCACTTTGGTTGAATAAAGTTGAAAGGGATGTGGTGCGGTCAGTGGGGAGAAGGCCAAAGTTAGTTAACTGGAGGAGACAGGCTGACCAAGGAAACGGGCAGCAGCGCAGGACAGCGTATAGCGCACGGCACATGCAGCCTGATTCCACTGGCTTTTTCCCAACATGCTGTGGCACAGCTGAGCTCAGTCACTAAATTCCCAGGCTTTTCCACATACAAACTATTATTTGTCAGTTTCCCTCGTGTGTGGTTCCTTCTGCTGACCTAATTCAAACCAACAAATATTTATTGAACGGCCTGCCAAACTGCCAGGGCTCTGAAACAGTCCTTGACCTCAGAGAGCACACAGTTTAGCTGGGGAGACAGATACGACAAGCGACAATTATAAGAATATTTGGCAAGTCTATTACTGGAAGTGAATATGAGGGTCAGAAGCTACCCAGCATATTTTATATTTATCACCTAGCAAAATCTCATTATAGCTCATACTCAGAACGGTCTAGACAGTCTGCGATCTTGATTTTGTCATTTAACTTATGGACAACTTGTCAATATTTCAAATGTTTTAAGCCTTATGCAGTAGGGAAAAAAACTTTACATAAGAAATTTCTTAAAATTAACACAATTAGTGGATTTTTGACTGACAAAACTGCAAAGGTCTTATCTGAGAATCCCAACCTAAACACATTATCCCCGTCTCTTCCTCTCTCTCTCTCTCTCTCTCTCTCTCCCCCTCCCTCTCACACACACACACACACACACACACACACACTCTTCATTTTCTCTCTTCATTTTATGAAAGGGAATCATTTTTGTTTATCTTGAGATATGGACACTCGGATTTTAAAATATCAGGAGTCAAGCAATGACAGAACCTATTGAGAGGAAAAACATGAAAAAAAATGGTATGTTATGATCCCAGTTTTGTAAAGAAAAAAAAAAAAAACTAAAACAGAACCTATGTGTGTATATGCAGAGAACAAACACCTAGATGAGTCCACAGCAAACTGTTAACAGATTAATTAATTCAGGTTAGTTAATTCAGGTACTGAAACAAAAAGGCTGGCATTAAGGCTGGTATTTCACGTTATGTATTGCCATAAAGCTGTTCTTTAATTATGAGTATTACTTTCATAATCAAAAAGAATAATCTATGCAGGCATCTTTTTTTTTAAACTGTACTTTTTTCATGTTTATTTTTGAGAGAGGCTCTGTGCTGACAGCAGAGAGCCAGATACGGGGCTCGCACTAATGAACCGTGAGATCATGACCTGACCCGAAGTCAGACACTTAACCGACTGAGCCACCCAGGTGCCTCAATCCATGGTAGGCATCTTAAAAGGAGAGAACTACCACTCATGACTATTTCTAATGCACATTCATTCTCAAAGACTATAGATGCTAGCTGATTGTACCTCTAGTTCAAGAGTACCCTCCGGCTTCCAAAGGAGATAGAGACCTTGCTGCTGGCCTTCCCTGTTCAGCCTGCAACTTTAATTTAAAGACCCCTTCCTGGTACTAAGTATCACTGTAGTCTGGCTCTACCTCTCCTCACCTCACCATCTGCCCTCTCAGGAACATACACCCTCCACTCTAGCCAGATTGGTCTCTTTGTGTCCCAGGATCCCCTCTTCTGTAGGTTTACTCACTTCTAACACTCTTCCCACCCTGAATGGACTGCCTCCTGCCTGTATAAAACTCATTCATCCTTCAGGGCCCGGCCTGAGTCCTACCTTTTCCAAGAAGCCCTCCAGGACTCTTCCATTTCTTCTCTCCGTGGCTAGAACTACTGAAATCCAAATGCACAGTTTCCAACTTCACTCTATTCTGCTCTTCCAACCAAACACAGATTATCTGTGTATCCATTAATTTAAGCTCCAAATATCAGTCAATAATAAAACCCTGCCTTTAGTTTCCTTTGGAAGATTTCAGGGTCCCCAAACATAGAAGCGGAGGCTGCATCTTAGCCATTCTGGATCATGGATGTGCATTTCTGCTACAAGACTCCCATGAGATGACACAAAGGTTAAGGGCACAAGCTTATCTGAATCCAAGTGTTTTAGGACTCTTAGACTCATCATTTTGCTCCTCTGTGTATCAGTTTCCTTATCTGTAAAATGAGACTAATAATTTGTACCTCTGATTCGTCAGGCATATTAAATCAGATGACAAATTTGCAGCAATCAGCAGAATTCAAAAATATAAAATTCACGATTAATTTTATCACGTAGAAATTAAACAAGAGATATGTAGAACTCTTTATCACAAAACCAGAATGGATGACTTTCAAACTGGTTAAGGAGGAAAAAACAGCCAGCGATGCTAAAAAGCAAAGGACTCGATTAAGGGTTCTTTTAATGGCCCCGCTGCTTGATTGGCTACCACTGTCGCTTTGGTGGAGGGCTCATGCGCATGAAAATAAAAAATGACATAAGGAGAGCGGCTTCATGAATTCATCTAAGAATATTCTATGTCCCCGAGGAAGCTGGAGAGCCTAACCCTGGGATGACTTCTCAAAGAGCAACATACTGGTAAATAAAATCTTAGCTGGGCCCTGCACTCAAGACTCTGAAACTTCTTGCCAAGTAAAGAGCCTCTATGACAGGAAGTTACCCCTTCCTGGGCACAGGCTGCAAGGGACTGAATCCAGCAAAAAGCAAGCAGACCCTCCTACCTGAACCTCTCATGTCACTTTGGCCATTACTTGCCTTGCCATTTTTATTTAACCACCACCACTGGGATTTCTTCCGTAGGATATTCTTTAGGATGAGTGAGTCAACAAGAAAATGTGTGTATCATTTGGACATGCTTTCCTGGGCTATACCATCCAAACTCATACAATTTTTTAAAAAAATAACTAATCATTGTTTCTAAAAGATTATTTCTAGCATCTTCTTCCCATCTCTGCACTGGAAAAAAATTCTTTTTCCCCTACTCCTCCTGCTCAGGACATACCTTCTTGCTGGATCCAGCAAGACTGTCCTAGGATCTCTACCTCTGAATCATGGCTCGCTCATGCTGGTTCCCCAAAATCCAATACCCTTCCCTTCTGCTTGAGTAAAATCCTCCAGTGCGGAACAATATTTGAAAGCAAGGCAGAATGGGAAAAGATAGTTGCAAATCACATATCAGATAAAGGGCTCATATCCAAAATCTATAAGGAACTCACCAAACTCCACACCCAAAAAACAAATAATCCAGTGAAGAAATGGGCAGAAGACATGAACAGACACTTCTCCAAAGAGGACATCCAGGCGACCAACAGACACATGAAATGATGCTCAGCGTCCCTCAGCATCAGGGAAATACAAATCGAAACCACACTGAGATACCACCTCACGCTGGTCAGAGTGGCTAAAATGAACAAATCAAGAGACTAGATGCTGGTGAGGATGTGGAGAAACGGGCACCCTCCTGCACTGTTGGTGGGAATGTAAACCGGTGCAGCCCCTCTGGAAAACAGTGTGGAGGTTCCTCAAAAAATTAACAGTAGAACTCCCCTACGACCCAACAATAGCACTACTAGGAATTTACCCAAGGGATACAAGAGTGCTGATGCATAGGGCACATGAACCCCAATGTTCACAGCAGCACTCTCCACAATAGCCAAAACATGGAAAGAGCCTAAGTGTCCATCAACGGGCAATTGGATCAAGAAGATGTGGTTTATCTATACCATGGAATACTACATGGCAATGAGAAAGAATGAAATCTGGCCATGTGTAGCAACGTGGATGGAACTTGAGGGCATTATGCTGAGTGAAATAAGTTAGGCAGAAAAGGACAGATACCATGTGTTTGCACATATAGGTGGATTAGGAGGAACTTAACGGAGGACCATGGGAGAAGCGGATAACAAAGGGAGGAAGGCAAGCCACTAGAGACTCTTGAAGGCTGAGAACAAAAAGGGTTGATGGGGGTGGGGGAGAAGGGAAGGGGGGTGATGGGCATGGGGGAGGGCACTTGTGGGGATGAGCACTGGGTGTTATATGGAAACCAACTTGACAATAAACTATTAAAAAAAAAAGAAAACAAGGAGAGGACCTATAGAATCACAAGTCTCAAGAAGAGTTTGAAGGATTTTATATCAAATAGAATCAGGCTAAAATATCTAGCTCCAGTTCCAGGGAAAGAAAATTTGGTTCACGCAATGAGAAGAAGAGAAAGTCTTTCCAAAAAGAACCGAGATGAGTGGTTTTAGAGCATTCGATCATTGACAGAATATATTTTCTGCCAAAGAATAAAGCAGATTTCTTCTTTCTTTTAGTTACTTCCCACAAGATGGGTTCTAGGAGACTTAAGGTAATATCTAAGCCATCCACCAAAAGATGCAAATATCAGATATGGAATTGTGAAGCAAACTCCAGCACTGCTAGGAGCTATCTCCGAATGAGTTCAGTGATATATGCTTACATTTCTGATGAACAAGTGTTTTTCTTGGCATGAGAAGAGGGAGATGGGTTAGTTGACTAAGTTCCCAGGACACAGAAAGCCTACACTTGAAACGTTTTTTAATCCTTGGCACATGAAACTGTGGCTAATTCAAAAAGTCACAGAATCTCAGGCAGGTGGATTCTTTGGGAAGTGTCTATCACATGACACTCGACTTTGGGGTGGTGATGATTCTGAAGGTTTTGAATTTGCCACTGATACCAAGTTCTAACAGCTTTACCTCTAAGGACCACTGGGCATGTGACAGAAGATACAGAATCATGTGTCCCACTGCACCACTGAGGTTGCAAACTTCTAAATCTTTCTAGTAGAAACACCATTCTTCATAAGAAGCATTAAAATAAACTCTAGATCACATTTTAATGTAGAAAGTCTGATGTCAAAAAGGGAAGGTTAGTAGTCTCTGGTCAGATAATTTTGTGACCAGCAGAACCTATTAAAAATTATGGTCAAGCCATTAAAATTATGCCTTGTATCTCATGTGCTAGAAATGGTGTAAATTTTGTACTTCAGAATTATTCACTCTAGAGTCTCCATTTCATTATTGTCATTTTTAAAGAAACCACCTCTTCTTTCTTTCACCCCAAGAGAAATCTGATTGCAATTGGAACCTGTGTGGAAGGTCTGATGCCCTAGCAACTAATTGGATCCTCTTAAAGGTTGAATTTTATGTCTGACCTATTTAGAAATCTGAAAAGCTCCTCTTTGAAAAGCAGGCATCTCAGATCTTAATTTTTAAGTGTCAAGTACTGCCGCAGTCAAGGTTAAATGAGTTGATAGCTTGGTGCTAGACTCAACATAATTCTTAGAGAAGATTTTCTTTTAAGCTTAAATGTAATTCACAGGCTAATATTTAAAAAATTCTATCTAATGCCCTACATTTCACATATTAAATAAAGAATATATTTAGGTCAAGTTATGTTTTAAGTGGCATCTAGGAATATTCTGTGTTAAATATAAAGGTTATAATGACATTTATTAAAGACTGGATTAATTTCATGGGTATTGCTGTAATCCCCCCACCCTGCCATCTAGAGCAGAGGTCAGTGACACACTGCCCAGAAGCCCAATCTGGCCCTCCCTGTTTTTGTATATAAAGTTTTATTAGAACGCATCCATATCCTTTTACTTACACAGTGTTTACGGCTGTATGGCTCACAGAGCTGGAAACATTTCCTAATTGGCCTTTTCCAAAAACAGTTTGCCCATCCCTGGTTTATCTATAAATCACCCAGTAGAAGTCTCATAAAGAGCATCTCTTCTAACCAATATATCATGTTAAAATCTTGGTGGGTAAAATTTTGAGGTAGAACAGAAGATGTTATTAATCCATAGGCTCTGTTGGTCAGTTTCATCCCATAGCTTCCAATTCAGTGAATTTGGATTCCACTGCAACCAAACGCATTTTTGGTTTTTTTTTTTTCAAAGATACGGAGAAGAAGCTAGCCGCCTCCAGGGTCAAGGACCATGTGCATTTGGCTCTGCTGCCAGGGGACCACACTAGTAATGTCACACCTCTCCAGCTCTACTGCACTTTCTAGAAAGGCTTATACTCTGTTTCAACCTTCAGTTTCCCACCTCTATAGAAGCTCTGGTTATGCAGAAAACAATGACAATGTTTAAAACCCTTTGTCAAAGTAGATCTTTTCGTCTTACAGAATATTTCATAAAAATCTGTTAAACCAGTCCCTGAGGGTTCATCTTTAGAATGTTTGCCTCTGGAACTTTACTCTTAAATGGAAATGAAATAAATGTACCCTCCTACAATTTGGTTCTGTGGAGTTAGACATAAGAGACTCAATACAATTAACTGAACTGAAAATTGTGATGTCTCTGAGAAATTGCTGGTCATTCAGAAGAAATACTCGGTATGTACCTTTACCTAACTGTCCCCATTAGATATTAGGGGACAGAACCAACAACATACCCAGGAGTTTAAGTAGAGCACTGAAGAGATCATCGATAGAAGAGTTACCAGAATAGGGACGCCTGGGTGGCTCAGTTGGTTGAGCACCTGACTTTGGCTCAGGTCATGATCTCGTGGTTCATGAGTTCAAGCCCCGTGTCAGGCTCTGTGCTGACAGCTCAGAGCCTGGAGCCTGCTTTGGATCTGTGTCTCCCTCTCTCTCTGCCCCTGTCCCACTCACACTCTGTTTCTCTCTCTTTCCCTCTCTCTCTCTCAAAACTAAACAGACTTTTAAAAACAATTTAAAAAGAGCAGTTACCAGAGTAGAGGGTTGGGCCAGTAAAAGTCAGTCTTCAGAGAAAGTGAAAGTCAGAGGCTCACAGACAGAAGCAGGCAGGGAGGAAATCCTTCCCAGCTCCCGGGAGAGCCCATTCAAAGGCACTGGAGTAGAAATGCAGAAGTCAGATGACGGGGGTGGGGGGTGGGTGGGAACATGTACAGAGATGGTGCCCATCAGTACTTGTTAGTGAGGCCACTCTGGAATGGGAAGGTGTGACCAAATGGTAAACCCCTCACACAATGCAGAGGACTTTGATATGACACGAAGAAGTGCCTATAGTTCTTCAACGAGATGTTATCTGGATAAAAATAGTGCTTATCAAGCATTATTCTAGAGTGTAGAATAGAAAAGCCAACTGGAAAGTTCTAACAGAAAATCTTTACCAATAGAAAATAAAAAATCAAAAAGCTCCTTACATTTTTCTGTTAAATCGTAACAGCACAGACTTCTCCACTGGGCAGACTGTATCGAGACCCACACTATAAAGAGAAAAAGGTAGCATGACCAAAAGTTCACGGTGTTTTCCCTAGGTTGACCGAAGAACTATGTTATTCTCATTCACTTTGTTCATTTTGTACCAGGTCTTAGTGTCTAATTTTTGTTTTAAACGCATCACGGTGGCTATTTCCTAAAGCCGGCAGTTCCATGCATCTTAACTGGGTAGACAGAAGAAAATAATCTGTTCTTTGCGAGAAATTCAAGGGAGGAGAACAAGGAAGCGTCACCATTGGCCTGACTTCTTAGAAACCATACAGCTCAATTTTAAGTGAGATAGCCACTGCCCATGTTTCATGCAGCTTCTGAGAGCCAAACAAATCTCATAACTAAACTATGCTATTCCAGTTTCTTTGTCATTTTATAGAGGTGGAAAAAGCGTGATAAAATCCAGTCCTATATTTTATAAGGCAGAAGGAACCCGGTAAACACAAACACAGAAAGCACTTCCTTTTGTTGACAACCTTATGATTTCCCCTTAATGCATTGTTTAGAATAGCAATTATGTGTCATTTCCCATTATCCTACACACACAACCACCACCACACAGCCCTTGCTTTTCTTTCCAACAACTGATCACAGAGAATGTAGAAAGGATTCTCGTGCTGGTGAAACATGTCAAGACTGACAGCCCAGAGCCCAAGAGCCCTGTGTATGTTCAGAACCGCTGTGTGGTCAGGCAGCTGGGGTGACGTCTCCCCTCCACCTTCTTGTCTCTCTCTGCCTTCTCGGCTCCTCTCCCTCCCTCTAGGTTGGGAGGGAAAGCAGCTTTGGAAGAACCTTCTTTTCTCAGCCGTTTTCCTCCTGCCAGAGAAGACTGGCTCGCTCTCAAGACTGCAAGCATTTGACCACTGCAAATAGCAGTGAGCATGTCAACTAGTTTTATTCACATCCCTCGCTAGGGAATCGGAAAGCCAAGGACACACTGGTGATTTCCCTGGTTTTATGGATCTCTACTCCCCCCAGGCCTGCAACACATTTTTGGTGCCTGTGTTCACAATGTCCTGGCATCTGCAGTGTGGGAAACCCGAACTGAAAGCCAACAGCCCCACAGCTTCTCCCTATTAAAATGTGCAATTGGATTTCACATGCGTGTTTCAAACACCATTCAAGGCATGATTTACAGGCTACTGTCTAGCCCCACAGCTGTTTTTTCATCCCCCAGATTTAGTCGTTTCTAGGAATCCACCACTCAGCTCCCTAGCAAAGAGTCATCCCAGTCTCAAATCTCTCTGGTCATTCTTGGTCATCCAAAACTATGCAAGGCCTATGGTAAGGATTCAAGAAAATATTTATTGAACGAATAAACTATTATTCTTTCCATGGAATTATTCGTTCATGAGAATAGCCCATTTGATGCCTTCTTTCTGTTTACCTGCCTTCTAATCAAGTTATATTTTTTCCATCAAATTAAACTAATCACCACCGACCCATTGATAAGGTTATTTATATATGTTAAAAATGGCACAGGTCCAATGACTTCTGTGTGGGCCTCACTATATAGCTGCCACCAAGAGCTTTCATAGTCACTGTGTTCTTTCTATATAGAAGGGAAAAGAAAACACTTTTATATACTGCAAATTATCTTCCTGTGCTTGAATAAAGACAGACTATCTGTGTTCAGCAGAGAGTTAATATCCTACCATCATGTTTCTGCGACCACCCACCCCAAGGCCCTAACCTCATCTTCCAAGAGTCTGAAATCATGCCTCAAAAAGGTTAGACCTCAGACTCAGGGTTATGGTTGGCTCAAAACCATACTGACAGTCTCTTCTATATGTTTGGTTTTAAGCTGTCGGAGGACCAGAATGGTACCGTATTCATTTATGATTCTTCTATGCAGAGTGCAGCTCTTGGCAGAATGTGGGCTCGGATACAGTGAGGGGTCTGTGGGATTCCCTTGCCCTGTGACTGAGACCCACCTTTCAAGAGAAGAGGACAAAGGGGAAAAAAAGGTATGATGTTGAGAGAAATGTCCCAGGAAAAGCCCTTGCTGGAAATGGTGTATGGATGGATCCATTTCACACAAATGGCTCTGCAGGTAAAGCATCCATTTCAGATGAACACACTTAATTAAAAACCATTTTAATAGGGGCGCCTGGGTGGCTCAGTCAGTTGAGCATCCGACTTTGGCTCAGGTCATGATCTCACGGTTCGTGGGTTCGAGCCCCGCGTCGGGATCTGTGCTGACAGCTAGCTCAAAGCCTGGAGTCTGCTTCAGATGCTGTGTCTCCCTCTCTCTCTGACCCTCCCCTGCTCAAGCTCGCTCTCTCTCTCTCTCTCTCTCTCTCTCAGAAATAAATAAAACATTGAAAAAAATTATAAATAAATGAATGAATAAATAAATAAAACCATGTTAATAAAAATTTTAACAATGTATGTCAAAAGATATTTTGCCCTTTGTTGCAGCATACCTATCTTTTCCAATGAAGAGAATCTCAAGGTGCAAAGAGGATATCTTCCATCCTCTTTCACACACATTCCCTGCCTCCCACCCCCAGCTCTGAGACTCCAAGTTTTCCAAGAAAACAACAATATGCACCAGGCTTCCTCCTACACTTTAAACTAATACACAGCAGTGAAGAAGATTCACTTTATTACACGCCACAGTCTTAATAACAAAGCCTATCCTTGTTAAACCAAAGTGCTTTAAGACAGGAATACCGGTCAGGAGTGCTTGTGTTTAGCACAGCGTTTGATGACTGGAAAGGCGAGGCCACCATGTTCCCTAACTCAACAAAGTTCTAGTCTTGGAACTCCCCTTCCCTTCTCCCACAGCTGTCTTTCTGCAGACCTCATGAAGGAAGATTATTCGTGGACTCTTCTGATAATCTGATAATCAGACCACGCTGACATGTTGGGCTGGCAGATCTTCAGGTTACCTGAAGAGGCTATCTTTTTAAACTTTTACATGAAAGATAACTCCAAATTCACACTTGTTAGAAATGGCCCCAAAGTCCAAAAGTGCAGTCAAAGGATGAAAATCACAGCAATAAAATGACCTTTTATTAAACACCCACCATGGGTCAGATGCTGTATTCGATGCTTTAACGCATGTGCCTTTTCTCCCTAATCTCTCAAGATAATCAGCGAACGGAGTATCATTATCCGATTCCATGAGCATGTAGGAGACTGCCCAGGAAAATACGACTGGCATTGAGAGAGGTCAGACAAGAAGCCAAGGCTTTGTTGCAAAGAGCCCATGAACTTTCCTTCCAGTCCCACTAAGCTCCTCCCAGGAATGAAACAGTAGCCCTTGGGAACAGTTCGTTCCCAGGCTGGGAGGAGCTGGAGCTGTCAGTAGATGTCTGGCTACTGGAGGTGCTGGGGAGGAGATTGGAGCACGCGGGGCAGGGAGGGAGCAGCTCTCGGGTCTTCCACATCCCGAGAATCCGCACGCCTCCTCCTGTCCTAAGCGCCTGATTCCGTGCTCACCTGAGGTGAGCTGAGCAATCAAAACACCCTCTGTTTTTCTTGGTCTGGTCAAAACAGTGAACCATCCTTTTGACCCCTGCCCCACCCCACCCCCACCCCCAGTTTTGGGCACGCTGCCAGTGAGGAGAGCCCTCCTCGGCTTCCTGTATTTCTTCTGAAGCCTCAAGACTGGGCAGTTAAACCCTCCTCCCAACAGCTACTTCCTCAATATCCTCTGGCTCTAAGAAATCACATTACCCCTAAAATTATCTTATGATGGGGTCAGACATACTTGCCCCCCATCCATTACCCCTTCCCTCCCCTCCTCTGTTTTCTGTGGAGAGGGGCACCCCAGAGACTTCATGGCACATGGTTTTGGGTTTTTTTGAAACAAGGCAGGATATAAAGAAGTAACTAAGTAAACAAAGAAATAGGCCTGCCTGACACCCAATCTACTTTCTTGCTCACAACACAGAAGACTCCAACACTAGCCCTTCGACGCGGCCAATGCTCACGCAAGTCTAGACCAACATTTCTGCCATGGCACCAGACACTCACCGAGGGCACTTCACCTTCCCACTCCAATTTCTCTATAGTTTCAACCTTTCCACATTTCTTCCTTCACTTGAACCGTCAGGTTTTTGTAGAAGATTTTCCTCTAGAAAGAATGACTGGCAATTGATCCCAACCCACCTCCACCTTGGGTGGTTAGCTGTGGCTCGGGAGCCCAATATTACCATTAGAGTCTTCCACTTCTTCGGCAGGGGCAGCTTTCTGGGAGGAGTGGTGAGCGTGCGAGGAGAGCAGACTGACAATCCGCGGCCTGGGGAGGGTCAGGGCTTTTCCGTGAACCTTGAGGGAGTGTTCCTTCAACTGGCTGATTGTCATGGTGGAAAACGAGCACCAAGAACACTTGTAGGCATGTTCACCTGGAAGACGATGGTGGGAAGGGGCGCAACAGGAAAAAGGGGGGTATCAGGTGGGGTGGAAAACAGAATGACATAGTTAAGTCACGTGAGAGAAGAGAGAAGGATCTCTGAAATTTCATGGTCTAAGAAGCCCTCACGGACCAAGTACCCACCCCGTCCCAAAAACATGATGCTCCTCTAGGACTGGAACTCTTCAATGAGCTCCATAACCAAGCGACCTGGGCCCTCTTCGTTTCGTGCTCTACTTACAGGGATGAGCCTGTGTACTAATTCCTCAACAGAGAGTGAAACCAAATGTGTATGATCCCTCCTACAGAAAGGTGTCCCAGTCTCTTGTTCTCCCTCTCTCCCCTAGAAAGGATGATGTCGGCTTTCATTCAAGGGTGCTTTTATCATCTGCAGAATATAATATGCTTAATTCTTATTCCCAGGGCCCAGCAGGGGCTTTCCAAGCACCAGGTAACTAAGCACAAACTCTATTGTGCTATTTTCATTCTTTACTTCTTTGCTGACTATACACCTACTCCATTCCATACATCCTAGTTCTTGGTTTGTTTCTTTTGTACCAGTTCACAAACCTCAGCATAAAACTCCATGCTCCTACCTAATCAATAGTGCAGAAATGGGTAAAACTAAGTCATTTCTTCTTTTTTAAGCTTTATTTATTTACTTTGAGAGGAGGAGAGAGAGACAGCGCATGCATGCCTGGGGGAAGGGCAGAGAGAAAGGAGAGGGAGAGAATCCCAAGCAGGTTCTGCACTGTCAGTACAGTGCCCAAAGCAGGGCTTGATCTCATGAACCATGAGATCATGACCTGAGCCAAAATCAGGAGCCAGATGCATAACTGACTGAGCCACCCAGGCACCTGAAGTCATTTCTTTAACTAAAAGAGAGAAAGATAGGGGCGCCTGGGTGGCTTAGTCAGTTAAGCGTCCGACTTTCGCTTAGGTCATGATCTCACGGTTCATGGGTTCAAGGCCCGCGTCGGGCTCTGTGCTGCTGCCAGCCCAGAGCCTGGAGCCTGTTTCAGAGTCTGTGACTCCCTCTCTCTCCGACCCTCCCTGCTCACGCTGTCTCTCTCTCTCTCCTAGAAATAAATAAAACATTAAAAATAATGTTTTTTAAATAAATGATAGTTGTTTATGTATAAGTGTGTGTGTGTGTGTGTGTGTGTGTGTGTGTCTCCAATATTCTTCTATAAACAGGATATTTCAGTAAAAGTAGGCATTTTTGTTTTAATCATTTTTATACCACTGAAATACAGCAGAGATCACTATGATCCGATGAGACGACAATTTACCTTCGCCCTAAGTCAGCTTTTAAACTAACTACATTTTAAAAAGCGAGGCTGTGAAATGGGCATGCCTATGTTGTTGGACAAACACTGGTTAAGTGGACTCAGAAAGCAGTTTTGCTTTTTATGACAATAGGCTTAGAATTGCTCATGTTTGCAGCTCAATAGCTGCACTTCTCAGAGTTCATATTAAGAAACTATTCTTTAATTTTTTTAACGTTTATTTTTCAGAGGCAGAGAGAGACAGAGTGCAAGCAGGGGAGAGGCGGAGACAGAGGGGGAGACACAGAATCTGAAGCAGGCTCCAGGCACTGAGCCTGGACCCGAACTCACGAACCGTGAGATCATGACCTGAACCAAAGATGGATGTTTAACCAACTGAGCCACCCAGGAGCCCCTAGAAAATACCCTTTAATACACAGGGATTTCCAGCCAGATGGAAACGATTAAGTATATGTGGACACAGCTTCATGATGAATTATCATTCACTAAAATACATTCTTGAAGAGTTTGTAATAATATAAAAAGTAGCAGAAAATAAAATCCTGACACTCAGAAAAATAAATAGAAAGGCACAATATATTTTGCATTAAATTATATATATAACTGTTAAAAAATAATTATAGAGGAAATGGTTGAAAGGAAACGTTATCAAATGTTAACAACAGTGGTCTTTAGATAATAAGATTATGGGTGACCGGCTAGATTTCTTTTTTCATTTCCAAAATTTCTCTAATGAGCATGAGTTTTCCCACATTTATTTTTAAGTTGAAATTTTAAAACCAGAGGAGAGGAAAGAGAAGGAGAGGAAAAAAGAAGCGGAAAAGACTTTTAGCACTGAAAGTCCTGTGAGCCCGTGAGAAGGAGCTGTGGACAGAGCCGCACAGCAGGAATGAGAAGGGAAGCCCCTGCCCCCGCTCTCACTCAGCTCAGATGGTGGCTGCCTTGCCGCCTGGCGAAGTGCTATGTGGTTTCCCCTGTGAAGTGAGCACAGCATCTCCAATTCTGCCCTAAGCCTCCACTTTCCCACTGATGACTCCTAGAGCCTGTACAGCCAAGAAAGCCTTGAAGAGAACTAGGAAGAACCTTGAGTGACGCAACGAGCTATAGCCCAAGGCAGAGAAGTTCAAAGTCAGATGACCCCAACAGGAACATCAGTCAGTTGTCTCCCCAGGAGTCAGGGAGTTTTCCGGGAGTCAGGATGATGCCGGCTTGTGAACAATGGTGTTTACTACTATGATAAATATGAATATATATAATATTAATCACAAAATAATATATACATGTAGATGTTCATATAGATTAATTACTGTATATACTACTATTGCCCTCCTTAGTCCATTTTTACATTTTTTAATGCAAGCCGGGCTACATGAACCTGGTTGGGTAGTTTTAGGTAGCACAATGTAAAAGAGAATTCAAATCCGGATTATCTGATCAGTCTATAGGACTTCTACCCTTTACAATAAAACAGTCCATCTAGAATAGACAAGAGGAATCAAGAGTCCTGAGAAATGTATGTGGCTTTCTCCAAGCCAAGCCACTATCAGTAGCTAAAAGCCATGCAATGGACACCACGGTTCCAAGGTGTGCAGAGAAACAAATTACGCTGCATCCCCACCCCCCTCCCCACTTTCTGGAGGCTTCCTTCTTGCCAACCAGTGAGCACGGAAGGCCAGTCTGCTTGGTCAGCTCAGTGCCCTGGTGTCAGCAGGCAGCCTCTGGCACTCTTTCCAAGTCCTTCCCACAGGCCAAATCATTTACCCAACTCCCACTGCTTAAAGTACTTTTGACAAGGAGGAGGCCTATGAGGAAACTCCCCAGGATGGTGTCCCAACTGAATAGTTTACAATACACACACATTAGAAAGTAGTGTTTGAACCCCGAAGCTTCTTACTCCATAGCCGTTAGTAGAATTTGCCTGAAAATATAAAAATACTAACAGACGAACCAAAGTCCACAGAGCCAGTCTCCCTGTCCCATCCGCAGCCCAGTGGGGTGAAGGGCAGCTGGATGGCTTCAGTGGTTTTACTCCATTAAGCCAGTTCAACTGGACCCAACATCAGGAAAGGTGGTCGAAACCTGAGAGGGCCTCGGGGTCGAGTTGGGCTTCTGAGAGTGACTGACGACACCACAGAGAGGCCCCCAGACCCATCTCCACTGCCTTTCCTGCAGACCACCTCTTTCCTGTCGCAGCTGAGCTCTGATTTGCTACCTGGGGGCAGCCTCCATCATATGTGGGAAAGAGAGAACAGCAGCATCTTGTCCGTGATGAGGATGTAGGTTTTTGTTCTGGAGTCAAATTCTTAGTGAATGGTCTACATGGCCTTGAACAGATCACTTAATTTTGAGTCTCTGTATCCTCATCTGACACTAACGGTGACAACACCCCCTACCCTTTAAGACTTTCATGAGGATTAAATAGTATGACGAATATAACATGCTCAGTGCAGAGCCCAGCAGGTAAGGGATGCCCATGAGGCAAGCGCCATGAGATGGAACAACGGAGTTACTGAGACCACCACAGCTCCTGGACACTCATGACCCAAAGTCATTTCTTATCTGATGTACAGCAACGTATCTAAGGGCATCTCATGAGAAATCTTACATGTCTTGAGTACTTTGCCCCTCTGAACTTCCTCAAGATTATATTCTTGTTTTAGTTGGGAATTATCTTTAGTGGATGTAACAATTCATGCGTTTCCATTAGAAGGGCTGGGTAGTTCAGAAATTCCTCTAAACAGCAAAATCTGTTAGTCGTATTAATCAACTATGACATGGGTGACACGGGCTTGGTAGTATTTTGGTCTTGTGTGATTTCTATAATTTTTCTTAATGTTACTTCATTAGGTTAAAATAGAGATGAACACACAACCACGTCAAGAATACCTTCTCGTGTGTGAGACAAAAGATTCTGGATTTCACTGGAGGACGACCACTGAATTTCCAATTCAGAGAACCTGTGCATCAGGGAGGCTAACTCACCAGCATGAGCTTTGAGTATATGTGTTTTCAGCCGGCTGTTATAGGAGGACTTGAAGGAGCAGAGTTTGCATCGGAATGGTTTATGGTGTCCGTGGTGGGTTTGCATATGGCGATCCAAGCTTGATATGGCAGAAAAATAAAAGAGAAAAGAAAAATGACAGGATTATCCATTACATGTATTTCCTCACTACCCTTTTCCAGCAATCCCTGTTCAAAGGTGTTCAAAGTCACTTTGTTCCTTTCCAAGGATGATGCTTACCCAGAACAACAACAAAAATGACAAGAGTGGTTGTACCTATTCCAAAGGGAGGAAGAGATCAAGAGCCTTTTTGGATTACGAGACTTGGCAGTGGGAAAGGTCATAGTAGACCCTCTTCTCCCTTCCCTAGAAGGATGTAGAATGGGAAGAGGGCATCTGAAGACAAAAGGTAAAATAAGAGAGAATTCAAGTTTTCTGCCAAGTCAGTGAGGTGTACCTATCAAACAGTCCTTTAACTTATTTCCACCAAAAAAAAAAAAAAAAAGGAGTTAGAGAAATTTTGCATTTAAAAAGGACTTTTTTAATGCAAGAAGGGAAGTTTCAAAGTACTTGAGCTACTTGCAATGGGCTGTGATGTTTCCAGCGCCTTTGTAAATATGGAGGCAAAGCACAGGTGTGTTTAAAGAAAGTCACGTGATCCAAAGGCCCAGTCACCCCTTCTGATAAACCCAACCATGTTCACTGAACCTCAGTCTTCCAGAGCAACTTATAAAGAAGTTATTTAATTATAGCAAACTCCCAGTATTTCATAATGATTGCTAAAAAATAATAAATCTACCAGACAAGATGTGGGAAGAAGTTCTAGTTTGTACCAGTGCCCCAGAGAACTAGATTCCCTTCGAAATGACTCACATGAGATTGGGGTTGCTTACCATTAAACACATAATGTTCTCCTGAGCAGCACTTTCAGTTGCCTCCGGACCTCTCCCTCTGGGTGTCCTTTAGCTTTCTTAAACTCAGCTAGCCCTAAACAGAGCCATCGGTTCCCCACCCCTCCAAACTAACGCTCTTTCTCATTCCCTTGCTTCTGTAGAGGACATGAGCATTCTCAGCCGACCAGACTGGGCCCCTAGGTGCCGTTTGTACTTTACTTTGTCTCTCATCCCTCATCCCCCGCATAAAGTCAATTTTTCCAAGTCATGAAGATCCTACTTCCTTTAACCATTCCCAAAGTTCCAGCCGAACTTCTTGGATCAGCTACGACTACTGCCTCCTAATTGCTCTCTCCCACCTTGTTCTCAACTCAAGAGCATGAGCTCTGGAATCAGACTGCTTGGGATCAAACCCCAGCTATTCCTTATAAACCGTGTGGCCTTGGCAAGTACACAACCCTCCTCACTTTTCTCATCCGCGAAATGGAGATGGTAACGGGACCATACCTTACAGGGCTGATTTAAGAACAGAACAAGTTAATACCTGAAGGCACTTAGCACACTGCCTGACACACAGTAAGGCTCAAGAAACGTGAGCAGTTACGATAACTTACTCCTTTCAGAGCCTTCCTGTGGCCAGTTCTGTAAATCACAAAGTATTAATTCCACATTCAAAGACTCCAAATGTGGTCTTTACTCAAGTATGCACTTTATCTTCCATTATTCTTTTACCTAAAACTTACAGATCAGTGAGCCTGGGCCGCCAGCTGGGCCCCCACGAGCCTCACACTCTGCTCCCCAGGCGTGTGCCCTCATCCCTTCCTCCACGTTGTACGTCCTTTCCAAACCATTAAAGTCTTCCTACTTTAAGACTCGACTCAAATGCTCCCTACTCCATAAAACCTTCCCGATTCTTTCACAGTGGGTGGATCACTTCCCTTCTTTGAAGCTTCATAGCATTCTATTGATATATTTTTTAAAGACTTGTGCCTTATTTTGCTGAGTCATTTGTGTGCTTGCTTGCTTTACTTATAACTCAGCTAGACCTTAAATTCCCTTGGCGCACTGACCACAGTCTCAGCTTTTAGGTTCCCCTTTATATCCACCCTCCCAAAGTCCCCAGGACACTGCTTAGCACAGGGCATGTCCATTTATTCGCTACGATTTGTTGAGATTCTATGGGCTGTCAGAAAGCAGGATAGATGCTGCTGAACAAATACTTCATGAGCTCATGAGGTGCACACGGGGACAACGATGAGCCATGAGGCTCTGGAGAATGGGGTCCATAACCACCCCTACCCTCACCCCGTAAAAGCACTGCCACCTCCCTTTCAACAACTAACTAGCACTTTATCTTTCTGAGAAGCAAACGGCCCAATATTTATTTTCAATTACTGGAAAAACAAACAGCGGGTCAGTCTTACGAGCGGTCACCGCCATCCAAGACAGTGGCACACACTGTTGAACACATACTCTCTGACGCAGCGACCTCTCTGACACAGCTCAAAGGCAACAAAACGACTGCTGCTTCTCAGAACCATCCCTCTTCCCATCACCCCCACAAGCCTTACACAACACCCCAAATCTACACTTCCAAAGCCACGACGGCCCTCGGGCAGCCCCTTCTCAACGGCCCTGTCCTTCAAGCAGCTTTTTGGCATCAGTAACTTCTTTACTTTCCACGATCTTTTTGAAAAGATCAAGCAACCATCTTTTGGTCACATGGGTCAATAGTCCTAATTTGACCTCCTTCGGCCACTCCGTTTCCCAAAGGGAACTTTTCCTCAACTGATGATTAGGTTCTGGAGGAATGTCTGTGACAGATAACACTAGCACATTCATCTACTGTCTGGTCTTCCCTCTTGTAAATCATAGCAGTGCCTCCAAATTACTCATTTAAAAGAAGCCTGTATTTGCCAAGTCTAATTAATGTTAAGCAATCTCCTATTCTTAGTCCCATTTGACAGACCAGGTGACTGAGGCTCAAGGGAACGTAACCAACTGGACGGCAGGCAGGAACCTAGAGCGGGGCTTTCTGGCTCCTCCAAGCCTCTCCTGCTCTAGCTCGGCCGAGCCCCGGCTGACCACTCCGGCACCTCCTCCCAGGGAACCACTGACGACCACTCGAGAGCACTTACTTGTGCCTGAAAGCGGAAACAAAGGAGCAATACTGGCAGCTGTACTTGTCCTCGCGGGTAAACATGGCCAGGGCCAGATGGCTCCTCTCATGAGAACGCAGCCCCTGCATGGACATCAGGACTCTGTCACATTGACTACAATGGTATCCCCCCGGCCGGGTTTCATCCTCCAACATTCCATCAAGCAAGCAGTGTTCACCATCCACCCGGTCCACGAGGGCGCCAGCATCTTTGGCTGCTTCCAATCCATCCAGGAACAAGTGGGAGGGGTCTTCGGCCTCCTGCTAAGAGAACCACACACACACACACGCCCCACCAACAAAATAAATATCCATCATCATCGTCTCCAGCTCTCCTCTCCCTTCATTCTCCCAAACTCCTCAGGGCTTCCTGGGAAAGCTTCCTCCCCTGCCTCTCCGGCTCCCCCTAGAGGGAGGGCAAACCCGACTGCCACTCTTCATGCAGTGCTGGTGATCTGAGGACACGGTTGCTACTGCCCGGGAAGCACGAGAGACGGGCTCTCCCAAGTGTGAAGGCAGTTCACTCACTCATCTCCCATCTTAAAAAGAACAAACCGCAATCCCACTTGAGCTGACAGAAAGCAGGGTTAGGGTTATGGCTCAGAGAAAAGAAAGGAAGGAAGAAAGGAGGGGGAAAAAGCAGCGTAGTCTGGGCAGCTAGGAGCTGTGGGCCGTCCTTAGAAGTGAAGGAGAGGGCAGGATCCCGCCCTTTGCCATCCGTGCTCACCCCCACCCTGCGGAAGGGGACTTCACCCACTGACCGAAGGCTGCCGTATGATCCACTGAAACAAATTAAGGAGCAGCCCGGTTCTAAGTCACTCATGTTTGGAGGGGACTCCTTGGGTTATTTACACACGAAGAGCTGCTCTGCCTCCCTCGAGTGAGCCCAGGAAACAAGCCTGGGACACACCACGGTGGCGTGGAAGAAGCTGACCGCCGCCACCCCTGGGCGCCTCCATTCTGCTGACAGCCAGAGGGCTTCAGTCTTCAGTGAAGAAAAGCAGAGACTTTACGTCCATGCTACGTGGGCAAAATAGGACACAAGATGAAGAAGGGCAGATGACAAAAATATATTCACGTATCTAGAGACAAAGAGCAGAGCCCTGAACTAACTAACTTCTCTGCTCAAAAATATGTGCTCGGCCATGTCCCGGAAGGCACGGGTGGCGGCGTGGTTCCCAAAACAGGGGCTGCTCTTTAGGATTACACGGTTCCAAACAGGCGGCCTAGTAGAGGTCAGGGGGGAAGAGGGGGAGGCACTGGCCAGTGACAAACCGGGAAAGGCAACAAAGGAGACAAACCAGGTCAAGGGGTTCTCGGGGCCGGCTGTGACTTGGAGGCGTTTAGTTTTAGACTTCACATTTCTTACACTCCTCAGAAGACCCAGGATAAGAAGTAAAGGATTCTCCTGGGCTCTCTGCACCGTCAGCCAGATGAGAACAGTTAAGAAGTCAGGCAGTGGGAGGAGCAGAAGATGATGGGAACAGGACCCACTTGATTCCTTTCAAGAGCTCGGGCAACTTGGAAGAGCAAACACCTAACGGCACTAAATGCAGAACAGAAGGGCGACCCAAAGCCTCCTGTACCGAGAGGCCCGGATCTTCTGTTTCCACCAAACTATCCGCGTGGAAGGGAACCAGATCGAAACGCGACCAGGTGGAGACACGTAAGATGAAGAAGGTCCAACCTGCAAAAAAATCAAAACAAGCCAGACCGATCCAAGCACAGCTCAGGAATGCCCACGTTCTGGGCCGCCCTTTCCTGAGCTGCTCCGAGCAATGGGGTTAATAAGTAACTCGAACGGCTCACACACGAGAACGCTCATCCAGACCGCCCCCCCCCCACCCCCCCGCCCGCGGTCCTCACCTTCACAGCGGCGGACACGGCCGGGACGCTGCCGTACTGGACGTGCTTCCGGAGATGGTTGCAGATGGCTCGGAGCGTCGGGTGCACTTCCACACAGAATTTACACTTGTAGCCCACCACCTTCCTCTCCTTGATCTTTGGCACCTCTTCTAAGTGACCAAAAGGCTGGTAAAATACAGTGGTAGCCATCAGTACTCTGAGCCCTCCCTCAAATGCCGGCATTTATCTCTCGTAGCTTACTAGCAGATTTTATTTCAAAGCAGATTAGCAGGTTAAAAACCAAGGGAGAAATATGTGAGTATTTTTACATAACGAATTCGTCAGAGTCGTGGCACGCTGCCTACTATGCAAAGTCTCCGGAACCCAAATACGTTACAGCTTGTGAGTAGAGAAGATTTCTGTGGAGAAGCCTCATCGTCACTGCCACAGGTTATCTGCTTTTGAAACCAATTTCAACTACGCAGGTGAAACGTTGCATAGTTACGCCATTAGTGAACTTCTTGACCAAAACAAACAAACAGGCAAAAATCTACTCCTGGAGATGTTAGGTTCATGTAGCAGACACCGCAGACCAAGGCATGGCTGAGAGGTGCTAGGGACACCAAGAGACGGCCCACGGCTGCCTCAGAGAGCGAGCGTTGTCGTGTAACTAGGCCTCAGATAAGGCTACTTGGCAGAAGGAAATACAGAGAAACCACCCCAACCCTCCCCTGGGGAGCCTGGGGAGGGGTGGCAGGGAGGGGAACAGGCCGTGGAGAAGGGTGAGCACAGAATGGGGGATAATCAGGCTCGAAATGTTTAATTGACTTATTGAGCTCTCTGGCAAGCTAAGTCACTAGGAAGCCTGTAGCAGTCTGGCTGGCAACGAAGAAGTGCATGTGGGCACCAGTGATGAGAGGCCTCCTGGGGGAAGGGAAATCAAAACATATCCTTACCCTCTCTTGTTTGAAATCTGCAAAAGCACCATCTGCATATTTCTGCTTGCTCAAAAGCTGTTTCCTCCTCTCCTGACGTTTGGCACGCTTCTGGAATTCCTCATTGTGAATGTTCAAGTGTGAGGTCAGCTCCGCTGTGCTTTGCAGTTTGCTATCACAGTGCTTACACTGGTAGGCGGGGCTCTGCAGGCGGGGGCCGCTGCCCAGAATGACGAAGTCCCTCTTCAGGTCCCGGCTGTGGTGGTCAGTGTAATGCATACACAGCAGCTCCGCCGTGCTGAAGGACAGCTTGAAGCACTTGACGCAGCGGAACGGGAGCCACTCGATCTCCTGGGCTTCGCCTCCCTCCACCTCGGCTTTCTCGAAGCTGCCTCTCTCCTCCTCTTCCATCAGCAGCGGCTTCTCGTGCTCGTCGGCATAGACGGCGGTGAAGTAGCCGCCCAGCTTGCTGGCGTGCTGCTTCTTAGGGAACACCCCCGGGTGGCGCTTCATGTAATGGGACACGATGCCCTTCTTGCTGAAGGACTGGAAGGAGCACAGGGAGCACTTCTTCTTCTCCACAGCCCGCCGGAGCTCTTCGCTGAGCTGCGGGGAGTCGTCCTTGGGCGGAGACGGGATGATCACCTTGTTGGGCTTGTCGCTGATGGTCCTCGAGGCTGCCAGGCAGTGGGTGTAGTAGGCGTCGATGTCGTGGCGCTTCTGATAGTGCGCCGCCAGCCCTTTGCGGATGGGGTTGGTGTATGCACACAGGGCGCACTTGAAGAGGTTGTTCTTGCCCTCCGGCTGGGCTCGCACGTTGTTGTGCTTGATGCGGTAGTGCCTGGCGATGCCCTTCCTCGTGGAGCAGAAGTACTTGCACAGCTGGCACCGGAACACCGTGTGGGAGACCAGGTGCGAGGTAGAGAAGTGAGACGTGGACACAGGATCCTCTCCCACCTCCTCCTCGGTGACCGACACCTGGGAAGGGCTCACCTCAGTGGTCATCTCGGGCTCGAGGGAGACTGGCAGCTTCGGGGGCGACTGGGAAAACACATCAAATTCAGGCTGATTGTGATACTTCTCGTAGTGGATTTTGAGCTTCTCCAAGGTGCCATGCGTGTACGGACACAGTTTGCAGCGGTAGGCGCCGTAGCCTTGCTTGAAGATCCTGCTTGTCTCCTCCACGTCGTTCTGGGTGATGTCAGCGGACTGCTCCACGTCGTGCACGAAGTCCTCGGCGGTCACCTTGATGGCCGGGTGTCGCTTCTGGTAGTGGGTCAGGACGCCGTGGATGCGGGTGTTGATGTACGGGCAATGCCTGCATTTGTAGACGGCGCCCGGGTTGATGTCGATGTCCTGGGCAAAGTCGGCAGCCTTCACCTTCATGCCGGGGTGCTTCTTCCCGTAGTGGGTAAGGAGGCCATGCAGGTTGTTATACTCGGACTGGCACACCGTGCACTGGTACGGGGTGGACGATATGGCGGGGTTGGCCGAAGCCAACTGGATGCTTTTCTCCGGGGAAAGCCTGGCGTCCTCTGGGCATTCGGTGTCCTGCTCGGGGAGCGGAGCGGGCATACTGTTTTCACAATTCATGGGGCCCACCAGCTCTTCGGAAGGAGGGATGGGGTTCTCGATGGCATCTTTCTCCTTGATGATATCTAGCAGCACCGACTCATCACCGTTCATGGCCCAGGGATGGAACGCTTGGTAGTGATTGGTGATGTCCCAGATGGACATGGCCTCGAAAACACAGTCTCGGCATCTGTACGTTTTGGCTTCGGCAGGCATCGTGAGAGAGGGAGGGGATGGGTCGGGCCCAGCCCAGAGTTTGGTAGCCATGTAAGTATAGTCAACGTAGTGTTCTGGATGCCTCCTTTGGTAATGTAGAAGCAAACCGCTGGGCTCTGTGTGGGAATAGATGCACCACTCGCAGTGGTAGCCAGCTTCTATCGAGCCGTCTAGAAATGCCCACCGCATGATGGAGGTGACTGTGGCCTTCAGGGCAGGGTGATCTTTCTTGATATGCTTCCTCAGTGCATAGAAGTAGGGGGAGGTATACGAACACTGCCTACATTTGAGCGCTCGCAGTTTGGTTTTGTCCCGCTCCACGGCAGAGGGGGCGACAAGCACACAGCTGGCAGTCTTCTTCTGGTTGCGGTCACAGAGGCTTCGGATGGTGGCCGTGTGTTGCCGGATCACGTCTGCATTGGCCTTGAAGTCTCGGTGCTTCTTCTGATAGTGAATGAGTACACCTTTGACCGTCCGGTTCCCGTAATCACAGTGCTGGCAAAAGAACATCTCATTCTCCACAGGAGGGCCATCTCTCTCAGAGCTGCTTCGGTTCAGCTGTTGCATGGGGGCGGGTGGCCGAGGGGAGCCTTGGGGCCCCTCGGACCCTCTCATCATTGCAGCTGTGGGAGGAGCCTGTCTGATATATTTGGCAGTAACCTTTATTTCTGGGTGTCTTTTCTGGTAGTGGACAAGCACTCCCACAACTGACCGATTGCTGTAGGAACAGTGTTTGCAGTAGTAAAGCTCAGTACTGAGGTCTGGTGGCGGGGGTTGTGGGGGGGGTGGGGAACCCATGGTGGACATTTTGGGAGACATTGGAGCACCCACCTCAAATGATAATTGAGAAAGGGCAGAGCCCCTGTCCACAGACACCATTCGCATGGTTTTCTGGATCCTAAAGTAGGAAGCCTTTTCTTCAGGGTGTTTCTTCTGATAATGAACCAAGACAGAATGCATGTTGGGGCTTGCGAACGAGCAAACGTCACAATCGTAAACGACAACAGTGTTAACTGAGGGGTCCTTCTGATTTTCACATTCTGGAGTAAAGGTCTTTGAAGGAGTGCTTTTATTAAACGTCGCTGGCAGACCGCCACCGCGAGCCACGGGAGTGGAAGTCGCCATGCTCTTGGGGGCCGAATTCAGAATCTCCCTCAGCGTCTGGGATTCCGTATTCAGCCCTTCCTGCTGCTCCACGACGTAGCTGGAGAATATCATCGCGTTGTTAATCTTCACCGTGGGATGCATTCTTTGGTAATGCGGCATCAGGCTTCTGACATTCGGGCTCGTGTAGGAACAAAACCGACACCGGTAGATCAGGTCCGAATGGTCGAAGTTGAGTACGTTCATGGCTTCTGGGTGGTGTTCGCCGTAATGCTGCTGCAGGTCTTCAAAGTTGGTGTAATCGATGTAGCATTCCAGGCACCTGTATACCGCACTGTGGTCATTGGGGTCCAGGATGTACCTAAAGCTGAATTTAATGTACGGGTGCATTCGCTGGTAGTGGGTGCTGACGCTCCGGGCAGATTTGTTGTTAAAGTCACAGTGTTTGCAATAGTAAAGCCTTCCAGAGTCACCAAAGTCTGTGTTCTCGCTACTGTGCTCTGCTCCATAGATGGGAGTCTGGGTGTTCAGCAGAGCCGCGCTGGAAACCTGGTGATCTTTCATGTTTGTGGAGGAGCCGTAGTAATCCTCTTCGTCTTCGGAGAGGGTGAGCTCAATCTCCGCGCCATTGGTGGCGTTGTAATCGTGGGTGATGCTTCTGAAGTTGGGCTCCTTCTGGGGCTCCCCGGCATCCCTCACCCAAATCTGCTGGGCCGAGAAGGAAGGGGCCACCTCCAGGACTGGCTCCGCCGGCTCCTCCTCCCTGTCCAGCTCCACCTCTATCTCCACTTCATTGTCTTCATCTTCCTCCTCGTCATCCTCCACGTTGATCACCGTGTCCTCCTGCTGTTTCGTTTGGTTAATCTTGCTCTGCAGGTTGCTGGCTATCTCATCAATCCTGGTTCTCTTCTTCACGGGCGATAAGTCGAGGGGAAAGTCATTGGCGAGCTTCCTGGAGGCCTTAGCTACAAAATTGTTCTTGGAGGACAACCCAAGAATTGAGGTCTGACTTTTCTTCACAGTGTTGCTGGAAGAGGGGTGGCTGTCTGTCTCGCTTTCCAGTGGCAGGCTTGAGGGCTGCCCCTCGAATTTTGGCAAGTTGTCGCAGAACGAGTGTTTGTGCTGCTGATGGACTCGCAGCCCTTTCAGAGTCGTGGTGGAGTAACTGCACATGGTGCACTTGTAAGGGTGCAGGGGCGGGGCTGGCACGGGCGGCTGCGGCTGCTGCGGCGGCGGGGGCTGCGGCGGGGGCTGCGGCGGCCCCGGGTGTGGCGGCTGGAGCTGCGGCGGCTGCGGCTGGGACGGGGGCGGTGGCGGTGGCGGTGGCGGCGGCGGCGGCGGCTGTTGCTGCTGCAAGGGATCCAACAGGACCCCCGACTTCCTCCCGTTGACGCTCGAGCTCTCGTAAGACACGACACCTTCGTTCAGCGAAGAAGAAATGCTCTCGCTCTGGGAATTCACAGCATCCCAATCTGACGTTGTACCCGTGTGACACTGTTTGTGAGCCCCGAGTTTTAATGAGCTCTTGCAAGTAAACGGACATTCGTCACATTTGTAGACGGCGGTCTTTCCGGACAAGTGAATGTTTTCTATGTGACGGGAGATGCTGCGTCGATGCATAGTGAGGAAGGGACAAAAGGGACACTGGAACCTGTTCATGAACCTTCTGAACGGAATCCCCTTGGTCTCCAACAATTTGTTGCCATCTGAGCCCATCAGCTGGTCCGCAGACATGCCGGAAGTCTGGTGATCCATGGCGTTTAAGCCATTCTCGCTGTCTATTTCGTTCAGCTCTTCGTCCGAACTGGAGTCATTCAGCATGCTGTTCGTTTCCAGGTCGGCCGAGGAATTGGTCATATCAGCCATTCCATAACGCGATCTCTCCGCCAAGTTAACCAGGCCAGAGTTGTGAGGGGACTTCGGCTTCATCTGTGGGTAAGACACGGGTGAAAACTTGGAAGCAGACGAGGAATTGGGTCTCATGATGGAGTTACTGATGGAGCCCCGGAAGTTGGAGATGTTAGCGCTGGGCATGTCCCGGCTTGCAGCGTTCATGGACAGATAGGTGGAATTGGAAGTGGGGCTGGGGGCGCTTTTGTTCGGCACGTCGGAGAGGTTAGTCCCTTCTTGCTGCTGTCGGAGGCTGGAGAGGATCTTGACCATACTGCGATGCTTCTTCATCATGTGGTCACACCAGCGTTCCCGGCGCGGGGTCTGGTAGCTGCACCACTCACAGCAGAAGTTGCCTCGAGACTTGGTCAGAGGCTTGACCATGGACTCCAAGATGCTGCGCTCCACGACCTCCGCCGGCAGTTCCTTGCAGGGGTCCTGCAGGGCCACGGGCGGGACCACAGGGTCTGGCATTGGAGCAGGGGAAGGGAGGGGAGCCGCAGTCTCCTTCAAGTTGTTTTTGTGATACATCTTCTGATGCTTAATTATTCTTGCCCTCCTTGGTGACTTGTATGTGCAAAACTGGCAAGAGAAGACCTTTCCAAATCCCTCGTGCATCATGATATTATAATTTAAGGATCCTGGAACAGGGGGTCCTGCCGCGCTCCCTTCAGCTTGGGCTCCGTGGACCTTCCTTGTGTGTTCGATGAGGAGGTTTTTGGACCTGAAGTAGCGGACGCAGAACTTGCATTGAAAAAACTTGTTTGTTGGTTTGGGATTAGGGGCAATATGCTGACCGTAATATCCTGGACTGTGGCCATAGTAGCTTCCGGTCCCCAGTGCGGTTGCATTTTGACCTAGAGAGAAAGCAGAAGGTAAATGAGAACAGAGAAGCAAACAGAAGAGAATTAAGAAATTCCATCATGCAAATCAATTTTTCTTTCCAGTTATTCTTCATTAATAAACATCACATTCAAAAGGCCTAACATCTCGAGATGAGGCCCTGAAGGGTATTAACGAAGCACTGATGAACACAGACATATTGCTTCGCACAGATAAGGATGCAGTGTTTGGCTGTAGGAACAATACTCACCTCATCGCCATTAATGTGTCCTCTAGCTATAAAAATACAAGTTCCACATGCTGCAATATTCATTCTAGAATTTTACCAGCCACTCTCTTGTCCCCCAAATTGAAAGGGAACTAAGAAACATAAGGAAGCTGAGAGGACAACAACTTAGGAGGCCCCAGGAGGGAAACATGTTGCTCAGACCACAAAAATGGCTCCCAAGGAGCAAGAAACTTTGACGAAGCCACACATATCCAGAACCGTGGCTACAGGCTAAAAATAGATGTGCGCCACGAAACAGATCAGAAATGCCGAGATTCTTAAAAGATGTACCTGATAAATCCTCTGCGATCGCAAATTCGTCCTTTATAGAAGAATACTCCACCTCTGTCTGATTACTGGCATTCATGGACCCGGATCGTGGCTCGTTCGCATTGTCTTCAGCAACATCGGTTGGCTGCAGAAATGCCGTGTGGACATCCTGAATGTGTGCCTTGAGATCTTCATAAGATGGGGCTCTGAAGTCACAGCCATCACACTGAAGCACCTCCATGATCTGGGCCTACCTTCTCACATTAGGAACCTGAGACAGAAGTCAGAACAAAGCCTCTTAAGAAATGCACTAATTGCATATCCCAAGTTGATGGGTCTACAAGTCCATTAACGGAAAAAATTCTAACATCGGCAGATTTCTGTTACTGAACTTTGCCAGTTGGAACACTGGCCAAAGACACACAACCAGAGATAATAGGGACAATGTCCTTGACTTTGTAACTTCAAAGAAGGGGGGAAATCCCAAATAAACATTTTCCAGTTTGATATAAATATATCTTCAAATGCCATTTGTCAAAGAAACCCTTAATGGTTTAAAAGTTTTAGTAGTTTCTGAATTTCTTGACTGAATTCAGATTTCTTGGTAAGCAGATACTGAGTTTGATTCTGGCTTAGACCCTTTTTTTTTTTTTTTTTTTTTAACTAGACCCTTCTCAGAAATAAAGAGGATTGTCTGTACAGAAGAAAGGACAAATTTCAATCTTCATTAGCTGTTTTAATATTCTAATACATTTCACCACCAAATGCTGAAACAGTATTGGGTCTTGGAATGGTGGTAGTGAGAGCTTTTACTATACTTTTTATCATTCAAATATCTTAACTGATATTGGGGTACACCTCTTTCCTCCCTTTCCCAAACAGTTTAGTCGTGTGTGTGTGTGTGTGTGTGTGTGTGTGTGTGTGTGTGTTTCATAAGCTAAATGGTTATTTTGCTTTTTACTACCTACCAATTATAACCTAACAGCCTCTCCAATCTAATTAGGTCATAAAATATTTCTCATGAGATTCTCAAACAACCAACTTTAGATGACAATCCAGTTTCTAGTTTAAAGTTGGTACCTTGGTACCTTGATTTACATTAAGGTAACAGACACAGTCTTGAAGAGGGGCTTCTAAGTCATAACTTTCTCTTTTCCCACTTCTCTCCTTCACAAACGTGAAGCGTACACTCACACGTGAAAAGCTGTGAGCCTGATGTAGAATCAAGCCAAACTTGCCCGGCTCCCTTCATTCTGTTATTCACTGCGTGACTGAAAGACATAGATGGCTTCACATTAACTCAATGGAAAGGCTCCCCATTAAGAAGTTAAAAATGTATCAGAAGGTGCTGTCTGTCCTATCTTAATATATATCTTGAGTTGAGATACCCAGTTATTATCTTAATCGGTGCGTTAACTTCATTGAGCTCACCACAAACTCTACTGAGTCACTGTAATCTAGAACCAGATGTCCAAGAACTAAAGCTGTAGCCAAATCTTTCTATACTTTTATTGTACAGCAAGCTTCTATCCTTTTCTGGCAAAAGGTAAATTGTTTCTGCAGGAGGAACAAAGTCTAGTAATATGTCAACGTGGAGAAAGGAGCCATCGCGGGCAGATTTTCTATGAAAGAATGCTCCTGCTGATAGCCTGCTAAAATAACTTCTGGCAAGTCGAGCTCTGGACAGACTGAGCTTGCAGAGTGAGACACAGATATTTACCTCCTCTTCTTTCACCCAGCAATTTATCCTTTTTCAATAAACACTGAACTGTGCACCAGAGTCTTTTCAGCTAACTAAGTCTCAATATTCCAGATACACAAGCTTTTATGCCTAAGCACCAACCCAAATTGTGTGGAAGAGGTTGCTATCAGCTCTGGATCAAATTACAGCAGTCACTGAGGCCCCACCCCACTTCTCCTTTCGCACAGTCCATTAGACCTGAAAACAAATTTTTCCATGGTGCAGACGACTCCTGCATTTAGAACACTTCACAGAAAAAAGCAGATCATCCAGTGTGCACTCCCCATCCCCCAAGCCTAGCCCTTTCATCTCAGCCAAACAAGCCACAGCTCTGCTGAATGTGTTTATCACACTTTCAAGAGATATGAGCTTCTGCGTCACTGAAGCTCTAAGACTCACTAAGCTGCCCTAGTCCTCTGAGCTTTAAGGAGCAGCCATTTTAGCTCAGAGCTTCTCCTCCGTGCACAACATGGCTTCTCTGGGATTCTGCTAGGCTGACAATCAGAAATGAGCAGTAGAAGAACAGGCTGGGCTCCTCCTATGCTCTTCTCCTCCCAACAAAGAATGAACTGTTTTCATTGCTTTCCGAAAGGCAGCACCTTTCTCCTCCTCAAATGTCATTCACCAAGATCTCCGAAGGTTCTTTTATCCCATGATTGATAAGCTTGTTCGTTAGTCCCAGCAGAGCACTGGTAATTGCAGGACGATAGCCTGGACCAGACCCTGTTCTACAGCAGGATTTGGGGGTGGGCTGGGGGGACCTCCAGAATGCTTTGGCTTCTTGTGAGTCGTCCTTCCACACACAGAAGACATACCATCCGACTCTGCTTGCCAGATTCCAAAGTCTAATGACCTTTGTTAATCACCAGCCAGTCTGTCTGCATCAGCAGACCCTGCCAACAGACACACCCTTCAACACAAAGGCTGTAGCTATTCCTTTTAAAAGAGGTTCTCTGAAAGCTCCATTGTGTAGCCCGAGAGGAAAACAAAATCTCTTCCCTTCAAAACTTCGAGCCTTTAGAAATAATGCAACAAAAGGCTTTCTGCTGGGTGTCTTTTGGAAATTTTGAGCCTGGTTTGCACAACATCAACAAAAATTCTGGTCCTGCACAAGGAAAGGAGGGCACCTTCAGCATTAAGTCATCCACCTGGAGATGAAATTCATCTCTCTGTGCCATTCTCTAATATCTTGGTGTCTTCTGAAGCTGTTATCAAGGATTCTAACTTCGCTGGATGCAAACACAAACCAACAGCCTCCTTGTTCTGCTACAAAGGAGATTAAAGGGTTAGGAGATCAGAAAAAAAAAAAAAAAAAACCCACTGATTTGGAAAAAGAAGAGATGATGAAAGTGATTTCCTAATGGGTTCTAGCTTTAATGTTGTTGCAGTCTCTACCTCAAAAATAGCTCAGAGCCTTAGAAGAGGTTAATCTCCAGGCTGCCGAGAGAACCAGCGTCAGGTGCAGCTGAATGGCCTTCAATCTGATGTCTGTACCATGCACGGAAATGAGGACGGAGCCTCCTTTGAAAGCCATTTTCCCTTTGTGTACACATTTCTCCTGAAGACGCTGACAGAAGAAGAAAACAGAAATTTCCAACAGGGCCTAAACAATCAAAAGAAACAGAAACTTGATGTGCTTACAAGACGGAGGGCTTGCACACTTGCAAGAAGTGAGAGGAGGAGGAGAAGAAGGGAATGGCGGAGGCTCAGAGACAAAGAAAGCCGGACCTGAGGATGACCCATCCATCAACCAGACTACGTTTTCGCAGCAGATGGCAATCCTCTGAGAAACCAACAACAAGGAAGAGATGAGACGCAAGCCCTGCATATCTGCCTGTTACATCCACCCAGCAAGAGGAACAATCCTGAAACACTAAACTAGACACTAGACACTGATCTGCTACAAGATGATGATATAAAGCTAAAAGCCTTGATCTCCTACCTACTTACTTCATTTAAAAACACGGTCATAACGAGATTAGGAATCCTTTTTTTTTTCTCTCATTGACCCAATCAGCCAAAGCAAAAGCAAAAGAGGAAGCTTCAGAGCTAACTAAAAAGAAATGCCATTTCAGAAGGTCCTGGGGTGAATCTACAGATCAAACAGACCCCTCCATCTCCTGCCCCCAATGCAGGATTTCCAGGCCCCTCAAAGTCAAACAGGCGTCGATGACTAGACTCTGAACACCACCTGCGATGAAACCTGCTTGGTGAATATGGATTCATTCTCGAATAACCTAGTGCCTAAAGTGATGAGTCCTCCCAACACGCACAAATCCCCTAGGCCATTCTAACGACTCATTACTCCTCAGTACTACTTATCATCAGGGATTGGTTTTGTCCATTTACATTTCTAGTTTGAGGATTTCAAAAGGTGGGGTTTGGACAAGAAGCCCCAAATCTTATTTTCCATATCTGATAAACTCTTGAAGACATATTTAAAGAAACCCCAGAGATCTTGTTCAGGATTTGGAATACACACGCAAGAATGGGGCGAGGGCGATGATGGACGCAGGCTGCTCCACCATTTACACTGCCTGTCCACCCACTTTCTGTGCTCAGAACCCCAGGAATCCATCATGCCTCCGTGAAGGTGAAAGGGTACAATCCATAGCCTCATCGCGTGTCCTTCCAGCTCACAGCCCACACATACCTGGAGAGGGGGAGGCACCTTTGATGGCTCACAGTGTTCTCCCAACCCCGGCCACCATCAACCCTCGTCCAGGGCGGTTTGGCGAACACTGTTCCCTAGGCCTGCATGGCCCAGGAGCATAAACATGGTCTTCAAGTCAAAGTCCCAACTGTCTCCAGGAAGCACCCAACTTAATATGTGCAGGCCTTGCCTGGATCAAACCTGTTCTCTGACTGAAGAACTGTAGACCAGAAATAAAGCTGCGAGGCACCACAGCCACGGGATTCAGCAGCAACTAATTATAGCCTTCAAAGCCTTTGAGAAATAGAACCAGAAACACCATAAGGTGCTTTTCCTCTGTCCACTCCAGAAACCTAGTTTCATTTATAAGGCACTGAGCTCCCCAGTTCTCTGGAATCACAAGCCTGATGAAAGGTTTTGGTTAGCACCTGTTGTTTGCGCTTCTCTTACTTTCCAATGAATGGAAAAACCAATTAGCCAAGGACTGGTAGTGGAATGCATAAACTCTGGAACAGTTCAGCTAGAAAAACAGAAACATCGAGAACCTAAAGATCATTCTACAAATGTATCTGCAGATCGGAAACGGCTGATCCGATGAGGTCAAGGAGCTGTGGGGTGTGTCAGGGCGTTAACATTTCTAATTATGAGCCCCGACACTACCATGGTTTGGGAGGAAGGAAGGATTTTCATGCTTAGGATGAAAAATGGGGGAAACCATTAACTCATCCACTTGTGCATGTGGGCTGCTGTTCTTGAAACAAGGGGTATTCTACATCACTACCATCATTTATCTTTGTAGTGGTGAAGTGGGAGTTCTAGGAATTTAAAAATCATTTAAAGCACCTTTCCATACAGGACTGGACTGAGACACTGAGGTAAAACTTCGTTTCAGAACAGAGAACAGTAGTGATAGTATCGAACTGACAAATGCAAATATGGAATGCCTCTCTCTCTGTATATATGTGTTGTGTGTGTGATAATTAATTTTGCTGATTTAATCTGATCTCAGATATGGGCATGTGCACTCCAAATTTAACAGGGACTCTGTCTATTAGAGCAGAATCAGCACCTTCCGAATAAGTCCAAATGATTTATATACTCCTCCCATGTTGCAGATAAGCCCACACAAAACCAACAAAGAACTTCTGACAACAAGCTACCTCCATTGATCCCACAGCATTCGGTACTACTATAGACCCTGGCTCGCCATGTGGTGTCTTCAAATGTCCTATCAAATGTTTATACTGTTTGCTACATGATCTAAGCAGTTCTGTGTACTCTTGGCAATTCACCACACTAATGAAAGGTTTAACATATCAGGGAGGATAAATAATTAAGGAATTCAGAAGGGAGACACAGCTGTTCTTCAAAACCAAATTTTCAGAAGAGAAAGGATTAATTTGCAATCACATATGTAACCCCCAATATGAGACTGAATTTAAATAGCAGCAGAGAAATACCAGGAGACCCTGAGCCCTGCCAATGCACGTAGCCTCTGTTCCGTGTGGTCAGCCTGGTCCATCTGTGGGCCTCGTACAGGAGCACAGGTCTGAAGCAGGCAATCTGCAGATGAATAACCCACTCACTCTCTGGCCCGCGATGGTACTTTTCAGGTTATCTCTTGCTTTAGCTTTGTTCTGCGTGAAGTTTGCAAGTATTACCGAACACGTTGAGTAATATTTCATACCAGACACCTTTGGGATCATCATTCAAATGACATGAGCATCCAGGGATATAATCTAAGGGACTAAAAAACTGTCAGATATGTAAATAAGAAGTAATTCTGGCTGAGTGACCTGTTATGAAAGCAGGTAGTGAGTGTCTAACACAGAAAGAGATAGTACATACCTTCTGGAGAATTCATGCATTCCTTTGCAATGATATAAGGCTAATTGAGGCCAACAGGCCAATCGGCAGCCTGCCAGCTCTCCTGTCCTTAGAAAAGGAAGCGTGTGATTTGAACAAGGAGATAAAAGTGGAGAGAAGGGACTAGAAAAGAAAGGGAGGAAGCAGGGTGGTATCTCAGTAGCTTTAGACTTCATTGTCTGTGAAGGGGAGCCTGCAGTTCACTAGATAACTCTAATTCTGAGAAGCGTCCTGACAATATTCTCCTTGAGAAACAAAACAAACCAAGACGCCTCCTCACACTGAAATTCTCAAAATGCAACCGTGACAAACGCGATCCCAGCTCATCTTGTTCTTTCAAATGACGGAAAGCCATTCTGGCTGTTGAATGAATTCTCTGAAATGTCATGGGCCCGTCAGGAAGTTCTTTGGAAACTTTGAAGCCATTCTTGCCCTGGCTTTGAGAACAAGAGATAACGGATTTCTCTCCCGGAGAGCCAATCCTCACCCAAACGGCAGAGACAGAAAATCACGGTGTTCCTTTATAGACTCTTCAGAACGCTGGCTGGGATTCTACAGACACTTTTCACACTACGAGAACTCTCATTATAAAAATTGTAAAATTAAAGGGAAGTTGCAGATACGCTGCTGGGTCTTCATTACAGAACTGATTAAGACGCAGAGTAAGCAGAAGCTGCTTACGCTGAGTAAAACTCATCCTGCGCGTCAGGAAGCACCAACCCATATATCGAGTACCTCCTCTGTGGGTTTGAAAGCTTGACTGACCTCAGGCGTTGGGCAGGTCTTCATGGCCATGACTGTTTCTGGCACAGAAGGCTGGCCAACCACCCAAAGTCTAAATTCCACAGTGTCAGTGAACGGATCTAGAAACCATTTTAACAATTTACCTTATACTTACTCTATTACCACTCAGAGAAAAACAAAACAAAACCAAAAACTGGTGTATGGCTGTTGACTTGTGGAGGGCAGAAGAAAGCTTTGCTGCAAGAACTCTTTTATTTGGGGAAAAGCCCACAAGAATCCCAATCTAATGCCTCAGAGACTTGTATGTTGCCTTATGTACATGGTTTGCTTAGGAAATTCAGAGCAGTCACTTCTTTAACATGAGAATTTGTCCAAGTTTGCTCATACCAGTGGCACACAAGGGCCAGATCGAAACACTGTAATTTCTTATAGCTGACAAAACTGACTATACAAGCCGGACACTTGGGTCGCTCTGTCTTTCTCCAAACCCTGGTGCCTGATCTAACTACCCCACCAGGATGAAAGCCCTAAGCAGACTGCTTTCTAGAAAGGTAAACAATGGCTGGGCTTGTGTGGATCATGAACACTTCCAGATCCTCCTACCCAAGGACACTGTGAGCTGCCTTCCCCCCCACCAACCTCCACCCATAGCAGAAGCTATCAGAGGCTGCTGTCCTTCCTCCTTACTACACTAACCAAATGGCCCATTCATATTCACTGGCTGTTCCAACAAATTAATAGAATCTTATAATAGGAAACATACAGTATGTGTTTATGTATAGAACTGGCAAGTACCCAGGAATAAGTAATTTTTTTAAAATGATAGGCAAGTAATTTCTTTTCCCTTGCAATCTCTAATCTACTTTCAACAAGTTTACTCCTAAAAATCATGACACCCCCGCCGCCCAAGAACTTCTAAACAGAAAGTTAAGACATTTGTTTGCCAACCCAAGAGAAGGATTTATCACCGTGTGAAAACACAAGAGTGTGCCAGTACTCAGCCAAGCCCCACATTCCGTCAACCCTTAATAATCTCATTTTTGCCCCCCAAATTTAGTAAGTAATAAAGTAAGTTTTTCAGCTTACCTACTATTGGGCTGCTCTAAAAAAAAATGCTAATGATACAGAAATACCTATCCAGCAGGTAAAAGAATTTGTTTCCAGCAGGTGTGAGAACTCTGCCTGCCACCTTCACCTTACACAAGTCTTTCAAAGCCTTTACTTGGGCATTTTGCTAAATGAATAAATTAGATTATACAAAAAGGGAGTGTTTTATAAATTTTCCTTCTCATCTCTGAAAGACTTTTTTCTGACTTAATTCACTCCTTTACTTTTATTACTATTCACAGAAAATAAATGTCCAGTTTTGTACAGCTGACTCTCATCACTGAAGTTCTACCTTCCGCATTCGCTGACAACTCTAACATTTGTCTACCTAACCAGTGACCCCCATGAAATCGAGACCCCTCTCCACCACCCTCACCACACGTACTTTCTCTCTATCACATTCCACTGCTTTATTTCCTTCACTGTTGATGTGATTAACTGTTTGTGGCCTGTCTCCCTCCTCTAGAACATAAGCACCCTGGGAGCAAGTCCATGCCTGTCTATTCATATTGGTATCTTCAGCACTGGGGACAGTTCATATAATGGATACAACAAATGTGTTGAATGAATGAAAGAATCAGCAATTCTGAAGGATAAGATCCCAATAAAACATTAAAAGATCGGTCATGAAATAACTCTCATTCTTTTACTAACTCCATGTTATCACAGAGGAGCGGTGGTCCCTGCCAGGGACAATCCTGCCTCCCTCCCCCACTCTACCACCACCATCAAAACCCCAGTCCAAGGGTATTTGGCAGTATCTAAAGACATTTTTGGTTCTCACAGCTGGAGGGTGGGGTGCTACTGGCATCTAATGGGTAGAGGCCAAGGACAGTCCCCACCACAAAGAATGATCTGGTCCAAAATGTCACTAGTGGAGAAGTTGGAAACCTTATGATAAGAGGTCTGTGTGTTATTTTCAGTCTTTGAATATAATTCACCTGCCTTTGTAATCCTTCCATGGGGTCCTGATTGGAGACTCCCTGAACAAGATAATCAGCAAATTCTCTTCCAGCTCAAAGATTTTATGATTCTATGGTTCTAAATGGCCTAGGTAGCCTTCAGGTCATAGATCACGAGTTTTCAGTTTTATTTTTTTCTGATTTGGGTATTTTACCAAAGATTTTTCAAGAAAAATGTATGATTAAGGTGAGTGGGGGCGGGGGGTTGCCTGGGTGGGTTAGTCAATTGAGCATCCAGCTTCAGCTCAGGTCATGATCTTAGAGTTCTTGAGTTTGAGCCCCGCATCGGGCTTGCTACTGTCAGCCCGGAGCCCACTTCTGGTCTTCTGTCCCCTTCTCTTTCTGCTCCTCCCCTACTCATGTTCTCACTCGCTCTCTCTTTCTCCCCCGCTTCTCAAAAATAAACATTTAAAAAAAAAAAAAACTTTCTTTAGTGATAAGGCCCTTGCACTGTTGACAATCCCATGAACTTCTAGGGTAAGGGGTCAATGTCATTAAACATGGTCAAATTCTATACTTAACATGTGGCCTGCAACTAAAACTTCTGTGGAAAATACGATGCACATTTTCTTCTCTTTAATATGTAAAATTATCTTCTTTCAAAGTGATGGGGTCCCAGCCTAGTCAAAATCACTCTTCAGAGGACAAGTAATGTGTTCCTTTGGTTCTTATACCCCAAGAGCCCAGCACAGGTCTGGCTGGTCCTGATGAAATTTGTGGTACACGTACATGTATACATGCTTCTTCCCAGGAGAAGATTAGCCAGCAGTACCAAGTGATAACTAAATGTTTAGTAACCTAAGCAATCCCAGAGGTCCCCCCATGACCAGAAGAACAAAACTTTGAGCAATACAACATTTCCCCTCCACTCCAACTCATGAAGCTCAGGAGAAGCCACATCAAAACGATTAGCTGCCTACTGGGTACAAGGATGTCTAAGTCTTCCCTTGTCCCTGTATTTGAGTGAGTGACCATCTTCCTTTTCCTCTACATCGCTGGGGAGACTGCTCTGGCTGCATCATCCCACCCATATATTTATAACACTGTTAAGCTCCCCTGAACTGATGTGACACTTGGCATCATCACCTGGGGCTATTCTTGAGACTACTTGGTGGCCTTCCCTCCACCAAAAAAAACCCAAAAAACAAACAAACAAAAAAAACCTTTTAATTTTTGTTTGCAAAGATTCTAGAAAGCCTGAGGAAAAATTCTCCCCTATTGCTCAAAACTATATAAACATCTTCAGTGGAGGGAAGTAAAACAAAATTAGGAAGGAGCAGAATTTTCTCTCCTTTGCCTCCCTAAAAAATATTGAAACAATATATTTACTCATGCCTTCCTTAAGTCAAATCGAAAAATTCACTCTAAAAAGTTAATACCCTCCAGGCTCATAACGTCCACTAGAGAGGAGACCTTAAAGATGTTACGGTTCAACCTAGTCCAATGTCATCACTTTTTAGACAGGGAAACTGAGATCTCATGAAAAATAACCTGCCCAAGGCTTCAAGAGCACAAATTCTCGGAAGCCAGGGAAAAAAAATCTTTTGAATTCCATCATTTGAAAATTTGAGAAAATGCACTCTATAAATGTTATTCACTTGGTTCATAGCTACTCACACTTAATGTCCATGCCGTGCCCCATGTATTTTCACTAACGAGAGCCTTTATTCACTAGGGAGGCAGATTCCAGAATAACCTCCAGTGTTTCCTCGGTTCCGAACTCTACACTCAGGAGAGTAATTGAAAAGGTGCAAAATCCATCGTCTGCAGTTTGACTGTTCAAAGACCTTCTTAGGCATGCAAACAGTGTGTTCCTGCTTTGGAAACACATTTGGAAGACCGAAAGTTGCTGACAAAGGTATACACAGAAGAACAAGAGCTATAACACTGAATTATCTTTCTTCAGAATCCAACCTCGTGGAATCGGAACAGGGTTACGTAGTAGCTTTATGCCTGCCAAATCTACCCCATGAGGAACATGGTCTTGTTTCTTATGGAAAATGTGCACTGCCAACAAAGTCACCGAAGAGGCTGGCTGAATGAGTCTTAAGGGTATCTGGAAATATCAGGGTCAGTTCTTTTAAAACGGGAAGGAGAAGAACAGTCAGTCCGACAAATGCCTGGCAAGGAAGCCAGTCTTCTCATAGCACATCTAGTGTTTGGCTCGGGCCAATAATTCCAGGATGTTGTAGATATCGGATTTTACTTCCAGTTATATATTATATTCTGAAACCAACCACAACGTGGGATATTTTACCACATTTACATATATACATATGCAGGTGTTTACCTACATTCCTAGTAGACATCCATACTCCTGTATTGGATATAAAAAAAGCTAATGTATCAGAAAGACTGGGAATCATCTTTAACTTTTTAAATATTCTCCTTAAAGTGTCTCTTACTAAAAAGGTCACTTAACGTAACAAAGAGAATGGCTTAGAAATCAAGAAGATACTGAGATCTCTATGTTTTTTCATGTTTTCCTCCCTGCAGAATGCTTTTACATACATTCTGAAGGTCCAAGTAATTCCCATCATTTAGGACAGTGATTCTCAAAGTGGGGTTCCTAGACCATCCCAGCCTCAGCATCACCAAAGAACTTGTTAGAAATGCAAGTTCTCCCATTCCTCTCCAGACATCATGTGTCAGAAACTGAGGGTAGGGCCCAGCAATCTGTATTTTAACAAGCCCTCGGGGTGATTCTGAGCCCCACTCAAGCCTTAAGAATAAGCTCAAATCTTCCTGTATGAAACCGTCCCTGAGACCTACATTACCATTCTACAATGGTAAATCCCTTCTCCAATGCACGGGGAACCTTGCTAACAAATGCCATTGACTGAAGAAATACAGTAATGACTATGGAGTCTTCCAAGAGCCTATGAGAGGACCAATGTTTGTAAATCTTTCACCTCTTATTTAGCAATTAATGGGAAAAGACTAAGTTGCAGAACCCAGCATCAGAAGCTATTAGGAGCACACTCTTAAAAGGCAGAGTTCCTGTCTTTGAAACAGTGAATATTGTGGCCAACACAATGCTTGGATTGATATTTGTCTCCCTTAAAAACTTCAGATCAGTTCATGACATGGTGTCCTTGATATTTGTAAAGTGGGATGTGGAAATCCACAAAGGAAAAAATTGTGGAGTATTTTATCCAGAAAATACTAAGAGCTGGGTAAATCCTCAAAACCCTAGACTCCTCCGTGATAGGAGGCTTTTGTGATAAGCAAAATCTTATTAGAAAACACCTCCAAACTTGGACTGGTTATTTGATTATCACACCAAAGCTAGAGTGTGGGGCTAAATCCACAGTAAGAATCAACATCTGAAAACACAGATGTGTTTAGAAATCCCTCAAAGGAAGGATATATAATTAAAGAAAACAAAGGAAAACCAAAAAAAAAAAAAAAAAAAAAAAGATGGCTAATTGTCTCAAACTGTAAATAAAGGCTTGGCTGAAGGAAAAAAAAAGAGGACAACATAAACAAAGGGGGGGGAAGAAAAAGTCCACCAAACTTTTGGTAACACCAAAATGTCAGATGAACTGGGCCCTCAAATCAAAAGCAGGACTTAAAGCTGAGATTCATAGAGTTCAGAATTAAAATTCGTCAATTGTGTCTTGCTCAGGAACCTAACCACAGGACCATGGTTGACTATTCAAGGGACACAGAAATTCAAACGACTCATTAAGACCTAAATTCAGGCTCTGAAAGCAGAACTGAGCAGGACTTAAGGAGAAAATTTAAAGAGATATTACCTTTCCTACTTGGGGGCCAAGAGTAGGTTCTGACCATTATATTCCAATCAGGGATAAATTAGAAAAAAATGAACTGAGGTTTAGGAAAAAAAAAAACAAAAAAAGGAGAGAGAAAAAAACAATATGGAAAAGACCAATGAATAATCTATTTTGAAGAACAGGGCACAGAAGAAAATTACATACAACAATTAACAGAGATACTATAAAAGAAGAGATCAAAAATAAGATGATAAGACATCAGAATAAGATGAAAGGGGAGCTGGCAGTTGAAGAAAGAAACTGACAACAAAAAAAATATCATTGCAGAAGCAATAAATATATTAAAGTAATATGAGACAAAATCTACAAACCAAAAACAAAGTTGATGATGTGGAAAACAGTCTTCAAAAAATTGCACAAAATGCAAAGAAAAAGGACAAGTAGATGAAAGCAGGCAGAGAAGATGACAGAGAAGGTCTGAAAACAAAGATCCAACACACAGATAAAAGATATTCTAGAAGTAGACAGCAAAACAAAACAGAGCAAAACAAAATACACTCAAATTTGTGATAGAAAATAATTTTGTTGAAATAAAGAAATATCTGTGGTTTTGGGAAAATGTAACAGAATCATCAAAATTGAGACATCCTGGTAAAGTTATAGAATTTCAAGGATAAACAATGAATGCTATAAAATCAAGATATTTTATTATTAGTCAATTATAGGGGGGGAAGTCTGGGCTTTTTCACAGAAATAGTCAGTGACACAGAAGTGAAGGGATGTCTACAGAGGCTTGATTGAGAAAGAGAGAGGAGCATGTTGAGTAAGTTTCCAACTAAGTTTGCAACCGTGTTTAAAAGTAATAAAGCATTTTCAACCAGCAGAGTGAGGGAATGGAGCACTTCTAATAACTCTCCTTCAATATCGGCTCGGTGATGGAAGGTATTTAACCAAGAGAAAATTCATAATTGAGATCTCAAGAATATGGAATGTAAAGGTAAAAAGATGTGAGCAGAGTCCTCTTACATCTAGAACTAAGACTTAGTAGTTAATAATAATTGCAAAACAAGATTATAATCCCTTCAATACAATAACTATAAAAAGAATAAATTATTCCATAGAATAACAATAAAATTAAATAGAATTGGGGGAAAAATCCTTAAGCATAATAGCGGAAACAAAGAGGCAGACATTAGAGGACAAATCCAAGTGGGAGAATATCCTCAACTTTCACAGTAGGACATATAAAAATACTCGATATTGCTTCCTTCTGAAGTTAATGAATCTCCCAATAAAGGTATAAAGCACATTAAAATTAAAAATTTAACTAGTAATAAAAATAAAAACAGACTGTATAGTTTTTAATTTTTTAATCAAAGAGAACACAGACCATGTAGTAAAAGACAGAAGTCAAAACAAACGGCACAGAAATATACTAGTAATGAAATTAATTAGAATCAAGTATATATGTTATAGTAATAAAGGCAAACTGGATAAATCCTCTTACGGAAAATATCCCCAGAGTAGCTTAAAAAACAAACTCTAATTCCACTTGATCTACAAAAGACACATAGCAAAAAAGACAAAAAAGTTTTAAAGTAGTAATAATATAAAAGATACATTAAGAAAAGGAAAAGTAGAGATCATGATAAATATTATTCAAAGTTAAACTCACAAAAAAGCTTTTAAGCTTATCTTTAATTTTTACAGAAAATTAAGGATAAGAAGCAGAAAATATGTTCAGTAAAGAAAAATGAATAATCATTGTGAAAGTTGAAAGATGAACACTTACTAATGTTAAAAAGTACAACCCACAATGAAGATTTATCATGAATATTTATGACCCCTAACATCACCAAATAAAGAAAGAAAGTGGCAACAACTAAGAGAAGGGATAGGCATAAGCACTGGATAGATCAAATGAAGAAAGACAACTAAGAAGAGAATTAACAGAATTTAGTTCAGAGACACATTTCAAATTCTATACCCTGGATACAGAAAATATTTTCATTTTAAGAGATTCTGGGGCAGTACAAAGATTTTCAAACACCCATGGGGGTTTACAAGAACCTATCATGTCAGAATTAGGAGATAAAAGAAAGAGAAAAAAAGTCTATCACTTCTACTTAAAATGCAATAAAACTGGGAGAGGGTGGAGCGACAAAAACCTCCAAACACTTGGAAAATTCTTTTTAACATTCTCCTAAACAATTTCTGGATTAACCAGAAATAAAAACTCAACTACAGAACGTGACTTTTAAAATGTTATATATAGAAAATATGGCATTTGGTAAAAGCTGTACTTAGAGGACATTTCATAGCTCTATAAAAATTCTGAATCAAGAAATAGTACTAAATTAATTAAACACCCAATGCAAGTAAAAAGAAAAATGAAGAAAAGTAGAAAAAAGGATTTAATTAAAATAAAAATAGAAAACCAAGAATTAAAAAACTCAAAAAAAAAGAAAACTGACCATGTAGCCACAATTTTTAAAAAATGCAATACTGTTGGGGCGCCTAGTTGGCTCAGCTGGTTACAGTCAGTTAAGTGTCTGACTCTTGGATTTCAGTTCAGGTCATGATCTCACAGTTCATGGGATGGAGCCCTGACAACAGGGAGCCTGCTTGGGGTTCTCTCTCTGCCCTCCCCCATGCACGGTCTCTCAGTCTCTCGGTCTGTCTGTCTGTCTCTCTCTCTCTCTCAAAATAGATAAGCTTAAAAAATTAATACTATATAAAATTAAATAAAAACTTCTAGCTAGCCCAATAAGAGAAAAGGTGTGAATGGGGGTAGGGGAGGCACAAATACAGAGAATTAAGGATAAGAAGCAGAAAATATTCACAAATGTAAATGAAAATAAAGAAATTACTCTGTACAACTCATAGTAATATTTGCAAACCTAAGTGCAATGGATGGTTGTCTAGAAACATGTATTACCAATATTAATCCAAGAAGAAACCATACGAATGGAAGACTAGGAAAGAGACAAAGAGCCAACCCAATCACAAGGGAGCCTTTAAAGAATCACTAAATCAGGTATTTTTGAAACTGGTTCAAAGCCTAAAGTCTTAAGAGCTTCATCAATGTATTTCCAAAGTTAGTATTAACACAAATAGCAAAGCTTACCTCAAAACAATAATTATAATCATAATACAAGCAACCAATATACTGATGAATATTGAGGCAAGAATTCAAATAAAATCCAAGTGCACATTAAAGGAATATTACTCCGTGATTAAGTGGGATTCACTGCAGGAAGGCAATATTTCAATACCAGAAAATCTATACTCTCCTACAAAGGAGAAAAAATAATTTGATCAATACAGAACACGCTACAGCATTTGATGAAATTCAAGATCCATTTCTAATAAAAGCATATGGACAGACACACACACACACACACACACACACACACACACACACCCTTCAGCTTCATGTTTCATGATAAAACATCAGAAGAATTCAAGTTAAAAACCAGGCATTTTTAAATCACATTGCATTGTTGTGAAAATGCTAGCCAATGCATTTGTACAAGAAAATAAAGTAAAATAAATAACACTTGGAAAAGAGGAGATAGTTTCCAAAATTTACAAATAAGGTAAAGTACCTGAATGTGGGCCCAGGTGAATACCACCGTCACTTTCTACTTAATAATCTAAAACATTTTCAACAAGACTTTATTACTTGAGCATTTAAAACACTCATAAAATGGAAAGGACTGGAGTGATTTAGCAGGATATTGGTTATCAATGGCTTTATTAGAGCTCACCTTACTAAAAGCATTAACTCTCTGCCAACCCTGGCATTCCTTGTTTGGGACTCTTTAGTATCTCCTTAAATCAGTAGTCTCAGGGGCATGTGGGTGGCTCAGTTGACTGAGTGTCCAAATTCAGCTCAGGTCATGATTTCACAGTTTGAGTTCAAGCCCCACATCGGGCTCACTGCTGTCAGTGTGGAGCCTGCTTGGGATCCTCTCTCTCCTGCTCTCTGCTCCTCACCTGCTTGCTCTCGCTCTCTCTCAAAACTAACCATTTTTTTAAAATATCAGTAATCTCAGTTGAGCCATATCTGGCGATTTTAGGAATTCCCATCTTAAGGTCATGAAGATAATTCTTAATTGATTATATCCACATATAATCAATTTTCAAGCAACAAATTGCTCTACCCATGTGCTGAAAAATCTTTCAGTCCTGTGAAAAGTTACACTTCATCTCCTTAAAGGAACTTAAGGTGAAAGGAAGACTGTGAGAATGATCCCCTGAAATCAAAGTCCGAAGCCCAACTCATTGTCTTTGCCTATAACCACCTGGAAACAAATCTCCACCTTGGTCTAAATCAGTGTTTTCTCCCAACTTCTCTTTGACTTCAGAATGATGTCCCTACAAATTCTTAGTTTCAATTCTACCCAGTAGTCTGATGTTTACCTGCCTTCTGTTCTTCACTGTGTCTGAGAAGAAAATGAGCTTTCCATCTTCTGTCTGCCTTTCTCTTCCTCATCCCTAGGAGGATGCCACAGTGGAAAACCTGCTCCCACTCCTAATTATGTCAGGCTGAATCCTCAGCTTGGGCTCCTGATCCAGTCTTCTCCTGCTTCAGAGAGTCCACCTGATCCACATTTTCAGCTTCTCTCTGAATACTAGCCGAGTCACTCCATCTTAAAACTCTCTCATCCAAGAAGAAAACCCACTCACACACACAGATACATACAAGTACACCCACTCAACCCCTGTCCCTCTGGCTTCTCTTCTTCACTGAGGAAACAATACAGGTACAGTCCAAGATGCCTGGGGTTGAATCCCAACTCCATGATTTAGGAGCTATGTGAATCCTTGATGAATTATTTACACTCTCCAAACCTCTGGGGCACCTGGGTGGCTCAGTTGATCAAGGGTCTGACTCCTGATTCTAGCCCAGGTCATGATCCCATGGTTTGTGAGATGGAGTCCACATCGGACTTTGCATGGACCATGGACCCTGTTTGGGATTCTTTCTCTGTGCCTCTCCAGTTCATACGCACTCACTCTCCCTCTCTCTCAAAATAAACAAACACTTAAAAAATAAATAAATAAATTCTGCTAACCTTTATTTCCTCATCCATACAAAGAAATCCACATCTCACAGGGTTATTATTTGAAATAATCTCGACAACGAACATAAAGCATTTGGTATAGTTTCTGACATATATGGTGGTGTAATTATAATTGCCCTTACTACCATGAAATCCCTCTTTCCACAGACAAATTGCTTTCCTGCTCCTTCTCCGTCAATCCTCTACATCTGGCTTTTTTTTTTTTTTTAATTTTTTTAAATCTTCATTCATTTTTAAGAGAAAGACAGGCAAAGTATGAGTGGGGAAGGAACAAAGAGAAAGTGGGAGACACAGAATCTGAAGCAGACTCCAGGCTCTGAGCTGTTAGCATAGAGCCTGACCCAGGGCTCAAACTCACGAACCATGGGATTATGACCTGAGCCGAAGTCAGATGCTTAACCAACTGAGCCACCCAGGGCCCCCTACATCTGGCATTTATAAGTAGCATTCTGCTGAAACAAATTCCCTATGGTCAGGAACAACCTTCCTAGGGCCAATGAGAGGCTACTTTCACTCTTTATCTAACTGAACCATTACTTCCACAGCATTCTCCACCAGGGCCTACACTCTCCTCTAAGTAACTCTTTTACCTGGACACCTAGGACTCTCTCCACTCTGAGCCTCTTCCCCAGAACCTCATTTACATTCATCCCTCAGTTTCAGGTCAGCCCAGGTTTTCTCAACCTTGGTACCATGGGCATTCAGGACCCAGATTATTGATTGGTTTGGGTCGGGACTGTCCTGAGCAATGCAAAATGCTTGGCAGCACCCGGGCCTCCACCCACTAGATACCAGTAACATCTTCCTCCTCTGCCCTCAACAACCCCAGTAGCGAAAAGCAAGAGTGTTTTCCACTGGCTGAAAAATCACCGAGAACCACTGTCTCTAGAAAGCCATACCTGGCACTCCTGGCCTGGGCTGAGACCCTTTCTAGATGTCCCTAAGTCCCTCAATCATTTTTCACAGAGCACGACCTGCTTAACTGCCTGTCTCCCCACACCGTACTATGAGTTCCCTGAAAGCTAGGAGTGTGTGTGTATGGTTCAACCTAAGCCCTGGCCAGTGGCTGGAACCTGCATTCTCTCCTTCCTCTACTTGGAAAGAAATTTATTATGAGACATACTTTAACACAGATTTTCAAGGGGGAAAAAAAAAACCCATGCATACTAAACATAAACTTTAATTGTAACAAATGCATCCTTTTTGAGAAATTATAAAGGTGGAGAAAAGTGTGTCTTAGTACCCAGGAGGAAGGAATCAAGCTGGACTGGTGGGTTGTCTGCATTTGTGTGCACACGTGTGGAGGGAGGTGCTGACGGAGGAGCTAAATCAGAAATAGAGACTTTAACCTCAGCCCCACGTGGCCTTGAGCTAGGGGCCTTGTGGCTGGAGGCCATCCTGAGGGAGATGGGCAGGACCTTCTGCTGGCCTCTTTCCCTCTGTACGCTCAAGCACAAGGCGTCTCCTTCCTAATCTCAATGCAGTCCTTGTCTTAAGACTTCCCAGCTGATCTGCAGGGTTTTTTCTTTTTAACTTAATGGTATGTTTCTACCTTCATCCTCCTTTTCTCATACCCTTGTGCACATTACCATGCTCCTTATATTGTTCCTGCCTCTGGCAATGAAATTTCAGACAAAGTAGAGTGTCCTTACAAAATACCATTTGCACTCATAAAACATTACTGCATTCCAGAAGACTGGTGTATTTGGGGGGATGAGAAATGTCAGGATTGAAAAGAACTAACTGGTCTCCAAACGGTTTATTTCTCCAGGAAAACTTAAAAAAAAAAAAAGTCTTTAAAGACCCACATATGAAAGTAGAATGAGGTCACTGATGCCCAAGGTTCAACACAACATGGGCAAAGCTCTTGTCACCAAAGCTAAGAACCTCAGGCATCCAGCTCCTTTGCCCACATTATAATACCTGTACTTCTCCTTATGGACTTTTTAAGGGAAGCATTCCTTAACATTTCAGAGAGATGAAAAAGTAAGCTGCAAAACAGAATGCATCGTCTATTGCTATTTAAATGATAATGGTGGGGCGCCTGGATGGCTCGGTCAGTAAAGCATCTGACTTCTGCTCAGGTCATGATCTCATGGTTTGTGGGTTCGAGCCCAGCATTGGGCTCTGTGCTGACAGCTCAGAGCCTGGAGCCTGCTTCGGATTCTGTGTCTCCCTCTCTCTCTGCCCCTCCAGAGCTATTCATATGCTGTTTCTCTCTGTCTCAATAATAAATAAACATCAAAAATTTTAAAAATAAATAAATAAATGATAATGGTAATAACATGCTAGGATATAAACATAGGAAAAGAGAGGATATATGCCCCAAACCCTTGACAGACGTTTTCTCTGTGGGTGGGGTTAAAAAGAACTTTCACTTTCTCTGAATTCCAAACTTCTTTTACAAGCTGGAAATTCTTTTTAAGGTTTAAGTGTTTTCAAAGAAATGAGTAAACAAACTAAACAATCTCCCAGTTCCAACAAGTCAGTTCCAACAAGTTAGGGAACGGGTGTGTGTGTGTGATCATTTTGGTGTTTAAACACTTAATATGTGTCCACACAGTAACGTGGGCCCATGAACAAAAGGGGTACAGCCAGGATGAACCACAGAATACTAATGCCAAAGAGCAAATAGACCAAGCATCAATGCTTTGCTAGCTCTCTTCATAGCCTTCAGAGAGGAGCAGATGCATTCCATAAGATTTGAAAAAGCCAAGTTTAGCAGGAACATATAATTGGACACAAACTTTAATCAATCAGTTGACCCCACCGACAGACCATTCCATCTAATGTTCAGTTTTATTCCAACAGTCCCTATGGAAGACACTGATTCTGCCTCGAATCTACCCCCAAACAGGTAGGAACATCTTAAATATCCCTCTTGGAAATATTAGAAGCAATATAATCCATTACCCTCTAGAGATATATGGGCCACCAGTCACGACCATCTCATCCCACAGCTGAGATAAGGTAGGAAATCTGAGACTCGATGAGGTAAAGTTTGGCTTAGAAGTGTCTCATCACTGCCAAGGGCCATTTCATCACACATCTAGACTAGTGATGAGGGAGTCATTGACCTGGTGTTCCCTGACCTCATTGAAAAGAAAAATCATCTTCAATTAAGCCAGAACCACATATTTATTATCAGCTACCATGTGCCAATACCATCCATTTATTGAACATCTGAATGCCTACTAGGTAGCTGGTATGGTTCTAGACATGAGACAAAAACAAGAAATAGGGGGACACAGAGGGTACCATGGACAGGTAAAAGGGCATGCTTTTTTCTCACAGCAGCTAAAATATAATTGGGATAAGACTAACATTAAAAAAAAAACCTAGAGAATGAAGAATTCTTAACACTCATAACAAGGTATGGACTATTATGGTAGTTTCCAAGTGCAAAGATGGTTAGAACTGGGAGAGCAGAGGACACAATGAGTCCATAGGTTTAATAATGAACCTTCTCAAAACTAGCCAGTGTGGGTCAGTAGAACTGGCATAGGTTTTATCAAAGAGATATAATAGGACCCCACCCTAGCAGCCAGGATCTAGCTTTATCACCTACCACTTGACCTTAGGCAAGATACAGAACTGCTTCCTCACCTGTATAAGGGGACTAAAAATATCCATCTTCTAGGGATTAAAAATGTGGGGCTAAAAATATCCATCTCCCAGGGATTAAACAGATAACATCTACAGAGTCTCAAATGTCAGATCCTTCACTCCCTCCCTTCATTGGGAGAACAACAGGGAACTCTTACCATCCTTAATCAGGGGAATGTGATATAATGAAAGCTGTGTCCTCTCAAGATTATTTTGGCAGCACTATGAAGGACTTCTTAGGCTGGGAGGGGAAGACAGGAGGGTGGTAAGACACAAGCTGCTAAGGCAGCTGCTGAGATGGTCCAGGGATGAGATGGTCCAGGGATGAGATAAAGCAGGTCTGGGCTAGGAAGATGCACTGGAGGTGAAGAGGAGGCAGTCAAACCTAAACAAACATTTAGAAAAGAGAAAGGACAGTAGCTAACCCTCTCTCTGTGAACTCCATCTGATAACCAGTTCACAACTTTTCTGACCCATCAGGAGTAAACCATGAGATGTGGTCCAAGCTCAATTTTTCTTTTAATATTATGTCAAGAACAGCTAGTTCTTCAGTGGTAGATGGAAAATTATATTCCAAACTGTATTTTTTTTTTAATTTTTAATGTTTATTTTTCAGAGAGGGCAAGGTGTATGTGAGTGGGGGAGGGGCAGAAAGAGAGGGAGACAGAAGAAATGAAGTGGCCTCTGTGCTGACAGCAGACAGCCCAATGCAGGGCTCCGGGGGCTCGAACTCACAAGGCATGAGATCATGACCTAGGTCCAAGTCAGACGCTTAGCCGACTGAGCCACCCAGGCAACCCTAACGGTATTTTAAAATGAACAGTGCCAATGAAAGTGTAGAATGTCACCCAAGAACTTTAAGAAGCAAGAGTCCTTAGGCTGGAATACTTTAGCCAGATGGTACTCAGAGATGACATGATAATGGCATTCTTATATATTTTCTATCTAACTAGATAGCAAGGAAATTACCTAGACCAGAAATATACTACAAGCCACATATGTAAACTGAATACTTCTAATGGCCAGATACAGATATAATTAACTTCAATAATATACTCTATTTAGCCTATATATCCAAAACTATTATTTCCACATGTAATCAATATAAACAGATGTTAGTAAGAGATTTTACATTCTTTTTTAATCTATGAAGTCTCAAAATTCAACATATTTTAGATTTACAGCAAAATCTCCATTCAGACGAGGCATTTTTCAAATGCTCAGTAGTCACATGTGGCTCAGAGCTACTATAACGGACAACATAGACTTAGCCTTCGAGTACTTCAAATACTTGAACAAAAAGTACTTATTTTCAATAGAGTTTTCACTGGAACTCACCTTGAGGTAGTCCCCTACTGCAGCTGAACATCTGGAGAGATTAAAAATGCTAGCCTAATCACATCTGTTCCCTGGCTTACAGCCCTGCAGTATCTTTACATTTTCCTTAAGATAAAGATGAACCAGTGAGGGATCTCTTCCATTCAAAAAGGAAGGTGTCACATTAGGTTTAATGGATTATTGAAATAGTATCTTGGTGGCTTATCTCTGTAATAATAAAGACACAAAGGTCTTCCTCAAATCACAATTTCTTTACTGTTAAACTGGTTGTTTTTTTAATGTGCCAACCCAGAGATGATCCAGCTGAAAAACACCCTCGGCCAACAAGGGCTATTTTGAACCTGGCACATGGCCTGCCTAGCAGTCCCCAGCATGGCAGTTAAGAGCACAGGCCTGGAGCCCACTTGCCCGAGTGAGTTTGAGTCCAGGTTCAAAATGGTAGTACAATTTCAGAGAACTACAGTAAGGATTAGATGAAGTGATACAGAAAAATTATTTGGACACATAGTCTGTTGCCAATAATTCTTAGCCATTGTTTGCATGGACTTCTCTACAGCAGAAATGCCGAGATCATGTTTCCCAACACCCTGAGAGGTCTGTAGGCAGCGCAGCACAACGGAAAGAACACAGCCGAACTGTGTTCACATCCCTGCACGGACACCTAACCAATGTGACCATGTGCAAGTAAGTTACTTAACCCGTCTGAGCTTCTGAATCCTCATATTCAAAATAGAAATCACAATAAAATTGGATCCACTGCACAATAATACAGCTAAGATTAAATCAGACAACAAACATAGTAGGTAACTTGGCTCTTAGAAAATATAGTGTCTGCCCTCCCTTGAGTACCATGAGCCTCTCCCCTTTACCTTCTCTATCAGAGCCCGTTGCTTTGGGCATATTTACTTTGGGGATGACCTGCTGTATAACTCTTCTGAGTGAAATAAAGGCAAAGGGAAACTGTCAGGACAGGACTGTTTACTGTTTCAGTGGACATCTGCTACCTTACCAAATGTTCGCCATGTCCTCAATCATCACTAAAATCCAACCTACGTAAGCCAAGACAAGCCATCTCAGCCCCTGGCTCTGAGGGGCATGGGGATGTCCTTCCATGATGATACATCCTCACAAGGTCTGAGGATGTCTCCTGAATATCCCCAACTTCCTTTAAAATCCTACAAAGCATTTGTCATTCATGGGTGAGTCATCCATGGTGTACTGGAAAGGGCTGGTCAGAAGACAAGTTTTGGAACTTGGTCCTGGCTTTCGACCAACTGTCGCTTTGGGGAAGTCATTTGACCTCTGTAGATCACAGAGAGCACATCTGCTTCATGGAGTTGTTGTGGAAGACACATTTAAGTAATGTATACTGAAAGCCTGTGGTCTAATTTCTAAAGAGGTACAAAAATCAGTGAAAGGCTGGGATTTATCTAAACCTGACTTCCACACTTTTTTGTCTTGGTGGTATATTTGGGAATTTGCTCAGAGATGCAGAAGAGGACTCTTGTTTTTACATTAGCTGTGTGATCTCCCACCTTCTGCCCCACTTCCAAAGTCAGGAACTAGAGATCCAGACCTCTGACTCTGAGAGCGGGAATAGGATGAGACAAAGGAGAAGCCTGGGGCCAGGGTGACTCATGGCTGTGGAACTCATTAACGGGTGGAATGTTCTCTGCATTTCTCTTCCAGGTCAAGTCTCTGGGTTAGCAAGGTACAGATGACAGATGGAGGAAATAGGCATATTTCTGCACAGACCAAATGTTATTTATATATGCATACATACGTGCATATGTGTATATATGTATGTCTCCAAATATGAAAGCAGAGATCTAAATAAATTATTCCTCTATTGGGCTGTATAAACCTGCAAATATTTATATTTTAAGAAAAGGTGTGTTTCAGAAAGTGGTATCTCTTCTAGTTGTCTTTTTTCTCCACTGCCTCAGAGTTTGGCCAACTAAACCCCATAAATCCTTTGATATGATTAAAATTTTTAACAAAAAACATATTAAGTGGAAAGAAAGAGAACTCTTTAAATAATCCATTAAAATTCTCAAACACTGTAACACTGAGGTTGTGGTGCTATGGTGGAGGCATGGAGATGTGCTAGTTGTAAGAGAAGTTTATGATGCCAAAATAAAAAAAAAATTAAATATGGTCAAAGACCTAAAGCAAATAAAGCTGTATTATGTGCTTGTGTACACAGCTACCTCATCTTTCGTCCAAGTTGCACTTTTGTTAAATGGATACCAGGATTATTCTAGAACAATAGGAAAGGACCTAAAAGGGAACATTCCAAATACTTTGTGCTTGGATTTTCTCACACAGCTGTAGTTATTACAACTCTATTAAACCAGCTGCTAATAATTTTCAAATGGTCCATTAGTTCTACCAATGACCTTGGGCCACCACCAATTTCAGACCTCATCTTTATGTCTTAATCAACAGCCTCAAATGGAATCCCCTCTTTCAACAGAGAAATGAATTTTGAAGAAAGATTGTTGATCGCAAAGCTTCTTTGTCATTAGGGAATTTGTATAATGTGGAATTTAACCTACAAACCCCAATCTTCCTAAAAGGAAAATGATTCCTCTGAGATTTTCTTCTCTAAAGCAAGGTGAAAACTAAACTTTTTCTTTTTTCTAATTTTTTCTTTGTTTAACAGAACAGAATGCATGGATGGGTCTCTCAGGGCTCTGGAAACCTCTCTTGAATATGCTTGATCAACAATGGGAACTCACCCAGAGCAAAAAAATGCCAGGAAAATATATCCTAAGCTACTTCAGATAAATCTAAGAAAACGTCACCTTCTCTATAACCAAGGGTGTGGAGAGGAAAAGAACTTACAAAAGTGATTTCATTTTCAGATGTGACTTATTAATGGGATTGAAGATGATTCGGAGGGAAATCAATACCATGAAAACAAGAGTGCCAAGAAGAAAAGGAATGTCCTTTTCTTAGGCTTGGAACCGAAAATATTTTTCTCTCTCGTGACCATCTTAACTTCAAAAGCAGAAGCAAGGAATGTGAATCCGTATGGAGCTCCGCTGGCTGCTTACCATATTTCCATTCTTTCCACAGAGAGGGGGAAAGGCAGCCCATTGTGTGTCCCCGCCAACAGAGATGAGAAAAAAAATATCACTTGTTTTTAAACTTTAAGAGGACACAGATAACTCAGAAAGAATGAAAACATAGAGATGAATAAAGATTTTGGAATTAAATGTTAGATTTTAAAAATCAAGAAAGTTGGAGAATTCAAGAAATGTCAGAACCTCCAGTCACAAAAAGCATGGGCTTCGTAGCTTGTATGCTAGGGAAATGCATTTTTTTTTTTGCCTCTTTTTGTTATTTCTTCAATACTTTTGTTCCACGAAGAACTTTTCTTCATTGCTGCAAATATATCAAACCAATCTCCCACTTCCTAGAAATTGGTCATCTCCTTTTCCAGCCTGTGTATTCTCTTTCCACCTTTAAGTTTTTACCAATTCTCATCAAATCAGCTAAAAATATTGGTTTCCTGTACTAGCCACATTTTTTGTCAAAAAGAAAAGAAAAAAGTCTGCCTTATTCTCTACTCAATAAGAAGAGTACAGAGGAAACCATCAGACATTAAGAATGCCATTTAGTCTTCAAGAATAAAGGTGAGAAAGTGGCTTGGGGCATCTCTTTGTTCACTATTGCTGGCAAGTCTCCAGGCAAAAGTATTCAGTAATCTCATGATAATTGGACAACACAGTCTATTATGCACTCCCTGCGATGCAATATTGTTTCATGCCACAGCATGATGCAAGTGACATGAGCTTTGGTGTAGAGGACAAAGGCAGGGAATGACCCCTGGAATTCCATATCAAAGCATATGCCCTCTGACCCTAGACACATTTGGCTAACCTGAGACATCCACCCATACTGGGAAGGTAAGCCTAAACGTCAGTGTGAGTGGGACAAGCATCAAATATTTCCCATCACAAACGGTTTTGAGCATAGCTGCATAATACAATACACGGATAGCCATGCTTATGGATATGAGTAAAGAACCGCCAAAGGCAGATACGATAGTACATGATTGAGTGGTTTCATGTGCTTTTTATATGTCCAAAAAGGGACTCTAGAAGTGGATGAAAGAATTTTCCTAAAGATGTTTGGGAAGCTCTTCCAAACCAAGAGACTAGAATAGAAGATCACCAATGTTCTTGGAAGTTCTTCGGGTGCTGCTGGGTTGACGACTGGAATTTATGAAGTAACTACATGGAAGAGATAGTGGGACATGGGCTGATAACAGATTTGAAGAGTGAGGTCATCCACAGCCTACTCAAAGCCAGGAAAGCCTTCTGTTGTTATGGCCTAAGAGCTAAATGCCATCACCAAATTTTATAGACTTTCAGGCAGAATGTCATCCAATGATGCACAGGTTGACCCGTACAGAAAAAGCCTATTCTCAGAATCCTGTAGGCATATTGGAATGATGGCAGATGTGATATGAGATCAATGTGGAATCTAGTCTGGAGCATAAAGCGCTCAAAGAACTGGTCATGCCCATTAGCTCGTCTGTATGTACACACATATCAATGCCACGTGTAGCTTCTTAAGGGAGTGATCCTGATCACCTGGGTACCTCAACATGTCCAAAAGAATGGGTGACAAGAAAGACATCAAACTAGCTTTACTTGGGGAAGTCGATCTTTGGCAATTAGCCCGGAATCCAAAGAAAATGCATTCTTTTGCATCTCTGAGCTGTGTCAATGTGTTACACCTGCCAACTACTAGAGATGTAAACACTAGATTGTGAACTTCTAGAAGGCAGTGAGGGTCTGAGTCTTTCATTTCTGTAACCCCTAATATTTGGCACAAGCCTGGCGTAGTCAAATGCTCAACAGAGGTTTGAATGAATGATCAAATGAATGCTTAAGAGTGAAAGACAGGTAAGCCTGGCATCCAGTATCCAAAAACAGGGAAACAGGCTGTCATTTTTCAACTAGCCAAGAAGAGGCTGAGCATGGAAAGGCTGAGCAAACACCCATGGCAGCCACAAATCAAAGAGCGGGGCAGGGGGATGCACAGTCTGACAAAGAGAGTGCGCCAGCCCTGTTCCCTTTCAACCAGACTCCCCCACACATATACCACATCCCATCACTGCCATTACTTTCAAATCCAAGACAGCAGCAGTGACAGCAACAACCGGAGCTCGTTAACGATCACAACAGGGGAGCAAAGAGACAGGAAAGTTTTACAAGATAAATGGAGAGGCAGCAATTTCTGAGGCCTCTATTTTAAAAGGGGTGGGGCGGAGGGTGTGTACACAGGGAGTGGAAGTGGGAACTTCCACCTAGGTGCCCCATTAGGCCAATATTTTGCAAAACCAGGTGTGTGCAATTTGCTTATTAAAGTTCTCACCCTGGGGCAACTGACAAGACTCATCAGTCCTGGAAGACATGTGCTATGACCCCAAGGCAAGTTAAAGCACATCCGGAATATTTTAAGCCAGAAAGAGAATCTTTTTGTTAAAGTGAAAGGGGATCATTTTGCTAAAACAACTGACTGGGAGGAAAAGGAATTAAGAGTGGTTTGTTCCCAGTTTTGTGTAGAAATGATACCGTTATCTTCCAAAACAAATGCTCAAGGTTAGATTGAAGTCCAGAAGGAGCAAGGGAAATGTTTTCTATTGATGATTCTCTAAGTGGTGGCACTTCAAAAGGAAATGTTCCAGCAGAGGGTCAAGGCTCCAATGTGGGCCATCTCGCCTACTTGCTAAGTGGTCCATGGGTCAACACTCTTTTGAGCACCAAGATCCCTTAGGAATCTAGAGAACTTTCCTTCCTCACTGGCTAATATGGTAGGGAGAGAGAAAGATATGAAGTGGTCAATGGGAACAGATGGAAGTAGCATTGCTCAAGGAGCTGTCTGCTGCTAAAGATGTTCAAAAATAGGAGACCTTCAATCCTGTTTTCCAGAGCAGCCCAGGAGGGGCAGAGGGCTGCGCCCGCAGGGGAAATGAGTCTTTTCTATATTGCTACCAATGGCATTCATCTCAAATCAGACATGGGCAGATCGTTCTACCTGTGAAACAGCTCCCTCCCCACCAAACACTGACCCTAATCAAGACAAAGTATTATTAGTTCATATATGCCCTAAGCATGACAGAGCTCCAAATCCTGGAGATAAATACAATCACAGTGACAGAACAGCACTCAGGTGCCTAGCACTGTGCCAGACAATCTCAAGTTCATGGCGCTCTTCAGATTGCTAGGCACATTTATACCCCTCACATGCCCTCACGTCAGCCTATCTTTGGAAGCAGAAAGGGTTCCAAAATTACAGATAAAAGCTGTGAGGGTCCTATTACAACAAATTTATGACCTAAGTGTTTCCTTCTAAATGTACAACATACATAAGGATAATCCAGAAAGTCCTGTTTTAGCCACAGTTTCATCTGTATGAAATCGATAGACTCTAATATGCTGCAAGGCAATCATGCCCCCTGCGACCTTTGTGATATGATAAACAGCTCATTTTTCTCATTAAAATAAAAGAGAAAGTAAAAAACAAAACACAGGGTACCTGGGTGGCTCAGTTGGTTAAGCTCAGGTCATGATCCCCTGGTTTGTGGGTTCAAGCCCCGCATTGGGCTCTGTGCTGAGAGCTCGGAGCCTGCCTTGGATTCTCTGTTTCCTTCCCTCTCTGCCCCTCCTCAGCTTGCACTGTCTGTCTCTCTCTCTCTCAGAAATAAATAAACATTAAGAAGAATTTTAAAAAATAAATAAAATGTGAGATACATTTTTAAAAAAACACACACACAACTGTATACCATGGGTTTGGTTTTGTTCCTCAAGAGTTAGAAGGGTTTTGTACTACTTGACAATTTGCCCTTGGTTAGGCAAGTCCCTTAAATGTTCTTGGACTCCATTTCTCTGGCTATAAAATAAGATTAAGTAAATAACCTTCAAGGTTCCTTCTAGTTTCAAAACCAACTATGTTATAGCAGGTGGGAAACTGCCAAGGAAATACCTTGGAGCAGTGATGGTCAGGCTCGGCATTTTAGCATGGATCTCTTCCCCAACTTGGGCTAGGGGACCCTGTGCATGTAAATGACCTTCTGAACCATGTAGAGAGGGAAATGATTCAGCAGATGGTCTATGAGGTCCCACAAAGTGTGTAGACAATGAGAGGTAAACTGTGGACAACATACAGAATAGGTAAGAAGGTGGTAGCAAAACAGGGAAATGAGTGATGCCTCACCAACATCAAGGTCAGTAGACTCTATGAACAATGCAGAAAGAGAGCTCTTCAGGCTAGTTGATAAAAGACACAGAGAACACCCACCCAATCATGGGTTCAAACTCCTTCCTAACAACTTAGTGACCTTGGAGAAGTCACCTGAGTAAGCTGTTCTGAGTGAGTGTCACCACCTGACTAAATATCTTCTTTGGTGTAAAACATTCGGAAATAGGAAGACTCTATGAACACCAAGTGAGAAAGTGGTCTGGTAGAGAATGAGTCTATGATTTCCAAACACGTAACTGTAAGGGACAGCAGCTATGGGAAGTGCCACCGCCTATCATTTACCCTCTCCCGCCTACTGTAGCCCTCTCTGCTTGATCTCCCCGCTCCTTCCCAACAAGCCTCGACAAGGCACAGAATCCTCAAAGCAGAGCTCGGGGCAGTCTCCACCAATCAATCAAAACGGACACAAGAAATAGCAGCTACATGGCAACACTGTTCTAGCAGTATAAGCAGAGATGGCCGAGACAGGAAACTGAAATTCCATTTCAGGCTTCCCTAACTAACTTCTTAGGTTGTGAACTCTGGGCATATCACTTTAGCCTTTCCAGAGAATCAGAATGAAGGGGTTGCGCAGGATGACTTCACAGATCCATTCTGGTTTGGGATTTCATTTCTTTGAATATAACTAGTCACCTTATGTTTACGGCAGATGACAATAACTCCTTCCCTTTTGGACCCTAGCTCTTGGTTTCATGTGTGTGTTTGTCTGTTTTTTGTAGTTGACACTGCTGTGTAGCCACGGATCAAGATTTAGAATGTGCTCACAGACTACGTCTGGATCTTCAAGGCGGCACCCCGGCATTTTATTTATAAAACTGGGTTCAGTATCATTGCCAACATGCAGTGGCTTGAATCTTGAGAGTTGGATACCCTTGAGTCATTATCAACTTTTGAAATAGGCAGCACATTCCCTCAGCTGAACAGAAAGACATTTTAAGCTTTAAAATAATTTTGGATTTACATAAACATGCTGGAGTCATGAAAAGACAGAGAAAGTTCTAAGAATGGTCTGGTGGGGTAACAATCAATCTCAACCACCTTCCTACCACCCTGCCCCTATGTTTCTTTTGTAATAAATCAGTAATGTTCAATGAGTCATTATGCAGTTACCTCCTCTCATAGAAGGCCAACAAACCACCTCCTTGCGTATGAGTTACCTCCTAGTTATTAGTTAGTAAAATATAATCTATTCAGCTATTATTGTATTCAAAATAGGCATCACACATTTCCTAGGCTACCTTGGGCATACTTTACCTTTTCTTGGGGAAAACAAATGCCTCCGTCTATCTAGATGAGGAAACATCCAAAGAGCAAATCACTATGAGAACCCATGACTCTCTCTGGCATCCTTCCCTTCTCTTCAAGTGGTTTATGAGAGGGTAGGGGGTAGGGGTGGAGGTAGAAACTGGAAACGCTTAGGAATCAGATGGGTCCAAAACACCAAGCAGTTCTCAACGTAAGTCCCATGTGCAGGATAGCCAATTCAAATTGTCCTCATTCTAAAGTCTTGGTATGAGCTCTGTACCACCTGCCTACGGGTGACCTAACGCTGATTTCTGCTGGGGCAGCTGGAACAGGGCAGGATCATTTGCCACTGTGATCTGAGTCACTATTCAACAACATCTCAGGGTTAACAAGATCACATGTCTAGCTGCTACTTAAAGCCTTGGAGGCACTTCAACCTCTTAACTTGGGTAAGCATTAGAAGCCTAGTAGGTAGTGTCCAACTCCTCAAAATAACTTTGAAAAGACTATCTTCCATTCTTGGAGCTTCTAAGCATGCCAAGGACATGACTATGAGTTCTTAGGCCATGACCACTGTTTTCTGTTACCAACAGATTACCATCACTAAGAGAAATTTCCTCAACTTTACTTTCTTCTTTCTGAATTGTTTCTTCTCTTCTACTCTTCTGAAACAACATTCTTCTCACTCCTTATGAGACCTTTAAAGCTCAAAGGAAGAATGGAGAAAGAACATCAAATATCCTTAACAGTATCTTGTCTGTGCCACTCTCTTGAATACGTGCAGGGATTATTTGTGGTAGTATTGGTGACAGTTGTTTTGGGGGATAGAGAATACATAAAGAAAAGAAAGAATTACCCTGCATTTACTCACAAAGCCAAAGTGTCTGATCCATCAAATTTTAAAACAGGGTCATTTTCCTTTTTGTTGAGATTAATGCAGAAAACATCCTAAAAAGGGTACGTGTGTTGACCACACACATTGCTCTGAAGCAGAATCTTTGTCTTTCTAAGTTACTTCTTATCTCTTGGGGGCAATGTTTACTTAGCTGGTTGAGTCATTCATTCATTCATCCACTAACTGTGCAACGAAGATAAACTATTTATCAGGCACATTAGGAGACCCCCACCCCCCCAATCAGGGTGATCCTGAAGTTGAGATCATTCGGATTCACAAAAGGATTATTTAGCTGTGGCCTAGGATCAGAGGCAATATCTTCAAACCAGGACAGGTGGGCAGCTATATGGAGCAAGTCCATAGTCAACTTGTGCATCTCTTTCTTGTTAACAGAAGAAGAAGAAGCAGCAGCAGCAGCAGCAGCGATTTGGGTGGATCGGTAGTAATATCTTTGTATACAGAAATCAACATAATGTAATGTCCCTTTGTTTCAGCCAAAGGTATTAATATGAAAAAACTCCATCCAATTTGATTGATGAATGACAGATAAACTGCTAACGTTGTTTCCATGGTGGGAGAGAACAAGGCAGCAGAGGATGGTGGTGGGGGTGGGGCACAGGAAGTAGCATGCCACGAAGATGACATTTCCCAAACCTAAATCACTTAGTATACAGTACCCTTAAGGTGCCCTGGAGGTACTGAATTCCTGGGAAAGAAAAAGACGAAAGCCTATTCCATAGCTCAAATTATCAGCAGCTACAAGTATCAAGTTCTGACAGCATCTCTTTTCCTTTTCCTACTTCTTGCACATGAGACATTAAAGCACAGTGGCTCCTTCCTCCTCCCCTGCCTGCCTAATGATACTCAATTCCCAAGACCAGTGGTTCCTAAATCAGGCTTCTAAGAATACACCTTCTAGGGTCCCACCCTAGACCTACTGAATCCCTCTCCTGTGGTAGAACCTAAAAATCTATTTTTAATAACCTCCTTTTTGTTTCCAAGTTCTCAGAATGATTCTGAACATCAGCCTGGTTTAGGAATCATTGTCCCGTTCGACAATTATGGTGATTTAACAAAGCAAGTTTAAAAGGAACTGTCCACCCTATCCCACCCCACCTCACACACTTGTGGTTCCTCAAGCATTTTCTTTATGTGCAATGAAGAGAACAGCTTCTTCTACCACCACCCAAATATCCAGCAATTAGCAGACTAGACCCACAGAGTCTTCACATTCTGAAGCTGTTAAAACAAACATGCGTGTCTGGTGCAAAGTTTGCTCAGCAGCCCTCATGATCACGTGGACTCTCCTATTCACCTAAATGAACGGCCAAGGCTGCTGATTCCAGGTAAAATGATAAATAAATCCAAGAAGCCTCAGTCTTAGCCTCTGGACTCCATCCAAACTTCAGACAAAAAGATTTACTAATCCCTTGTTGGCAATACAAAAATAATAACACAAAAACAAAATCACCTGCCATTAGCCAGATCTTATCTAATCTTTCCTTGCAAAAATAATTTCACTTAGGGTACTTCAACACCTAACTGGGCCTAGCACGCACAAGAAACGAACTAACAATGCTGGTTATATGTACAAGGTACTCTGGGAAAAGGCAACTCCTTGGCATGCAGTGGGGTGATATGGGAGGACGACAGAATTAGTAAACAGGACCATGGAGAGAAAAGTCTTTTCATTTTCCACCCATACACTATTCTGCCCTCACTGGGACAGCATTAATATGGTCTCTGCTTCAGAAAAGCTTTTGACTTTCCTGCTATTATCCTAGTCTTGCTTTAACACATACTTTATATTAGAATGCGTTCCAGGAAGCATATGGCAATAGAACTAGGTCAACCATTAACCAAATAACAGGAAACTGCTCTGCAGCGCACACCCTTCAAAAGCTTGCTTAATGAGCTGGCTCTTCAGAATATGTCCTTCAGTGAAGTTGGAACTAACAGGATCCATGGGTTTCTTTAATTTTGCAAGGTCACCTCATACCTAGAAGGCTTCTGCACACACTAGACTGTCAATGGTCTAAATCATTCCACTGGAATGTTCAAGAACTGAAGTCAAAGGTGGAGAAGCACGTTTTCTGAACCTGCTTGACCATCTTCAAAGAACATGGCTATCATCCTGGTTCCATGGCTTCATTCTTCCAGTTACGTTCAATTGACATGCAACACTCCATATTCTTCTTTCTCTAACATTGTTTTCTGTATTCCTTGAGGTTTCCATACCATCAATTTACCCCAAGAAAAACACGCCACAGTGCATATAGACCTAATAGGTCAAATTAAGTCTTGGGAAAAGACTGATCTTCCTTTTTCATATAAAACTACAAATGAGATTCCTCTAGAAACCCCAATCTTGAGTTGTTAACTATTCCTGAGTTTGACTTTTTCCTCTCAATCCTACAGAATCTAACTTTACAATGCTTCTGAAGAGTCATTCAGGATCATACTAGTCAACTGTCATCCTCAGATTAGTATCCTTCACAAACCACCAACACCCAAACTCTCCTCGGCTTCTTTACTCTAAATTACAATCTTAAATCCAAAATATATCCAATATGGATTGGAGAGCTGGGCAGTTCCCCTTGATTAAGAACTTACATCAACTCTAATTTTCAAATTAAAATGTAAGGACCAATCTCCATTTACTAAAGTTGAATGCTTTATACTAGTGATTATCTGGAGCAGCAATCATTGTTTAGAAGAAAACAAGAGGTACAAAGTGGTACCATTTTGTCTTCAAATAATTGAGAGGTGTAATTAGGGAACAAGAATTTAGGAACAATATAACCTTTTAAAAAGTGCTGGATTTGGATTCCCAACCCTAACACTTCCTTACTGACTGTGTACACCTACCCTAGGCAATGTGCGAGGCACTGAAGATACAGATGAAGAGGAGGGATGCTGGGCCTGCCTTTCTGTAGCTTCTAGTCTAGTCCTGTTCAGTAACTGATCAAGAGAAACCAGTGGCTGGCCTTCAAAGTTGATTTGGCTAAATTTTAACTTTTCCCCTGAAAATAGTCAACAAGGCTTCATGGAACATCAACGTAAGGAATGGCACACTGGGCTAGAGGTCAACGAAAAGAGGCTGTGAGGGTCATTAATTTGTCTCTTGGATTCTAGACACCCAACCATCTCCCATCTGTGCTATTCTTGGGAAATGTCAGGTTTTTCTTTTAAAGGAGTTAGTTGTGTAACCCTAGTCAAAACAACAACAAAAAACAAAAATAGAACCTAATCTAAGGAATTTAATAATAATCGATTACAGAATGTTCAAGACAGTGCAAACAGAGCTTAAGGTACTTGTCCCCACCACTGCTTTACCAGATTTTGAAGCCATATTTCATAGAGGAGCACCCTGGCTTTTAAAAGCCACTATATAAAAAAAGCTATGGCTCCAGTCCCGAAAGCCAAGATGTTAAATGTTTATCAGTCCACCAACACAAGCCCCCTAACAGAGATTTCATGTGGACTCAAGTGTATTCTGACTCCTAAATAGATAGTCACTGTGAACAGTCCTCTGCCTATAAGAAGTGTTTTATGAAAACATAAGGATGGGAGAAGAAGGAATTATTATTTTTTATGTGCTCACTATATATCAAGCTCCACATGAGAGATTTACATTCACAATCTCATTTATCCCCCATGTGAAGTTTATGGAGTAGATTTTTTTTTTTTACCCCAGATAAGAAAATTGAAGATCAAAAATGAAATCATTCACTCAGGGTCACACAGCTACTCACTGGCTCTGAAGTATATGTTCTTTCTACTACGTAGCATGGCCCCACTCTGCCAAGGTCTTCACAGGCTTCCCAAACTGATAGCAAAGGGTTCCCTTACATGAGGTCTCTGCATGAGTCAAGCAATCCTTCCTCGTATGAGAGCATGCTGCTCCCAGCACAATCACCAGGACCCATGAAAGATGGTCCAATGTTTCCCAGAGTGCCCAAACCCTGAAGATGGAACAAGGTCAGGCCAGTTTCTAAGATACAAAGCAAGATGAACTCAGCGGGTCCTCCTGCCAATTGCCTTCACCCTTACTCATCTGCCGGAGCATGCCAAGGCCTGTCTGCAATGACGCAGGAAAGGGTCACCATGGGTGATTCTATGCCCCCCTCCAGATTGCTACAAAATAAAAGCTCACTGCTGAGACGCCCTGGCTCCTTGAAAACCCACCGACACGGTGTCACGGGAATCAAAATTCTAAAAGAGACTATTTGCATCCACCAACCTCACAGTTAAACCCAGGAGGTGAAGAGTAAAGCAGGTCTAAAGGTAAAAGGTCTAGGAATCTGTGGACCCAATCCACCTTGGAGGTCCAACTCCTTACAGTGCCTGCTGGCCATTCCTTTTTTTAAATCACAAAGGAGCCAAAATGTTTTATTTGCCCTATATGAAGTTCCGACTACAAACACACTTCAGTTGAGAGATACAGATGAATATCGTCGTGATCAAAGGCCCAACTTAAAGCCATGAATAAAACGTGGTCCGACAACCACTCTCTACTCCAGCAGCAGCTCAAAACAACACCAGAAGGGCAGGGCTGCTGACATGCAGAGCTACTTAACATAAACAAACACGAAGTCCACACTTGGGTTAGGAGATGCGGCTAATTTTAGACAACTGTTTCGTATCTGGTGAAATGGAGCCTGGACTTCTCTCTGGTTTAGGGCAGCCTTCATGCCTACATTTGACCAACTCCACCTCCACATTTTCTCAACTGTGGAAAACAAGTGGTCAGGTAGCTGAAAGAAGGAATTCATTCCTGTGCTGGGAGGTCTTCACAGACAAAGGGTCTAGTCTGCTCCGGCTCCCGGGGCTCCTGGGGCACTAGCGGGGGTTGATATGGAGAAGATCCCAGCGTTTAGGACCATGTGATGAGGGTCAGGCCCTGCAGTGCTTCCGCAGATCAGCGTCTGAGGCAAGTGCTCATTCAAGAGAGGCTGTGAAAATCCTCCAGGGCAGACACAGAACTTGAGAGGGCTCTCGGTGATGAAGTGCAGCTCCACTGGTCCCCTTCCTAGGATAGCTTGGGAATACTCCAGGCCTTGAATGCATACAAAATGTAGTCTCACAGATTAGAAACAAGTCAGATACCATGTTTGACTGATACAAGAATCCACCTTCCAACCCCCGTTGAATCGCACACTCGCTCGCTCGCTCTCCCTTTAACACAGCTGTGAAGTCCACGGAGTGTCCAACCAAGTGTACTGGTGACCATCCTCCTCTCTCAGGCCAGTGGCAGGACCCGCTTCCAGCCTGGTGGCTTGATGTCCTTGCTCATCAGCTTTCAGGTTTAACAAGGGCAAACAATCTATCCCTTAAATTGTAGAAGCTTTCCTTCCAGGGGAACTAGACAGTCCTGATGGCTCTCTCCAGTTACACAGCAATTATGTAATTGCTAAGCTTCTGCAGAATCACTGGAACCATTCTGTAGCCTTCCATGGACTACAGCTGCAGCCCAAAGTTCTGAGATGATTGTAGCCTTTGAACGGATGGCCGGACTCAAATCTGCGCACTAAGGGCGGGACAATGGGATTCCACCTCAAGCACAAAGATGCTCCTGCCTAAACGAAGCCCCTTCTCCTCCTCCCAGTCTGTGCAGCTGGCTCTTGCCTTTGCCCGCCCTACATGTGTGTGGAATGTGGTTCACTCTGTTTCTGCTGACAGGTTCCAAAGGGGGCAGAGAATCAGCTGAAGTTCTGCCATGGACCATGCACAAGGTAATCATTTAACACATAACGGGAAAGCTCCAGAAGAGGACAAGATGCAAGAGGGTGGGAAGCATCTCCCTAGGCTTCCTGCACTGGTATGAAAGGAGTGCTTCCCTTCCTTCTGCCAGCTCCAATCCTTCATGTTGACATTACACATCCTGTACTGTAGATCCACCCCCATGCTGCCGCTTGCCCAGCTGAATTATCTCCTGCGTCACAGCGGTGGTAACAGAACTGCTGGCTCGGCAGACGTGAAAGCACCATTTCAATGCTTAATGCATTCAGCAACTGGACATATTACCAGTGCGTCGGGGCTGGTCTGTGGCCCTCCCAGCAGCCATGCAGTACTCGACCTAACCTTCTGCTAACCAGATGGTCTGTGTGCCTCTTGGGACCAAACCATTAAACTTTACTTTATTAAATTCTATCAAAATGTGGGGACAGTTTACAGCAGTGTGTCTGGTTCATCTCCAACAGGGTTGCTAAGATGAAAATGACCTAAAAATATCTGGAAACTCTACTTCACACCAACAGAGAACAAGATATTTTGGAGTAAATATTTAAATGATCTGCCAGATTACGTACCCCAGCAGCACTGACTACATGGTTAGCAAATTATATTGTAAATATATACACACAAAGACTCAGAAATGCTAGCATCTAAACAGGAATCCATTTCCCACTGGCTAAAGCCATAGTTCACCAGCCTCTGGCTCCAAGCTATTTAAATGTGGCTAAGGACACCATCTCCATCATAATCACTTCAATTACCAAAAGAAAGAACCCAACACAACTGACAGAGAAATCCTACATCACCCCCTGGGTTCGACCACCCAGGCATTTGGAAGGCAGGCCAAGGCATTCAACAGGTGCTCAATAAGTGTTTGATGAATGAATAGGTGGATGGGCACACATGTCTTAAATACAAGGGCACCTATAAAACATGGGGTATGATAGTTAAGACACTACATTCTTCCCAACTCTACATCATCCCACAACTGCTAATTAGGCGTCCAAAGCCAGGCAGCAGATGAATGGCAAGGAGCAAGCCATCTGCACCAGGGGCCTGGATGGCCGCTAATTGATCATTGCAAATGAACTGCAGAGGTGGCCATTTATTGGGTATGTGGCGGACTGCTGGGTGCTTTACATACGTTATGCCTCTTAGCCTTCGCTGCAGAGAAAATTCCATTTTAAAGATAAGCTGGAGGCTAGGAGCAAATTAGGAGTTTGACCCAAGTTAAACCAATCACTCTTCTACTACTTTGTAGAGGTAAGGCTCTTACAACTTGTAAAGAACTAACACATGTGAAGACGGCATTCCCAAATATATCCCTTACCAAATCCCAAGGAAACTGTAGAAATCTTTCCACTCCCCAATTTCCAGGTATCCGAAGAAGTCCTAGTTTCAGCTCCTACTGTTTCTCCCATGTCTTATACTGAGGGCATTCCATATTATTATAACCGCTACCACACCTCACAGCTGCACTGCCACCCAGGTAGTTTTGGGATCCACACTTTGACACCCCAAATCTCTTGCCTGAGATCATCCTAGAGACCTGAACACCAGTAAATAAATGCATGGTCTCTTCTTCTCTCCCCAAATATCTCTGGTCACAATTTTATTTTATTTTAATGTTTCTTTTATTTATTACTGAGAGACAGAGAGAGACAGAGCATGAGCAGGGAAGGGGCAGAGAGGGGGGGTGGACACACAATCTGAAAGAGGCTCTAGGCTCTGAGCTGTCAGCACAGAGCCCAACATGGGCTCGAACTCACAAACCATGAGAACATGACTTGAGCCGAAGTCAGATGCTTAACCGACTGAGCCACCCAGGTGCCCCATCTGGACACAATTTTAAAGTGGCAACTGTAAATTTTTTATAATTTAAAAAAATAGTCCATTGACACTCTTGTCTCTCTGGAAGTTCTTGAAATGTAAAAATTTTTTAATAAGATAAGTAAATAAATCTTCATGGGTAATTTGCTTTTAAAGGTGAAAAGTCCCTACACTGTTTTCACCAAAGAACCACTTAAATGTTCTTCACTTCTGGGGCGCCTGGGTAGCTCAGTCAGTTAAGTGTCTGACTTCAGCTCAGGTCATGATCTCACTGCTTGTAGACTCAAGCCCTGCATTGGGTTCTGTGCTTACAGCTCAGAGCTTGGAGCCTGCTTTGGATTCTGTGCCCCCTTCTCTCTCTGACTCTCCCCTGCTCCCTCTCTGTCTCTCAAAAATCAATAAACATTAAAAATACTTTTTTTTTTAAATGTTTTTTACTTCTTCCACCACTAGCACCAACCACCATGCTGTCACCACGGAGGCCACCAATAATGTTCTTCTGACTTGGAGCAAACAAGATTAGGTAAGTCCTGTTAGGCCCTACCATTCTACATTTTGAAATATCATCTACCCTTAAGGCACTCTAAAATTAGCCTCCTTGCCCCTGAGATCTCGAAGCATCTGATATTACAGTACATTAGTAAGACCAAGTAAACATTTGCACAAAGAAGACCAAAGCAATTCTAAGCAAGGCCACGGAGCAGTCCTCAAACTGGCTCAGAGTGAATGAGTAGAGCTCCAGAGAGGCATCCCTAGCCACTCTTTTCACTGTAACAAACTCAGCTTTCTCAGACAAATCATTTTTGCCAGATACGATTCCAAACTATAGGAACAGTAATAACATCTTTCTTCCAAAATGCTCAAAGAAGTTCATGTTGATTAAAAACTGTTCTCCCACAACATTTCAGGGAATATACCTCTGCAAGGTGCGAATAGGCTCTGTTACCATGAAAATGCACTATTCCCAGAGGATAGGCCATCCTCAGGTAGTTTACAAATCCCTACTGAACACTCCAACACAGATGTGGAGCACTGCAGGGTCCGGCCAGGCAGCCCAGAGGCTCCCAATCTGCCACGTCTCCCTGTGAATGCACAACAGCAGTGAGAACTGTTCATCAGTGAACACAAGACGTGGCACAAAGTTAATCAGGAGGGACTCAAAAAAGAAGGAGTTTAAGGGGCGCCTGGGTGGCTCAGTCGGTTAAGCGTCCAACTTCGGCTCAGGTCATGATCTCACGGTTCGTGGGTTCAAGTCCCAGCTAGCTCAGAACCTGGAGCCTGCTTCAGATTCTCTATCTCCCTCTCTCTCTGACCCGCTGTCTCTCTGTCTCTCAGAAATAAATAAAACATTTTTAAAAATTTGTTTAAACAAACAAACAAACAAAAAAAACATGGAGTTTAAGACCAAGGACTAAACAATTCACATCTGGCAATGCCCTGGGAGATCTCTACCTCAGTTTCTCCGTCAGTAAGGAAGAAAGAAGCTATCATTTTTCAAGTGCCCATTTGAACCAGAACCCTTATTATACACTTAATATTTTAGTCCTTATGTCCTATTATCTCCCTTTGATTGGGTAGGAAATCATAGGAACAGAGAGGTTAAGTAATTTATTCAAGGTCACACAGCTAGGAAGGGACAGAGACAAATTTCATCCAATGCTTGTGCAGTCCCAAAAAGTATGCTCTATGCACTACACACCACTTTCTTCTTCTTTTTTTAATGTTCTATTGATTTTTGAGAGACAGAGAGGGAGAGCATGAAAGCAGAGGAGAGACAGAGAGAGGGAGACAGAGATCTGAAGCCAGCTCCGCACTTACAGCAGAGAGCCCTACACTGGGCTTGAACTAACGAAGCCAAAGTGAGATCACGACCTAAGCCAAAGTCAGACACTTATAACTGACTGAACCACCTAGGCTCCCCTCAACACCTTTTTTTCTAAAAAGAATTTTTTTTAAGTTTGTTTTTGACACAGAGAGAGACAGAGCACGAGCAGGGGAGGGGCAGGGAGAGAGGGAGACACAGAATCTGAAGCAGGCTCCAGGCTCTGAGCTATCAGCATAGAACCCGATGTGGGGGCTTGAACCCACGAACCGTGAGAACATGACCTGAGCCGAAGTCGGACCCTTATCCGACTGAGCCACCCAGGCGCCCCCCACACCACTTTCCTAATGAAGACTCTGGCACAGAGAACTGCATGTTCACCCAGAAATTCTGAAAAAAAATCGTACTCCTGATGTTTTAGCAAAACATAAGCTCCTTCTCCCAGAGAGAATATACACATGCGCATTTACATAACATATATCTATATGAACACACATGCACACATACATACCCCCATATATGTAGGAACCAAGTTCTAAGTCGTTGAGACAGTTCAGCTGCAGTGAAGTTTGGCCATGGTGTGCAAATGTGCAGTGCGTTACTTTTTCATATAACTGCATGTAGGGAAGGGAAAGCTGCCAAGTGACAATCTGGCCCAGTGATTCATGGTGTTACACTGACATACCCACTTCTGATACAGGTTGTTGTTTGTATTTCCTAGAAATCACTGCCTTCATTTGGGAGATAAACAGGAAACAACGTACCCAACAATGACATGTTCTTTCTCTACTAGAATAACTCTAGCAGCAAATGTCATGAATTTGGGGGAGAGAGGAGGGTGTGGATAATAGAAAATTAGAAATCCTCACTCTATTCCTCAGACCTTAATGATCATGTTGATAAAGCAGTATCTTAAACACGGATGACTCTTTTTCACTTTAGGACTACGCCTTATAAAGTAAAGGCTCTATTCAAATGAATACATTAAATCTACTGAACAGGTTTCATGTGCTGAGAAAGAAGAATCTAGCCAGTTTTGGATTTTGATGCTTCAAGATTCCTATTCGCTGATGTATTGGTGTTTTACTGTCCTATCTGAGTCTTAAAAATGTTAAGCATTTTTCTGTAGGCATCAACACTAGCTATACAAGATGTGCATGGTCACAGGCAAAATAATGTTACCACCAGTCTTTCTACTAAAATAGAGAAAAGACGATGAAAAGGTGCCAAGAAGGGGCAGAAGGGACCGAGAGAACACCTGGGGAACATTGGGAATTCACCATTCATTAGCTGCTTCAAATAAGATTGCTAACACTTTACCTGTGCTGGGGTCAATTTTGATAATTGTAGTTGACGTGTAGAAATGGGGTTATGAATATAATTATCATGAAGCAGCAATTGGGCAATCACAACCTAATTAAGCCCACTGACTAGATTATCTTGTTTTCCCCTAATAATCACATAACATTTAACACTTGCTAATTTCAGGACCTATGGGTGATGTTCCTTCACTGTTAACAAGCTACAGCCACTGGTCAGAAAAAGAATGGGTGAGCAACTCAAACACTTGAGTCGACCAAGGAGTAGGGATGAATGTCAGGGACAGCTGACATCTGTCCTTCAATATGACGTCACTTCTCAGCCTCCCACAGTGACTAATTAGGGGCCAAGCCCCAGGAGAAGATGGCACACATGATGAGAACTTCCATGCATGTCAAGTATACAACTGTGATTGCCTAAATGTGTGCCATTTCATGTGATCTCTACAATATACTTTTTGACATTACAGTGGAATCTGCTTTGAAGAGGCTGTTTTCTTTTGTTTTCAGTATAATGGAAGATTCCTCCACCAAGATAAAATACACAGACTTTACACATTTACCCCCTTGGATGTGCCCTCTCCCACCCTGCCTCTCACATGGAGTGTATTCTCCAATTCAGAGTCCTAGTCCCAAATGGATGTCATTGCACCCACAAAGATAGGTTGATTCAGTTCACCTTCACTTTCTGCAAAGCTCCTGAGGGTACCCTGGGTAGATTTCTCCTCAAAGAATGAAGAGGAAAATCAGAGAAACACGGTAAGAACTGGGCTTTGAGACAAGCTGGTCTGAGGGAGCATCTTAGAGAGCTGGGCACTACTGATTAAGGTCACGGCAGATGCCACCTAAGGCTCTTAAATCAGAAATTCCCCAGCTGGACAACCACAGGCTTTGGTCCATAGCTCAGTGCTCAACTATGTTGTTTTTTTTCTGAGGCTTTCCCCCCATTAAGGGCCTTTATCTAAGAAAACAATGGTTTTGTTAAGTTTGGTAAACGATATGGGTGACAGGTGAAAAAATGGGTAGCTCCCTGGCCTCCTCAGTACACTTTACAAACAGGACACGTGCTTCCCCTCCGACAAAGGTTTTGGGTAGGAGTCTGCTGGGAACAGGAGATAAACAGACCCATAGCAAAGTTAAAACTTTGTAAAACCACCACTAGTCACTCTGAGGTTAAAGAGTCTACTCAGCAATTAACACCCCATCGCCTGTCTTACAGGGAAGCTACTGCCCCGGGTACCTTAGGGCTGTCTGGACCTGCCTCACCTCCCTTAGTACAGCTTGTTACTCTCTTAAGGACGTTTGTGGTCATCCATGAACAGCGGCTTCCTTACTGTACTGTGATGTTTCGGGGAGAGGCAAATAAAAACCAAAACGTTCATCATGTCTCCATGATCTAAACAGAACACACGGTGATCAGGAAAGGGTGTGGGGGATATTAGCACCCATGCTTTGAAGAGTATCTGTGCTATTTTCCAGAAATGACCATCGGACAGGGGAACTAACTTTCAAATATGTCTGTGTGGCTTTTGGAAACATGTCTCGTGCTTACAGTAAACCAGAGGCACTGAGACTTCCAAAAAGGGCCCTAAGAAGGAAAAAAGTAAGACACCTTCTTTATGGAAGGGAGGGAGGGAGGAAGGGAGGAAGGGAGGGAGGAGGAAGGGAGGGAGGGAGGAAGGGAGGAAGGAGGGAGGAAGGAGGGAGGGAAGTAGGGAGGAAGGGAGGAAGAGGTGTCTGGGTAGGTCAGTCAGCTAAGTGTCTGACTCCTGATTTCAGCTCAGGTCCTGATTTCAAGGTTCATGAGATCAAGGCTGACACCACAGAGCCTGCTTAGTATTTTCTTTCCCTCTCTCTCTGCCCCTCTGCCTGTGCGCGCTCTGTCTTTCTGTCTCTCTCCCTCTCTCTCAAAATAAATAAATGTTTAAAAAAAAAAAGAAAAAAGTCACACAGCATATCTTTCTTCTGTAACAGGTAGGTGTTCCTTTTTTCCTCGTACATGGTCTCTTGCTGTTTTTCACCATCTCCTCTATAACTCGGAACAAAAACAGGGTACTCTTCAGTTAAACACACTTTGTCAAGCTATTACAATAAGTTATATCTCTCATATCAACTAATAGATTGCAGTTAATTTTCCATTGTACTCAAATTTCCCTTCCAGAACACCAGGATATACTACTGGCATAAGCAACTGGAAGAGCTAAACCATCAGGATTATAAGCTATTAGCATATAAGTAATAACCAAGGCCAGCTCCCACCAGCTGAGGACCATAAGCCAGTGCCCCTGTATGTGATCCTCGCTCCCCATTTTCTAGCTCCACTACCTTGGGTAAATTTCTTTACCTCCCCATGAGCACTGGGTGTTATACAGAAACCAACTTGACAATAAACTATTAAAAAAATTTCCTTACCTCCCCAAACCTCAGTTTCCTCTACCATATGAACAGTCCCTGGTACAGTTAACAGATGCTACCTACTAGTAATAATAACTAGGACTCTCTTCAGCAGAAGAAATATTATCTCGTGGAAGGTCCATGTGATATTCTGACTCTGGAGGGCTTCGTAGAATTTTTTGATGAAGTTATCATACTTATTCTCTTTAAAGATGGTGTTCTTACCCAGGACCAGAAGGGGTAACATTCAATTGACAGCATAAGGGGGAGAAGTTATGGCAGCTGAACTCTGACATTCAGATCAAAAAGGTCTCTTCCATGCAGATCCCCTTCCCAGCTATCATTATCTAATCCAGTACCAATTAACAGTCTCCACATAAGGACCAAATAAGACAGAAACCACTGAAAAGAAAACGGTTCTGGGTGATAAGTTCTTGTCATTGAAATCCTTACATAATCTTGGCTGGTATCTATGTTCTGGCCATCTTCTGTCTCTAGCCCAGTGTTCATATTTTACCCCACACCAGGGACCCCCAGACCAGGTCCAAACTGGGTTGAGTGACTGATACTCAACTGCTGACTAATGGGTCACAACACAGAGGGATGATGTCATTAGGGATCAGAAAGGCTAAACATTCTGGGCCACAATGGCCTTATTTTGGATTTTAAGTGCCAGGATCGGATTGACTGGTTCTAGCAAACAGCTTAATCCCAAACTGGACTGCAGGTAACCGGCACACTCTATTCCTTTCCCCTCGGAAAGAAGCTTGTCTTTGTTCTGCATTCTCTCTAGCACCCACAGCGTAGGTAGAGAAGCTCTATGGATAAGTTTAGAGAGGACTGTCACATTGTCTGCCCATTAATAATGCAGCTACTTTCTGCTGTGCTCTATTCTCTACTTCGTTCATTTTTCCAGGAAAATCTCCACCTAGGCCCACTTAACCAGTTCCTTCAAGTTTCCATCTGTCCTCGATCAGAAAGGCCGACGTCTGAAGTCACATAAATGGTCTTCCAGGTTCAATTCTTTTTTTTTTTTTTTTCTTTTTAACAGTAAGAACTGACCGAAGCCTGGGCCTGAGCACTGGTCTTCATTTTTCACGTGCAATAGGTACCAAATTACAAGGTCTTTTTCCACGTGCTTTACTGTTTTCTTAAAAGCAGTACCTTTCTTCTTCCTGTAGGCTCTTCCCAGTGGACAGACCTCTTCTACTTTGACTTGTCAATCATTCCCCTGCCTCTCTTCTTCTTTTCCTTCTCCCGTCCAAGCAGGCTCTCCTTCCCAGCAAATTTCCACCACATAATTATGGCAATGCTTTAGCCTACTTTTCTGTTAGCTTAACAACCCTGTCTATTTTCTACTTGTGCTGATGCTACTGTTTGCTTTTCTGACGGGCTAATCCGTGTATCCTTTCAAGGCCCAACTTCCCCCACCATGATAGCAGCTGGAGCTCTAATTCACAGGTGCCTTCCAAAGCTTTTCATTAGCAATAGAAATGAGATGGTTTAGAAACCCATTTCTTAATCTGCAGGTGAGTATTGGAACCTTTGTGCAGCAAACATCTTTCAAGTATCCCACATTGTACCACTGCACAATTATTTTCTGAGTAATAAGTACAATGTTATAGGCACATTCGTAGTGTTAAAAGGGAGAATGTTCCCTCAGAGGGAATCGGCTCTCACCCCCCTGCCCCTGGCATTTCCCAGCTCAGGAGAGAAGCAAGCCCTCAGCTGACATGAGCAAAAATGAATAAATGGCAACTTTACCTTCTTAAATCTGAACAGGGAAGAGACAAATTCCAAAATTTAAAGGCCTTAGCTCCTGTTCTGGTTCAACTGGCCAGATGAGGGCTTAGGGAGCGAGGCTGGCCTTCCCCGGCTGGGCTCTGTGGCAGATAAGCCTCTCCACAAATCCCGGGCTTAATTACTTCTGACACAGTTGTCTTGCCTGGGCCTCCAGCTCCTTTTGTGCTCAAACCAATATGAATCCAAAGGTAAGTCTTTGCTTACTCCTCTTGGACAAATGCTTAATTTCCTACTAAGTCATCCTAACGCCTTTTAATCAGGACCTACAGGTTCCCAGTAGAATTTTCCCCATCTTTCCTTGCACCATCTTTGCGAAAAGTCTTCTTGAAAGCTTGGCAAATAACTTTCTGAATTAAGCCGTCTTCCTCTTCAAGTATTTATTTTTTGAACAAATAAGTGCCCTTCCCCTCACCCCCAAGAGTAGACTCTGTTCTTTGAATGAAGTTGGGGCTAAGATGCGGACAGGCACAGCAGAAGTATTTTATTAATATCCAGAAGCAGCATGCAGGGAACTGAACAAGCAAACACATGAAAGCAAGGAAAAATTGGTATCAAAATACCCATGACCTGGCACAGAAAGAAACCTTCTCTCCAAGAATAACTCAAGAAAAAATGTCTCCAGCTAGGAATTAGGCAAGAACGCTTTGAAGACACCAAGTAATCTCGCCAGAATCCAAAGACAATGCATTTGCAGGTGACCATACCTATCCTATCCCCTCTCCCCCATATCACTCTACCTACCTCTGGGCTTTCCAAGTCCTGAAAAACCCAACTTTTGAGTTGAAGCCACACATTCAAAGGCTGAAAAGCTCATGTGTGCTTCAACCAAAAAGGACAGGAGCCCTCAGAAAGCAGACAAATTTTATGATAGTATTTCTAAGGAGAAAATGTAAATCCAAAGCACTTCCAATGCACTCTGTATTTATCACTGTGTGCTGTTCTCCAGAGACAAAGTTCAAGGGGACAAAAGATTCAGAAGAGCTTCCTAGTAAACTGCAAATTCCATCTACATTCAGAACAACCCATTTTCCTTCACTTGGAAACTTCTCTTCCTGGGTCTTATAAATTCAGGAGCCAGTTCAATCTGGGATTATCTTCTCTCCAATGCCCCCACCCCCCACCCCTCAACCCCAACTTTTTTTTTTCTTCCTTCGGTACTGGCATGCAAACCATGCTGTTTTAACTTCTTTCCTGTTCTCCCAGTTCTTCTGGAACATTTTATTTTCGACAGTCAACTCATTTGGAGGAGTGCCACACTGAGGTTCAACTGTTTATAGCGTTAACTGTGTTTCTGCCAGAAGTCCACACTCAGCACTACCTTCTCCAGACTGCCTCCTGGATTAAAAATTCATGCTTTAGTTTGGAAGAAGCTTAGAAAATGTGGAAACTTCCAAACATCGCTCTTCTTTTTACATGAAATGACTTTCGCTTGTCCAAGAGGAACCAGAAATGGAAACCCATTCCACCCTTCCTAAAGTACTGTCCTATCTCTTTCTCTCTCTCTCTCTCTCTCTATCTCTCTGGTGAAGTGTTCCCGGTGTTGTTAAAAACTCACTTTAAGGATGACTCCACGACTTCACTGGGAAATGGCAAATTCCTAGCCATTGGTCTGCAAGAGAGAATCGGGCTCCAAGACAATAGATGGAGGGCACATTTTTGGAAGACTCCGGAACACTGGAAAATCACCAGTATTGTTTTAGACTGGATTTCACTCTCTTGGCCATTCATCAGTATTACAAAATGGCATCTCTGAAAGAAGCCAATTTATCTGTACCATGTTGCAAAAGAGATCCTCTGAGTCCAACTGTGGGCACTTTTGTAAGTTGCAATAGACGCAGACAAACCTCCAAAGAAACGCATTTGAAAAGGACTCCCAAGCCCTGGATGACTGAACTATAGAGGAGGGCAGGACAATTAAAGAAAAAGCACAGTCTCAACTCAATAGCTATGACTTGACTCAAAGTCTCATGAACAAAATTAGTCTCTGGAGTGTTTTACTTCTATGAATGAAACCATGCTCAGCCCCAACATGAGAAATTCAACTGACAAAAACCAATACTCCTGCCCCACTAGTGTTTGATTACAGAGTTTCTCAGAGAGGCCTGCACTCTGGAGAGGAGAGTTGGTGTTTCACAAACCGCTACAATCATATGCAAGGGGGTGGTGGAAAGGGCACTGGGTTGGGAGTCAGCAGACCTGAGTCCTAGGCCTGGCTTGGTTACAACTGAACCTTCTGACCTTGAGCAAGTCACTGCATGTCTCAGTGCCAGTTTCCTCTTCAATCAAATGCAGGGGGAAGGGAGATCTGAAGTGATCTCTCTGAGGCACAAAACAACTAGCTTCTCAATTAGAAGTTCTTAATATTCACCACTTATGTTGTACCTGTCAGTCAACTTTTAAATGATTTTTATATTAATTTCTACTTAGGGAAGAGTATTTTTGTCCATCACTCCCAAACTTCAGCTTAATCTGGGTGCTCCCTGGAATTCTTCAATATTACAATAAATGCCTCTTTTCTTTTCCTTTCTTTTTTTTTTTTTAAGCAACCTTCCCCAAACTAAGGCTTGTGCTATTAAAAGAGCTCAGAACTTCCCATTTCCTTGCTAGGGCTAAAATTAAACTGTCCATTCCTTAGGGCCCAACATAACATCTGCCAGATGTCTTGGCATATCACACAAGAGGAATTTTCTTCTAGCATTATCTACTCTCCTCTCTATTTTCTCATAATCAATTAATAGGTCACCAACGCCAGCTAATGTTTCTCTCAAAGCCACCAACTGCTTAAGTATGTGAACCTCAGGAGATACTTGCCTTAACACACAGACACACACAGACACATACATAGAAGCCAACTTTTTTTTTCCAGTTCACTGTCACTAATGATAGACCCTGGAAATATTTTCCTCAACTTCTTTTGAATTTCCTTAATTTCCACATACCAATCATCCAATCATATACCCGTGTCAGACCCTTTGCAATCTGAGTGCATTCTTTATGGTATTTCCTAATTTGTGAGTGTGGCATTGTGAAATAGCACCTCTGTTCTCCATTTTTCAACGTGAAACATTCAATACAGCTTTGTCATTGCTCTGTCCCGTGAGGCAGTGAGCGGTAAGTCTGATAAAGGCATACAGCACAAAGAAGATGAGTAAGGTTACCTTAACCAAGAACTCTCAACACCAGAAAAGAATTCAAGACAGACTAGACTCTATTAAACTCCAACATACAGAAAGCAGAACTCTTCCCAAGGCAATGTTACCATTATTTTCTTTCAGGAAAACTGACCACAAAGACGCTAAAGTCCATTAGTAGGGTTGGATTTCTTTTCCTCTACTGTCTTCCAGAAGACTCATTAGAAAGAAAGATATACACACACTCATATACATATGTGTATGCACATATATATTTTTTCTAACTAAAAGTTCTTTCCAACTCCAAGGAGTGTGGAAAAAGACAAGTCCTCAGGGAATGTGGTCGGTAGATTAGACAGAGATATATCTAATATGAGAAAAACTGTGGAATACAAAGATCCAATAAGAATCTTTTCTACAGCAAGGTGTCTCATACCTCATATATATGTCTCCAGAAGGATTTCTCTTTGTGATATATTAGAGCCATGGAAAAAAAGTTGCATAATGAGTCTCGTCAACTTGATGCCTCAGAAACAAAACCAAACCAAAAATCTCTGAGCTCTGACATCAAATAAGAGTGTTCAATTTGACACGCTTTGTATTTCTCTTATAGCACTCTATCCAAAATTCTTGTCCCATTTCAAATGTGTATCCCTAGAAAAATGGGAGAAACCACCTCTTTAATATGAGGTGCTTCCCACGTAGATGAAGGACATCAGGGATGAATATGTCTCTTAGGTAACCAGTTAGAACATTATTCTCAAACTCCAAAGTGCCTCTTATATACCTAATTTTTTCCCTCCAGGAAATTCTCAACTCTAAGACTGTCTATAAAGACACCAAAATATTTGGTCACAAAGTAAAAAATGTGGTGAGTCAAAGTGCTAGACTAGCAATCAGGTTGTCAGATTTTTTTCACACCGAAATAAGTAATTAACGGATACTGGTTGTCCTGGTATCAACAACGAAAAAGATACCATGGAAGTTTGCTTCAAGATCAACCTATAATGTATTTATGTTTACATACACAGGTATGGTTAATTAGATGCAAAATTATCTGGTAATTACTTTCCCAAATAACTCTTTTTATTCCACTGCATTTGAACTTCTGAGTTGGAACAAGTAGCATCCACACATGCATTAGCAAATTTAAGTATAACATTGACGACATCCCACTGAAGAGCAAAAGTAATGGTATCAAAAGATAACAGTCAAAACTGGTTAATAAAAGGTATGATTCCAAGAAGTAAGATTTTTCAAGTGCTCTTGGAGAAGCCCAGAAGCAGAGATCTGAAGAGAAGTATTTTTAAACGAGCATACACATCAACTGAAAGATCTTGAAATCCATACATCTTCCTCTGCAAAATACAGGGTTTTACTTCATTGACCATGGACAATTATCAACTAAAGAACCATGTATTTCTCCTCTCCTTTCACAGTCCTCAGAAGAACAATAACCCTCAATTAATGACACAACAGTTTGGTTTGAAAAATGTGATGTTGTCATATATAGCATTGTGCCTGTGCTGAATGACACTGCTACCAGCTACTCAACAGAATATAATTACATCTGGAATCTAAAACCACTTCAATATGCACAAAAATACTGTAGACATAGGAACTTCACACACACACACACACACATACACACATACACACACACACACACACAAATCTGACACATAATGGGAAAGCAAAGCAAGAAAAAAGCTGGTGTAAGTCGCTCACAAATGTGTTCTTTATTTGTTGAAGCTGGTACCTCTCTATGCTTCTCCTTAGTTGAAAACAAGGTTCAATCAAGCCTCCTTACAATATGTTAATTGGTTCTGAATCTCCTCCAAGTTTTTGTTCCAAGGTGGAGGCTTCCTCATCTATCTTATCAACAGTCCACCTAAAATTCTTCCAACATCTTCCCTCATCCTCAAGATGGCTACCTTACCTAATGGTAAAGCAACATCTTCCATGGTTGGCTTTTATAAATTCCTCAAGCATTTCAGGATTTTGTTCTTTACTTGGATCAATTACATACATTCTCCAGAACTAATCTGTGAAGAACTCCAATCAATGTGTGGAGACTGGGCTAGGACTGGGTCCTTCCTTCGAATCATCCTCACAAAATGTCTTCCTAGAAGACTACTAAATTCTTCCCAATTAAAAAGGTGAAGATACCTGGACATAAGGTTTTCTCAACAGACAAAATATTTTAAAACATTGTTTCCATAGTGACATTGTTAAGAAGACATCTGATATTTCTGAAGACTTACAGTACTTGAGAACACAGGAAAAAAGAGCAGAATGAAAGGGAAGGAGGAAAACAAAGGAACTAAAAGAAGGCCTTAGACACAAATGGAACAACCTGAGGAGAAATGTGGAGTCTGGAGAAACTGGTGTCAGTCAGTCTGAGAGTTCCTCTGAGATCTTGCAGGATTTGTTGTTATGGGTTTTTTTTTTTTCCCTTTTTGCAGCAATCAGCTCAAACCAGACAATAAAGTCTTGCAATGCATCAAAACATGATGATAAGCAAGCCCCAGAACTCCAAAATCTCAGCTTAGGGCCACCACCATCTTCACAATGAGGAAATAACATTTCCTGGTGACTTTCAGGAGACCTGGAGCAGCTGAAAGTTGTGTGAAGACCTCGGTGGAAAATGTCTCAGGTTTTGCCTTGCCTTTCCTGAAGAAGGTCTAAACCCTTCAGGTCCACTCGAAAGAAGAAAAAAAATGTCTCCAAAGTTTACTTTAAAATGGAAACGAACGCCTCAATAACTTGCGAAGGCACTCCTTTGGTGGGAGAAAAATCTGAGCAGCCCTTACAAGTCCCTCATTTCCTCACATAATGAATAGATGGTGAGGAACCACCACAGGATTTCACCCTGGAAAAGAAGGAGTAGGCAGGCAAGCCTCCACCAGCCATCACCAACAGAGCTTCAAAATGGAGACATCCATAATTTTATAAACACTTCTCATCTCAGCTTTGTCTCCTGGAAACCCGCTCTCCTCCATTTTCTGGTGGAGTTACAACATGACACCGCTACCTGACTCAGTTCCCAGCTCCCAACCAAACTAGTCACTTCCTCCAAAAACCTGCAAGCCACCTCCAGAAACAAAACCAAAGCAAACCAAACAACCAACACAGACACTCAGACACAACCCCCGGGGAGCCCTGGGAGAAAGCCCCAACTGGTTGGTCTTTTCCCATCCCAGACGCGTGCTTAAAAATAAAACTTTTTTTTTCCCCCTTTGGGTAGAGGAGGAATATAAAAGGAACTCCAGGCAGCCTCCCTCCCTCTCTGTAGGTTAGAAGCTACAATGAAAAGAAAATGAGGGTTCCTTCAGGAATGGTGAAAAGCCTGGAGAATGAACGTGAGAAGGAGCTTTGTGTTTTGGAGTCTGGACTGGAACCAAAGCAGACAGCTTGCAAATGGAGGACAGGGAGATAAAGAAAGGGAAAGAGAGGGGCTGCTCCAATGGGGGGGGGGGGGGGGCGGCTGCGGCTTCCCCTCGCGCCTGGAAGGAGGGCAGACCCCTGGGAACCGCACCAGGAGTGAGGCGACCCCCAGGCCCCTGCCTTCTTTTCTCCCTTCCTCAGAGAGCCAAGCGTGTGTAATGGCTTCTCCTCTCCAGAAACCGTTGTCCTCCTCCACCAGGCGCTTCTGAACCCCCAGCCTGGAGACAGCTCCTCGGCCGCTCCTGAACCTGCGCCCCCTCCCCCCCCCACCCCGGCCCGCGCCCCCCGCGCCTCGCTTCTCTCCTCACCAGCAGCACCAGCAGCACCAGCAGCCGCCCCCCGGCACATCCCGACCCCGCATCCCAACTTCGGGGAGAGAGCAGAGAGCGAGAGCGAGAGCGAGAGAGCCAAATACCTGAGGAAGAGGGGGGTGCCAATCCGCACGGCTTTGCCATCGGGCTTGGGGACAGGCAGACAGAGAGGGGAAAGGAAGGAGACGGACAGAGAGAGAAAGAGGTCAGCCCGCTCAGGTCGGGGCGGCTCGAGCGCTCGCTGCTCTGCCCCTCGCGCTCTCCCTCCGGCTCCCGGCTCCCGGCTCCCGGCTCCGGTGCCCTCGCCTCCCGCCCTCCGCCCCCCTCTCTGTCCCTACTCCTGTCCCCGCGCTCGGAGCATCCGTCCGGAGCCTCCCGCTCTCTTCTCACTCATCTTTCATTTTCTCTTCTCTCCATAGAACTACACGAAATTAATGAAGCCACCGCGCTCCGCTCCCCCGGCAGAAGGAGCAGCCAGCAGCAAAAGCACAGCCACCTCCGCCGCCACCGCCACCACCTTCTCCTCCTCCTCTTCCTCCCTCGCTTCTCCTCCTCTTCTTCCTCCTCCCCCTCCTGCTCTCCCTCCTCCCCCTCCTCCCCCTCCTCCCCCTCCTCCTCCTCCTCCTCCTCGTCTCGCTCGCTTCTTCTCTTCCAGCAGCCAGTCCACGCAGGGGACTTCCTCTCCTCCCCGCGCCACCGACCCTCCTCGGCCGAATGAATGAGCGCGTCGCTGCCTCCAGCGCCCCGCGCTCCGCTCCCCGGAGCCCCCGGACCACCCCGGGGCGGCGGCGAATTGCAGGAACTTACGGAAGAAGTGTCCCGGCGCCGGGAGGGGGTTCGGGTTCTCCGGCCCCACCGCCTCCTTATTCTCTTTCTCTTTCTCCTCTTCCTGCTCGGGTTATTGTTGTGGAAGTTGTTGGGGAGTCTCATGTGCTCCTGCCGGGGCTCAGCAATGGAGGATCGCCATCTTCCCTGCCTTGCTCGGCTCCTCAGACTCGCTGCAGCTGCAGATGACCTGAGATATCCGTCTCTCTCTCCCTCTCCCTCTCCCTGCCTCCCTCCCTCTCCCTCTCACTCTCTCCCCTCGCTCCTCTCCTCTCTCCTCTCCTCCCTCTCCCTCGCGCGCTCTCTCTCTCCCTCCCTCTGTGTCTCTCTCTGAATAATGAGCAACCGGAGGGAGAGAGAAAGCAAGACAGAAAGAGAGAAGGAAGACAATCTTCTCCTGCCACACAAAACGCCGGAGCACCAGGGGGTGCGCGAAGCCTTTCTAATAACAACAACAACGTGCAGGAGCCGGGAAGAAAAAAGAAAGAAAGAAACGAGGAAAGCGCCGGGGGGGGGGGGGGGGGGGGGAGAGAAGGATCCAAGAGCTGAAGAAGCGCAGAAGGAGAAGCTGGAGGAGATGCTGAAGCTGCGGCCGCTGTCCCCCCCCCCCCCCCCCCCCCCCCCCCCGCCGAACCCCAGAAGGAGGCAAGGTGGTTGCAAAGTTAAGGCTGGGACATTGTCTTTGTCACTCTGAGCAACACAGAAGCAGGCCAGTGAGATGCAAGAGGAGGAGGTGGCGGCGGCGGCGGAGGAGGTGGAGGAGGAGGAAGAGGAGGAGAAGGAGGCAAAGGAGGAGGAGAAGGGGAAGAGGGAGACGAGATGAATAAAGACCTGCGGAGAAGGCGGTGCGAGGCGCGCGGCGGCCGGGCTGGGGCGTGCGCGCTCGCGGCCCGGAGGCGCCCGGCCGCCCTGGCCGCCCGAGGAGGCCCCCGCGGAGGACCCTGCGCGGCCGCTCATAGCTCTCCCACCATCAGCCCAGCCCGAGGCGCCCGGCCCCGGCCCCGGAGAGTCCCTCACACGCATCCATCTAGAGGCCAATCTTTGCAAAGAACATACATGGGGAACTAGAGGTTGCAAGTCTAAACCCAGATCAACCACGTGGGGCTTTTTAATCCCTTTCCAGCTTGCGATGTGAGTATCTCCAGTGAAAAGCTCAAATTGTCCATTACTGGCACGTATTTTGAAGTCTTCTCCCCCGAAATAAAGGCTCATTGTGCATTTTATTTCTTTTCTGATATGGAAAGGGGGGGGTGGGGTGGGGAGGGAAAGAGCCCATCATTCCGAGCTTCGGAACCACCACTTTATTTTCCTAACTTGTGAAATGTTTTGACGGCGCACCAAAAGGGAAAAAAAAAAAAAAAGCCTACTTAAATAACTTTACACCCTCCAGCCCCGCGTTGTTTGCACTTTCTGGCTGATCATCCAAAGGCTCGGAAAGTAACAATCAGCGCTTCTAATGATAAGGTGTCATGGTGTTGAAGACAAGAGAACCAAGATGAAGCTTTCACACCTTGAATTTTTATTTAGTGTAATTTTCCCCAAATCGTTCTGAACTATCTCTTTGGCAAAGGAATGGGCTGCCCCTCACCCCTCACCAGGCTGAATGTCTCCTAAGGCTTTAATTTGATGGGGGGTCGGGGGGAGGTGCCTACACTATAAAAAAAAAAATCAATACAGCAAGTCAGGAGCAATTGAAGTTCAAGGGCACGGGCTGGTTGTACCATTTCTATTTCTCACATCCTCGAGTTGGACATCACCAGCATCCGGAGAGAGAAACACACAGCGCGCAGGGCAGAGACCTTAATTAAAGTTTCTTTTGTCCGGGTCTGAATTGGGGGATGATGCTGGATTCCTTTGCATTGGGGAGCGCGCATCCGGTGGAGAAGGCGCGGTGTTGAAGATCCAGGGCCAGACTGTCCTCTTTAATACTCCCTCCCTCCCCCCTAACAAACAACAGTCCGGGAAGATAGACCCATAAACCCATACAATAAAGGGGAGGAGGAGGCGCGCGCGGAGTTGGTTCCCATCGGATAGCGGGCTTTCCTAAACAGATCCGAATCCGTATTTTCCAAGGTTTTCCCCAGTCGTTTATTCCGGGGCAGAATCTCTCACCCAGAGGCACGATTTCACCCCCTTGCCGTCAACACTTCCTGCGCTCTTCTCCTCCCACTCACACTGAAAAGCTTGGGACCCCTAAAAGGGTGTTGATGGCGGGGGTGATAAATAAATAAATAAATGACACTACGCGTGCGGTGGAGAAGAAAGGAGGGGGAGGGCGGGGAGAGGTACGAGAAAAAGTAGGGAGAGGAGAGCAAGGAGGAGAAAGCACAGAGGCGAAGGGGAGACGAGAGTCAAAGAAAGAGAATTGAAAGAAGAAAGGAGAGAGGAGGAAGGTAAGGCTGCTCAGAACTGAAATGCCCCCGGCTTTGTGCAGAACTGGGAGGACTCCCCCACGCCAGGTGCCCGGAGGGCCCTGGGGAAGTCCCTCTGCCGCGAGCTCCTCCCCCGGGACCCCAGGGGTGTCTGAGCGCCCGCAGCCGCTCCCCCACAAATTCCTCGTGGCCGCGGGAGGAAGCGCGCCAGGTCTCCGCCGTCGCTTCAGCGCCCCAGCTGATCATTTACCTCTTTGTCTTTAATAAAAAGCTGACTTTCTCTGTCAAGCCCTGCGCCGGGAAAATAACAATCGTATTTCAGGTTGAAAGCCCCTATTACTGCACGGTGGTGGAGGCTGCGATAAACCCTTCCTCGACGTGAGGGTACCTCCGGGGTTGGCTCGGGTCGGAAGTCCTCAGACGGGGGCCGCCCTTCCCCGGGGGCAGGGGCGCACGGAACCTGGCGGTGGGGCGCGAGGAGGAAGCGCCGAGGTCAGAGGAAATCCAGGGCTCCTGGGGCAGCGAAGGGCTGCCCGCGGTCGGGGAATGAGCCCTGGGGAGGAGCCTTTTGCAGAATGCGAGCGCGCCCCAACACGCCTCAGACCTCATAAACCCACTTGGCAAAGACCCGGGAAGCGGCTGGCTGACCGACTGCGGTGAACTCGAGAAATTAACCTGCGCTACAATTAAACGGGCTGCCGCCCTTTCAGACTCACCTCCAGCGACCGAGACCGAGAGCTCCCGAACCGGCCGCGGGGGGACCTGGCTCCTCCCTCCCGTCCCAGGAGAAGAGGACAAAAAGGGGAGATGGACTTGGAGATGGCCCCGCCCTTCAAACGCTCCAATCCTTGGAAACTAAACCTCCTCTCCAAGCCTCCACGTCTAGAAGGGACAAAGGCAGCGAGGAGATCCAGAGACCGATGGGTGGCTTTCGGGCTTCTCGTGTGGGCTCAGTGGGGGAAAGGTACAATGGCTAAGTTTCCCGTTCCAAATTCAGGACATTCCTTGGAAGACCATCTTCTGGTTTAGAAGCAAATTGACTTCCCAAAGCCGTGAGGCTTTGCAAAACTCCTGCAAAACCCCGCTGTTTGAATGTGGGAAGGCTAAATTTCCAATTAATGATGCCATACACAATTTTTTTCGACTTTTTTGGAGTCACAAGTGCCTTAACTATCTAACTAAAATGTAACAGAAAGAAATTTAACATGGTTGGAGATAAGGCTTTTTGTTGTTATTGGGGGCAGTTTTCTTTCAAATGATAGTAAAGCAACTGGATTAAATAAAAGCTCGGTCAGTCAAGGAAAGCGCTGGGGCTGAAGGTTTTAGTGAAAACCTTGATAAAGTTGGCACTTGAGTCACTGTAATTATGCTTTGCCATTAGCGGACCATTAAGATAAAGGGAGAAAGTTCTCACCTCCTGCTATGTCATTCCTCAAGAATTTTCACAAAGATAATACAAGCCTAGTTGGTGGGGTGTCTTCTCCACCAGGAAGGTTAATTTCTAAGTTTTTTTCATTAAAATGGAAAAAGCTTAGGTTCTGTACACAGCCAACACTATGAGGGACATGTTGGCTGCGTGAAATTTGCCTTTTGTTACTGTATCCCAAGTCATTGTGCCCTGAAGTGCTATGGGATTTCAAGACTTTATTAATGTTCACAAGGAAATATGAATATGTTGAAGTCTGGATTTTCTCCTCCCTTATCATGGGTGACTGGTATACAGGCTTCTCATAAAGGGAAATGATGGCTCATCAAAAGACTGACTTTATGAGCATTAACAGAATAATAAATCTTGCAATTTTAGTTCAAGAAACAGTGGAGTCCTGTAATCAGAGTGACCCATGCAAATATAATCCATTTACATGCCTACCTCTAGTAGGATAGGGGTAGCCTATAAATCGTTTTGGGCTTTAAAGGTTTAGTGAAGGAAGGCACCCAAATATCTCAAAGAAAAGTGTAGGGGCGGGGGGGGGGGCGGGGGGGGGAGGAAGGGCCTTCTGTCATCTCAGGAAGAAATCATGGAAAGAAGGAAGAGTTGGTCCAGAGGCTACATTTAAATTGAATTTCAACTGAAACAAGTTTCAGACCCCTTGTTCTGTCATTGTTTCAATATTTACATTCTATCATAAAAGAAAGGAAAAGTTCTCCCTACTGAAAACTATACCAAAAAAAAAATTCTAGTTTATAACCACACTTTCTAAATTCCAGCTGGAAAACTGTTCGTGCTGATGATTTTAGCAAAACGAAGAGCAATTGAATATGGCTTTTTCAGAAATCCCAATTATTCCATCATTAAACATTTCACCATATTGTGACACACCTCTTGAACTTATTTTCTATGTAAAATTCCTTTTCCACATGGTTCAATATAGTCTTTTACTTACTATTTGAGTTCGTGATTTCAAAGAGTTATCCTGAATCCTTGAGGTCTTTTATGCTTGTTGGAAATTGCTCAGTCCTTAAAAAGTTTTTTTGAGATGTTCAAATTCAGTAATTATTGACCCTCCAAATATCTACAAAGTTGAGTCACTAGCACTTTCTTTCTGATCCCTTGCTGAAAAATCAATACATTCTCATAAAACCATATCCAGATACATATAACTAGTTAACTAGTGCTGATGCCTAAGAAGAAGTGACTATTGGAACACAGACATAGGTGACTCATTTTTTAATAGCTCTCAAAGAGAAATGGCAATGACTTATATTAAACTTACTGCATATGAATCTTTGTATGTATACACTTGGATACCAAAGAAGATGTTTCAATAGTAGTGTTCTAAAACTCCCCCCAAAGAAGTCTTTCTCCCATACATGTACAAGTTAAATTTACAGTTCTATCAAACTAGTTACTATAATATGAAACATTCATGTGTAATATATTTCTGTTTACCAGCTACAACGTGCTATACACAGAGCTGAATATTAGGGATGCAAAGATGAGTAAGAGACGATAGGTTAGAATCTCAATGCACGATCTACTTGTTGAACCACTAGCTTTAAAATTACCTTACTTGGTTATAGAACTCTAGTTAGTTTTGTTTTGTTTTTGTTTTACTTTCTCAAAAACAGTACAGGAATTTAGCCAATTTGGAGACTATGATTAACTTGAGCATTTCTCTTCCTACTATGGAGTTATTGAGACGTAATATTTTGTTAAAATAAAATTTGGGGACTTCATTTTAAAGTCAGTGCCCTGGGGCACCTGAGTGGCTCAGATGGTTAAGAATCTGACTCTTGATTTTGGATCAGATTTGTGAGATCTCATGATTTGTGAGATCAAGCCTGCTCTGTCAGTGCAGAGCCTGCTTGGGACTCTCTCTCTCCCTCTCTCTCTCTCTGCCCCTTCCTTGCTTGCACTCTTTCCCCCTCTCTCTCAAAATAAATAAACTTTAAAAAAAAGAGAGAGAGGAAAATTTTTTTAGAAATAAAGCCAGTGTCCTGCCTAACATAATTTTACATCAATTTCTTAATAGAGAAGATTTTTTAATTTTTGTGGGTTTTTTTAGTGTTTAATAATTGAGAGAGAGAGAGAGAGAGAGCACTTGAGCAGGGGAGAGGGAAAGAGAGAATCCCAAGCTGGCTTGGCACTGTCATTGCAGAGCCTCATGGGGCTGGAGATCAGGAACCACAAGATTATGACCTGAGCAGAGACCATGACCAGACGCTGAACTGACTGAGCCACCCAGGGGCCTGAATGGAGAAGATCTTTTTAGGAAAGAGAGCAACCTTAGCTCAACCATGACTAGATTAACCAAAATTAAAAAGAAAAGATTCAACTGAAAGACTGCCCATTTGTTGAGGCATCCCTTTCTAGCAGAAAGACCAGTATTTCCAGATTCCTGCACTTGCACTGAAACTAAAGCTCAGAGAGGGGACATGACTTGGTCGGGACCACAGAGTTGGTCAGAGGCAATCAGCTCTAGAAGGTATGCCACTATGGCATTTTCCTAAAGTTACCATTCTCCTATCACTTTAAAGAGTTTTTTGACTTGTTGCCATGTTATTTAATGTGTATTATTTTTAAATCAACTTTAAGAATAATTTTGCATTCTCAAAAGCAATAGTATCCACAATACCACAGGTCTGATAGGCTATTTTTTATATACATATTTAACACATAATCAAAGTAAATATATTATTAAAATTAAAGTAACAAAAAGTTTTTGGATTAAAGCACAGTCTGATAGTATACATGCCAAACTGTTAACGGTAAAGAGTGAGAGAAATGGAAAAGAAAATGTTGTTTCAGCTATTTTTGTGTGTAAAACATGAATCACTTTTATAATTTAAAAAGTTCAAAAAAAAAAAAAAAAGATCATGTGGCCTAGTGGTGGTTAGTATACTCCCAAGTTAAGCCCTCCCATTTTATATTCCTGATAGGAATTAAAAATTAGCAAAAGTCATTTTAGCACAATTAACAATATATATTTAAAGTCCTAAAATGATCACATTTTTTGTCCTCTTTATTCTTCCTCTTACAATCTACCCTAGGGAATTATTCAGAAATGTTGAAAAAACTTATACCCCCCCCCAAAAAAAAAGACAAAAAACAAAACTGCTGCAGGTAAAGTAAGTAATTGAAAATAACTTATAATTAAGAAAAGAGGAATGGTAAAGTAAATAAGAATATATCCCCACTATGACATATTAGCCAGCTTAAAATTGTTAGGAAGATTTTGTTTAAATAGAAAAATGACCCCCTGCTAGGTGAAAGACCTAGATACAAAATTATGATCCCTGATTATTGTTTTGTAAGACACACACACATGCAAATCACCTTGAAAGAAAATCTACCAATGTGCCAATTGTAAAATGACTTCTCATAAAAAATTTAGAAAATGTAGAACTTACATATAAACTATATGTTATATAATTATATATAAACCGTATATACATATGTGTTCATACATATATATACACATATATACTGCTATGGAGTTGACTGCTTTGTTTGAACTGAAATGTCAATTATCTGTTTAAGTATTTAAAAATCTTTTTTAAGGATATTCTCTTTTTAATGTTTTTATTTACTTTTGAGAGAAAGAATGCAAGCAGGAGAAGGGCAGAGAGATGGGGAACATAGTATCCAAAGCTGGCTCTGTGATTACAGCAGACAGCCTGATGCAGGGCTCGAACACACAAACTTTGAGATTATGACCTGAGCCGAAGTTGACCACTTAACCAACTGAGCCACCCAGGCACCCCAGTGTTAAAAACATTGTATTGTATTGTATTGTATTGTATTGTATTGTATTGTATTGTATTGTATTGTATTTGAGTTTATTTATTTTTAAGAAAGAGAGAGTACAAGCGGGGAAGGGGCAGAGAGAGACAGATAGACTCCACACTGTCTGCACAGAGCCCAGTGCAGGGGCTCCCATGAGATCATGACTTGAGCCAAGATCAAGAGTCAGACGCTTAACTGACTGAGCCACTCAGGTGCCCCTAAAAACATTTTAAAGTTGAATGATAGAACCTCCTTTTATGTGTCTGGTAATTATAAATGTGTTGCAAAGAGCTAATTAATATTGTTAATAAAATAATGGTAAAGTAATCATTTTTCATAAAAATAATATAATTTGCTTTTCACAGAGACTATAGGAAGATTTGAGTGCACATTTTGAGTACATTTTATAGACAAAGGAAATTTAGGACCAAAGAGATTAAATGATTTAACCTGAAGTGTTCCAAAGCTAATAGTGTAAAGAAAACTGAAATCTAGTATATATATAGCTATCAAATTCTATAAGGAATATTAAATAACATTGAAATATTTAAATGATTTTTTGATAAGGGAAAACAGATTGCGACACAATAGATATAGTATTATTCCACATTTGTGCCTGTGTGTGTTTGTGTGTGTGTACTGAGGCACTGAAAAATAACTAGGAAAGTATAATCAAAGTGTTAATAGTTTTTTCCAAGTAATGTAATTTTTCTAGGTGATGTAATTATGGGCATATATTTTTTTTCCACTGTGGCTTCTCAGATTTTTAAACATTTCTACAATGAATATATCATTTTTGTCATTTTTTTAAAAATTGAGCGGTGCCTGAGTGGCTCATTTGGTCAAGTCTCCAACTTTGTTTGGCTCAGGTCATGATCTCATGGTTGTGAGTTCCAGTCCCGCACTGGGGTCTCTGCTCTCTATATTGCAACTGCTCCGGATCCTCTCCCCCACTCTCTGTCTGCCCCTTTCCCATTCACACTCTCTATGTCTCAAAAATAAATCTTAAAAGTTTAAAAATACTGTTAAGAAAAAGAAAAATACTGAGAACTTGCAAATGAATTTTGCCAGCGCAAAATTTCTTATATCATAATGACTAAGCAAACTAAATTTTTGTCTAATGTTTAAAATAAATTTTAATTGTAAGTTTTTATTAATCATTATTTTAAAACATACACACTTAAATCCTTGCATATATTCGATTTTCTAAACAGCCTTTACTTAAAATTCAGTACATCCAGTACAGATTTAGATAACTGTCAGCACCAAATTGACTTGACTTTTCATCCACTAACTACTAACCTTTGACTGACCCCTTGTAGATTTAACATTAGTTGCTCTTTCACCATATGGTGATATCTACACATACTCTTTTATTTACTAAAGTGGAGGTTTGATTTCCCAGCAAGTTGCTAAGAACAATGTTTCATAAAAACTGTTTTTTTAAGTGACTTTACTTTTTAGTATCCTTCTTTAATGACTTTACTTTTTAGTATCCTTCTTTAATGACTTTACTTTTTAGTATCCTTCTAATGTTTATCTTGAAAATCTGTTCATTCCAAGGAGCATGCTTTACCTGAGTATTTATTGATTTAATGTTCAGAATAAAGACAAAACCAAATCCAGCAATGCACATAGACTCACTGGTTTCCAGCTCCTGCTCTTACTAGTGATGATCTTAGACTCCAGGCATCAGTTTCTATATCTGTAAAAGAACAATTAAGTACTTATAAGATTGAGTATATTTTTAATGCAGATAAAGGACATGGGAGTTTTTAAGTGTAAGCTAATATGATTCAACTCCTTAGACCTTCACTGTTAGATGGCATAGATGAAGGAAAACCTCTAAATTTGGAGTCAAAAGACAGGTCTCTAGTCTGGAAATTCAAAATCAAAATACGCAGCCCTAGCCAAAACCAATCCATTATTATTTAAACAAATTTAAAAAATCAACAATAACTAAAAATAAAAAACCCAAGTAGATTAATTGTATCTAAGTGCGCCTATTACTATTTTTGCTTGTTAGTTCACTTTATTTGCTAGAACTCAGCTACCAGACATGTGGTAGTAGTGCCAAAGGTTTTTTAAAAATGGAAGAGAAAATCTTAAAATCAAGAAAATTTTCTTTATTGATGGCTCAAATCCAAGAAACAATTGTATATGCTTAAAAAATTCATACAGTATGGGAACTGTTATAGTAAATATAAATAAATACAGCAAAGGGGGAACTAACTTTATTTCCTTTTTTTTTTTTTTTGTACATCATATAGAGACTACTCCTGTTTACCGGTCTAACTTCTAGATCAACAGTGTTCTGCTGGAGCACTATTTGAAAATCACTGATCTAGTCCCAAGGAGAAAATGATCTCACAAAAAAATGCCCAGGATTATACACTAAAGTTATTTAAAGATCCACATCTACTCAATTCCTCTTATGGTAGGTACTTTCTACTACATTCAATTTGCCTATCCTCGCAAAAAAGAATTCCTTGAATTGGTATTGAACTTAAAACTCAGTTTTCTTCTTTTCTCTGTCCCTTCTTCTCCGCCTCTCTCTCTACTACCCTTCCTACATAAGGTTTCCCAGAAATGAGATTTTATACTTTTATGTAACTAACAATAATTAGCAGCTTAGTCAACCAATAAATAATTTTTATACTTTCCCTACATTATTTTGATGACTTTCAGTCCATTTCATCTTTTTTGTAATCTCAGAGGATTAGCAGAGTTTTTAATTATGTTCTCCATACATCAACATCTTCTGTTCCTTGAGAATGTTTAGGGTTTTTCTTCACTTTTTCCTTTTCATCTTTCAATCTAAAAGGGTTTTTATAGGCTTAGAATCAGGAAGGAGGAAAAAAAAAAAGAGACAAGGAGGCATAAGGCTTTTCACCTGGGAAATCGTAATTTTGCTTTTATTTCACATAGAGATATAAAAGGAGAATCAGCACTATTCTACATATCAGGGATCCTATGAAGGAAAAGTTGATCCTTCTGGTCCTTTAACATTCCCTCTGTATCATTCAGCATTCACAAAGGACTTATTCCCGTTACTGAAAAAGGAAACTGGCCAGTGTTCTCATCTGACTTATGACAGAGGACTGCATTTGAAATTAGTAGAGACATTTTAAAAGTCCAAAACATGAAATTATAGTATCGACTTGGTAATTGAATTCATTCTGTGGATACTAGAACTGAATGGTGAAGCGTGTGACATGGAAAAGGAAAAGTAACCATGATTGTTATTACAGTTTCATTTGACTCTGACCTGTAGCCAGGCCCAAGTAGATGCTCCTGTCCCATTCACTGAGGAGACTGCAAAATCCAAGACATGTCCAGCTGTCACCTCAGCAACTCAGGAAACTAAGCCCTCATCAGGAAAGGAATATGGTGGGTTTTTAAAAATTTATTTAAGTAATCTCTACCCTCAGCATGGGCTTGAATTCATGACCCTGAGATCAAGAGTTGTGCCTGACAGGTGCTCCAGGGAGATGGTACTTGTAAGAGAAGACACACGGAGAAGGTAGTTGTCTGGAGGCTGGGAGAACCCTTAACACAGTGGAAATGTCTGACATCTGTAAATCATCCTCACAAAGCATTTATCACATACATTTCAAAAATCTATTCCTCACAACAATTTATGACATGAAGATTATTTATTTTGTTTTATATTTGGAGAAGCCAAGGCTCAAAGTAGTTCAGTGACTCACTCAAGATCATTCAGTAAGCCCTGGGACTTGAACTCAGGACTTCTGATTCCAGATAGCACCATGTTTCCTTCTTGTAAAGCATTAAACTCCCAAAATAGCATAGTAATATGTCTTTTGGTTTTTTGCATAATGTCTATGTATTTCTTGATATATCTATATTTCCTGATTGTAAAAGTGGAATGTATTGTAGCAAACTTAGCAAATACAGAAGAATTAAATGCAAGAAAAAATAAGATAATATCTAGTCTGAAAATACAGAAAGACTAGTATTAATTCTTCCCTCTGTATTTTTCCCTTTGTGATTCAATCACTCATATCCTTTGCTTATTTTTTATTGGTATAATTGTGTGTCTGTGTCTTTACAATGACTTGTGATGTGTTATAGATTGAGGATATTAACTCCTAATAATATGGAATAAAATATTTTTTGTTAGGTTTTTGCTTTTAACTTTGGTAACACTACTTTTTAATATATTGAAGTTAAAATATTTTGTGTTCAAATTTATCACTCATTTTTTTAGGCTTTCTACCATTGGTGTAATATTAGAAAAGTTTTCAAAACCCCTAATAAGACAACTGTTTACTTACATGGGTGTTTTTTCCCACAACTTTCAAGATTTTTATTTTCACATTTAATTGTACAATCTATGTAATATTTATTTTAATATATTATATGGTAGGAATCAAACAACTGTTTCCCAAATTATTACCTAATTGCCACAGCATCTTTTTCTTTATCCATGTAATTGAAAGGTTACCTTCATCACACACTATAGTTTTGTATGTAAGTTTCTGGACTCCCCACTTATTTCCATTTATATGTCTATGTTAGCAAACATGGGTCAGTTTTATTCTTGTCTCTTATTTACCCTTATTATCAGATTTACCCCTTTAAACTGGAAAAGATCACAGTATTGTTTAGGTTTTATTAAATATTTGAGCAGAATTTCTATCTCCCTATATAGAAGTAGAAATTTATATATATGTATAAATTTATATCATATGTAATAATTTGTATATGTATACATTTATACATATACAAATGAATTAATGTAATATGTACATTGTATTTATGCATAAATGTGTATGCTTATATGTAATTAATACATATGTAAGTAGTAATTTATACATATATATGTAATATTAACTTAGTCTGAATTCCTTCAGTAAGTACCTAGGTTATTGTTTCACCTATGACCCCAAGTGGTAGCTTTATCATTTCACAAAATTATAGACACATTATTGGATTACCAATGCCTGCAACTTTACATCAGCTTTTTCTTAATATAGTTAGATTCAGGATTTTGAGTCTGGTATCATATATGATGGCTTACTGTTCAACTTTCTTTAATCTCACTGAGAAAGCAGTTAAGGTATTAGAGCAGCGACTTCAAAATTCATGAAGGAAAGAGAAAGGAGAAGATCAGTTAGTGCAGTGAAAGAAAATAAAAGAAAAGATAAACAAACAAGAGGATTTGATGATAGGAAACACAAACACAACATCAGAAATAAAAATAAGAAGTCAGAAATAAAATTGTTTAATTAATGGTATTTTTGTTAATTTTCAGAATAAATGTGAATGAATGAAGTTTCTCTACTGAGGTATACTCTTACTGTTAAACCAAATAAATAACCATACATTTTAGGGGCGCCTAGGTGGCTCAGTTGGTTAAGCGTCCGACTTCGGCTCAGGTCATGATCTCACGACTCGGGTTCGAGCCCTGTGTCGAGCTCTGTACTGACAGCTAGATCAGAGCCTGGAGCCTGTTTTAGATTCTGTGTCTCCCTCTCTCTCTGACCCTCCCCTGCTCAAGCTGTCTCTCTCTCTCTCTCTCTCTCTCTCTCTCTCTCAGAAATAAACAAAACATTAAAAAGAAAAAAAATAACCATACATTTTATTCAAGGTGATTAAATGGGTTCTACAATTCCTCTGTATCCTGTTTTTTATCTGAGGGTCACAGAACCTGTCAGTTTTTAGAAGGAGGTGTGTTGAACAACATGATGGTCTAAGAAACAGAAAATGCAAACAGCTATGTAAATAGAATGCAAATAAAAGTAAATGACTAGGAATTTTTGGAAATAAAAGGGAGTAACCACAAATCAGGTAAGTACCATCAAAAAGAAAAAAAGGAATTAGGAGAATATATAGTAATATCAGATGAAATAAAATTCAAGATTAAAAACACTAAAATGAAAAAGAAAGCATTTTAACTGGTAAAAGGAATAATTCACCATTTTGTACCTGATGATATACATTCTAAATATGTGAAGTATACGGTGTTATATCTACATGGAGAAGTTTCCAAACTATAATGATAATTGTGGATTTTTGACATGCTTCATGAAAAAATGACAAATTAAATAGCCCTCAAGTACAAAAGGATGTATAGGAACTGAATAACACATTCATTAAATTTGATTACAGATGTACGTATAGAACTGTGTGCCTGATTTTCTTTTTCCACACCCATGGAACATTTACTAAAATTGACCAGTCATTCAGCCACAAAAATAAAAGCTCTATAATCTCAACAAAGATTGAAAGCAGAATACAGATTGGAGTGCAAGAAAACCATAAATACACACACACACACACACACACACACACACACACACACTATACTGAAAAACTTTAAAATACCTTTTATAATAATCCTTGTTTAAAAAATACCTGGATGGCTCAGTCAGTTAAGCGACCAACTGCGGCTCAGGTCATGATCTCATGGTTCGTGGGTTCAAGCCCCACATCGGGCTCTGTGCTGACAGTTATCTCAGAGCCTGGAGCCTGCTTCAGATTCTGTATCTCCCTCTCTCTCTCTGACCCTCCCTCCCTTGCTCATGCTGTCTCTCTCTCTCTCTCAGAAATAAATAAAACATTTTTAAACATTAAAAAAATAATTAAAATCAAGCTGAAATTACAGACTATTTAAATATAAACAACACTGAGAACACTATATATGAAAACTTATGTGATGTGACCCAATTTTAGTCAAATAAAAATTAATATACTCAAATATATTAATTAGAAGCAGAACATATTTAAAATACACAAACACTTTGAATTGAAGGAGATAAAAATCCCCCACCCTAATTATTTTAAGTAGAATGTATTGAGTGTTAAAAACAGAATTCTATGAAAATTAAGAAGTAAACTTTATCAATTATGCTATCAACAGAAAAATCAGAGAAGTCTAATAAAAAACACAAGTATATAACATTAAGATAAGGAAAAAAACATAACTACAGAGGAGATTAAAAAGTTATGAGTATTATATCAATAAAATTGAATTTCTTAGGTGAAAAGGATAATTTTCCAAAAATCTATATAATAATGAAAATTGACTCAAGAGAAAGAGGAAAAGAAAAATAAGCCAATTACCATAGAAAAACAGAAAGCATAGTTAAATCCCCAACTCCCACAGCAGAGGCTTTAGGTAAACCATTATACCTTATAGAAATGATAATTCCTGTTTGTAAAATATATGTATGTATGTATGCATTTATCTTTAAATTCTTTTTATCATAAAATAATAGGTATTCATGGAAAAATTTAAAGAATATGGAAAGTTTTGACATCACAGTTTAAGTCCTGTGCTATTTAAAGATTTTATACTGATTCTTTGTGTCTAGTGTTACTGTATAACCCCACAATCCAACAAAGGCGAGCCAAATACAGAAACAAAACTTTATATAATAGTACTTGTAAATATAAATGCAAAACTTCTGTACAACATATTTCATATGAAAATTCAACAGTGTGTCAAAGAAATAATTTACTATGACTAAATAAGGTTTTCCCAGAAAAGCAAGGATGCTCAAAACCAGGAAATCTATTGAGGTAGCTCATTACATTAACTGAACACAGTAGAATTACCATGTGATCATCTTGAAAGATGCCAAAGCAAGTTGTTAATAAAATTTAATATCCATTTCTGATTACAAACAAAACAAAATAAAACAAAATTGAATTTTCGGTAATTCACAACTAGAAGAATACTTTTTTCATTATCAGGATATCTACCAGGAAATTACAGCAAAACTTACTACTGAAATATTGGAAGCATTCCCATTAGGGTCTGGAATTAACATGGAAAATACCTGTTATTCACTGATACAATTCAACATGTCACTGAGGTCTTGGCCTTTGAGATAATTCAAGAAATTGTAAGAATAAATATTAGAAAGATTGATACCACATTGTCATTATTTGTAAATGCGAATTAGAAGCTCTCAAACAATGCTCTTGAAAAGGAATAGAACTGGAACTGAGGACAAGGGAAACATAGAAAACTCTATTAATTTTCCCCAATATCAGTAGTATCTAAATAGGTTTGGATGCATTCAGCTTTAGTTAGAGAATGCTGAATTAAGGTTTAAGTCTTACTTACTGAAGAGAGAATCAGGAAGAAACAGTTCATTGGTATCTTCAGTGGCTCAGTAACGTTTTCAAGATGCTCCATCTTTCTGCTACATCATCTCAACATGCCGCCTTTTTGTCTCATGGCCACATATGGCTTATCCTAACCAGGTGCTATGCCTGCTCATAAGCACTGAAAATTGTAAGAAAGAATGGGGGCAGAAGCAAAAGGGATTTTGCTTGTATCAAAGGGTAAATGTCATCAGAATTTCTCTTATCACTCACTGTATAACACTAGATAATATTGCCAGCCTTGGTGGCAGGGGTGCTAGAGAAAGTGAGCATGTAATAAAGGCACAATCATTTAGATTCCCATGGATGGCTTAGACCTTATCACGATTCATCCTCTGAGAATGGGTATATTGCAGACCTCAAATAAAATTAGGACCCTAAATAAAATTAGCAAGAAAGAAATGGTCAAAGGGTTACTTTGTAGATGACTTACACTGTATGTCATTGTACCATTCAGAAAATACAATGGGGATAGAAGATCTCAATCACACAGATGACAATTTTCTTAAAAATTTTTTTCAGATGACAATTTTTAAAACATCTGTAACGTAGCTAAAATAAATAATGAAATGTGCAAAGCCTACATGATTATATTTAAAATTTTTACTCAAAGAACTTATGACATGAAAATGGAGAGACATACCACATTCTTACATGAAAACCCTCAATACTGTTGGTTCTCTATATAATAATCTACAAATCCAGAGTAGTTTTGACCAAAACGGCCTTTACTTTTTCACCCTGCTGAGTCTAAAGCTTATCTGTAAAAAGAAATTATCATCTTCAAAAATAAGACTAGTATGAAGCCTAACTCTTCATTATATATCATAAAATTTATTATACAGATGCAGTGACAAGAGTAGAATATAGATAACAGAATACAGAATGAAACACAATAAAGAATATAAAATCCAAAAACACCCTATGCATCTATGAGGATTAGTATATAATAAATACAGTATTTCAGATCAGTTGGAAATCATCAATTATTTTAAATTTAACTTTAGGAAAATGTCTCTACTTGTGAAGATATAGTTATATTCCTTTCTCAGACCGTGTACAAAAATAAATTCCAGACAGATCAAAATTATAAACATGAAAAAACAAAACTGTAACATACTGGGACTCATGGGGAAATATTTTTATAATCTTGGGTGTGAAAAGATTTTCTAAAATATCATAGATTGACCGGTTAATCTACATAGTAAATTTTATAGGTGAGGAAAGTTAAAAGACAAATGACAGGCTTGGAAAAGATACCTGCAACATATATATAGCAAAAATAAATATTATTTGCAAAGAGTTTCAATGATGCAATAAGAAAAAGACAATCTATATTTTAAAAATGGACATAGAATATCAAGCAATTCGCAGAAGGCATATAAAATCAGCAACGCACATATAAAAAAAGACATCCCATCTCTAATAATCATGGAAGTGAAACATAATAATCATCAGAATATCATTCACCGGATTGTCAAATATCTTTTAAAAATTGATCCTATCCAGTGTTGATATGGATATACAAGCACTGAGTTTGTGGAAATGTAAATCTGTACTAGGGGGTTTGGTGGACAATGGGGTGATATCTATCAAAATTTAAACTATTCATAGCTTTCTGACCCAAAAATTATATTTCTTGGTTTTTTTTAGTGTTTATTTACTTATTTTGAGAGAGAGAGCATGAGCAGGGATAGGGAAGAGAGAGAGAGAAGGAGAGAGAGAATCCCAAGTAGGAGCACAGAGCCCAATGCAGGGCTTGATCCCACGATTGTGAGATCACGACCTGAGCCGAGACCACGACCTTCGCCAAAATCACGAGTCAGATGCTCAACTGACTGAGCCCCCCAGGTGTCCCCAAAGACTATATTTCTAAGAAATCATCCTATAGAAATATTTGTATATGTGTACATATGTGTTTATTGTAGTATTATTTCTAATCAGAGAAAATATTCAGCTACTTAAATATCCAACAATAGTGGAATTATTTTATAAACTATAGCATATAAATTTACACTATTACAAATTTTTATGTTTTCATTACAATTAAGATAGACCTATTTGTACTGACATGGGAGGATCTTTAAAATATATCATTACAGGGGTGCCTGGGTGGCTCAATCAGTTAAGCTTCTGACTTCGGCTCAGGTCATGATCTCATGGTCCATGGGTTTGAGCCCTGTGTTGGGCTCTGTACTGGCAGCTCAGAGCCTGGAGCCTGCCTCAGATTCTGCGTCTCCCTCTCTCTCTGCCCCTCCTCCACTCATACTCTGTCTGTCTCTCTCAAAAGTAAAGAAACATTAAAAATTTTTTAAATATATATCATTACATTAAAAATTGTCGTATTTACTTTGTCAATGCTAAGTTTTTGTGTTACATATTATATTACAAATGTTATGTTTATATATTATATCATATAAGTATCCAAATGCATAAAACAGTATCTAAAAGAATGCTTTTACAAGTGATTTTTTTATAGGTTGGAACATCTTTTTATTTTTTTAATTAAAAAATTTTTTTAATGTTTATTCAGTTTTTGAGAGAGAGGGAGACAGAGTATGAACAGGGGAGGGGCAGAGAGAGGGGGACACACAGAATCTGAAACAGGCTCCAGGCTCTGAGCTAGCTGTCAGCACAGAGCCCGATGCAGGGCTGGCACCCACGTTCCAGGAGATCATGACCTGAGCCAAAGTCGGACGCTTAACCGACTGAGCCACCCTGGCACCCCAGGAACTGTAGTTTTTTCATCTGTGTATTGCTAACTTCAAGTTTTTCAAAATAAGCATGTATCATGTGCTTTTGCAGTTAAAAATATTTTAAAAGGGACAGCTTAGTATTCGGATGAAACAGAATGAGGTTCAATTCTAGGTATACACCACCTAATAGTTGTATGATGCGAATATTTTTAAGTTCTCAGAGACTCCGTTTCTTTACCTACAAACTAGGTAAAATAATACTCACTCTATAGATGGGTTAACAGATCAAATGCGATTGTGTAGGAAAACATAGTGGCCTATAGTGGATGCTCCACAAATGCTGGGATCTTAAAAGGCTAAGGTTTGGGGCGCCTGGGTGGCTTAGTCAGTTAAGCGTCCGACTTTCGCTTAGGTCATGATCTCGCGGTTCGTGGGTTCGGGCCCCGCGTCGGGCTCTGTGCTGACTGCCAGCTCAGANGGGGCGCCTGGGTGGCTTAGTCGGTTAAGCGTCCGACTTTCGCTTAGGTCATGATCTCGCGGTTCGTGGGTTCGGGCCCCGCGTCGGGCTCTGTGCTGACTGCCAGCTCAGAGCCTGGAGCCTGTTTCAGTCTGTGACTCCCTCTCTCTCTGACCCTCCCCTGTTCACGCTGTCTCTCTCTCTCCTAGAAATAAATAAAAAAACATTTAAAAGGCTAAGGTTAGAGATAAGTAAATTATAAACTTTATCATTGGCTTTTCTCCTTTGGGCTTCAAGGAAGCATGGTTTGCTCAAGCAGATATTTTCAACACTTGTACTTGAAATTTTCATTGAAAGATGGCAGATCTGCATTTCGAGATGAACTAAATATTTAATTGATCATTCATTCATGTATACAGTGTGTGTGGCATTATTTACTATGTTAGACAGTGTGCTAGGCACATGCAGGCATAAAGATGAACAAGAGCCAGTCCTTTCCACTGAGGAGCCTAAAGTTTGCCTTCCTTTAATTCTTCCAGTTTAGTTACATAAATGCAATTCTAGAGACAGTTATAAATGCTAAGACTATAGAAAAGAATAGTGCTGAGAAATCACAGAATCAGAGGATGTTTGAAGTGAGCAAGAGTAAGAGATCATTTATTCAACTGTCCATCGAATGCAAGAACTCCTTCCACAGCATTCTTGGAGGACTGTAATATAGTTTCTGCCAGAATAATGATTTATTGAATATTGACTACTGTCCCAGACACTGTTCTAGTTCTTCATAAGCAGTGTCTCCACTTGAACATCACAGCAAAACTGAAAGCTAGTTGATGTCATACATAATTTACGGATAGAAATGGAGACCCAGAGAGGTTAAGTAATTTGTCTGAGGTCACACAGCTAATTCATGGGGCTGAAATCTGAACCCAAGTCAGCCTTATCCCAGAACCCATGCTCTTAATCTGAACTACTACATCCTACTGTTTTTACAGCTGGGATATTTCAGTGATACAAAAATCAATATATTAAAAGTCTATTGTGTGTACAGTTCTTCTCTATATAGTGCTGGACTCTGTCTTCTAATTACATCAATTTCTTACCTCCATGAGTATCAGATAACACCTGCAGTATAATTGGACTCGCCAGAAATGTTAAAATCCTTCAGACCCGGTTTCTACCCTCAAATAGCTTATAATTTTGTTTTTTTATAATCTTGCTTTTTCTGTTTGGAAAAGCATGGAATGCCTGTTCTTTTTATCCAGAGTGTTTCCCAAAGGTCTGAAAACAAATCCATCCCCCACCCATTCTATATAAAAAGCTCTACCTCTGACTGAATTTGTTGTTGCTTCGCATTAAATATCCTCAGTTCCTTTGATTGTTGCTGGATTTCCAGAGCCTCTCCATCTTAATTTTCCTTCTCCAAATGTAGATCTGACCCTCCTTAAAAGACCGGGTTTTGAACCCGAACAGTGTAATGCTAATGATGATACACAAAGAGTTCAACTGACTTTCATCTGAATATTAATGTCGATTAATATTGCAATGAGTCTAGCTTTCAATAGCAATAATGTTATGGACTTATATTAAGTCAACTTAATACCACTCAGTTCCCCTGCATTTTTTTATTTTTTAACAAATATTCACCCAACCAGGTCTTGATTTTCTCCTTTGAACTCGTGAACTTTGAATTTGGGAAATACAGTGTTTATCATTTATGTTTAATTCTTAAGACTTTGTTGCGATCCTTGTTAAATACAGTCTTTAAAGCAATAATTGGTCTCCTGCTTCAGACCGCCAACTGTTTATCAGTCTTGATATTGTTTTCTGTTTTATTAGATATCTCACCAAGCTTTATGAAATCTTCAATCCTCAAAGCCCAATGCTTTTGTGATCTCTTTGAAGTATCAAGGCAAAGGAGGGAGTTTTGAATTGTGTTACTAATGACCTCTTCCAAGTTGGAATAGGTTCATTAATCAATCCTTCTTTGTTATCAGTGTTTAATCAATCTTCCTTTGTTATCACTGTTTAATCGGGCATGTCTTCACCTAGCTAAGAGCATCTGAAGTATTATACTATGAGAAACAGAAAACATGTTCTTAAAATTAGGATATATTATATGCATAATATTTTCATGTACTTGTTAATTTGACCTGATTTCTTCTTACCGAACCCATACTGAATCCAATAATCATGGTATTCTTTCCTAAATTCTCACAAATCATTCATCCCAGCTACCTACCTACATACCATCTTTCTTTCTTTCTTTCTTTCTTTCTTTCTTTCTTTCTTTCTTTCTTTCTTTCTTTCTTTCTTTCTTATTCTCTTCAAGTTCTACAAAGGATTCAGGTCAAATTATAAAAATAAATTCAATAAAAAGGGAAAAAATAGATAAAGAAATGGGAGCAAGGGTAAAAAACGAGTAGGAAGATAACCCGCAACAGAGGTAAATTAACATACAACGATGCATGGCATAGGTTCCTACTTGTGTGTTTGGGGCAAGCCAAAACAGGTGAGACACAATATTAGTGACAAGGCACTCAGAAGGTAGAGGCAAGGTTTTGTTTGTTTGCATTTGTTTTTAAATATTTAAGAGAGCCATTACATCTGTGGATTTATCTGCACCCCTTCAATAGGCCAGTGGGATAATATCAAAACCTGATTGGATAAGAGTAGTTCTAGAAGGGTCAAAGCAATGCTATCTGTATGGGCATGTTTCCCATGGTCTGATCTCATCCAGGACAACCCAGAGAACCACAGGAGAGAATATATGCTTGTACTTCAGGCAATCCTCTATTAATGTCATTGCTCACAACCATGTTTTTATTTGTTTGGAATAGCTGGGCTAGCGTTTCTAGGGAGAACCTAGTTCAGATGGTCTATCTTGCCAATTAAAGGCATATCTATGTGAATAAGTTCCCTATAGAAAATTTAAAAACTATACTAAGAAAAAGTCTATTATCTATTTAATAAGACCCATTGCTTGTCAATGGTAGAAATATAGCTTCTTGAGATAATGACAGTAGTTCATGAGATGAACTTAGGAATAATTTCATTTTAATAAGATATTTACATAGATTTGCACATTATTAAACCACATAAAATATTAATATTTATTTTAGCCAGATGAAATCATTTTTGGTACTAGGTTGATCTAAATAATAAATTTTAAAATAAAAAGAAGAATAGAATGCTATTTATAATGTTTACATTTTAATAATTTTCTTTCTTCTGTTTTCTCTACACAACAGAAACAGAAAGATTTTCCAGAAATTTCTGGATATAAAAAATGTGGGCAGAGTGTTATCCTTTCTAATATTAATCAAGCCATATTTTATTACTCTCAAGACATAGTAAATATTGTTAAAAAATAATCTCTCACTGAATATATATTTTCTCCCAATTTAGCAAGTACTTAAGAATAATACCACTTGATCATCTTTCCTAATAGTTTACTTAGTTCATAGTTTAAAAAGAAACAAAGTCCAGACAATCTACCAAGTGGTATGAACCAGTGCTACCACAATCAGATTTGCATTATTCTCAATAGCGGATGCCCATATTTACAGCAGTGATGAAAATTCTTGGGTATGCAGACCGCTTCCCACCTCAAATACCCAAGCTTCTCGGTTTCTCTGACTAGGGACTTTTGTTGGTGCTGAAGAATGTTCACAGGGCAACCTGGGAAATGCTAAATATTTACTCCCCCAAGCTGGAAACTCTCAATCAATGAGTCTGTCAATGTCTACTCCAGCATGACCCTCCTGACAATGGTGAAGAACATCCTTCATGCTTCCTCACAGGGTACTTATGAAACCAAGCTAGTTGCCCATAGCAATAACATGCTCATTAATACACCCTCTATCTGCCTCTCTCAATCCTTGTCTCAAAAAACACAAACTAAGGCATCCTCTTTCACCATTTCTACTGAAATTTTGGTGAACTTGATTATAAATAAGCAGCTCCCCAGAGTGAGAGGGAGAATCCTATCTGTAGCTCATAAATCAAGTAACAATGGGGTGGAGGAAAGATGGTGTTCTAGAAAAAACATGGAAGTTAGAACCAGAAAATCTAACCTCTAGTCATGTCTCAGTCCCCATCAAACTCAAATCTTATGCTTTCTCCTTGAACATGCTATTCAGCTGACCTCGGATTCTCTTGATTCTCCCTCCTCCAATTTCATAAGCCAAACACTGTCTCCTTTGCTGCACCCTCCTCATTTTCCCACCTCAATCTCTTAGAGAGATCTAAGCTCAGTCTCCTGACTCCTTTCTTTGGTTGTCTAAACTCAACACATGTATGGTGAATAATATAAGAAGGCCAGCTGTAAATCAGGGGAGGTTGGCCTACGAGACCTTTCACCTCCCTTTCATTCAATTACCACATGAGCTTAGCTGACTATGAAAGTATAAACAACGTGCTAGGACTCGTTCATCAGAGGACAGACTTGTCACTATCTTATCTATTCACCAAAAGTTGTCTTTCTCATATTTCTGTATTCATTGGGGAATGTCTATTAAAATGTTTAAGTTAAATTGATTTTTATAAGTTTACATACATCTCTAGATGAAATTTAGGACAATATAGTGTTTTGGTTTCCTTTCTCTTTTCTTTCTTTCCTTTTTCATTTTTTTTTTTTCATTCTTGAATCTGTTTTCTTTAAGCACTCCAATTTTCCCCAGATGCACTGTATTCCCAGTAGGATTTGGATTTAGGAGCAAAAAGGAGTGAGAATTCCCCTTCCAATCATGAATAGGCCTTTTCCCCTCAACATTTTTATCCACCCATATGCTACTTTTAGGAAATCAAGAGAAAAAGCAGAAAGGGCAGTAATACCAATTTTCCATCTATCCAATTAGTCCATGACATGGAATCTCATCCTCTCTTCTTCTCTACACAAGCCGACATGTGCTCATTGTCTCATATTTTCTCCATCTATCTTAATTAATTACTGTTTCATTTCTAATCTGAGAAATTGTTTATAAAATTATAACCTGTGTATCTAAAGCTTTAGACATGTCATTATTCTCTTCTTTTCATTCATTGCTTAAAGCTGAAATCCAGTTTTTTTCGTATTTACCAAACCATGAAAATTTGCCAGAATGAATATTGGATTGTATTCTTTCATAAATTCCTCTTCAGCCCTAAGTACAACTGGTGATTAACTGCTAAACTTCATTTCTTAGGATCCTCCTTTTCTTCATATGATTTGGACCTAGTCGTTTCTTTTGTAAATTTTCCTCATCTCTTTTTTGTACTTCAGAAGTGTTTTATAATTATTTGCCAAGTGGAACTGAGATCTTACTGATCTTTAGTATTTTCTAAATATCCCACAATTAGTTTCGCAAATAAAATGCGGAAAATTACAAAAAACAAATACATGGGGGAAAAAAAGAAACTCTCAATAATGATAATGCACCTGTTGGATCTCTTGTGAAAATTGTGGTTCCCTCTGTTTTTAAAGGACCTCAATGTATCTCCACTCCTGGTGTCATTTTGGTGTAGATAGTCATGTCTGAAGGCTTCTAGAGAGATATTTTAATTAAAAACTTTTTTAAACATTTATTTATTTTTAAAGAGTGAGCCAGGGAGGTGCAGAAAGAGAGAAACGGAGGATCCGAAGCAGGCTCTGAGCTGTGAGCACAGAGCCCAATGTGGGGCTTGAACTCATGAACCATGAGAGCATGAGCTGAAATCAAAAGTTGGCTGTTTAACCAACTGAGGCACCCAGGAGCCCCTGGGAAGGGTTTTTTCTTAATGTTTATTTTTTGAGAGAGAGACAGAGAGAATGAGTGGAGGAGAGGCACAGACAGAGGGAGAGAGAGAATCCCAAGCAGGCTTCTCATTGACAGCATGGAGCACTGTGAGGGACTTGATCCCACGAACCATGATATCATGACCTGAGCCAAGCACTGAGCCTAAATCAAGAGTCAGATGCTTAACCTACCGAGACCAAGCCACCCAGGTGTCCCCCTCTGGGAAGGTTTTGATGATCTTATCAACATGGTGGAAGTAGAAAGGGTAGGAGGAGGAAAAAGATAGTAACAGTGACAAAAAGGAAAATTAGATTGATTCACTGATATGTAAATACCTATTAAGTGCTTGTTCCGTGCCAGGCAATGTGTTAGACAATGGGAATACAATGGTAAGCAGATCCAGACAATATCACTGATCTTCTGAAGGTTGTATTCTAGCAGGGTAGAGCAAGAGAGGCTGGGGAGTAGAAAGAAAGATGGCTCCACATGAAAAGCATTCAACTGCAGCTATGATACTTGTTAAGGAGGACTGGGTCACAGCTGCTATTCAGGTTGGGCCTCCCCCAAAAACACCAAGCCAAGAGTTGCGTGATACCTGAATGCCAGCCAGAGCTCTGGCTGCTGAGTTTCCTGCAGGCATCTGGAAGAGTGACAAGTTTTGTTATTTTCACAAAGGTGGGCTAACAGGGGACCTGAAGGAGGGGCCCAGGAGAGCTTACAATAGTTGGAAAGGTCAAGGAAGCTTTTGTTAAGGGAAACATAATCAATGAAGTGAGATCTGAAGAGGAGATTTAAAAGAGGAATGAAGAGGGGTGGAGGTGACAGTGGCAGGGGGTGACCGTGAGAAGTCCATTCACTGCACAGGGAGCAGTTGGTGCAAAGAGCAGAGCATCGTGCCTTGGAGGAGCTGAAGGAAGGATGCTGGAGTGGAGCAAGGACATGAAAAAGGTCAGAGAGGTCTTTGTGGGCCAACCATGTGCACTTGAACACGTTGGGCTGTATTAAGGATTGAGTATTTAAGAGTAGATAGTGGCTGGTGCTGCAATGTGGAGGACCCAGGGCAATACAGACCAATTGGGAGGCTATAGCTGTAATGAGCAAGAGATGATGATAGCATAGTCTGGGTCATGGCAATATGTATAAAAATGTTTAATAAGGGGGACCTGTGTGGCTCAGTCGGTTAAGTGTCCGACTTCAGCTCAGGTCATGATCTCACGGTTCGTGAGTTCGAGCCCCGCGTTGGACTCTGTGCTGACAGCTAGCTCAGAAATAAATAAAACATTTTAAAGAAATGTTTAAAAAAACATGCTAAAATGGTGACCAACATACTGCTTATTGGAAAGGTTGTACAAGGAAAGACTGTATATAGTGTGAAGAATAGACTTTAGAACCTTAAGACCCAGGGCGTAGTCTCCTGCCTTAGTAAACAGAGCAATATATAGCTGTTTTGTGATAATGAAGGCTCTTAGTTAAGATGAATTATATTAATTTAAGAAAAATTTTAATGTTTATTTTTGAGAGAGAGAGAGACAGAGCGTGAGCAGGGGAGGGGCAGAAAGTGAGGGAGTCACAGAATCTGAAGCAGGATCCAGCCTCTGAGCTGTCAGCACAGAGCCTGACACAGGGCTCAAACTCACCAACTGTGAGCCAAAGTCGGGTGCTTAACTGACTGAGTCACCCAGGTGCCCTGAATTATATTAATTTTTATGTAAAGAATCTGGAGTCGTAAATTGGTTCTATGCTTGTCTCAAAGGTGCCCTGAACTTGGTTCCTTAAAATTGTTGACATCAGACTTACCCCCTATCCTTTACCTTGTTCGCATAAGTGTGAAATGTGGTATGAGCTACTCAATGTAATATAGCTGTTTTAATAGAAAATTAATAATCTAATTTACTTTAGAAATCTAATATTGTTGAATATTTGTTTTCAAACTCTAGTTATTTTCTTAGGATAAATTCCTGGAGAGATACTTTCTGAGTTATAGAGTATATATATTTCTAAGGCTTTTGATACACATTGCTAAATTTTCTAGAAAGTTTTGGTATTTCACATTCTCACTAGCAGCATAGGAATGCTTGTTTCTCCATATTTGTACCAACATTGGATGTTTTTATTAAGAAATTAAGCTTTGCCATTAAGATTCAAAAATAGAATCTTATTATTATTTTGATTTTGATTTCTCTATTACAATATGTAGAGGTTTGTTTTCAACATTAGTAGCCACTTGTAGTTCTTTGCCAAAATTTTTATTTGGATGCATATCTTTTATTTATTGATTGTCAAGTATTCTTTACATAGTAATACTCCTTTAACCTTGTACATAGGATTTAAAACATTCTGTCATTTCAGCATGTATTACTGTTTGCTCACTTTTAAGTTACTGAGGAATTTTTTTTTATTATAAAAACTTAGAAAATGGTTAGTAAAGATAAATAAAACCAGGTTGCATTTTGAAACTTTAAGCATAAGTGAAAACTGTAGATAGACTTCGAGTATTCACCTTTTCTCTGTTTATTCTACTATGGTGTGGTATATTTGAGAGCATAGATTTTAGAAGCGGTATTTTATAAGTAATTGATAATTGTATTTGTAATAATGACCTAGAAGCCGCTGGTGTGCTAGTGAAGGTTTAACAACTGAGTCTCCTTATAGAATTTACTGCTTTCTGTGTTATAAATACTCCTATTGTGGCTGATTTCAAGCTGCCAATGTGGAGTTGTATAATAGATTCTTGAAAACTGGTATCGAAGCAATATAGGATTCTAAAATGCCATCTGAATCATTAGTGGTGAAATCCTGTAGCATATAGTTTTATTGTTAGGTATATTCCAAAATTTTGTATAATATTATTTATTTTGTATATTTAATATATATAGAATATTTAATTAATCAGAAAGCCACATTTGCCAAATAAGTCAGCCAAATGAAATTTACCTGTAATTTCTGCTTTTAAATTAACACATCATGGTAAATTCTAGGAGTCTTTATGTTAACTAGGAAATAATGAAATATTTTAATTCAGAACTATTTTCTAACATACAAATAAGACCTACAGTGGGCTTGGGGGGAAGGATCATAAAACTTAGATTAATTCATCTAGAAAAGAAGAGGTCAGGGGCGCCTGGGTGGCTTAGTCGGTTGAGCGTCCGACTTTTGCTTAGGTCATGATCTCGCGGTTCGTGGGTTCGGGCCCCGCGTCGGGCTCTGTGCTGACTGCCAGCTCAGAGCCTGGAGCCTGTTTCAGAGTCTGTGACTCCCTCTCTCTCTGACCCTCCCCTGCTCACGCTGTCTCTCTCTCTCTCTCCTAGAAATAAATTAAAAAAAAAAAAACAACAAAAAAAGAAGAGGTCAAGGATTGTATTAATAATTATCTTCAAATGCCTGAGTGGTGAGGGTTAAATTAGAATAAACCCACCACCACCACCATCACCACCCACCCACACACACACAAACACACATTTCCTTAATTCTATAAAGTTAGGAACAAGAGAAAATAGCAACAGGGGAGGGATTTAGCTTGAAGAAAGAAGATCACCTGGTTGCAAAGATTATTAAGAATGACTTAGTTTTGTATTGTCTTATTTCTATATATCTGTTGAAATAATATAAATCTGAGATCATATTGGAGTGATTTCATAATAGATCTAATGAATTTCAGACATTGAATACACTACTTTTGCTTTGCAGTACACAGAAGGAGAATGTATTAAGCAAAAGCAAGTTAAAATACTGAAATCCAAAAGTTTAGAATGACACTGAGCATAGGAATGGTTGCCCTTGTTAGGGGGAGAGCTCAGTGATTCAGGGAGGAAAGCCTCAGGATCGGGGGACAGAGACTGGAAAATTCATTTAGTTGCTTAAAAGATCAGCTTAACTCTGGCTCAAGATTCCCATTTCCCACTTGTGTCTTGTCTTCAAAAATAAAAGAGAGGAAACCACCAATGAGAACATGTGGTGTTATAAATCATCCTGACTGTTGTTAGAAAAATGAGTAAGGGTTCTAAACAGTTTCAAAAGGTCCTGACTAGCCCTTTTCACTCACCTTGAGAAGAACCATAAAAGTAAGAAAACAAAAGGAATTCTTTTTTCTTTCCATACACGAGTCATCAGCAGTGTTCTCTTTGGGCTCTTGGCATCTGGGCCCAGTTGCCGGGTTACAGGCAAATATAATCAAAACAAACACTAAAAGGTACTCTTTTGGCTCTTAACATGTTGGAAAGGTCTTCTGCCTTCCATCCTCTGTGTTAGCCAGTTCTCAACACAAAAGTGACTTTCCCATTTGTTGTTGTCCTTGCCTTTTCTTCCTGCAGGACAACTCCTGACTATAAACTTGTGGTGGAGTAGAAGCCCTTAATTACGAGGCCCTTAGATCTTTAGACCTTTTCTCCAACTTCCTGTTGAGCAGCACCAGGAATTCCACCTGTTTCCAGTCTCTACCACCCTTCCCTGTCCTCTGAGAACCGGCAGGGTATAGAGGCCCTTCCATAGGAGCACTAACCCTGTGCTCCCCACTTTGTCCAGTTACCGAGGATAGCTTGTCAAGGAAACAAATGGTATTTTCCACTCTGGACTACAGTGCCAGGTTCAGTGATGGACTTCCTGCTTCTCACCACTTGTGATGTGTTATACTATATTTGAACTTGGACAGGAAAGCTACAAGCACGTTTAGAACTTTGGGAAATAAGATCTATGGCAAAAGTCAACCCGTTAGCCAGTTTGTCCAGAGTATTTTATTAAGGTCTATGGGGTGCGAAGCACTTTAATAGAATCAGGGCATTCTCGCATGCTCTGCAGAGGTTAAAGGCACTAGGATGATTTGTCCTGGAGAAGAGAAGAGTGAGAGGAAGCTGTTGTAAATCCTCCAGTATTTAAAGAGGCGGTGTTCAGAGCGTGAAACTAACTGTACTTCAACGCTGCTAAGGCTAGAACATAAAGAAATACACTTGAAACATGGACATTTTGTTTATTTTTAAGGAAGAATTCCCCAAGAGTGTAACTTTCTAAATACATTGAAGGGTTTCCTAGAAAGATAGCCATATTTCCTTTCTGAAAACCTAGACCAAAAAGGTTTACTTCTTACCTGCCTGAAACAGTTTGATTTTATATGCATGATTATGAGTGGGCTTATGTTGACCTGAGGCAAAGAGCTGGACTGACCTCTGATATAGGAAACATCTAATCATAACTGATCATCGAAAAGTAAATATTCACCATATTTCTGGAAAGGTCAGAAGTAAGTGTTTTTATCCTGGTGTTTTGCAAAATCTGAGCCAAAGAAGACAAAGCATCTTTTCCAGGGTCATCCAAAATATGAGCATTAGAACCAAACATATATTTTGCAAGTATATATTTTGTTTTATTAAAAGTTTGAAACCTCCAGAAAGAATTTTACCCTAGTGACCTGAAAAATAACATCTTTCCAAAGCAGGCATATGGTGTTTTTATTTCATTCTTTTTCATCATCATAGCTACTAGTCATTGAGCTTCTGTTACATCAGGCATTGGACTCAGGGTTTTAATATACATTTTTATCTCTTTTCATGCTTATACCCATTATAAGTAAAATGGGTATTGTGATTTTAATTTACCAGATGATGAAACTGAGGCTCAGATAAATTCGCTACAACTTGTCCGGTTGCAATCACCAAACTAGCAGGTCGTGGAACCAGAATTAAAATCCTGGCCTCTTAAATACTGAAGTTCTTTCTCTGCTGCATTGGTCTACCAGGGAAAATACGATTCAGTCATTTTAAATCAACAGGATTAAACTAATTGTTAATAAAAGTATAATTCCTACATATCAACTTGTTGAAATTGCTAAAACATATATGATTTATGTCAACATGCTTCAAAAATGGTTGGAAGCCTTTTTCTGCCTAAGAAAATGCAACAGAGTGTTCCAAGCAGGAAACATTTAAATTTCCTTACTATCCTTCTCTACCTGAAATGATTTTTCTGAGTGATTGTAATGCTCTAAGATTGATTTCATTGGGGCTGTATTTTATAATGTAATTAGCATCAAATTATGGAAATGTTTTCTAATGGCCTGGATTTTATGTTCAACAATTTTATTCTATTTTACAACCTGAGTAAGGCATGTCTTTTCCTCCTGGCCTCTGGAATATTCCAAATTCCTTTTAGAGATGACTCTTCTACTTGGGTCTCTTCAGCTGGCACCCTCCCCCTCTCTTCTCATGATCAAATTTGCAGGCTCACTATGTAAAGACAGGGGCCTGCAGAGTAGAATGGGCAGTGGTAAAAAAATGCCAGAACTACATGTGATTTCAGGCAAGCCTCCTAAACTGTCATCTACATGCTGGAAGGAATGACCCTGTATCTGCCAGTTGTGAGGTTTGTTATGAGAAGATAGGGGGAAAGATAAACAAGAACATTTGGTTACAGGTATGTGTTGCTGTCTGCATTTGACATGCAAAGCGGGACCTACCTTACCTCACTCCAAATCCAGATATTTGTAATAATGAATTGACTTATTATTTGGTTCAACTGCCCTTCATAGTCTGCCTTCTTCCATAGGAAACAGAAACCCTTCAAGGGGGGAGAATACAATACCTTTGTCCCTTTGCTTTGAATCTTCTTTCATAGGGACCCCCACCCAAACACACTCATCATCTTCTTCATAACATCTTTTCCTCTTCCCGTATTTCTATCCTTGTTAATGATGTCAGAATACATGCAGCTTCAATCCCATTCTTTCAAATGGGAAATCTTGGAGCTATTCTCTGCCAAACCTCCACCCCCCTAAAGTCCATTCCTTCTCTTTCTGTCATTCTTCCCTTCCCCAATCCAGCTGGTCTTCAAGTCCAGTGGATTTTTATCACAGATATGTTTATTGGATTTATCTTCTACTGCATCCCCACCAATACTGTTCTGGGGAAGGCTTGGGTTATTTCTTACTAGGACTGTCAAATTCTTTTCTGTCAGGGTAGGTGGAAGCACAACTTCCATCCACAGTCACTGTGAATTTGTGTCTAAAGGAAAGTTATACCAACAGTGGCCCACCAATTTAGCATATTTTCCTGTTGGCTTGGGCCTTCGTTCCAAGTTCCTATATTAGATATTAGGTTGGATGACATGCCAACTGAAAGGGTTGCTTATATCTGGGCCAGCCGCTCACCTGCTTCCGGCTCCTTTTTTTCTGGGCTAACCTTTATTTTCTTTTGGCTATGGGTGGAGTAGTTTGGCAGAAGGTGATGACAAGGCCTAAGACTTCTTATCTCACTGGTTACATGGGAAATGATCTACAGGAAGGAGAAGCATTCCTAGAAGGAAAGGGAGGCCAATGGAGCAAGATATCCAAAATTTTTCTCATCACGGGATCAAAAGCTCTTTACTCCTCGCTCTTTCCCCAGAAGGGTCCATCTCCTAGTACTATAGTCCAGCTCTGAGTTCTTCATCTTAACCCATTATTAGAGCTTGGTCCACTCCTCAAGAATGGAGCTGGGAAGAGGTGAGGGAGGCTTGGATTTATCTCTAGTAGTGTGGTTACATATGGCTCATAAAATTATTTTGGTGGGTTTTGACCAGCATTAAAAAAAAATACAATGTTAAAGAGTGGAAAGGAATAGAACACAACAGAACAAAAAGTATTTGAGTAGATTTCATAAGGTAAGGGTGTCTACTTTTTCATGAAACTTTTGTTTGTTATATGTAGGCTAATTGTGTGTGTGTGCATATGACTATATTGGAACACAGTATAAATCATGTTTCTAACTGTGTAGGTCACGGTCTAAAAAATTTGGAAGGCCACTGTTAAGTTAGAGTGTATAGACAACAGTCTCTCTCTACTTCTAATTTTCCCCCTTTGATTCATCTTCCATACCCCAAGTTGCCATTTAAATAGTCTTCCCACAAACCAATATGATTACACAATCACCCTCTTTAAGGATCTCTGTTATTCCAAGGACTAGTTCATTAGCATGACAGTCAAGGTCTTTGATAATCTGCTTCTAACTACTTTTTGAGTCTCATTTACCACTACATTCCTTCTTATTGGTCTACTTACTCTGTCTTTTCCAAAAGTGCCTTTCATACTTGTCTTTTTGTCTTCTAGTATTGTTCTTTAACCCAGAATGTCATTTGCACTCCTCTACTTGTCTAAATTCAACTCATTAAAAAAATTGTTTTTAAACAAGATTATTTTTCTTATTAAAACATTGGAATACTGGAGAGGTTACTGAGTATAAAATCCCATAATCTGAAATAGTATTGTATCTTTATAATAGTTTTATAATATATATCTTTATAATAGTGTTTATTTCAAAGCACCTATACTTATGTATACATACACATATATTTACAACACTTTTCACTTAATGTATAGGGAAAGAGTTCCAATGTCATTAAGTATTCTTCTGAAATACAAGTAATGGATACATTATTTTTTACTACTTAAATATTTTGAATATTTAAAAGTTTCAAATATTTTATTTTTATAAATAATGCCTTGATATATATCTTTATTTGTCTCTGATTTTTTTTAATCCCTTTGAATAGAATATTAGATTTGTATTTACTGGGTATAATTATATTACCATTTTTAAGGGCCTTGATATATATTGTTTGATTGCTCACAAAAACTATACACAATAGCCCTATTTGTGCCAATAGGATATTATCATTTACAAAATGTTTGCCAGTTTGATAGATGAAAAATAATTTTGCATTATCTTCATGTGCACTTTCTGGTATTAGTTAAGATTAATCTCTTTTTTCATATTTATTGGTCATTATATTGCATTTTGGAGGAAATTGCTTGTCAATGGCCATTGTCCATTTTTTAATTAGGGAGGTTGTTTTTTTCTGTATTCTTTTCCTTATTATAAATCCTGCTTATTCTTCCAAGCTCAATTTAAAGCACAATTTCTCCATGAAACTTTCTTCTAGTTTTTTAGTTTCATTCTTTGTTTTTCTGTAGCACATGACTGGTATGTCCATTCAGTGATCAGTTTACCCTGCATTGTTGGTTGCTATCTTCTCCCACTTAATGACAAGATCTTGGGGATAAAAACACTCATTATTTTTAAATCTCTCTCCAGTAAAATGCACAGAGCATATATTTCTGTGTATTGTTGGTATTCTTTGCCAAGCTAGAGGGCACAGCCTTCCCTCTTCAATGTGAAATGTGGTTGGTCATTCTTCCTATATGCTTCTCAAATATTCTGAGGCTGCACTCACATATATTTAGGAAGATTCAATGAGCACAGAATGAATTTTTCTTGGGGTGCTGAGAAGACGGAGAGAGTGCTGCACTTTCTGAAGTCTGCTTGGCTGTGCTTCCTAGTTCCATAAAATAATTTCACTAGCATGCGAGGTTTTGCACTTTGGGTGATGTGAAGTTTCTCTCTTTTCCCTTTTCCTCAACACTGTGGTTGGTGTAATGCTTTGATGCATTTACAGGCCAACTGAGATCATTTAAATTACTTTTGCAGGGGCACCCGGGTGGCTCAGTTGGTTAAGCGTCCAACTTCAGCCCAGACCATGATCTCATGGTTCATGAGTTTGAACCCCATGATGGACTCTGTGCTGACAGTTCAAAGCCTGGAGCCTGCTTTGGATTCTGTGACTCCCTGACTCTCTGCCCTTCCCCTGCTCATGCTCTGTCTCTCGAAAAATAAACATTAAATTACTTTAGCAAATTGGTCAGAAGTTAGAATTAAAATATGCAATTGCTGGATTGAACCTCAGAGATCATCTAGTCTCATGCCTTAGACCCTCTACCAGCTTCTACTCCAGAGACTTCTCCTACTTGTGATGACACTGACTTCTCAAAAAGAATAAAACCCAGCCCTAGCATCAGGGGACAATTCTCCCTTTCCACACTGCATTTTGAAGGACTGTCCTCTGGGCACCTTTCCTGGAGAAGAGCAGCCACTTGACCCATCAGTTAGCCAGGGTCAGCAGCAGGTGCCTCTGGAGAGTTCCCCAGGTTAGCTCCCCTGTCTGCCTCCTTGGTGGTGTTCTCCAGGAGTGGCATAACCACCACACGCCAGTGTTTTCTATCTGCTTCTGGTCCAGTTTGCTTCCTTTCAACATGTTCCCTGAAGGAATCCAATATTTAATTTGCCCCTTATATGCCACACTGTACTCAGAGCTTTGCACGTAGCACATACTGTATCATCATTTCTTCCAATTGTTCCCAATTCACGTTTGAAGAATTGAGGCTCACGGTAGTTAAAGTATTAAGGTCATGCAGCTGGTGAAGTAGTAGAGCAAGCCCTTGAGCCCAGGTTTGCCTCCCTCAGACTCACGTTAGTTTCACTGCACCAGGTTTCAATTCAAAGAGCAATTCTGATTCAGAATCCAGATCCAGAAGATCTGGATTACTGAAAACAGATGGGCATCCCTGAGAGGCTGTCTTCCTTCTGATATAGCAAACATTAAATTTTGGGGATGGGAGGGAAAAGACTTGCTTTTAGATGCATTTAGTTTGAAAGTTAATTGTAGGTATTCTGCATAAAGTCTGAATTAGTGTCTATAGAGGGATGATATGAAAAAATTTAAAAATAATAGGTAATTTACACTGTTTATCAAATGAAAGAGAATTATATGCTTATTTTAATGAAGAATATGTTTAATTTCATGAGGAACTGAGGAATTCCAGGACCCATAATACCAGAAGGCATTCTTCAGAGTAGTTATAATCACAGACCTTGCAGTTAATCAGAACTGGATTAAAATCCTGGTCTTGCCATGTACACTTCATCTCTCTCATGAGTACCTAAGTTTACTCATCTGTAAAGATAGGTAATAATACCTATCTCTTAGGCACTTAATGAGATAATAGATTCATTCATTCAGCTATTCATTTCTTTGACAAAAGTACTTTTTGAATATTTACAATTTGCATGACACTGGAGATGTAGTCAGGAACAAGACACATACGTGGTTCCTGCCCTAAGAGCTTTGACAGTCTGGTGGTTAAATGTAAAATGTTTGTCATGGTGTCAAGCACATGCTAAGTACTAATAAGTGGTAGATGTTACCATTATTACAATATTATTATTACCATTATTATTGTGAGTGTGCATTTCTACAACTTCATGTAATTTTGACGTAGCTTACATTTGATAATAGGCGTGAGACCTAGTTAACGTTTTCCTGTATTGGCATTTCTAATTAAAGGATATTGTCGTAAGGTAACAAGCAATTATTGTTAACAAAGGAAGTACTGTATAATCAGAACCTTGCTTCAAGAATGTAGGATTTCTTCTCTGCTCCTTACTTGACTGTTATTCTGTCTCTAGCCACATGAAACACTCAGAACAGCGGCTGGCACAATGAATAACTATTAGTTGAAAAAAGAATGTACCAATGAATGAGGGTTGCACAAACTGTAAACACAGCATCTGCCTGGTGCCTACCGAAGAGGATACTAACTGGTTATAAATTGTACAGCGATCGTCTCCTGGTAATAAGTGCCCTGAGACATTTTTTGTAAACTCAAGTACCTTGGGAGAAAAATCCAAGGTGGGAGACTCCGTGCAAGAAAGTTATTTTTAATGTCAGTGGATTACATTGGAAGAAGAAAAAGTAAAAAAAGGCTGAGTATGCAATAATCATCTCCTGCAAATTAAGGATTCTAATCTGAGGGAATTAAATGCTGAAATAGTTATTCAGGTATTTTTCCATGCAGCCATGTACTTTACACTGAATGTCTCAAATGTAACAGTTTGAGTTAGTATTTTGTAATAATTTACTACATTTTGAGATTCATGTAGAATTAAATGTCTTATTCAATGGAAATAACTTTTACATGTACTTAGAACATATCTTTGTAAGTAGTTAATAATGGAAAGAACATGTAGCATAGAGCTTTGAAAGGTTTTCTGCCATATCAGATTCACATCCATAAAGATAAATTTGTTTATGTGGGTCAGATTCCATTTCAACAAATACCTGTTTGTAAAAGATTTAAAAAAAAGCCCCAGGTAATAATTTGTTGATTTTCCATCATAAAATCTGTTCATTTAATATTCTATTTATCTACCTCATGCAATATGATAAAAAGTAGTATAACAAAAAAAATACTTTTATTGAATTTGAGATCATGGAATTTGACCCATACGTTACTTAACTATGATTTAACTGGCAAAATTTCTAGACCATCTGGAGAAATCTTCTGTTCTTAATAACCTTTGCAAGAGTACTAGTGGTTATTTGGTTTCAATATTTTTACATTGTAATTCAGACTCATTACCACCATAAGGAAATTAATGTGATCAGTATGAGAATATTTTTACCTTTAAAGACATAATCATAATAATTTTAATAGGTAGGCCAAGTAGTGTAGATAATGAAGTCTGAAGGAAGTTATAGCTTTCTCTCCCCTCCAGCCTCTTTCCCCCAACACACACTATTATTTTTGATAAACATTGCAAGTTATAGGTATAATACTCATTTACTGAAATATTCAGGGAATTAATATTTGACCCATAAATTCCAAGCTACATCAGCTACTGGTTTTTTTCTTTCCCTTCTAAAAGAAAAATGCTTTCATTCTCTATGTATTGAATGTAAATCACAGAACCAATGCATCAGGGATGAACATTACCTTTCAAAATCTATCTATACACAAACCTTCATGTATCTTGAGCCATAATTGTATGCATGTGTGCACGATGATTGCACATAGTGTGTAGAAATGCTGTTATGGAGGGTGAGCACTTATGAAAACAGAAATCAGTCAGCACTAGTTTAAGCCAGACATGGTGTGGGTAGGTAATATAAAAGCTTCTTTCTGCAGACCTCCTAAGTTGGCTGTAGCATCCCAATTCTGAGCTAAAACCTTCATTGCTATTCTAGTCAGAAAATTCAAAGATGGAAAACACCTATTAGGTTACTTAGTTTATCCCCCTAGGGCCAGCATGGAAGATTACTCTGATAGCATATTTTATTCCTTCTACTTCTTCAGTATTAGGTCCACCCTCATTCCAAAATGTCTGTGCTGACAGGCTTTTCACCTTGTTTCCTTGGGTAAGTATATTCCTCTGGATTTCCGTACATTTCTTCAACATTTTGATATATTTTCTAGTTTGCAAATAATGTTGTGTGCTTGTAATCAGATCTAGGCAAATGATTTTCATAGAATTAATCATCTGCTCATGGATTATAGCCTCCAAAGCAGAGTGGGGGCAAGAACAACAAGAGCTTTGATGGATTTTCTGCTTCTATGCATATGTACACGTATGTATGTAGCTCATATGTACCAACTTATTTCTCAGATTGCTCATCAACTGAAGCTGAAGAAAAGGCAAGCAGGTCGTCTTAGTTATGTAAAACTCTGCATGCTGAATGAGCCACAAAATACGATGCATCCCTTTGGAACAAAATGGGATGCAAAGAGACCTGGATTCAGTTCCACTGAAGATATGGGAACCTAGCATGTCTAAGCAACTGGTCGTCCTCAAGCCCAGGAATCCCAACTGAACGCACCAAAGTGAATGGTGAGGAGCTTAAGCTGCATCGGGAATTTTTCTAAACACTTCATATAGTTAAACTCACTCAATCCTCACAGCTTTTGGAATAGGTTCTAATAACTCATTTAACTGAGGAAACTGAAGTGCAGGCTCACTTGCCCTCTGTCATAGGACTGCTTGGGAATGGAGCTAGGTAGGACTCCAGGAGTTTGGTCTCGGAGTCTATGTCTATAACCTCTACGTCGACTACAGTGAGTGAAGACAATGGATGAGCATGTACTTCTGACTCAGATGCACTTTGTGTTGAATATTGACTCTGTCACAACTTTTGTGACTTTGTACAGGGTAGTCGTCTTCATCGAGTCTCAGTTCCTTTATCTGGAGATTGGGATTAACAATAGTCTTCTTTTAAAATTTTACGAGGCTTAAGTAAGAAAATGCATGTCCAGCCCTTGGTATGGTTTCTAGCGTATGAGTGCCATGAAACAAAGGTTTGTTTCCTTCGTTTGAAGCTCTCCTTAATGTCCTGAAGGAAGGCTGGCCATCTTAACCTGCTTCTCAGTCACTCATTGACCATTCTAAATTTAAATTCTTCTCTAAGTGAGTGGCCTTTGTTCTCCACATAAAGGCATAGATACCTGCTCACAAGTGTTAAGAGATTTTATGGTAGTAAGGAATGTCCTTGTGGAATCAAGTTGAGACACAGTCTAACCCATGCCTTCATTTCATGACATGTTTAGTTGGTAGGTGTTATTTGGAGATAGCTCCCAGTTTAAAAATAGATTTTGTCCCAAAAGTTTATTGCAATTTGGAACTTGAAGTGTGTTTTCTCATAAAAGTTATGTTATATATTATAAGTGATAGTTACATCATTAGGTTATTTCAAACAATCTTTTTTTAATCCATAAGACATCTAAGCCATAAGAGTCACTGCTACCAAAAACAGTAGTTGATTTGCTCGTCATAACTAAATTCTCCTCCTAGCTTACCATATCCCACTCAAAGCCCTGGAGGAGCCAGAATTGGGTATTACAAGTTCTATTGGCCCTTGATAATTAGAGAAAGTTTAGAGAATTTAGAAATCTATCCATTGGCCAGTAGAGAAATTTTAGAGAAATTATAAACCGAACAGCTGGCCATTGGTCAGTGCAATGCTCTCCTAGGAAATGTGTCGCAAAAGCTGTAGGCTACAATGGTTACTGAGATGCTACGGTCATGGAGTTATGCTGTGGTCACGTTTTAGATGGGGCAAGCATGACCAGGCTGGTACGCAAAAAAAAAGAATGAAGCGGATACACAACAGAGAAAGAAGCCATGTGGCTCAGGGTGAAGTGGAGTGAGTAGAAACATGATGACCTTCTAGATCATGTGAGGCCTGATATATTCTACGGTTAGATCTTATAGGATCCTCCTGTATTATTTCAACAAATCCTTCTTTATTAAACTAGTTTGAATGGGTTTCTATTATAAAAAAAAAAAAAACAAAATGATTCCTGACAAAGCTGAATTTCTCAGATCAGAGCCCTTCTGAACTCTTCTTTTTGCTTGTGTGGATGGCTGTCTAGGTATGGCTGGGTAAGGTTTCTGATATCTGGTAATATTAAGGGAGGGCCCTGGGTTGGGAGAAGAGAGCAAATGGGAGCCCTGGTGTTGACAATAGTCTATTTTTGTTAACTCTCAATCCAGAAAGCATTGCTGTCATCGCCTTAGGGTCTTCCCTTCCAGACACAATCCATTGCTCTACAGATTCACATTGTTCCTATCTTAAATGCCCTTTTGTTCCCTCCTACTTATACAAAGTTTATTCCACCTTCATTGTAACTCAAGATGAGTCATGGAAAGTTATAGCATTTTATGGCAGGAATAAGACAAAGCCATCTAGTTCAAAGGCTCAAAGAGGTTGCCCAAGGTCACTGAACTGGAAAATAGTGCTGCCAGGACTTGAACTTAGGTTCTGACTTCTGTATGTTTTCTGCTAGACAACTAACTGCCTATAGCTCACAGGATCCTATCCTCGTCTACTGTATCAGAGTGGTATCCTCACCAGGAAGTATTTAATTACACATTCCCCTGATTTATATACTTGGCTCTTGTTCTATTCATGTTTATCTTAACATGCTGCAAGCTTGCTGAAAGCAGAAATCGCAAACTTTCTTTTAATTTGTAGTTCCTCCTAGTATGTCATACAAGGCTTGATATATGAGTGATCAATATATTTCTACATATTTCTTAAATGATTGAAAATATATGTAGAGATGAATGAAGAAACTCAGAGGTTTCCAAAGCTGACATTTACAAAACATGAACATTCTCAACACAGAGAAGCCCCAAGAAAATAGTTTTATTTCATAACCACTGTTAAAAGGGGAATTTTAAATTTTTTTTAGTGTTTATTTTATTTTTGAGACAGAGAGAGACAGAACATGAGTGGGCGAGGGGCAGAGAGAGAGGGAGACAGAGAATCTGAAGCCAACACAGGGCTCAAACTCACAAACTGCGAGATCACCACCCTAGCTGAAGTCCAACGCTTAACCAACTGAGCCACCCAGGCTCCCTGAGAGGGGAATTTTAGCTGCGAAGTATAGAGATTGGACCCTTTACTCATTATGAATGGGAGCCAGATCCTGGGGCTGGATGCTTTATTAACTGCAGTTAGGTGATGCTTAGTATGGCACAAGCACAGATGGGCGACATATATAGCAGTTATTTCCATTCAAGTGTGATTGAAGGTTTGTATTTACAGATTGGGTAGATGAGATGACTCGTGGATTAACTTGTTTATTTCAAGTTGTGCTCATGTGTTTTTCAGAACATCATCTTGGATGGTCTTCTTCTAAGATTTTATCCTTTTATTGAGAACATGAATGAGAAGGCAAATTAGTCTTCTCTCTTTTCTGGTCCTAAGAATGTCCTCCTGGCTTATGACTTCCCTACTAATCATTATCTTAGTCCTGATAAGCAACTTCAGGGTCCTAGATTTCATTGATCACAGTTGTATCTTAACACATTCTGACTGCATATGTTTTGGCAAGATACACAAAACATTAAGATGTGGTCATGGGGACTAGCAAGTACTAGTTATGCCCTTTGGGTCTTAGATTCAAGAAATGAGTCCATCCTTCCTAGAACAATATTCAGATATCTTCAGTTGAACTAGGTCAAGATCTCCTTGCTGTCCTCTATTTGCTCCAATAGTGAGGCTTAGAGAAATCCTAGCAATCTTATTTTGTGGCTTGTCCAGCATGAAGTGCTTTACATAATTCACATTGTCCACTTGTCTACTCTTCCACCTCTGTGGATGAGCAATCTGAGAAAAAGTTGGTGGCTCACGAGGTATACACATGCATACATGTGTGCATGCATGCATACATAGAAACAAAAAAGTGAATTAAAATACTAATAGATGATTGAATTAAAGTAAGCTTTTCTCTCTCAAGTTTTATAAAATGAATATAAGTAACTTTATAATCAAGAAATTGATATATAAAATAAGGAACAATTTTGAAATTTAGAAAAATATCACTGCTTATATCATAAATTCACTTACAATGTTCCTAATTTTTATTTTTAAATTAGAAAGCACAATTTTGGAAAATATAAGCTAGAAAGAATTTTTAAAAATTACTATATTTCTGGGCACCCTCCTACACTGTTGGTGGGAATGTAAACTGGTACAGCCCCTCTGGAAAACAGTGTGGAGGTTCCTCAGGAAACTAACAATAGAACTCCCCTATGACCCAGCAATAGCACTGCTAGGAATTTACCCAAGGGATACAGAAATGCTGATGCACAGGAGCACGTGTACCCCAATGTTCATAGCAGCACTCTCCACCATAGCTAAAACATGGAAAGAGCCTAAGTGTCCATCAACGGACGAATGGATCAAGAAGATGTGGTTTATCTATACCATGGAATACTACATGGCAATGAGAAACAATGAAATCTGGCCATGTGTAGCAACATGGATGGACCTTGATGGTGTTATGCTGAGCGAAATAAGTCAGGCAGAGAAGGACAAATATCATATGTTTGTACGTATAGGAGGATTAGGAGGAACTTAACTGAGGAACAAGGGGGAGAAGAAGGGGGGAAATGGTGGGAGAAAGGGAGAGAGGCAAACCATGAGAGACTCTTGAATGCTGACAAAAACTGAGGACTGATGGATGTCGGGAGAAGGGGGGATGGGCATGGAGGAGGGCACTTGTGGGGATGAGCACTGGGTGTTCTGTGGAAACTAATTTGACAATAAACTATTTGTAAAAAAAAAAATTACTATGTTTCTGAATTCTTTGATTTACTGAGTAATTTTCCTATGTTCATTAGTATTAATGTAAATTTGCACATTAATTTCATACAACCTTTAGTTTATGAGATGCTCAAGGGGGGAGGGTGCTGTTGTTCTGAATGAAAGAACATTTGACTTAAAGTCTACATTAAATATTTGCTGCATGATCATCGACAAGACATCCAACTTTTCTGAAATTTGGTTTCTTCATCAATATAGTGCAAATAATAAAGTCATTATAAATGCCAACTTAGATAATATATCTAAAATTTATTTTAAAGTGTGGGGTGTTTTGGAGTGCCTGGGGGGCTCAGTTGCTTAAGCACCTGCCTTTGGCTCAGGTCATGAGCTCATGGTTTGTGGGTTTGAGCCCTGCATCGGGCTCTGTGCTGACAGCTCAGAGCCTGGAGCCTGCTTCGGATTCTGTGTCTCCTCTCTCCCTCTCTCTCTCTCCCTCCCCTGCTGATTCTCTCTCTCTCTCTCTCTCAAAAATGCATAAACGTTTAAAAAAATTTGGGGCACCTCGTCTAGGTGGCTCAGTTGGTTAAGCTTCTGACTTTGGCTCAGGTCACGATCTCACAGTTCATGGATTTGAGCCCCACCTCAGGCTCTGTGCTGACAGCTAGCTCTGAGCCTGGAGCCTGTTTCAGATTCTGTGCCTCCCTCTGCTTGCACTGTATCTCTCTCTCAGAAATAAATAAAACATTAAAATTTTTTTAATAAGAACATTAAAGTGTGGGGTGTTTTATAGGTTTAGAAATAATAATTATTATTTCTAACATAAAGTTCATTGATATCCTTACAAAGCTTTCCTCTCACTGTTGGACATGGACTGACTGAGACCCCTTTAGTAAAAGCCAAATCCAGCTTCGCTGGTCCACTTGTTTTTCTGTGATTACAGCCAGAAATGGCATGTTATCATGACTTTGCCCATATCCTTTTCACCTAGAATCTGCCTCCTACAATCCTCCCAACTTTCCTTGTCTTGTAACCCCCCAGGAAGAATGAATTGTTCCATCCTCTGTGTTGACCTCCTTTTCCAGAATTCTCTTAGACTGTATTTTAATGAGTTATTTACAAATCTCTATTTTTAACCAGATGGGTGTTTCTTGACTGTTGTGTTGTGGTTGACACAACAGGTCAATCATGAAACTTTCCCTGGTGTACTACCAACATTTGGGCTAAGAATAAGGGTTATTTTTTGGTAGAGCTGGGTAAACACATTAATTACAGTGACTTCCATCATAAGGTACAGATAAACTGAGCAAGTTGTGTAATGGAGTAAAAAGCAGAGTGTTATTTGCTTCCAAGGAAAGGTAGGAATTGTCAACAGAAGGCTAAGAATAGATAAGAATCACAAATTTATGTCAAGCCAGTCCCTAGTTCTACCAATAGTAAGACAGTGCTTTGTGATTGATGGAGAGAACTTAAACCCTTCAAATGCACACCCAAATTTCTAATATTTAAAAGTGTACCAAAAATGCAAAAAGAATTAAGAACGACTATACTTGACTTTCTTGAGGGTGTTCATCTGTATCTGAATGAAAATAAAGAGTAATACGTAAGAGTCAGGGCTGGTAGATCTAAAAATCTAATTGGTCCAATAACTTTATGGTAAGTCAAGTCTAGCACTTTTTAATGTGAAGTAAAGTGATTTTTGGTAAAGTGATTGTCAGTGGACAAAAATCTTTAGAAACAAGAAAAGTTCAGTTCATTTTGTGGTTAAGATCTTGGGCTTTTAGATCAGATGGACATGTGTTCAAAACCCAACTTTGCTAATTACTACTTCTGTGATTTGGTTACTTAACATCTCCAAGCCTCAGTTTTCTTACCTTAAAGCGAGGCTAATAGACTATGTCAGTTGGGATAATTTTGGCTGCAAGTAATAGATATTCTGACAATAAGATAATTGGTTATTTCACATTGCAAGAAGTTCAAAGGCGTAGTGGATTCCATAGTTGTGAGATTCAGTGTCTCAGTAATATTCTTTCCATTCTTTGGCATTTTCATAGTTAAGATTCACTGCTTTCTTAGGAGAAAGGGAAGTCACATATTCAGTGTCTCTTAACCTAAGAGTGAGGGATGGGGCACCTGGGTGGCTCAGTTGGTTAAGCATCTGACTTCAGCTCAGGTCATGATCTCACAGTGTGGGTTCGAGGCCTGCGTCGGGCTCTGTGCTGACAGCTCAGAGCCTGGAGCCTGCTTCCGACTCTGTGTCTCCTTCCCTCTCTGACCCTCCCCCGCTCATTCTCTGTCTGTTTCTCAAAATAAAATAAAGACATAAAAAATAAAAAATAAAAAAACCTTAAGAGTGAGAGAAAAGATCATTGGGTTAGCAGCTTATTCCAAAAGTAATGACTGGTATACAAGGATGGAATTATGACTAGCACAGACCAATCATTTCAGGAGGAATAAATTCTGGATAGTCAACGCAGCCACTACAGAATCAAGTTGTTGGTTTTGTTTGTTTGTTGTTTGTTTTTAAAAGGAAAGTATTTGCAAAACTCTTATTGTTTGGAACATGGTAATGGAGTAGCTCTTCTTATCAACCAGCTACTAATTCAGACCTAAAATGTCCACCTCCTATTTCTGATTTGTAAAAACATTTCTTGCACCTTTTTCTTTCTTTCCTTGAAAATCATTTTTTGCCTAAATCCATCTTCTCACTTCTGGTCAAGATTTACAGGTCTGTGACTCACACACAGTGGCCCTAACAGTGAATATCTTAGTATCTTTATGTGTTGATGCCTCTTTGCTGGCCTGCCAGTGATTTTTAGGTACTGTAGTCTGGAAACGATTCTTCAGCCTGAGAAGTATAGATTGTGTGTGTGTGTGTGTGTGTGTGTGTGTGTGTGTGTGTGTGTGTTTGAGGAAAAAAGGAAGCAATTCCTAGGACAAAGAGTCAGATCCTGAGGTAGGTGCCTTTATTTAAGATTTGGCTGAAGGAAAAGGCCACTGTTTCTCTCCCACTCACCTGCCCAGTAACCTTGTGTAGTCTACCTTGTGTAGACTCTTGTGAGTCTCTGTTGTGTCTTTTACAAAATAAAGATGATGCAATGATCAAGGAGATAATGGTTTAGAAAGGCTTCCTAAACAGTTTAGCTCTATGAAGATACTAGTTAGTTTTCCTCCACTGGGTAGCTTTTTTATGTAACACGTAAACATAGTCAGATGGGAATAGCCTACTCAAGGGGAAGGTGCAAAACAAGCAATGCAAATGACTTGATCTGGGAGCAGCAGCTTCCTACGTTTAAAGAAAAAAGAGAGCATGTTTCTTCTTGTTCTCCTGCAGGAACTTCTCCACCTTGATGTTTTTAATGACCTCAGTAGAGTCTCCCAGTGTTCAGAAAATGTCTCTGATTGAACATGAACAAGAAGGATTGGTTTGTTTGGTCTATGTTTGGTCATATGGTTCATGTAGGGAGTTCTCCATTTCACCAATGAGAAGCAAAGTCATCTGCTTTTCTGTGGATTGATGGACATAGTGCTACAAACGTCTACAGGTTTGGTAAATCAATGAAATGTGTATAAGGATGAGTGTCATTTTCCTTAGTGTTCTTTTCTGGGGTTCATGACTGAACCAGTCAGACGTGTCTTTCAGATAATGAGAACTATTATTCCTTGGAAAGTAGCATCAAACAAAGTGACTTTGAGGAATATTCCTTGGCCTAATCTAAAACCAAAACAGACACTGCACATGGCTTTATTTAGGATCCTGGAAGTTGAACATGGAAGGAGTTCTCAGTTCAACATTCATCCAGATTGTAGAAACTGGTTGATATTTCCTGACAAGGCTGCTTGCCAATCTAACCTCTCCTAGCTAAGCTATTTTAACTTTGGTCTTAGGCTGATATATCTCCTAGCAACACATCTTCTCCTAAATAAAAACAGATCTCCCAGATGGTCTTGTTTGCTCTTTCCTTCTATCGACCAACTTTGTTACCCATTCTTGTCACTTTCTCAATTTTAGTCATTGTCTTTTTTATTCTCTTTCTTCAGCCATTTTATTTTATTGTTTTCTCTTCATGCACCTCAGGTGAAGATCTAGGTTAGCATTGCAGTGTGGGAGCCATTAGCCATAAGTGCTTTTCTTAATTTACATTAATTAGAATTAATGAAAATAAAAAGTTCAGTTCCTCTTCAGTTGCACTAGCCACACTTCAAGTGCTTAATACCTAGTGGTCATCATGTGGATTGGACAGTGTAGATACAGAAGCTTTCCATCATCACTAAAAGTTCTACAGACAGTGCTGATCTAGGTATTCAATTTTTCTGCTTCCTTAAGGGCTTCCCCAACTACTTTCAGCTAATTTCTACCTACTTTTACCTTTATTCCTATAAAAAGTCAAAGATAGTTGTTTGAAACAACAGAACTGTCTTAATAAATTTTTATCTGGAGCACATGTTCTTTCCTTTGGGCATAGCCATTTCACAGTTTCTGTAATCTTTTCAGATCAAATTGAAGAATAGAGAATTGTTGTAGTCTTTAAGAACTTTAGTCTCAAAAATGAAATTTCATGTGAAAACATGTAACTCTGTGTCCTTTGAGGCAGCCATTAACACAACTTGACAGTAATCGTTAAATGGAGACTTAGTCATCAAAGAGGATGGCCACTTACTTCACATCTGTTAGGATGGCTTTTACCAAAAAAACAAAATGTAACAAATTTTGGTGAGAATGGGCAGAAAAGGGAGCTCTTGTATACTGTTAGTGAGAAAGTAAATTGGTGCAGCCACTACAGAAAAGAGTATGCAGGTTCCTTAAAAAACTAAAAATAGGGGGGCGCCTGGGTGGCTTAGTCGGTTAAGCGTCCGACTTTCGCTTAGGTCATGATCTCGCGGTTCGTGGGTTCGAGCCCCGCGTCAGGCTGTGTGCTGACTGCCAGCTCAGAGCCTGGAGCCTGTTTCAGTCTGTGACTCCCTCTCTCTCTGACCCTCCCCTGCTCACGCTGTCTCTCCCTCTCTCTCTACTAGAAATAAATAAAACATTTAAAAAAAAAACTAAAAATAGAACTGTCACATGCTCTAGCAATCTCATGTCTGAGTATATATATCAAAGGAATTGAAATCAGGATCTCAAAGACCTATCTGCATTCCCATGTTCACTTCCATGTGCAGCACTATTCACAGTAGCCAAGACATGAATGCAACCTAAAGGTTCAATGATGGATGAACGAATTGAGAAATGTTGCATATATACATACCTACCTACCTACATACATACATATACACACAATGGTATATTTCAGCCTTAAAGAAGATGGAAATCCCACCATTTCCAATAACATGGATGAACTTGTAGGATATTACGCTAAGTGAAATAAGCCAGACACAGTAGAATAGATACTACAGGATACCAATTACATGAAAATGTAAAATCATCAAGTCATAGAAGCAGTGGAATATGGTTGTCTAGGGCTGAGGGAAGGGAAAAATGAGGAGTTATGAGTTAAAGCATTTAAAGTTTGGTTATACAAGATGAGTAAGTCCTAGAGATCTACTGTACACTGTGGCATAAGCAGTACTGTATTGTACACCAACATTTTGCTAAAAGAGTAAATCTTATGTTGAGTGTTCTTTAAAAAGTAATAATGAGGAGAAAGAGGAGAGGGAGAGGGAGAGAGAGGAGGAGGAGAAAGATGAGGAAGATGAGAAGGAGGAGGAGGGGAAGGAGAAGAAAATGGAGGAGGAGAAACCATGGAAATCATGAGTAGGTTTATGGATTAGACTGTGATGATGAATCGATTCGCAGGTATATACTTATGTCCAAAGTCATCAAGCTATATGCATTAATTATGTATAGCTTTTTGTATGTAAAAGTTTTTAAAGTATAAAAGGAGACTGATCTCAGCAGAGTTATCTGTACAGCATAGCCCAGACCTAACTTTCAAATTTTCTTTCTCTAACTTGTTGCCTTTTAGCCCCTGACAGCTCTGATCCTGACTTATTCCTTAAACTGATTCTTGCCCTTTGCTTTCTGTCAACCCTTTGACTAGGGTTGTCATCTTTTTCACTAGAGTCAGATCCTAATCTCATCCCATTCTCTGTTTTGTTTCCAGGCTAATCTTGCTAAATTTGCTGACTCATCTGCATTGTTGCCAATATGCAATCTCTCCCTGCACCCACATTTTGCTCTGTCCACCAGAATTTGAGGACACGCTTGGAGTTTGGGGACACAGTCTCTTCCTCCATTAGCAAACATGAGATTTTCCTTCTAAGATATTTGCCTTGTACTCAGCCTGGGGAGACGAAAAAGAGTAAGAATTTTTTACCTTCCAGGAGTTTACAGAGCTGTTGGGGATATAAGAGACAGCTAAGTAAGACCAGATGATTTGCAAAGAGCTCAACGAGTGGTGTAGACACAAGAACTGTTAGAAGTAAGCGAAAGGTTTGTATTACCTCCTTAAAGAGGTAGAAACTGGCTGCCTGGAAATGCTCGTGAAGGTTTTGGACTAGCCAGAGGAGGACATTGCAGCCAGTGGACTGGAGCAGATGACATGGGCAAAAATCACTTAGGACTTGCTGTTTCTCTACATTATTTGCTTTCCTTCTTCATTTTTCTACTCACAGTCACATCCAGATTTGGGCCCTGGGTATCACCATCCGTCATTCTCATGCTTTTTCATGGGTGATTTTGCTTGGCTGTCTATGGTAGTAACTACCACAGGGAGCTTAATGTTCATTTACTTTTTAATTTTTATTTTTGACCATATATTAAGACATTTTAGGTATTTCACTGGGGGTAATAGTCACTTGAATTTAATAGTCACTTGAATTTAAGTTTGTGGCTAACTATCCACATCTTCCACAATGATGAAAAAGAAAAAATTCCATGCTCTTTTCTTCCCCACCCTCCCCTGCACCGCCGGCCCCCAGGGGGCTCTGAGATCCTACTTATTGACAGCACTTCCATTGACCTCATATATTCCATGAACTACTCTTGGGTATAGATAGGTATCAAGAGTCTGTAAACCCTAGTTTTAGATGGAAACCCTGCATTTCCACGTGGGCAATGATGAGCTCAAAATATAAGCTCCTTCAGGGGTTAGGACTGTTCTTTTTCTTGGTCTCCCCAGTGCCCATTGTTGTTCCTGGAACATATCAGGTTCTCACTAAATGTTTTCTGTGTGGATATTTAATGAATGGGTCAGAAAAACAACAATAATGCAGGGCGTGAGCAGAGCTCAGCAAGGCTGAGTGTGGAGAACTTCATCCTTTTCCCAAAGATTTCAAGTTCTTCTATTTGCTCAAAAGTAAGATGATGTTCTCTCTGAAACTTTGCATGTCATCCACCCCTGGCTGGTAGGCACTTATTCATTGTGATTTCGTACCCCTTTTATTTCTGAAAATACCAAACACGTGATATTTTGTGGTCTTTTTATATGTCTGGCCTTTCCTCTAGCTGCTGACATTTTTCAGGAAATCATTTCTTGTTCATTGTTATATATCTAGCAGTTGGCACAGTACCTTGCACATAGTAGGCACTAAATGACAGTGTAGTAGATAAATGACCATACGATGGTACTGGTATGCTGTCGGTCCTCCACACAGATCGTCGCCAATGCCATCCCCTAGCTCCTGCATGTTTTGTTCTTAACAGCTCATACCTTCTCGAGAGGACTACCCTTGGGCCATTGGCCACTCTTTGCCCAGATCTTCAAAGAGCCAAAATTACTTGGTAGTTTACATTCCTCTGGGGAATCCTGGAGCTAGTGGTTTACTGGTTCAGAAGTCTGAAATTCTAGCTCCCTATGCCTCTGCAGCATAATTTATCCTCCAGAGCTCCCCACAGATTCAGTTTGAGGCTGGAACTTCACCTGAACGTACACTGCTTGTCTTCTTTCCCTTTGCTGTTCTGACTTCCCCACCCTGAGAACACTTCTTCAGTAAATCTCCCCTGCTAGAATCCTCATCTCAGGTTTTGATGGGTTTAGAAAAACCAAACTAAAACCCAAGTTGATCCTGGATGTTGGAATTATACATTCAAGTTTCTTTGCAATTTATGCTAAAGTAATAAAAATGTTTCAAACACCCTGGGAACTTAAAGAAGTTTTAGAGATGGAGCTCCTGTAGTGAGCTTCCAACCCACTTTTAAGATGTAAAATACTTTTACTGGGGAAGCATATTCATTGATAAAGATATTGGTAGAGAGGACTGGCTTTTTTCCTAACAACAACAAAAAAGTGCAGGAATCCAGCACTGATGTTAAATTGGACCATTCACATATTAGAACTGAAGAGATGGGACCCTAATGTGTGAGTCACAGAGAAAACACAGCTGGAATGAAGCAAGACATTCCAGCACATTCAGGAATGTCACTAATTCATTTGTGAATACTTGGAAAATGTAGTCAACTGTGTAACACATACCTCTCTGTTTGCAATTTCCCATCTCACCTCTTACTTTCTCCATTTCTACAGCTCTCCAGGTCTGTTTCTTCCACTGCCCCAAAATAGCTGGTCAAATTTTCTTTCATTTTCTGGTGGCTGTAGCCGCAGTAGGACCTAAGGTGCCAATGGAAAGAGCAATGGCTAAAATAAAGTGGCTTTCTTAATGGTTGTGTGTATTTTCCAAGAGGAGTAGATCACTGGCATTTTAAAGAGATTACAAATATACCATTAATGAAACTGTTAGCCGTCACTTTAGCAACCAGATTAGTGACAGGAGTTGACACTATTCCTAGAGGAGGGGAAGGCACTAAAATAAAATTACTCAAGTCCAAATATCTCCACATTGTACAGACATTGGATGAATGACACTTGGGTAAACACATGCATCAATATCTTTTAAGTGCAAACTGTCCCTTCTTAAACCCTTGGGCTGGTGACAACTTGACATACAGAAGACATAGCTTTGCACAGGCTATTTAACCAAGGAAAGATGATTGTCAGTTTTCTCCAGTGTTCTTTTGCTAATAGTCTATAAACACGGATGTCCCTATTAGGTGCAGCTCCTTTTCTTTATTTGAAATCACCATTAAATTACTCTCCAAAAATACAGTAGAATGGCTGCAGACCTCACTGAACGTCAGTTTGTCCTTTCTCCCTTGAGCTTTCCTCTGCTTAGCAGCTCGTCCTTTGGCTCTGAGTATATAATCAGCCCTGATCTCCTGCTGAGCACCGTCAGGAAAATGGCAGCTCTCACCGAGAGACAGCAGAGCCATTCACAGTCATGGAGCTATTGAAACATTGACAGAAATGACAGACATTTCCAAAGCTGTGCGAAGCATTAATTTTAATGTATGCTGTGTGTCCTTACTTAGTAAATATTTATTTGACTGTGAAAGATAGGAGAGGTAATCACTGCTTTCCTTCAATTACAGTTCCTGTATGAGCTCCGGCCCCCTTTTCTTGAGGAAGCTCAGGACTCAGTTGCAGAATTTTGAAACAGAACACGTCGGGGAGAAAATGATTTAAGACACAAGATCTCTGTTCTGGAATCAAACTTTAACAGTCGTCTGTTTTCTTCAAAGTGTTTCCTTTGGTCACATGGACACAGCATAACCATGTTGGGTCAGCAACCAACAAGAATCTTGCTTTAGCTAGAAAATAATTTCTAAGGCCTGGATTGCCAAGGAGATCTTATTTGAAGACATGTAAACCTATCTGACAGTATCTTCCACTCCACTTGCCCTGCCTGAATCTCCTATTATATACATAGTCTTCTCAGTTAACCTCTATAGTCAATGGTTGTCCAGTCTATTCAGAGGGTCTGTCTGGAGCCACCAGACAGCATAGTACAGCAGAGCATTTTGCTCTTTAAACTAGATGGATGGAGAAGTTGGAAGGCAGTAGACTGAGTCACATCAATAATCACTGAATATCAGCAAGGGTATAGTTATTTTCACATGTACTATCTCAGTTAGTCTAAACAACTCACATGCAGGCATTTCACAGGGCAGAGAACTGAGACATAAAGAGGACAGAATCCTTTTTCCAATGTCCCATAATAGCAGAATTGAGATGTAGACTTGGGATTTCCAAATCCAAGGTCTGGTGCTCTGTCTACTACCCCACAACAAAGACTATTACATACATAACAGCATTTTGTAAACCTGAAATCTTCATGAAAATGTTAGTTACTGCTAATGTGGATGGTTAGAAAAATGTGCTTCTTAATTTTGTCTGGCTGGTCAGCCATCCAGGGCTTTTCTAATGAGGCATTGAACCCAACAGGGGTGAGGGGATGAGCTGCCAAGCCTTTCACATCAACTTTGTGTGCACTAATTAAACATCATGCCTGGATAAATGGCCCAGGATGACAAAGTCCACAGCTTCTCACAGATGGTTCCAGGAAGTCGCATGGTTGGCTGGAGAGGATTTGGTCATGAATAAGATGCAACCTTAAACCTCCTCCACTGACTCTGTGTGAGCAGGTACATTAATCTTTCTTTGTATCAGTAGCAAGCTGTGGGTTGACTGTCAGGTGGGCTCCAGAAATCGATTTCTCATTGGTGAGTATCTGCTAAGTATGTGCTTATTTCATTATTATATATAAGGAGAATGATGTATACTGGGCTATGAGATGGAGCTCTAAAATATTAATTCACTACAGTGTTTTTTTTTTTTCTTTGAACCTATGCTATTTATCCTGGCAAGCATCCCTAAATATCTTTGACCTTTTAAAAACTGGTTTATTTCCTAAGTTTGCTCTCTTCAATTCTTTGTATTCACTTTAACTCCTTTGGAATCCCCTCTCTCCCCAAATTTTATACCAGGGCAGGAAACATATATCTTCATATTTCCTAGGGAATAGAAATAGGTTTGCAAATTATGCACAATATTGGTCATAGATTCTATGTTATGATATTAAGGCAACTATAGTTTAGAGTTTAGATGCACCTAGTTCTCTGCACAAAACTTTATTATATCAGGTATGTTCTACCTTTTTCTGCCTCGAGTTCTGTAAGTGTATTATTATTATTTTTTGTTTTACGTCAGCAGTGAAGCTGACTACAGCTTTTCTATGATATGGTAAAGGTATGTTCAATTGTGGAGTACCTGAAAAATCACAATCAGAAGCACAGCTACTTCCTAAAAGTCATCTACAGTCTCCAACTAATGTGACCCAAGATCTGTGACCTCAGTAGTTCCATCACACTAAATCCTATGGCAAAGACTCAACACCTGGTATAAGCAGACCATGATCTTACTTAGATCCCAAGCTCTTATTCAAATTCAGTATTGGATCTTTATTACTTGGCAAGATGCTGAGTGTTTTCACTTACGTTGTCTTGTTAATGCTTTAAAAAAAAACCTACAAGTTTTGCTTTGCTTTTCTTTATAAATAGAGACATTGACAAACAGAGACACTGTCCCCCTAGAAAATTTAATTGATTTGCTTGAGATGGGAGCTTGGATGTGAACCCAGGGTTTCTAAATTTCAATTCTTTGTTCTTTCTCCAGTGATTTGGTATAACTGACTCTTGCTGTTAACAAGACATGTTATATTGAGTAATGAGGAAATGGCCAAGCCATTCTGGTTAATCTTGTCCATCAGTCAGCTTGTGGGCATCCTTGGTAGTCTGCAGCTTTTTCCCCCCCGCAACATTAGCTTGAGGGTGATGAGGCATGATGGTTCCTAATAATGTTCCTACCCATAAATTCTCTATGCTCAACCAAAGTAAATGGTGAACTATTTTTAAAAATGATAGTGTTGTTGGGGCGCCTGGGTGGCTTAGTTGGTTAAGCATCCGACTTTCGCTTAGGTCATGATCTCGCGGTTGTGGGTTCGGGCCCTGCGTTGGGCTCTGTGCTGACTGCCAGCTCAGAGCCTGGAGCCTGTTTCAGTCTGTGACTCTCTCTCTCTCTGACCATCCCCTGCTCTTTCTTTCTCTCTCTCCTAGAAATAAATGAAACATTAAAAAAAATGATAGTGTTGTAAGCATTCATTTGCTTCAGATAACTGGCCTAGGGCTGACATTTAAGGTGGAACCAGGATCATCACAAGCCCTTTAGAAACAACTACAATAAAAATTTCTTGTCCCAAAAGTGTTGTACATAGTCATTATGGATCTGAGACACAATTAAGACTTTAGGTCTATCTACAGAGAAGAATGACCCTCCCAAAGATTTGAGAAGACAAATGGTAAAGGGGTAGAATGTTGAACCTTGATTTCTGTCATAAAAAGATGGGCTTCTTGATCAACGTGTATGCAGTTACATTCTGAAGATTCATTTAATCTTGCTTGTAGAAAATGAGCAGTTTAGTTCTCCAATATTTTGTGGCTGAGACAAGTTGAGGTAAATTATTCATAGTAAGAGGCAATGGTTTCTGTCCACCATCAAGAAGTAACAAAGTCCAAGAAGCATGTATTTTTTTTTTTTTATTAATTCAATGCCATAGGACACTTCCTCTGCATTAGAAAGTGAGGTGGCTTAACTATGGGTGCAATTTGTGGAATAAAATGTGGTGAAAGTTGAATAGCTCTAGGATAACTGGAAGACCTTATTTCTGGAGACCATGTGACATGGATTATACTTCACTTCATTTCAGAAGAGTGAATACCAGGGAAAGTAATGCAACAGACTAAGAAGATAGCATGTTGAACTCCTCTTCCTGGAACCATTCCCAGAGCTTTCACTGCTCACTATTCTCTGATGACTCCCAAATTTATTTCTTTAGCTCAGAGCTTTGCAATGAACTCTAGACCCAGTTTTCAACTGTCTGTTCAACAGTTCTGCTAGCATGTCTGGCATACACATACTACTTATTTGACCAACAAACTCTATGATGCCTCTGTTTTCCTGTCTTAATTCTAGCTAGAGTTATTCTAGATTTCCTTCTCCCTTATTACTTACATTTGATCAATCATTGTGCTGTGTTAATCCTACCTTAGAACTATCACTCAAATCTGATTCTTCTACTTCATTTCCCACTCATTACCAACTCCCTGAAATTTTTCTTGCCACGATTATTGCAAACATTTCCCACTACTATCCCTGCCTCCTATGCTCCTACTCCAATCTCTCATATACTCTGCTGCCAGATTTTTTTTCCTGAAAAAAAAAAAAAAAAAAAAGCCATAATATTGCTTCCCTGCTTGAAGATGTCCATTGTCTCCTCCTTGCCAGGAGGATAAAGTTCAGACTCGTTCATACAGTTTACAAAGTCTTTCACAATCTGGACCTAACTTATCTATCCAATCTCATCACTTGCCACTCCCCTCAGCCACATACTCTACACAATCACCAAACTGAACTGTCTTGTTCCCTTAACACATGGTGTGTTTTCTTAATTCTGTTTGTTTGCATAAGCTGTTCTCTTGGCTTAGAATCCTGTCTTCAGTTTTTCTCAGGGAGCTCCTAGTCCTCTTTAAAAAGAGCACAGTGAGGGTGCCTGGGTAGCTCAGTCGGTTGAGCATCCAACTTTGGCTAAGGCCATGATCAAACAGTTCGTTGGTTCCAGCCCCGTGTTGGGCTCTGTGCTGACAGCTAGCCCAGAGCCTAGAGCCTGTTTCAGATTCTGTGTCTCCTTCTCTCTCTGACCCTCCCCTGCTCATGCTGTCTCTCTGTCTCAGAAATAAATAAAATATTAAAAAATAAAAAAAATAAAGAGTACAGTGGCTGATGTTTATTGACCACTTAGTCTATCTCAGGCACTATGCTAAGTACTTTGCATGTGTCATCTCAATTAATTTAAAAAAATCTCATTTACTATCCATACATTAAAAAGGAGGTAATTGAGATTTAGAGAACTTGGTAATTGTCAAATTTACATAGGATATCCAGGTTAAGGGACTCCAAAGTTCATACTCAAATCTCCACAGCATAGTGCTTTGAAAATTAGTTGAATGAATGTATGAAAGAATGAACAAATAGTACTAGGAAGATTGTGAGCTTTTCTTTTGGAGAAACTCTTGTATGAATGATATATTCTTTACCTTTAGAGTGGAAGTTACCAGCTTTTTGTTTTTTGCACTGAGGATTATAAATTCATATTCATATAAAGATGATGAACCTCTTCTTTGAAACTTCTGTGATTACCACCACAACCTATCCAAGGCAAGCTGATAAGACCTCTTACTGTGTTCCCATAAATTCATACTTGTACTTCTGTTCATGCATTGAATTATCAAGATTGGCTCAAGTGTTTGTTTCTCCCTCATGAGACAATGAGCTCCTAAAGAATCAAGAATGTGTCTTGCTCTACTATTAACTGATGCAGTACCCAACATGATATCTGGTACAGAGTAGGGCAAATGGTGTGTGTTTCTAGAATAAATGAATGAATGAATGAATACTCTAAAAAGGCTTGATATCCTTAAAGAGTAGATATGCCATAACTACTATGATGCATAGATATTTTTGCTCATTCAGCCATTCAATGAGTGAATGTGAACTGGAAGCTGTAATTTTGGTATTCCTATGTCTTTCCAACTCGCCTGGTATCTCCTAGTGGGAGCATCTTCCTATGTGGATTCTATGTCAAGAATTTAAAACATAGTTTATACTTTTTTATACAACATGGCCTCTAAACACATCCTAATGATTTTCTCTGGTGCTTGACTGAAGCCTTAGTGATCCATTCTAATCCCAGAGGAAAACCTGTTTTTGCTTTCGGTTTTTTTGGCTTCTAGAATTGTTGAGGACTCTATTATATACAACTTTATGGATGATTTGAGGGACTTTGATAGCATTTTTTTCTTACTATATTGAATTTTCACCTAAAACTAACACTGGGAACTAATCTTCAAACAAGATGTGGCTTTACTCCTATTGAGTGGTGGATAGTGTATTGATACAATAGCTTCAGAAGATATTGAAGTTCCAACTTGACTTTTGATTTCTCCTTCTGATTTATAATTTGTCAAAATGATATATGGTAATCAAAAGTTGTTTAATGAGTTTATCTTCCCTTGACTGTGTGATTGGTGTGTATCTCTGTTGCATAGACTGATGTTAGGTACCTAGGCCATGCTAAAACTACTGAGCTGAATACTAGTAACCATGCAGGGCTGGCAATGCTATGGAAGTGTGGGTAGTATAGATAGAATAGTAAAGCCCATACTAGGAGGAAAATTAAAAAATGGGGGATTATAAGTAGGAGCAATGGCCAGGATGTAAGTCTATAGTGAAAGTTATAATCTAAGTGTTAGAGACAGGATGAGAGAGGTGGAAGTTGATGGGAGGCACATCAGCATACAAAATATATGGGCTTTGGTGAAGACCCCATTGGTTCAGAGTGGTTTCCTTGGAACATATTTATGTAACTTCAATATAGAGTCACCTTGAGACCTGCCAGGTAACACATAAAACAGCCTGATAAGAAAAACACACTGCCACCACCCTCATCCCAAAACACTATAAATTTAACTCCAGAAGACCAGAAAATAATGTGTCTTTACTATCTTTTCTTGAAGGGCTATTCCAGGGGTTTACATACAATATCATTTTCAGCAAAATATACTAACTATGTGAATATTTTTCTTTACTCATACATCTGTTTGAAGACATGAAAAAAATCCCCTCATTTTGTTCCCAATTTATGGAAACAAAAAGATTACCTGGTTCTCTCTCAACCTCTCACCCTCTATGTCTCCTGTCTCTCCTTCTTCCTCTTTCAGTTAAGACAATGTCCCCTTTTTCCTTTTCTGGGAATATTCCTTTTATTCCTGTGCCCAGAGAAAGATTCTAGTGAATAAAGTTCTCCATCTCCCTGCAGATAATCTGCATCTGCATTTCTTTTTGAAGACTCAGTGGAGCCCTAACTTCATCTCTTGTAAGGAATATTTCTCCAAAGCTATCCCAACACTGGACAATTTTATGGGGAAAAGACTGCCCAAAGGGACGGCATATAACCTGAGATGGCCTTTTACAAGTGATGGTTGCTTCATCAAAGATCAGCTGTTGACCAACTTGGACAAGGCTAGACTCTGCAGCAAGAACATCCAGAAACAGATTGTCCACAGACTGCCTATGGATGCTAAACGTTTTTGGTTACAGCTGCATTCTCTAGAATGCTCAATTATTAGGTGATGGTGAAGTGAAGCAAATGGCTTAATGGCAGTGCTGGCTTGAGGTCATTGATTATCTGTTGAAAAGTCTTCAATTATTTTCTTTGGAGTCAAAGATGATTTCTAGCACGAGAATGAACTGGTGCAATGGCTAAATTCAGAACGGATGACACAAGCTCAAAGAATACTTGAGAATACTTTGGGGGATTTCGGTCAATTTGATGAAATTGGGATATTCAAATGATACTAATTATAGTACAAATAGAAAATAAACCTAAAAATACTTTGACTACTAATAATTTGACTACTAATATCTACTAAGAATCTTAAAATGATCTTTACTTCTATTTTTGTCTGTCCAATGAAACAAGCTTAATGTTAAAAAAAATAAAAAACTTTATACATAATGATGCCAATTGCCATGTTTTTCATAATAGAAATCACTTGGTGAAAGCTTAAAGGACTATTCTGTTGAGCAAAATATTACATAAATCATTATAACCATGCTCAGTACATAATTTAGCAGCCATTAACCTGTTACTGGTTATGCCCAAGTTATAACATTTAATATATAGGATGTACATTGAAAAGTACAATCTAAAGTTATATATCCTTTTGGAATATATACAAATAATGAATCATGTTGTATGCCTGAAACTAATATAATGTTGTATGTCAATTATACTTCAATAAAAAAAGAACAAAAGTTATATGTCCAATATAACTTTGTAAAAGATATATAAGGATATATAAAACTATATAAAAAATAAAACAAACTGTTTGTTGTAGTTGACTTGGGAGGCTAGAATTATGGATTTTCCCCTATTCTTTCTACTTTTTTATATTTAATATTTTTTCTGTAAAGATCATGCATTCTTTAACAAAGATAATAATAATAATTAATAATAATATAGTAGAAGTTGATACACAATTCCAAATGGAACAGTGATCTTAGGCATTGAAGCCTATTGCTATAAACTAAATTTTCTTCTTTATTGTTTTTTGGTTTCACTCTCCTTGTAATGACATCTCACAACACAATTTCCAGCATCGTCAGCTGTGAGACTGTTGTAATCTCAAGGAATGCATGCTGGTCTTAACAACCATGGCAACAGACTTTGAAAAAAGTTAAATGGAATGTGTCTGATTAAGGATCTACCACAAATCAGTTCAATTTGAATCTTACTCTCCTGGTTGAGGATGGAGTTCTGTTGCTAATTCTCAGGCAGGTGCATTTAGGTGCAATTGGAAGACAACTGCCACTTATTCCCTGTATGGCCTTTAGCTGTCACTTATTTTCTTGAACCTCAGTTTCCCACCTCTTTGAAACAAGGACAGTAATGCCTACATCAGACAGATGATGGCAAGAGCCAATGTAGCAATTAATATATAGAAAAGCACCATGCAAACATTGAGGAAATATTTCAGTATGTAGGGAAATGCATCTGGCTTGGTGTTGAATGAAGCTGACTTACCCTGGCTTGGCCAGTTACCATGTCCTTAGCCTTCAGAAGATGACCCAGAACTCCTGATCCTTACTTATTTCATTTGTAAAATGGGGATAATGGCACTTACCTTGCAAAGTTATTATGAAGGTTGGAAATAATATTTGTTAAGAAATGCTTGATATGAAGCTTTATTTTTAAGTATTTATCGAAAGCAACTTGACCTATATATTCCATGAATATGCTCCAACCCTTGGCATTCTCTATATTTGAATAATCAAGAACTCTTGATGACAGGTTATGGGCACTGCTATCTATGTTCCTGGATTCCAGTCTAATGGATTCTGTTGAGCATACTTGGCTAACGTTATATTTCCTTTTGGAGAACTTGCACTTCATATTGCTAAACTTGTGAGCAGAGTTTTAATGTGAGTCTCAGAAGCTTGGTTGGTTTGCCATATCTGGAATTAACTACAGAGACCCAGGTATAGGTTCATTTCTTGATCAGTTAAGTTAGTTATTTAAAGATTTCTGTCTATGCATTGTAGAAACTACTTCTTGTGCAAGCTATATCCTTGATTTCTGAGTGACTTAATAATGTAGCCTTGTTGATACAGAGATTTTTCCTGGGCCACTAGAAATGACCATACTATTTCCAATTTAGTGAGACCTTACAGAAGTTGGTTCGTTGTGATCTTTTCAAACAGGATAATCTTGAAATGTGTAAATTAATAAATTCCAAAATATGCAATTTCAAGGCAGAAGAGATACCTCTGTGGTGCAAAGAGCTATGTCCTCAGCAGGATGTTAATTGTTCTTTTTTTTTTTTTTTTTACAAATAGTTTATTGTCAAATTAGTTTCCACATAACACTCAGTGCTCATCCCCACAAGTGTCCTCCTCCATGCCCATCCCCCCTCCCCCCCACATCCATCAGTCCTCAGTTTTTGTCAGCATTCAAGAGTCTCTCATGGTTTGCCTCTCTCCCTTTCCCCCACCATTTCCGCCCTTCTTCTCCCCCTTGTTCCTCCGTCAAGTTCCTCCTAATCCTCCTATACGTGCAAACATATGATATTTGTCCTTCTCTGCCTGACTTATTTCGCTCAGCATAACACCCTCAAGGTCCATCCATGTTGCTACACATGGCCAGATTTCATTGTTTCTCATTGCCATGTAGTATTCCATGGTATAGATAAACCACATCTTCTTGATCCATTCATCTGTTGATGGACACTTAGGCTCTTTCCATGTTTTAGCTATTGTGGAGAGTGCTGCTATGAACATTGGGGTACATGTGCTCCTATGCCTCAGCATTTCTGTATCCCTTGGGTAAATTCCTAGCAGTGCTATTGCTGGGTCCTAGGGGAGTTCTATTGTTAGTTTCCTGAGGAACCTCCACACTGTTTTCCAGAGGGGCTGTACCAGTTTACATTCCCACCAACAGTGCAGGAGGGTGCCCGTTTCTCCACAAGCAGGATGTTAATTTTATTTGTAAAATGTCAATCTCTAAACAATGACTAATAATTGGAAGAAAAGTGTTACTTTAATAATTTGGGCATTTAATTTCATATCCTTGCCTTAGGTGAAAAGCAGAATCTATGAGCATTCTTACCATCTGGAAGTTCTCTATCTGGTTGGTTGAGATTAAATGAAAATATCCTAACACATACATTCTGTGAAGAAGGATGATTGACAAGGACTCCTCAGTGTAGAACAGAGTAATCATTTAATCACAGAATGCACTCAGTTTCAGGGTGATGTCAGGATTAATTTGTTTACTGGGAGAATTGTAAAGTGGATTTGCAGTGCATCTTACTCAGTTTTCTCCATTGTAATAAGAAATCATTTTGTTATTAGTAGTGGCGGAACTGAAGCCATAGAGAGAAGCTCTGCTGTAATTCCAACATGATGATCCATTACATTTGAGAGCTATAGAACTACATACAATTGCACCCCTCTCTGTGACACATGCATAAAGGAACCTCCAAATAGCAACAAAAGTAGAAAATCTTAAGCATTTCCTCGAGGGCTTCTCCCCCGCTATCTAACATACACCAGAACAGTCAATGAATTCTGCCTGCCTTGTTGGCTTCAGAACAGGGATTTTTGCCCAACTAGAAGCAAATGTTCTATTTTGAAATTTGAATGGAAAATTATTGGTATGAACGTGTATGTGAAGGAAGAATGACATCAGCCACCATGATAGGCAATGCGGGGCTCTTCCCACGGTTTTCAGGTGGCACAGAACACGACAGTTGTGGAGCTTATTCTGAACAAGATGAAATAATGTTTTACTTCTTTCCATTAAACACATTAGGAACAATTCTACCATTAGGAACACTGATGACAAAATAATAACAACAATGACAACAACTTACATTTATTGAAAAATTAATTAGTTCCTGATACTGCCTGGCATATACTATGTTCTCAATAAACGTTAGCTATTATTGTTATTGTTGCTACTATTTCATTGTCATCCATGTTCCTGTGAGATGGTGTTATAAGTATGCCGATTTTATAGGTGAGGAAGCCAAGATGCTAAAAGGTTAAATGACTTGCCCAAGGAAGACACACAGCTCATAGGCAGCAAGACAGAAATGTAAACTCAGGTAAAAGGGCTCCAAAGCCTGAGTTCCTGACTTCAGGAGTACTTGTTCATGAAAGAACAAATAAAGAAAAAACTAAGAGTGCAGACAGTTTCTCATTTTCCCCATTAACAGTTATTTACAACTTCTTGTTTTGCTGTCAGAGTAAAGATGTGAGTAAAGGGATTTAAAAAGATTTAGAGAACAAAAACTCAAAATTGAACAAAACATTATGCATTGATATTTTTCCTCAACAATTAGAAAAAAGACCAAAGTTTACATTCAGGACCCATCAGTCCAATTGATGATAAACTATTGTTTTGCGGGATCACCACTTGAACTACTGGGGCATGAAAAAGAGTCTTGGGCTTGAGGTAAAAACACTTGGATTTGATACATCTTTCATTTTTTTATCGCTATAAGACTCCAGGCATAGTGGTCTAGAAGGAGGTTGGGAACGGGATGAACTGTCACTACCACATACCAAAATGTCTCCCACCAGCTTGTCTTGACGAATACTCTAGTTCCTATCTGGATCTAACCTTTCCATTGTGTGTATCTGGACATCTCTTTAGCCCTTTCTTGCTCCCACTTTCCCCACCAGAGAACATCTGACCCTCACTGAATTCATGGTAACTTCACAAATGCTACTATACTGTTAACAACTTGGGAGGTTTTTAAGATGTTTCATGTATAATTACCATGGATCTACAACTTGAAGGTAAATGGCTTGAGGTCAGGGGCTGGATTCTTTTTTATCTCTTACTTTGCATGACACAGGTCTCAAGACTTGTCTGATGGAGGTGAATGGTACTGAGTGAGAGAATTGAATAGGCATTGTCTCATCTGAAAGGTCCACACTTAACATCAAGGAAGATGAAAAAAACATTTTTAAGGTTTGTATAACAGAAAAAGTCCTTTTAAAAATAACTACAATCAACTGTCAAAGAGGGTACTTCTGTTAAATGAAGGGCTGAGAGTCTTCCTGGGTTTGACTATGCAAAATGGGAAGTAAGAACTAGGGAGAACAGACTTGTTCTGAATGGTAGAGGGAGCGGAAGGAATTCGGAGTTTCAGGGGAAATCCAGGAGGAGAGTAGGAGGAGCACAAGGAAACAAGCCAGGAGCAGTGGGAATTTATGTGTCCTGGGGGGCAGACATCATCAGAGGAACTCTCTTAGAGGTGGGGTGGCTTGAAAGAACCTTCAAAGACTAGAAATGTCCAATATGAGATTTTTAGTTGTTTGATCTAAGATATGCTGCCAGATCCCCTCTTACTCAATGCTGTGTGTTCGTATGTGTGTGTAATGAGTTTTTCTTTTAATTGTTTTCTTTTTTTAATTCCAGAAAGTAAACAAAGGCTTGGGCTCAAAAGTCCTTTGAAAATTTGCAAAACTCCTAGAGAAGGATTTGATTTTTCACCAAGCACTGAAATGGGATTCAAGCTGTGTCCAGATCTTGACTAAAAATAATGGAAGAGGTCAAACCTAGAATAAAAGGGCTTGGTTTGTCTCTTGACTCTGCAACTTACTGTTCTGAGCTTCAGTTTCATTATTTATAAAATATACCTTCCTACTAAGTAGGTATGAAAATGAGGATAAAATATGTAGCATATTCTAACATATGGTATGCAATTGATCCATGAATAGTTGCTCATACTTTAAAATAGAGTTGATTCAACTCTTGAATCTGTTAAAGTTATCAGTCAGGAAAGGGTAGTTGCCTAGTAACAAACAATCCCTAATTTTTAGTGGTCTGTAACAACAAGGTTTGTTTCTTCCTCAGTATGTGCATCACAAAGTGGCTAGATATCCACTTTGTCTTGTCTCCATTCTAGAATCAGGCTGATGAAGCAGATATTATCACAGGTTATCATGAGAGAAAGAAAAAAAAAACTTTGGAAAGTCTAGAATGAATACTTGAAAGAAATGCTTTAACATTCCCATGTGCTTGGAAGGCAGAGAGCAGTGGCAAATAGCACCAAGGCTAACAAAACAATGTTATTCTTTATTGCTTCTCCAATCTCTTCATAAAGGCTGGTGCATGAGACTGTTGAACAGAAATAGGGCTAGCAAGTTTCTTTAGAGTGCTGCACTCTCTCATGATCAATTACCCTCTGGTTCAAGGGAGAGGATTGTTTTCAATCTACCATAATGACTTTGAAGCAATAGATTTTCTATATCACTTAATAGAATCAAAAATTTTGAAAGTGTAAGTGTGGGATTTCCTGATGCAAGCTCTGATGTGTTCAATTTAATGGCATTTGAGGCTAATTCTTCTGTCTTCATGGGAGGTAAAGATACTTTATATTTCAAGTCAAATTTGAATAAGTATTGTAAAATCAAATCATCAAAATGTTGAATATAAAGTATCCCAGTACTGTTATATCTCACTATGATATTTTTACAGGATAAAAAATATATATCTGCATACATATATGCATGTATGTACACCCCAAGAAGAGAAGCACTTACAGCTGAGAAGAGAAGCACGTATAGAGGTGAATTTTATTTATGGTTCTCTGATTGTGCCCTGGAAATATGATATGTGGCAACTGACAGAGTTGGATTTGTGAAATGATCATAGAAATACAGAGACAGATCTCTGGCCAATCTGTATTCTTTACACTTTTTCCTACCTGCCTGAAATTCTCATTAGCCATGACGATTTTTTCCCTTCCCCCCAAACACTATAAACCTCTATGCATATAGAATCACAGACCAACCTCATTTTCTCTACCTAAAAGATATTTCCTCCTTAATTACTTAGCTCAAATTTCATGTTTTCTGTGAAGCTGCCTATATTTTCTCACAGAGACCAAACTGCTCCCTCTGTAATTCCAAAGCACTTTGACGATGATTCTTTTATAGCACTTAGCACATTGCATTGTAATGGTCTGTCTCTTTCCCCTAGTCATTTCTATATCAGGAGCACCAAGCATAATTCCTGGTGCATAGTGGATGTTACATGAATAAGTGAAAGACATGAAGCCAGGGCTCAAAACTGGATCTTCTAATCATGACTACAGATCAAGGCCATTTTTCACACTGCTTATGACTGGGTTAGCAGTAGAGATGTACTGCTTAAGATAAAGATTAAGATTCTCATATAATGTAAGTTCCTTACTGGAATTTGTGTGCTTTGAGAACAAGGATCTTCACTTACACAGTCACGACTATATTGCTGATGCCCTAGAATAGTGTATGATCTGTAATAGGGAAGCAAAGAAATCCCAAAACAACGCAAAAAATCCCACGTTTGTTGAATAAATAAGTGAAATACCGTTAGAAGACATTTTAGCCATTATTACCACTGGGTATTTTTTAAGTTATTATTTTCCTCCAGCATGCCAGGCAGAGGGAATAGGACACTAGGCAAATACATTAAAATATTAAGGGAAAAGAGGAAAGGTTTGGAGCATGTGGTCATCCATGATGGACAGGTGTCTGTAGCAATAATGGGGAGCTCAAGGATCCCCATGGCTTAAATAATACTTGGTGTCAAAAAGAACAGGGTGACTTTGAATCACAGGCTACCTGCTTTGCCCCCATTCATGGAGATATCATCCAAACCCTTGGGGGATTCTAGTGTCTGAATTATAATGTTTCATCTTTACCAGGACCATGTAAGTAAAACTGTCATCTCTCTAAATAAACTCAAACCCAAAAGTTTGAAATTTGGCAATGGAAGGTGAAGTCCATGGTGGAGAGAGCTGGCAGAATGTGCTTGCTATGATTCTAGCCTTGCTAGGATCTCCATTCCCCTGTAGATTTCTCTGCCACCACCACCCAGTGTGCTCCCCTAGTAATATGTTGGCCAAAGTGTATATAGACATTAATTTACTACAGTGGTATAAATGAAGTAGATAAAGATGTGTTTCTTCCTTCAGACCTCTTGGGCTCATGTCTTGACCTTTCGACTATAACAAAATTACTTCCCTAAGCCTCAGTATTTTTTCAGATATAAAATGCAGAAAGTAATACTGTAATGGACTGAATTGTGTCCTACCAAAATTCATATGTTGAAGACATAACTCTGAGTATATTTGGAGACAGTGCCTTTAGGGATGAAATTAAAGTTAAATGAAGTTATAAATATGGAGCCTTAATCTGGTAGGACTGGTGTCCTTATACAAAGAGGAAGAGACCTGAAACCATAAAACTCCTAAAAGAGGGGCCTCTGGGTGGCTTAGTTGGTTGAGTGTCCAACTTCAGCTCAGGTCATGATCTTGTGGCTCGTGGGTTTACGCTGACAGCAGAGAGCCTAGAGCCTGCTTCAGATTCTGTCTCTCATTCTCTCTCTGCCTCTCCCCCACTTGCACTCTGCCTCTCTCAACAATAAATGAACTTAAAAAAAAAAAAAAACCCTCCTAGAAGAAAACACAGACAGTAATTTCTTTGACATTGGCTGTAGCAACATTTTTCTAGATATGTCTCCTAAGGCAAGGAAAACTAAAGCAAAATAGACTATTGTGACAAGACCAGTACACAGTGAAAGAAACCGTCAACAAAATGAAAAGACAACCTACTGAATTAGAGAAGATATTTGCAAATGATATATCCAATAGGGGTTAATGTCCAAAAGATGTAAAGAATTGGGGCGCCTGGGTGGCTTAGTCGGTTAAGCGTCCGACTTTCGCTTGGGTCATGATCTCGCGGTTCGTGGGTTCGGGCCCCGCGTCGGGCTCTGTGCTGACTGCCAGCTCAGAGCCTGGAGCCTGTTTCAGTCTGTCACTCCCTCTCTCTCTCTGACCCTCCCCTGCTCACGCTGTCTCTCTCTCCTAGAAATAAATAAAAATATTAAAAAAAAAAAAGATGTAAAGAATTCACACAATTCAATACCAAACCCCTCAAATAATCCCATTTAAGAAATGGACAGAGGACCTGAATAGATATTTTTCCGAAGAAGACATACAGATGGACAACAGATACATAAAAAGATGCTCAATCTCACTAATCACCAGAGAATTACAAATCAAAACTACAATGAGGTATCACCTTATACTTGTCAGAATGGCTAGAATCAAAAAGACAAGAACAACAAGTGTTGGTGAGGATGTGGAGTAAAAGGTTGATGGGAATGTAAATTAGTACAGCCACTGTGGAAAACAGTATGGAGGTTTTTGAAAAAATTTAAAATAGAAACACCATACGAGCCATTATTATTATCCAAAAGTGAAAGCATAAATGTAAAAAGATATATGCATTCCTGTCTATTACAACACAATTTAGACAAGATTTGGAAGTAACCCAAATGTCCATCAATAGATGAATGAATAAAGAAGTGGTATATATATTTATATATTTATATATATTTATATATTTCATATACATATAATATAATATGTATATATATATAATGGAATATTAGCCAAACAAGAGAATGAGATCTTGCCATTTGCGACAACATGGATGAATCTAGAGGGTATTATATTAAATGAAGTAAGTCAGACAGAGAAAGGCAATTACTGCATGATTTCACTCATATGTGGAATCTAAAAAATAAGACAAAAGAATAAGCAAACATGAAGCAAAATCAGATCTATAAATACTAAGAACAAACTGATTGTTGCCAGAGGGGAGGTGATGGGGGAATATGAAAAATGGGCCAAGAAGAGTGGAAGATATGGGTTTCCAGTTACGGAATGAATAAATCATGTGAATAACAGGTACAGCATAGGGAATATTGTCAATGGTATTATAATAACACTGTATGGTAACAAATGTAGCTACATTTGTGGTAAGCACAGCCTAATATACAAAGATGTCAAATCACTGTGTTGCACCTGAAACAATGTATGGTTTGTGTCAATTGTACTCAAATTTAAAAATACATACATGCATACATACACATACATACATATATACATACATACATACTTTTGAGGAACAACAACAAGAAAAAGAGGAAGACACACCAGAGATCTTTCTCCACATAAGCAGAGGGGAAAGGCCATATGAATGAGGACATGAAAAGGCAGCTGTCGATAAGCCAGGAAGGACAACCTTCACCAGAAACCAAATTTGCCTGCACCTTGATCATGGACTTTTAGCCTCCGGAGCTGTGAGAAGGTAAATGTCTATTGTTTAATCTACCTATGGTATTTTTTCATGGCAGCTGGAGTAGACTAATACAAATAACGTCTAACAAAGCTTTTGTGGGTAAGGGGTGAGGACTCAATACATGTGCCGTGTATTTGTTGCAGCAGTATTCAATCAGCTGGGAAGACGATGGTCAGCACGAATGTGACTACTAGAGGTTCAGGAGTAACGAAAGGAACTAGTCATGTACAAATAGGTACCTAGTCTACAAGACATTGTTTACTCATCTCTAGCTTTGGGCTTCTGAGGGGATTTTTCCATGGTCCGAAGTCCTGTTGTCCATACTGTTCAGGCATACCCATAAGCAGGTCTCAACTCCAGGGTATTCAAAACTGAGAGAAGTGTCCTCTTCTCAAGGTTGGTTCCATAAGTTCCAATTTTGTTTCTGTTTGCTTTTTCCAGGGATGACTGACTGGTGGTGCGATGGGGGTGGGGTGTCAGCTGCTTGATGGCAGGCTCTTCCACCAACTTTTAAGTTGGTAGACCTTATCCCACAGCTCTTACCAGACAAAGACATCAAAATAAGTCCAAGAGTCATAGAAGAAATATATAGCAGGTGGGGCAGTGATGTCTTTTGTTACCTCCTTCCTTTTTAAGCTACACAAAGAAAAGACACCTCTTTCATTTTTTAAAAACAGCTATATTGAGGGGCACCTGGGTGGCTCAGTCAGTTGAGCGTCCAACTTCAGCTCAGGTCATGATCCCACGCTTCATGGATTTGAGCCCCAGCATCAGGCTCGCTGCTGTCATTGCAGAGCCTGCTTCAGATTCTCTGTGCCTCTCTCTCTCTCTCTGTCCCTCCCCTGCTCATGCACTCTCTATCAAAAATGAATAAACAGCAAAAAACCCAGCTTTACTGAGATGTAATCAACATACCATATAATCCACCTGTTCAAAGGTTTTTGCATATTCACAGATATGTGGAGCCATCACCAAGCTCTCTCATTTTTAATGTTTATCAGAGCCTGAGTTCTCTTCTTACACAGCAGCATGTGTATGACATCAATACACAAGCCACGGGTATTTCACCAACCCGAGGCCAATGCATCTGGATAGTTCTTTCTCCAGTCTAAAGGGAAGACCTCATGGTGGCTTCTCTTATATTCTCTGATGCTGGCTTCAGTTCCTGCTGTGAGCCCCAACAAGAACACATCTCCATAAGGACAAGTAACTGTTGGTCAGATGCTGCTTGAGTTATATAAAATACTTTACTCAGAGGAATTACCCTTCCTTATTTACCATGGTATACACTGCCAGAAATTCAGGGCTCCTGAGAAAGCTAGTTGGCCTCAGTTCATTCCATGAATTCTACTGTGTGTTGAATCTTCTGTCTTAAGCCCCGCAGTAAGGGCTTAACAGCCCCTCCTTGTTTTTGCATCTGGGACCACCACACCTCTTGTTTTAGTAACCAGTTCCAGAGAAGAAATGCTTGTAAAGAAATAGCAAAAAGCAGAAACACAGCCCAGCCTAAAGATACCCCACATTTACATTACTGTGCAAAAACAGGATAGGATATTTTTTTAGGTCATACGACAGTTTTACTTTCTAAACATATAACTTTCCAGCATCTCCATTTTAGATGCTGGCTAATGAAAACCACTATTCCAAAGTGGGTTTCCAAGAACAGTGCCCACATGCTTGCATTATATTTGCATAACCAAATCAGTTTTTATGGGCTGCTCTTCTAGAAGAAAGGGAAAATACTAAAGGTATATTCAAACATTTACCTCTCACAAAATAGGCAACTGCTTAATGAGTGGAAATGTTTGGTTATTCCAACATCTGCCACTCTCACCAAGGCTTCACAGCCTTAGTGCCTGGTCTCAATCAGGACCACGTTCAAGGTTCTGGTACTTCCTTTCATCCTGGCAGGGCCATCAAGGTGAGGCTTTCCAGGGCACCTGGGTGGCTCAGTCGATTAAGTGTCAAACTTTGGCTCAGGTCATGATTGTGTGGTCCTTGAGTTTTGAGTCCCACATCAGGCTCTGTGCTGACAGCTCAGAGCCTAGAGCCTGCTTTGGATTCTGTGTCTCCCTCTCTCTCTGCCCCTCCCCCACTTGCACTCTCTCTCTCTCTCTCTCTCTCTCTCCCTCAAAAATAAATAAAACATTCAAAATATTAAAAAAAAAAAAAGATGAGGGCTCCCACAAGCACGTACACAAGGAAGCTATCTGAGATTCTGCAGGTGTTATTTCCTTTTATCTCACATTCTGACTTTTGTTCTAAAAATCATCACTAGACTTAACCCCAGTAAAATAACCCACAAATGCAGATTCAGCTAACACTTCCTGAATTCTGACTGGGTGCTACGTGGTCTCTCATACACCTTTTCTTGGGAAATCTTTGCAACAAACCCATGAGTTTAGTAATATTTTTAATGTTATTGGACTAAGATTATTATTAGTCATCTTCTTTTAACAACTGAGGAAATAGAGAGATTAGGTAATTTGTGCACTGACCAAGTAACAGCAACTTTCTGAGTCAAACCTCAATCTTTAAAAACAAAACAAAACAAAAAAACCCCCTCAATCTTCTGACTGGCAGGTTCCATGCAATCCTGTCTTTCCTGGAAAAGTGAGGGTTTATCAGGGCCATGCTACAAACGGGGAATAGCTCCTGCAGGAGGTGAATCCATGGCATAGCTGGCAGTCAATAAGTGTTAAAGGAGTAAACGAAATTAATGAATGATGAAATAAATGAATGAAAAAATCTGTGCGGAGCTCAATACTTGGTCCATAGTTTTCTATGTTCAGCTCTTTGATACCCGGTTATCGTGGCAGATTTGATTTCATTCTGATTTTCAAAGGTACTTCGTCAAGGCTCCTTTTCCCAGTCAAAGCTTTTGGCCATCCAAAGAAGTAGGTAGTCATATTTCCCTACTGTTTACCCTCTTGAGGACTAAGTGCATCTTGGACGTCTTCCGGATCTCTGGGTCACAGGCTGACCCTATTCCTGTTTCCCCCAGCACTCAGGGGACCAACTGCTGTTCTCCTTCTCTTTGCAGGGAGATGGACAAATTGACACAAAGGACTAAGGGCACAAAGTGGGTGGGAATATTTGGGTGGAAATTATGATATTGCTATTTGTAAGCTGGTAATTTGGAGGAAAAGTCATCTTTCTGAGGCTTATTTTATTGCCGACACAGTGGGAGTTGATACCATCGACCTGATAGGGTCATTATGAGGCTTAAATTACTGCAAATAGAGTTGAAAGCCTCACTCAGTCAGCCATGGTCCAGCAATACTGGGCTCACTCATAAAGCTCTGTTGCAGCTTTCTGTGGGCTACACAGCAGAAGGTATGAATGCGTGTTTAAGAAAGCCATTGACAGCAGTAGTTCCTTTGTTACCAGGAGTCAGAAATAAACAGTACCGAGATGGTCACTTGTCCCCTTGTCTAGTGCATGGTAGGGGAGACATCAAAGGCCTTGGTTTTGGTGAGAAGTTTTGTTTTTGTTGTTGACATTGTTTAATTTTATAACACAGCCACAGGACTCTCTATGATCCATTTCCATGTGGGACACGATGAACTAGGACTCCTTGTAGTGAAAAAAGCTACATGATGCACCTTCTGATTTGCCTCCAATGACCCCTGCCTTTGATAGCTCCCACCCTCTGGCCACCTTGTATAAAGTCGCAGCTGCTCCTATCCGGACATCCTCTCTCTCATGTGTTAGAGTAGACGTTTACTTTCTTAACACCGTCGCCTTGCATCCGTGAGGGCAGGGACTCTACTTATGTGACTGCTATGTGCCTAACACTTAGAATAGGGTCTGGAACATTGTAGGAACTTGAGGCTCAAATATTAAAAGAATAAAAGAATATTCTTGTCATTATTATCAGCATCATTATTATTATGATAATGAACGTGTTTCCTGGGGAGATTGGATTATTTCTGCCTCTTTCAAGCTATCCCAGACTCGGTCGTCTCTGTTTACCTAACCAACACCTAACCAAGAAAACCTTGACATGGTCCTATTTCTCCATGGCCTCCCACCCAGCTTTCTCTAGTTCTTGCTAGGAGTCAGCTTTACAACCCAGTGGATTGCCAGAGGACTTAGTATTCCCTGTTGCAAACAGGGCACAGGGGTACGCTGAGAAAGGTGAGGCTCAAGAGTCTTAGGCAGTAATTCATTCTTTTTTATTTAACATATATTTGTGAAGCGTGTGGCAAGATCAAATGAAGCAGACACAAACAAGAGCGGCCCCAGTGGAGTAGCCAGTCGAGTTAGTGGACAGTCTCAACACAGAGTGTGAAACAAGAGGGGTTGAGTTCAGGGATCTCAAAGAGTATGGAGGAAACAGCCCCACTTGCATGTGTTGTAGCCTGTTTGTTAGAACCCGGCTAAGCATGCAATGCCTAGTTACAGAGGTGACTCATCCATGCTGCGGAAATAGACAGGCAATACCAAAAGGCTGAAGACAGCCAAATATAATGGATTTCTCATAAGACACGTTGGAGGAATATCACTGGGGTGGCTTCCAGTGGTTTCCAGAGGTTATTCAAGATTTCTCCATATAGAAGAAACCAAAGCAACAGTATTGCTTTCTCTTTTTTTTTTTTTTTTTTTTTGGTCACAGCCATGTGGCCCTTAACAATGCACATTATCCACAGGGATCAGACTTGCCTTTTGCACATTGTGTTCAGGAATGGGGCTGCCTCGCTGAATCTGGTAGTGGTCTTCACACAAACTGTACCAGAATGCATACGATGTCCAGAAAGACAAAGTCATATGAGTGTCTTCAGAGGCCAGGGAGTGAAATACTAATCCTGACTTTAGAGCCAAAGCCTAAAAATAATCCAAACCCATGTCCAATCCAAGCACAGCATATCACTGAGGTCTTTTCAGCTGTGAAACCATCTTACTGTCTTTCAATCTCCAGTGCTTTTCACATGCCTCCTTTGTTTAAGCTCCCTGGTTTATACTTCATGGAGGCAAGATGAAATGCTGAAATTCTGTTTCTAAACTGGAGAAATTACTCAACAAAACTGCTCACCCTCCTTCATTTAAGGATAACTCATATTCTTGGAAAACTTTAACTTTGGGAGTCACTAAACAGGTTTTGACGTCATGCCTCTGAGGAGACTTGGGTTTAGATTGTACCTAATCACATTTCAGAGGCTGTGTGGGATTGAGAGATCGAAGGGGATAGCCAGAAGTTTCCTTAAACATGTTAGGCCCTACATATGGTTCTAACTATAATCATGTTTTCAAGGGCCTAGGAGATAGAGTTCTCCAAGAATGCTTCTTATGTCCGTGTTAGAAATTGGCTGTGGCTAGCTTGGCTGGAGGACACACTCAATACTTTGAAAGTTTTCCTCCAAAATCTCTCTGCTTCTCCTCCCTGCTCTTTCTGGCTTTCTCTTCCAACCCAGGATTTTGAGCTGGATGTTGAATTCATTTGAGGGAGGTGTCTTGATTCCTTATCTCTGCTAATGACAGGGGAGGGAGGGACGCATTAGCGTTATGATGTGGTTACCTGTTACCAGGTTTATAAACAATCCCAAACTTGGCAACCCCCCCACCCCCAATCCCCGGAGGCCTTAGCCATGCCCAGTGCAGGTCCTGAAGCTCAGGAGCTCAGTCCCACCCATTCACAGAGCAAGCCCTAAACAGTTTTGGCCCTTTGTCAGGGGCTCCTCCCCAGCCAGGAGGTTAAGTCTAAGAGGAGTCTTTCTGTTGTCATTGTCATCTTGATTTCCAGAAAGCCCAGCCCAAGAACCTGCAGGCCCATCCATTAACTCAGAACCCTACCTGCCTTGGCTTCCTGACGTGCCCCACTCATCCTAATATATGGGAATTGGGCCCCTTGAATCCAACACATTGGCTGGAACACTTGCCTGACTCAATCAGCATGGTCCAGTAGAAAGATAATGTGAGCCATGCATGCAGACCACACATGTAATTTCAAATTTTCTTATAGCCATATTGAAAAAAGATAAAAAAAAAAACAAAAAAAGGTTAAATTAATTTTAATAATATATTTTATTTAAGCCAATATAACCAAAGTGTTGTCATGTCAACACATAGGCAATATTAGATAGAGTATTAATGAACTATTTTGCTATTCTTTTTCACATTAACCCTTTCATATCCAGTATGGATTTTCTACTTGTAGTAGGCCACATTGTGTATGTTCAATAGCCACAGGTAGCTGGTACCTACCATAGTGGGTGATATGGACTCTGCCCCAACATTGGTTAATTTGGACATTGTTACAGCCTGGAAGATGAACCCAGGCTTGGGGAGCTGCCATTCTCTGTGAGGACACTTCTGATGGGAGGTCACTGTCCACCAGCCCCTGTCTTCCCCTGGAGACTAAATCAGCCTGCAAAAAGTGTTAATTATAGTTTCTCCTGGGCCAGTCCGTGTGCTAAGAATTTTATAAGCATTATCTCATTCTATCCTCAGAATAATCTGAAGTTCTTTTATTACCTCTGGGGCATAAGAAGTTATGGCAGCTGTCTAAGTTCAGAGAGTCGCTAAGTAACAGTGCTGGCATTCAAAACGAGCTCTGTCTCTCTTCAGAGTTTGAGCTCTTACCTGCTGTGCTAAACCCCCTTCTCTCTTGGTCGTTGGACATGGGGACTTGGATGTCTGCTTCTCTCTCAGAAGCTGTCCTGCAGGCTGGTCAGCTCCTCTTCTAGCCTTGCCTGTTCCTCATGTTCATGTTTACTCAACCTTCTCTGCTGACTCAGCACAGACACCCCAGCATGCTCTGCAGCTAAGTCTGACAGGTTATGGTGGTAACAAGTCTCTACGGCATGCAGTCCTCAGAAAAACTGATCTCTGTGGCAAACCATGTGAAATATTTCTCTCTTCTCTGTTTGGGAAAGTTAGTGAGCCCTGAGTTTCTGGCAGGCTTGCAGCTAATGAACACAAGAATATGGAATTAGAAAACACACCCAAAGCCGGTTGCTTGGCTAATGGAGACATATTGCACGTCTCAGGAGCTTGTCTCCTGTCTCTGGGGACCGGGAGCCTCTCGTGTTAAACAGCTGGTTTAGCACAGTGTCTGCCCTGTGAGCGGGTGCAGTGGAAAGCTCTTATGAAGAATCCTTGGGGACTGGAAGAATGTTTGCTATGAGATGGATTTTTCTTGGTGCGAACACTCCCAGCCGATTGGGTTTTCTCCTGGGAGGAAAGAAGGATTGGAGAGAGGTGCACTGAGGATGCTGAGAGTGATGAGTGGGCTCGTGCACCTTTCTTAACCTCTGTGGGCATTCAGTGTGACGGGACATTCAGCTGTGTGCTCGCAGCGTTTCCTTCTTGCCACAGGAATAAAATACAATCTCTGTTTTGAGCCAGCTCACTGAGACCTGGGGGAAAAAAGGAAGCCTAGGATGGTGTCAAGGTCCCGTTTGCAGGATAGTGTGTGGCTTGAAACTGCATGACCTTTAGGGCTAGATCAGCAAGGAGATGTGTGTTCTTGGGTAAGTCACTTAACTTTGAGTGTCAGTTTTTCCACTTCTAAAATCAGGGTTCAACTTTAGGGAAATTGCTAGGTATACGAAAGTGATCAGCACATCCCTGGTTCATAGAAGACACTCAGTGTATGCTAGCTTCCTTTTTTCTGAGAGGGAGGGCAGCCATTCAAGTCCTTATGTTTGAGGGGCAAGAGGGAAGGTGTTGAGGAGAAGTGGCTAAGTTGTCCCCACACAAGTGAAGTTTTGGTTTGGGCATTCACCAACTCACTGGCTTCCTAGATTCTGATATTTTCTTAACACTCCTGATTGAGTCTGAATTAGGTTCCAGTCATTTCTCCCACAGACCCCTGTACTTTCTTATCTGGTATTTGCTGAGTTTTATCGAGTGTGAGTGCACTGGATTGAAAAATATCCCCTCAAAATTCATGTCTACTTGGATCCTTCAGATATGACTTAATATGGAAATAGGGTCTTGCAAATGTAATTAGTTAAGGTCATACGGAATTAGGATGGGTCCTAAATCCTATAACTGGTGTCCTTATAAGAAAGCCATATTAAGACACAGAGAAAAGAAGATGATGTGAAAATATGCAGGAAAGAAGGCCAGGTGACGACAGAGGAAGATATTGAAGTGGTACAGCTACAAGGAATGGCAAAGATTAATGATAGCTACCAGAAGCTAGGAACTACCAAATACCACACCAAAGCCTTGAAATTTATAGAGGAGGATGGTGCCTGCTATCAGAATTCTCCCCTGGACCAGCCCTCTGTAGATTCATATTTCAACTCAGAGAAAGAGCTGCAAATAAGCACAAACACAACTTCACTACGATTGTCATAATACTTCTAATTATAATGGAACTTGTAGAACTTCCCCTCCACTTCTGCACAAAGGTAGGTTGACTTAGGTATCTTAAAGACTTAATGAAAACAAAGTGCTATTTGTCAACTCCAGAACTATATATAGCATATTAGTGGGATTTTTGGTGGGTCCATGGGAGGTGTTTCAATGGTATGCCCTAGAAACAGTGTTAGGGTGCCTTTACATGGCTCTGAAGGTGATGGACATAGGGACATTGGGACGTGGTTTGGACCAGGAAGGGAAGATGACGTGTATGTCGAGAGCAGACAGAATAAGAGAGTAAGTGCATGTGAGATAGCCCTCAGGAGACTACTGGGAATAAACAGGCAAAATGATGAGGGTCATGCAAGAGTTCATATAGTGTTAGAACTAATAGAGTCAGACCTACTGAAGTGTGTGTGTGTGAGTGTGTGTGTGTGTGTGTGTGTGTGTGTGATATGCAAAAAGGTGATTTTATTAAAGCATGGGGACAGGACTTGTGGGCAGAAAAAGCTGCCCTGCTGAAATATTTTAATGAGAATCCAAATTTTTATCCCCTAGGCTGGTTTGTCGTCAGGACACGCAGGCTACATTGACAAAAGGAGCTAGACAATCTCTTTGAGGCTGAATTTATTTGCAGGAGAGAGTGGCATGAAGGAAAGGGTATGTATATGAAGAAGTTTTGAGTGGAAGATTTGAAAGAAGGGAGACAATATTGGGTCTTGAGACCACTAGGTCTATATGGACCAGCTCTGGACTATATGAGAGAGGCCTGTTTTCCTCATTTGTGCACAGAACTCAGCAGGGTCTTAATGCACTAAAGACTGAAGGAGAACTTTTGTCACCTCAGAAGACAATAGCTTTGGGCATCATCCTAGGCTGTCAGCACCACGAAATGCCCATTATTCACTCAGAGAACAGCAGAAGAGTATCTGAGAGACCCGATGCTCAATGAACATGACATATGACCACCTCCAGAATTTTCAAATTTCTCACACATTCTTTAGCTTGGTTTTGGTCAAATCAGCACTCTGGGAAATGTGACCCAATGAAATGTCATGGAATTTAGCCAACACTCCTCCTTGAGAAAGAGTTGAGGTAGATGGGGAGACAATTTCAACCTCTCTCATGTAGAGTCCACCTTTAACAGATGAGATGATTTTATTATCATGGATTAGGAGTGCATTTAAGAGATACTTGCCTAAGAAAAAGGAGCTGCTGATCAACCCTAAAACTAATGTCACCATTTTGGATAGAAAAATCAATTTTAAACTCATTCTTAGTGAATAATCCTATATAGAAAGTGGCATAAATAGTATACATTTTGTATTTAGTTTCTCTTGGTGAGTGCACAGGAAGTTGAGTTGTTTGAAAGTATAGATATCACATATATGTGTGTACATGTATGTATGTGTACTTGTATATGTACACATGGGTAATGGGAACATTACACTTGCTTTGAATTTTTCCTTACCCCTAAGTCTCATTATTTTGATGCTCCTCCTCTTGCCCTTGCTAATTTATTTTTAATCAAATTGTTTTTGATGTAATGAAGTTGGTCTACATTGGAGGACACAGATTTTACCTGCCACTGCCACATTTCAGTAATATTGCTGAAGATATTGCTCATTATATCATATAGTTTTTTCTTCATGAAGATTAGTGGGTAAAAGTTCTCCCTGGTTTCAGCAAGAAGGATAGATGATGTTCTTTTTGGGGGAAATATCTGATTTGGTCTACTTTGTGGATACTGTGAATCTTCTGCATTGTCAGTCTTATTTACTTTTTATCACTGGTTGCTAAGAAGCTCAGAGCCAAATTTTAGTTTCATTTCTATTGTGACATATAGGATTTGCTTGCTTGTATTCAATAAACTAATATTAGCCCTAATCTATTCTTATTTCTTCTTCTATGTGCTTCTCAAGTGATTTTTTAAAATTCAGTTTATCTGGCAATGCTGTATTCATCATTATGCGTTACCTTAAGTACCTTTTGGGAATCAGGTAGAACTGTAAATAAACACATATTACAATTTTGAATTTAATTTTTTTCCTTTTTTTAAAAAAATTTTATGTCTTTATTTTATTTTGAGAGATAGAGACAACGAGTGAGTGTGGGAAGGGCAGAGAGACAGGGAGAAAGAATCTGAAGCAGGCTCTGGGCTCTGAACTGTCAGCACAGAGCCCAGCGCAAGGCTCGAACCCACAAACCATGAGATCATGACCTGAGCCGAAGTCGGATGCTTAACTGACTGAGCCACCTAGGTGCCCCTACAATTTTGTACTTTAATCTTTGCATAGAGGAAAAGGTAAGGATTCAGAATTAGTAGACACAACTCACCTCATTTCTCTAATTCTCAATTTCCTCATCTATAAAACAGAGCTCACAGTAACTTCTATCTCTGCAGACTCTTGTGAAACCAAATGAGACAATGGAAGCAAAAGTGCTTTGTAATATTATTTGTAACAGTAAAACCCAGAAACTGATCCTCTTTTCTGTGAAAAATTATGTGTGTTATACCTATAGTTTGAATATAAAGTAGTACTGAAGGCTTATCTGAGATATGATAATTCCTTGCCCCAACCCTTTCTGACTGCCAAGAATGATCTCTCATAGTAGATGCAGCAAAGACAATGGTATTTCTTAAATGCCTAATGATCCTCTACTCTCTGCTCTTATTTAAAATTAAGCCATTATCTGGAAACTCTGTGTGTGTGTGTGTGTGTGTGTGTGTGTGTGTGTGTGTGTGTGTAGGAGTGTGTGTTGAGGGAGTATTTACGAACTGGTGGGCTTTAGTCTAGGGAGATCAAGAACCAAGACAGCCTTGGGGTGCCTGGGTGGCTCAGTCGGTTAAGCGTCCAACTTTAGCTCAGGTCATGATCTCTCGGTTCGTGGGTTCAAGCCTCGCATTGGGCTCTGTGCTGACTGCCAGCTCAGAGCCTGGAGCCTGTCTTCGAATTCTGTGTCTCCCTCTCTCTCTGACTCTCCCTTGCTAGTGCTGTCTCTCAAAAATAAATAAAAAACAAAACAAAAACAAACAGAAAAAGAACGAAGACAGACTTACCATTGGCGAAACCCTGGAATGTGTGTGCATGGTCTTTTCTCTAGAACTGCTTGATTCTTCCAGAGAGAGAGAGAGATCGTCAAAATGTCTGCTTTGAACTTTTTAGATCACTGACCTGTGGGGACTATAGTAGGTCAACATGTTTGTAAATGGCCTGTTTCAGTCTTGCACTGGCCCCTACTTTCCACTGGGGAAAAGTCTGGGGTCTCTCTGAAACAAATCTCTGTTTTATCACTGTGGAGGGTGAAGTAGGAGGAATTATCTGGCTGCCCAGAGTGAAGGGTAGGGTCCCATTCCTCTTCATACAGACTTCCAGCTAATCCCTCTTTTATTTTTATATTCCAACTCCCTCCCTTAAGTTCTAAGCTTCCCTCTCCTTCCCTCCAGGGCTCCTGTTGGGGAAATTGCCTACTAACCTCTCATGATTTTTTCACCTAACTGTAGGCACTGAGACTGTAACTTACTTTGCTCTGCTAAATTCTGAAATCTGTTGAATTCTTCCCTTCTGAAGACTTTTTTTCCCCTGTTCTCCTTGTCCTTAGATGTCCTTTACCCATTCCTTTACTATCATTTTAGTGAGAGGAAGAATGAAATAAACCTAGCATATATAACTATGAGTCCTTTTTGAATTTCCTCATGAATGTATCACTATTTAAAAATTTATAATAAACTTTATTGAGGTGTAACTTACATACAGTAAAATGTACCCATTTTAAGTGTATAGTGTGATAACTTTAGATAAATGAATATAGCTATGTAACTACCACAATCAAGATACTTTTGCTGAAGGAAATCTTGTCATTTGCAACAACATGGACGAAACTTCAGGGCATTATGCTAAGAGAAATAAGTCAGACAGAGAAAGACAAATACTGTATGATATCACTTAATGTGGAATCTAAATCTAAAAAAAAATAAAAAATCCAAATCACAGAAACAGAGTACATGATGGTTTCCAGGGCATGGGGAAAATGAGTGAAGGTGGTCAAAGGATACAAACTTCCAGTTATAAGATAATATGTTCTAGGATCTAAAGTACAGCATGACTTACCATTAACTATTTTATATCTGAAAGTCACTAAGCAAGTAGATGTTAAAAGTTCTCACCACACACAAAAAATGGAGATTATGTGAGTGATGGATGTGTTAACTAACCCAATTGTGGTCATTAATTTGCTGTATATATGTATATCAAATCATCACATTGTACATACTAAACTGACACAATATTATATGTCAATTATACCTCAATAAAGGTGGGGAAGTGGCACTGGGTGGCTCAGTTGGTTAGGCATCTGGCTCTTGATTTCGGCTCAGGTCATGATCTTGCAGTTGGTGGGATCAAGACCCATGTTGGGCTCTGTGCCTGTCATTATAGATGATAAATGTTCTATTTTTTGTTTAAGAAATCATAAGAGGACTTATGTGGGTTGTGGGATTGTGAAGAATTTTTTAAAATTTTTGTCTTTGTATTAAAAAAGGATACATTTACAAAAACATAAAATGCAAATCAAATATAATGAAAGTACTTTGTAAACTGTAAAGTGTTTTCCAAATATTACTTAAAATTTTTCTATTTTGATCAGCTCACAGATAACTGGAAATTGACTGGAGGTGAGAGATTTTGCTAGGGAAGGGTGGTCAGAGGCCATACCAGAAAGAAGGGGCTAAGAGCGGTAATAGCATCAGCGAGATTCTCAAGTCAAAATTTACCTTGTTTTTCCCTTTGGAGAAAGGACTAATTAGAGAAAAATTGTTACAGAACTGTGTGAGGAAAGCAGCCTGCTTAGTCTCCATGAACCCTTTAATATTTGGAGCAGAAAAGAAAGATCGTCATCTCAAGGAATAAGTGAGAATGTATTACAAGGTAACTTGTTCATATGGTATTTCTCCCATCTGTTAACAACACAAATCCAGGTAATCTAATTGTTCAACAGCAATAGCCATAAACAGCAATGTATAGATATGAATTAGGAAAGCTTAAATTAAGAGTCAGTCTTATGGATATGAACAAGACTAGGAGCTTGACATGTCCGTAGATCAGGAGGGAATTTTCAAGTCCTTGAACTTCAATGCTTTAAAAGCATATACGTCTTTAGGATGAAGGAAATTAATAGGTGGTTGCAATTATATGACATATAAGTTTCTTTTTCTTTTAAATTCCAAAAATATCACCTTAAACTTAAAAAAAAATCAACATTTCTTTTTTTCAAGCTTCGGCTTTGATAGCAAACGTGTTCTTCATAGTTAGCATGTATTCTTTTTTTTTTTTTTTTTAATATTTTTATTTATTTCTAGGAGAGAGAGAGACAGTGTGAGCAGGGGAGGGTCAGAGAGAGAGGGAGTCACAGACTGAAACAGGCTCCAGGCTCCGAGCTGGCAGTCAGCACAGAGCCCGACGCGGGGCTCAAACCCACGAACCGCGAGATCATGACCCAAGCGAAAGTCGGACGCTTAACCGTCTAAGCCACCCAGGCGTCCCAGTTAGCATGTATTCTTAATGGACAAGAAGTATGAAGAGACTAAGTGGCAAGAAACAACACTACCAACCTGAATGCTAAATCTAGTTTAGGAAGAATTGATAAACATATTCAGGTTGTTGTGGGAAAATGGAATAATTAAAATTCACTTTACTCACGGGGCTTCACCCTGAAGCTTTTTTTTTCCTTTTAGATTGAAAGAAAAATGTAACTGGGTATTTAATATTTCAGTTTATTGAAAGTATGTCGTAACTCGGAATTCTGATAACTCTGGACATTAAAAAGGAGACAAATCAATTGTAGGAGCAAGGGTGTTGATGTAAGCCCTACTTTAGGGCCTGGGGCAGAGGAATATATATGTTCATTTAGAATTATCTCATTGGAGTTAATGATCCAGTTTTTACTGTAATCCTATTCTACAAATCTTAGTGTTCTTGGTCTTTTTTCGCCCCCCAACCCTTGACCAAGAGAAATAAACACTGGCTGAGTGGTCAGAGACCTAAGACAAATGACATACATAATAGTCGTACTTGCCTTTGAAAGACAGGTTTAGCATGATACAAGCTGTTTCCCACCAGGAAAAGAAAAAAAGAAGCAAATGGAGGCCAACCTAGTTTCAGCCTTGAAATTCTACGTTTTCAGGTAGTTTTTTGATTTCCTTTTATAAAGGGACCTGAAGAGCAAACGCACAGTCAATTGGGAGATAGTGGGTTTCTGATTAACTGAGTTTCTACTTAGTCCCATCTTACCAAGGTAAAAATAAACACAGAGCCAACATTTGTTGAGTAAGGGGCTTGGGATGTTTTTTGTAGTTAGACTACAGGGTTGGGGAGGGGAGGGAGAAGGGGGAGAGCTGAGTTAAAAGAACATTGGCCCAGGCCTCAGGGTACAGTGGGTTTGTTATCATAACCATTACCATCACTATCACCATCACCACCAAAGGTTTGTTTTGGTTGTGAGTTTCCTTTTACTTGAGGAGCCTGGGGGAAAATAGTAAGGGAGGAGTTTGGTTCATTCTGTTCAAGCTACTTAATGTTTAACTGTGTCTGCAAATGCTCTGTAACTATAAGTCTTATGTTGGTTTGAAGTGAAGATAAGAATAGCACTAGACTAGGCTTCAGGAGGCTGGGAATTTGAGTGTAGGCTGGGTCAATGACAAGCTCGTCCTGTGATCTTGGGTAAGTCTTCTCATCTTGGTTTCAGATTTCTTCTTGTGGAATATGTATAACATAAAACTTATCATTTCAGCCCTTTTTAAGTGTACAGTTTAGTGTCAACATACATGTTGCTATGCGATCATCACCATGATCCATCTCCACACCTGTTTCATGTTCTCAAACTAAAACTCTATTCTACTAAACAATAACTCTCCATTCCCCACCACCCCCAACCCACAGCAATCACTGTTCTATTTTCTATCTCAATGAACTTAACTGCTCTAGGCACCTCACTTAAGTAGAATCATACAGTATTGCTCATTTTGTGTCTGGCTTATTTCACTTAGCATAATGTCTTCAAGTTTCATCCATACTGTAGTATGTATCAGAATTTCATTCCATTTTTTCAAGGCTGAATAGTCTTGCATTGTATGTATATCCCATTTTGTTTATCCATTCACCTGTTGATGGACATCTGGGTTGTTTCTTCCTTTTGACTATTGTGAATAGTACTGCTATGAACATGAGTGTGCGAATATTAGTTTGAGTCCCTGCCTTCAGTTCTTTTAGGCATAAATCCAGAAGTGGAATTGCTGGATCATATGGTAATCCTGTGTTGAATTTTTGAGCAACTGCTATATTGTTTTCCACAGTGGCTGCACCATTCTGCATTCTCTCCAGCAATGAATGAGAGTTCCAATTTCTTCATATCCACCCCAACACTTCTCATTTTCTTTTGATGTTGTTTTGATAATTGCCATCATAATGAGAGTGAAGTGGTATCTCATTGTGGTTTTGATTCGCATTTCCTGAATGATAGTGATGTTAAGCATCTTTTTATGTGCTTATTGACCACCTATATCTATACCTTTTTTGAAGAAATGTCTATTCAAATCTTTTGCCTATTTTTTCATTAGGTTGTTTTGTTGTTGTTGAGTTGTGGAGTTTTTGTTTTAGATATACTGGATAGCAATCCCTCATTAGGAATAGGATTTGCAAATATGTTCCTCCATTCTGTGAGTTTTGTTTTCACTCTTTAGACTGTGTCCTTTGATGCACAAAGGTTTTAAATTTTGAGGAAGTCCATTTTATTTCTGTTTCTTTTCTTGCCTCTATTTTCAGTGTCATAGCCAAAAAAATCATTGGTAAGTTCAATGCCTTGAAGGTTTTTTTCCCTATGTTTCCTTCTAAGAGTTTTATGGATTTAGTTCTTACATTTTGGTCTTTGATCCATTTGGGGTTAATTTTTGTTTATGGTATAATATAAGGCTCCAAATTCATTATTTGTGGATGTCCATTGTTCCCAGTACTATTTGTTGAAAAACCTATCCTTTCCCCATTGAATGGTCTTTGCATTCTTGTCAGAAATCATTTAACCATATATTTGAGATTTTACTAATGGGCTTTCTATTCCATTCCATTAATTAATATGCCTATTTTATGCCACTACTACACTGTTTTTATTATTGTAGCTTTGTAGTAAGTTTTGAAACCAGGAAGCATTAGTTTTCTAACTTTGTTTTGACTATTCAAGGTCCCTTGAAATTCTGTACATTTTAGAAAGAGTTTCTCCATTTCTGCAAAATCATCACTGGGATTTTGATAGGGATAGCAATGAATCTATAGATTGCTTTGAATAGTATTGATATTCTAACAGTATTGAGTTTCAATCCATAAACCCAAATGTGTTTCCATTTCTTTATGTGTGTGTATTTTTATGTTTATTTGTAAGTGAGAGACACAGAGTGTTAGCAGGGGAGGGGCAGAGAGAGAGGGAGACAGAAAATTCAAGGATAGCTCCAGGCTCTGGGCTGTCAGCACAGCGCCTGAAGTGGAACTTGAACTGGTGAACTGTGAGATCTTGACCTTAGCTGAAGTTGGATGGATAATCTATTGTGTCACCCAGGTGCCCCTGCATCTTTTAATTTCTTTAGCAATGTTTTGCAATTTTCAGTTTACAAGTTTTTCAACTCTTTGGTCACATTTTTCTTAAGTATTTTATTCCTTTTATGCTGCTGTAAGTGGAATTGTTTTCAAAATTTCATTTTTGCATTGTTCATTTTAGTGTGCAGAAATGCAACTGATTTTTGTAAATTTTGTATCTCACAACTGTGCTAAACTTACTAGTTCCAACAGTTTTTGTGTGTGTGTGTGTGTGTGTGTGTGTGTGTAATCTTTAGGGTTTCCTACAATAGAATCATGTTGTCTATAAACATATAATTTTACTTCTTCCTTTCTTACTTGGATGCCTTTTATTTCTTTTTCTTGCCTGATTACTCTGGTTGCAACTTCCATACTATTTTGGATAGAAGTGGTAAAAGTAGACATTGGTGCCTAGTTCCTGATCTTAGAGGAAACACTTTCAGTCTTTCACTGTTGAGCATAATGTTAACTGTGGGTTTTTCATATATGGCCTTTATTATGTTAAGGTAGTTGCCTTTATGTGCCTAGTTTCTTAGTATCTTTATCAGTCTCAATTATAAATATTTATTTTTGAGAGAGCTCACGAGAGAGCCGGGACGCACATGCACGTGTAAGTGGGGGAGGGGCAGAGAGAGAGGGAGGACAGAGGATCCGAAATGGACTTTGCTCTGACAGTTTTGTGCTGACTGCAGTAAGCCCAATGTGGGGCTGAAACTCACAAACTGCGAAATCATGACCCGAGCCAAAGTCGAATGCTCAACCCAGGCACCCCTCAATATTTTATCTGTAAAAATAGGAGGTTGAATGAGGTGACTCATTTAACATGGTGAACATGGAAGTGTATTGTTAGATGACTTTTGATATATGACTTAAACTCTTTAAGTCTTGTTTTTTTTTTAATGGAAATAAAAGTTCCTCCTACACATGGTTATTGAGTAGAATAAAAGAAATGATGTATGTTGATTCCCTAGAACACACAGGAGTGGCTTATTAAACGTTAGTTACTTGTCCATGACATTTTGAAACTCAGAAGGAGTCATTTAACATCTACCTCTGTTGGTCTCTGGAAAAGTTGCTGGGAATACAGAGCTAACGAAGACATAGCACTTGTACCCAAGATGCTTACTCTTTATGGGTCTCTGATCTTTTCCAGATCTAGTCATCTTTTTTTCATTCATTAATTTACTCACCAAATACTTTGGAATGTCTACTATAGATGAGACAATAGAACTAGGCACAAAGCCAGGTGCTGAGTAGCCAATCATGACCCTCTCTACCCTCCAACAAACATACACACAAAGACATGGTCTTCACCTTCATGAGATTATAACCTATATTCAACAAGTAAATATATATTTTTGAATTGTGCAAGGAGTGGCCAACCAGAAAAGGTAGTATGTACAAGGTCCATGGTGGGAGAGGACACAGTTTATTAGAGGCACTGAGAGAACACCAATGTGGACAGAACATTCTAAGTTACGGGGAGGTGGTTCAAAATGGTGGTAGTATAAGGCAGAGGCCAGGGGAGGAAGTATGGATTTCACTGTAAGTTCAATGAGAAGCTGGGGGAGGTTTTCCAAGTAGGGTTTGTTACATGGTCTGATTCATATTTCAGGAGGCACACTTTGGTTCTTGGATGGAGGATGGATTAGAGGGATCAAGAGTAGAAAAGGGAGTTAAGACGAGAGGACCTTGGGTTAGTTCAGGGGAGAGACAGCAGTGGCTTGGTCCAAGTATTTTGTCCCAGAATAGGATTTCTGGTTTCTGGTTTGAGCAACTGGAGAGATGGTGACCCACTGAATTCTCTTCTTATAAATAAATATTTAAGTCAGATGGACACACTTGCAGTCATCATTACTGGAAAATGTATCTCTTATAACTTTGGATTAGTTGTAGCCCAGTATTGGATTTGTTCTTAGAAGTGTCATAAAACTCCCCTTCTGTAAATCACTCAAGCTTCCCAAGATGTTTCTATTACAACCTAAAGTAAATTCAGTCGTTCATTCAATAATTATCTACCAGTATTATTATAGGTGCTGGGGATATAGGAGAGGAAGAAAAAACACAAATCCATGTTCACATGGACTTTATGTTCTACAGACATGTGGCAAAGATTTATGTTATATGTGAGTTTCCCTAAGGCACTGAATAGGCTTCAAATATTAACCTTTCAATTTCTTTTACTTTTCTTTCTTCCCCCCTTCTTTATTTCTTTTTCTTTTCTTTTCTTTTGTTTTAAGAAAATGATAATTAGTAAGCACTTGTACTTAGGAAGGAGACCAACTTGGACTCATATTTAAGTACAACCATTTACCAGCTCTGTGACCTTGGTCAAGACACTTCATTATCTCTGAGCTTCAGTTCCCCTTTTTGATTTATGGGGATAATAAAGAAAAATCTGACTTTGTGGGGATTACACTTATACCTAGAGAAGGGTTTATCAAATTGCAGGTGCTCAATAAGTGTTAACTATTATTATTATTACTAATTGATTTGTTATTGACATTCTGGGTTAGATCTCTACAGAGAAAGCATAGCCCAAGTCCAAACTTTCAGATCATTGAGAAGGCCCAGGCTGTTGTAAAAACAGCTTGACATGGGGTTATGTGACATTTCTTATCCTTATGGCCTTATGAACAAATCACTTCATAAGTCTCAGCTATAGTTTGCTTCTCTGAAAATTGGGGACAGTAATAATCTGACTCACAGTATTTCTGTAAGGGTCAAAGAAAAAAGTGTCATTGGGGTGTCTCCCTAGTGCTATAATCATTACCCCAGGGATCAAGTAAGAGCAGGGACTCTGCAGCTATACTTGCTGTGTTTACAGCTTGATTCCTGTGCTTACTAGATGATGAACTTGGGCAAGTTATTTAACCCATGTGCCTCAGTTTCCTTATCTGTAAAAAGGAGATTATAGTAGTACCTACCTTACAGTGTTGTTTGAAGTTTAAATGATTTAAGATATGTAAAGTGCTCAGTGCTTGGCATATACAAGCACTGTATGATGGCTACTATCATTAGCATTATAACTACTATAACTGCCTTGGCTGTCCTGTACCATATAAAACCATTTATAATCTGTTCTTCCTCCCGGTTAAGTGAATGAGGCCTTAAGAAAAGAGAAAGAGCCCCCACCCACAGCCTTAAATTCCCTTACTGGGGATGCTTTCCCATCTCCTCCTTGTGGTGACACCACCTGGAGGGAACACCCCGCCCCCCCCAACATCATGGCTCCAGCAACAGACCCCGCCGGAGATCTGAGCAGATGTTTCTGCTTTTCAGACCCAGGCATTTCCTCTCTTCTAGGAGCACATGCCAGCACAGTCAATATCTGGAAACCCGCTGCTTCACAGTAGGGCTGAGGACTAAACTGGTACTTTACTAGAAAATGGTAATAAAGCAATTTGAATTGCTTTTCATCCTCCTTGCTCTTAACGGCTTTTAGGTTCATATGAGACCAATCAATTAATCCTGCTTCAGAGCTACAGGAATGGGGTGTTTTCCAGCCTGTGAATAGGAAATGGGCCCATAACAGAGATTTTTCCAGCGCTATCCTGAGGACCACCCTGAGCCTGGTGTCTGGGGCAGTAGTGAGCAGACGTGCCCACTTAGGTGGTGCCATATTCTTGCAATCTGACTGGCTACCCAGGTGCTAAAGGATCGCCTATGTCCTAAAGGCAGATCAGAACTATGATTATACTTTGCTTTGTACATTCCCTTCTTCACACTCTCACCTCCGTCAATCCCAGGTTTCTTTCTTGGAGAGTTAATAAGGAAGACACGATGATTCGCCTGGAAGGAAACTGTTGCTCCAAAAAAAGAAGAGCTGCCTTTTCTTTCCTGGCCAAATGCCAGGTGGTTCACCTGAAAGCTTCTTCCCTCACCTTCCGGAAACTTTTGACCCATGTCAGCACCACCAGGGTCATGCTCAGCACACAGTAGTTTTCAGAGAGTAGTGGGTGAAATTAATTAAAATTGAAATGGAATGAAAACTTGGAAAGGGTGGAGGTTAGGGTGGATTCGCCCCCCACCCCCCCGCCCTGTTCTCTTCATGACCAAGTATTGAATGTTATCCTTTTAGGAATTAATTCCTTTTTAAAAAAAAAAATCCGAGGACCAAAAGACAAATGGTAAATCTACAAATGGAAAGTGAAAGATTGAAAGTGATCAATGCAGGTAGACTGACTCATTGGCTGCCATGCAGACAAATTGGTGACGGGATGGATTGATATCTTTCCCTAGTTGTGAAGTCAGTGTGGGGGATTTCTCCATCTCAGCACAGATTTTTGCCAGAAGTGGTCTCAAGACCTCAAGTACAACTTGTTTAGACATTTTCCAGTTGTAATTTTTTTCTAGGCTGTTAAAAATATTGACTTTGACAGCTTTAAAATGATGGCCTCAAAATTGGAATAATTTACATTCTGGAATTAAGATAATTCAGGCATTTCTGCTGGCAACGACAGAGTGTAGGAACCAGTTATATAAATCCCAGATTTGAGAGAGACTGAGCCATTAGCATAGATTGGTCTGCTGTGGGTATTCAGAGCAGTCACCTTCCCATGTAAATGGATCTTTATGTCTCTCCCAGGCAGGCCCAAATTCTGAGCTATTTTCAGAGCTTTCAGATCAGGTGATGTCCAAGAGGGTGGGTGAAGGCCGCAGACTCAGGCCCCACTTCTGTTGCTGGCCTCTTGGTGTTCTGCAAGAGAGACAGAGAAGGCCTGGGGGAAAATTCTAGCCACTGTCTGGTTGTTGTGTGTTTACTCTAGATGTTCTCCCCTTTAAATCCTGGGTCTCAGTCTCAAGGAGGCAACATAGAAGGCATTCAGACCAGCTCAGTGGGCCTGGCCCTGGCCCAGTACTCTCCGCCAGATTCCAAGCACACCTGCTAAACAGATTCCTTTCTCCCAGCACTCTGCTGACATTTTCAGCTGGAACCAAAGTCACTCTCTTGGTCCATTGCATTCCTCTGACTGCTAACTGGATCATCTGTCTATCCCATTCCTCAGGAGCTGCTCCTTGATTGTGGCTGGAAACACCTAAATCGGGAGAAAACTAGATCCAAACCCAAAGGCTATGCCTGAGAAATGACTGAGTGGTAATCATTCCTATAGGGAAAAGTGAAAACAAGAGCTTCTCATTTAGAGTTTTCTTTCTCTTTTGTGCCAGGCACATTCACACTGGTCATATTTAGTCCTCCTTGAATTTTTCTGAGGTGTCATCCACAATTTGACATATGAAAAAACTCAATAAGCTAAGGAATTTGCCCAGAGATCCTTGACTGGTGACTGGGTCAGATGAACCCCAAATCTGTGGTTGGGATAGTTTACTGTCACCTCTAGCAAAGATGTAGATGACGGAGTCAATCATGTTCATGTAACGCAACAGGTAGAAGAGATACTAGAGGTGAGAAGGGCCTCTCTCCAATCTGTGGGGTGTGGGTGTGTTTGAGTTCAGATCAGTGACAGCATCACTGGCCTGTGGAATTTTATGGTGGGAAGGGATATTAAAAGCCATCTTTTTTGGCTCTTTAAGTAACACAAGGCCTGAAACCCTTTTTTCCCTCCCTCCCTCCCTCCCTCCTTCTCTCCCTTTCCTTCCTTCCTTCCTTCCTTCCTTCCTTCCTTCCTTCCTTCCTTCCTTCCTTCCTTCCTTCCTTCCGATCATTTATTTATTTTGAGAGAGAGAACGCAAGTGGGGAAGGGGCAGAGAGAGAGGGAAAGAGAGAGAACCCCAAGCAGGATCTATGTTGCCAGCATGCAGCCTGATGTGGGGCTCAATGCCACAAGCCATGAGATCATGACTTGAGTTGAAATCAAGAGTTGTTTGCTTAACCAACTGAGCCACCCAGGTGCCCCAAGGCCTGAAACTCTTAAGAATATGGCAAGTGATTCTTAAATGGGGATGACTTTGAACTTCAGCAGATGTTTGCCAATATCTTGAGACATTTTAAAAAATTTGTTTATTTTATTTTGTCAGGGGTGGGGAGAGGGAGAAGGAGAGGGAGGGAGAGAGGGAGGGAGGGAGAGAGGGAGAGAGGGAGAGAGGGAGAGAGGGAGAGAGGGAGAGAGGGAGAGAGGGAGAGAGAGAGAGAGAGAGAGAGAGAGAGAGAAAATTCCAAGCAGGATCTACACTGTCATTGCAGAGTCTGACTTGGGGCTCTGTCTCATGAACCATGAGATCATGACCTGAGCCAAAATCAAGTGTCCAACACTTAACTGACTGAGCCACTCAGGCACTCCTCTTATTTGTCACAGCTTGGATGTGAGTGCCAGTAAGATACAGAGGCTAAGAAGGTTGCTGAACATCCTAGAATGCTCAGGACCACCACATCTCCTCATCACAACAAAAAATTATCTGGCTTAAAATGTCAGTAGTGTCAAGGCTGAGAAACCTCGATGTACGTGAAGGCAAAATAACAGAAACGCAGCTAATGGAGATAATTTGGAGCAAGGGCCTTGCTGTTATAGCCAGAAAAAGGAGGCCCAGAATGAGAGTTACTCACCCTTGATTGCACAGCAAAATTTTGGTAGAGCTAGATCTACATTCTATTTGATATTGAAACATGAAACATCTATACAATAAACAGTGAAAAATTGTTTATAAATGCAATGCATTTATAGAAAAATGTACAAAGAATATTGAGTCACATAAATGTGACCAGGCCTGGTGATAATATGTATCCTGCATTTGTAACTATTAAAAAAAAATGAGAGGAAGATACTGCTCAGATATAATTCTTATTTAAACTAGCTCAAACTCTCATAGCTACAAAAATAGTGGGGGAGAGGGAGGGAGGCAAACCATGAGAGACTCTTGAACGCTGAGAACAAACTTAGGACTGATGGGGGTGAGGGAGAGGGAAAGGGAGGTGATAGGCATGGAGGAGGGCACCTGTGGGGATGAGCACTGGGTGTTATATGGAAACCAACTTGACAATAAACTATTTTTTAAAAAAACACAATAAAGTATTTAATACCAAAAAAAAAAAAAAAATGGGAGAGCTTAGAATTGAACTCAAAGGCCTTTGGATTGATTAGCCTGGGCCTTAGGTTATTCTATGACTGAAGAGCTGTGAAAAAAAAGAAACTTAATGTCTTTGTATGTGAGAAGTGTAAGATATTTGAACATTTTAGACTGTGTTACATTCATCTACATTTCATATACCTTTTGAATCCACTGCTATAAAGTGAAGGGTGCTGTGTCTACCCCTGTAGCTACTTCTGTTGGGTGTAAAAATTGTCCTAAAATTTGTGGAAGATAATTAAGCACTATGTATGAAGACCCATCCTTTGATGCAGTGATTTTACTCATTGGAATCTGTCCTAAGAAAACAATCAGAGTTGCAGATAGATTTACATGCAAAGATATTATGCTAATAATAATGGCTGGGATTTATCGAGCTCATACCATATGTCAGACTTTGTGTTAAGTGCTTTACATGTATCATCTTATTTACTCCTCATAACAACACTATGAGGTGACTATTATTCTCATCTCTATTTACACATGGGAAATGGAGCTTAGAAGAGCCTTAGTAATTTGGCCAAGGTTACTTGCCTGCTATGTGATAAAGGGGATTCAAAGAGGGCAGCCTGATTCATAGAGTTTCTTCATTTTAATGACTATGTGATACTGACTGATAGCAGGAAGTCACAACTTTAATGGGGAAAATTGGAAAGAACCGGGATGTCTAACACTAAATTAGTGCCCTGGGTTAGATGAATTATGACCTGTTTCCCTCTTTTGGTGTCTTGACCTTAAGTTACCTTGACTGTACCTTCCTTGAGTAACAAAGGCATCAGATGTAGACGTGCTTAGAGGCTTTGCACATAGTTTATGCTTGGGCATAATATCATTTAGAGCTTAACTCTGGTCACAGGAAGGAGAACTACAGCCGACTGGAAATCAGAGAGACCTCGGTTTGAATTCTAGTTTGGCACATCCCAAAAGTTCAGCCGTTGATGAGCCACCTTTCCTTCACATTAAAATTGGGAAGTCACACCCACCTCAAGCGGTCTGTGTGGAATCCTTGACTTGCAGAAGCTATTGGCTGCATACAGCAAGTGCTCACGGAGTTAGATGACTGGAACTAGGCAGCAGTGGAGCCCCCTACTGGTTAGGAGACAGAGGAGCAAGGCCTGAAGTCCTCTGAGGAAAGTGGATTCCTGGCTGTACTCTGGGATGAGGAAGTAAAGGAAACCACCTGAGAACACTGCATTCTTGTGGCCAAGTCCTGTGAGCAGCTTTAGAACAATGTAAATAGGATAATGGGCTGTGGGGATTTGCCCAAGCAGGAAAAACAGACTCCAAAAATCCAGAGACTTGAAAGAGAGGTCTCTTTCTTCTGTGGAAGCCCTGGTTGGTCATTGAACCTAGGGTGGCTATACATTTGAGGGGAAGAAGGTTGAAGAGGCTTGTGTAATCAGGGACTAGCCTCTGACAGCTGCCTCAGCCTCAGACCAGACTTGCTGGTCCCTAACTCCTGAGAATGGATCTTGGGATATTACTGCAGTGACTGGACTTCCATTTCCTGGTCAGCCCCAGCATAATCTTAACTTTAAAGGTGACTCAGCTTGGGAAAGGCCAGGACTGGGAGCCCTTATCATAAGGGTTTGACTCACAGAGTGTGAGAGCCAGAGGAAGACTTGGGGATAAATCATCCCAGCCACCTCCTCCATTAGGAACCCAAGAGAGGCTTAAAATGGAGAAGGGACTTATCTACTATCCAACCAGCTACTGAGACACAGTGCCAGAACACCATCCCAATGGATGTTGACCTAGAGTCCAGAAGATTTTGCACCTTAATGTCGTTTATGTGTAATCTTGGAGGATCTATTTATTAAATTCTGTGTCTTTATTTAAGCATTTAAGGAGTTTACAGACTCCTGTGCACTCAAAATGTATATGGTGAACACAAAGAAGTATACATCCATCCTGTCAGCAAGTGCTGGCAATTCTAATCCAGAAATGTCTCTTGAATCCATTTCCATATCTCTAGTTCATATCCCTATTTTGGATCTTTGTAAATATCTAATGAGTTATCCTATCTTCTGTAATCACTTCTCTCTTTGGACCTTTTATCAAGCCTGCCACCAGAATAAGTTTTCAGAAATCCTTCCATGATTCCATTGCTTACCGGACAAACTCAAATTTCTTTAGAGCACACATTCAAGGCCTTTTATAATCTGACCCCAACTTCCCTTGCCAGACTCCTGTCTAACACTTCTGCCTGCCCACACATGATACACTCTGGTCACACAGGACAATTCATAGTAGCTGCTTTGTGCCACATGCTTTTTCCCCACAACAGCCCCTCTGGCTAGAAGTCCCATCTTTTGTGCTCCAGCTCAGTAAACTTTTGCTCATCCTTTAAGCACAACTCAAATTCCACCTTCTTTATGAACTCCTCCTTCATACCTCTTCTGGGAAAACCTCTCACCCTCACTGCTCTGTTTTCCAGTGTCCTACACATAGTTGATCACAGCTCTCAGATTGTTTGAGGTGAGTCAGTTATTTGTCTGACTCTCAGGGGAGGCTGTGAGTGAGCATTTTCACAGCACAGACTGTGTCTGTCTCATGCACTCCCAAGTTCTAGCAGAAGGCCTAACACAAAATAAGTGTTCAATAGGGTTTTCTGATTTAATGAATAAATTATTGAACTAACATAAATAAAGTTATTTATTGCTTGTCAGTTGTCCTGTTAAGCAAAATATCTAGATAGATGTTCACCAAATCTGGAGGGTACATTTGGGATGGCCTGATATAATTATAGCCTATGTAGGACAGAGAAATTTGCATGGCTAGAGAAAATATCAGTTATTTTAAATATAGGTCCTAAATAAAAATCATAAGGGAAGATGCTTTGAAATTCAGGTGTGGAATAGAAATGAGCTGCTTTTCATGTGGGCATCTCTGCACTGCATACTCAGGGTAATTGTGATGATTTCTGAATGTGGTACCAGGGAAGCCAACTAGAATGTAATGAAATGTTTAAGTGAGGCTGATGAATGCCAAAGTGTTGGTTGTAACATGATGTGCTCTAGGCAGTCAGTATGGGAGAGCTTCTTTTAATCAAAGAGAGCTTCTTGAAGGAGACACACCTTGAGACAGACTCCCTTCCACCATCACCACCAAATATGGACCAATTATTTAATCCCTCATGCTTTAGATGTAGTATTCTAACTTACATGTGTTGGAACACACCTCCTGTGTTTTAAACTTTTATGTTTTAAGACAGTAACTGTTAGGGAGACTTGAAGTTCTTGAGTCAGACTGATAAAAAAAAGTTTTTTTAATGTTTATTTATTTTGGGAGAGAGAGAGAGAGAGAGAGAGAGAGAGAGAGAGACAAAGTGTGAGCGGTGGAAGGGACAGAGAGAGGGAGACACAGAATCCAAAGCAAGCTCCAGGCTCTGAGTTGTCAAGACAGAGCCTGATGTCGGGCTCAAACTCACAAACTGTGAAATCATGACCTGAGCTGAAGACAGACACTTAACCAACTGAGCCACCCAGGCGCCCTGAGTCAGACTAATCAGAGAAGAAATGAGAGCTATAAAGTTTCAACGTGCATTTTCTTGGAGCTTAAATGTGACCCTCAAGTGATTTAATTGATAAGAGTCTTTCAAGTCCTTATCTTTGTCATCCGCTAATGTTTTATATTTGCCATAAGAGATACAGGAATGGGTTTAGAAGATACAGATGAGAAATGACTCGGGACAACTGGTTGACTCAGTCAGTTGGGCGTCTGACTTTGGCTCAGGTCATGATCTCACAGTTTGTGGGTTCAAGCCCCATGTCGGGCTCTGTGCTAACAGCCCAATGCCTGGAGCCTTCTTTGGATTCTGTATTTCTCTCTTTCTCTGCCACTCTCTGCTCATGCTCTGTCTTTCTCTGTCTCTCAGAAATAAACATTAAAAAAATTTTTTTAAAAGGATGAGAAATGACTCCATTAAATTTTTAAAAATTATGATGTGTTTTTAGGGGCTGACATCCCTTACTAAAAAGATTTGGATTAAACATTATCTTTATCTGTCCATTTAGACCTGTTTTTCATTTGCATGTATGGGTAGAAGCAGGCTATATTGAAATTCCTGAGAGTAACAGAGCACAGGATGCTTTCACATTTGCCATCTTCCTGTATCTAACTAACAACCTGGGATGGAGGACTTAATAGACCTATTTTACAGATGAGCAGTCTGACGTACAGAGAGGTTATGTAGCTTTCTGGAAGAAGTAAAGTGGCACAGACGAGACATAATCCTAGATTTTGTGACTTCTATTGTAATGCTCTTGGATGGGTCATAGCCTGGGGTTTCCATCCTGTCTCCACCACCTCTACTAAGCAACATGATCTGGTGGTGATGGGTAGCAGTAGAGAATGGGGAACAATAAGGAAGAAGGAAACGTAGCAGAATCTCTAAGAAAGATGCCTGTATTCCATTTGGCTGATTTCTATCTCAGAAAGAACTCTGGATGAGAAAAGAAAGAAAGAATCTTTTATATTATGAAACTAATGGTTCAATCTTTAAAAAATTGAATGATTGCATCATAAATAATATATAACATATCAAGCCAAAAATGCTTGTTCTGTAGACTTGTTTATTCAGCTGCTAAGATATATATCCTGGTCCTCTTCCTCTTTTTCCCATTAAAAAATATATTTCATTGAAAAAATGCAACATCCTTTTGACATAAATTCTGATGGAACTTTTCAGAAATGTGAAACTTCATGAAAATAGAGAGCCTCTCCACAAAGGCTTGCGAACCAGCTGGTTAATATTTATCTCAAAGAACAAAAGAGGATGTAAGGTGAAACTGTGTGTATTCGGAGCAGGGTGGAATCTGGAGGTGTGGATACTAGTTCTCTTTCACTAATTGGCTGTGTTACCTTGGGTAAGTTACTACTAACCCTTTTTGACCTAGACTTGCCCCATTGAAAACTGTGCTATTTTAACTGGAGGATCATAGATTTCCTTTCTTGATCTCTGGTGAAAATATATTGCAGCCCCTGAGGGCTGGAGAGGTCTTCAGAGTTCATATTTTATAACCTATTGCCCCGAATGAGCACTGAATGCCCACTGTGCTACTTAGAGATTTTCCTGGCACTTTCCTTAAAAGATGGAGAAGGAAAGAGATTCCACAACTTGCCTTTGTAACTCAGTCCGCTGTTTAGCAACCCCTCCCATTTACTAGGGTTCTTCCTTTTACACTGAATGTTGTAGAAAGTTTTAAAGAACACACACACACACACACACACACACACACACACTCCTGACTGCAGAGGACTATTCAGATGCAACAGGTGCAATGAGTTATAGATCTTACAAAGAGCACAAAGAAGCACCCAGTCAGCAGGAACAGCGGTTGCCAAGAATTTAATTCATCAGTACAAATCCAAATTTACAAAGAACTAATCCCACATAATGGATAAAGGACAAAAAAGAAGGATTAATGGGGGAAAAGGGAGTTTCTGAAAATTCACATCTCGAGTCCACTAAACTCCTCATTTGGCCTGCTTCATTTTCCTTCTTTTCCCAAGACCTTAATTTATTTTTCTTAAGAAAAATAAAGTTGACCGTGATGAATAGTTGCAACCTAAGAACATGTGTGTGCTTGACGGCTCTGAAGTTGGTCTGAATGTGTCTGCGTGTGGAATAACGTTTGTGTTGGGAATGTGTGAAAATAATGAATCCCTTCCTCATGACTTGCATTGCCCTTACAGAGATGGGGCAAAAATCTGTTTCTTCTCCAATGAAAAGAAACCTGCTTTCTCTCAGCCATGGGAAGAATATTCCCCTGGTGACAATCCAAAATGAAAAGCTCAGTCAGCCACCCAACAATATTCTCCTCAAGACTCACTATCGCTTCTTTTCTGGGTAACAGTTCCTGCCGAGGTTGGAAATCATCCTGGTCTATCAGTTTTAGAGAAAAAGTTTACAGTTTTCCCCTTCCTTCCCCCTGCCCCCTCCTGCAGTGGCTGTACCTTGGGGTTGACCTAGTTTAAGAGAAGAATGACTTATGACTTAGCAAACACCCCTGCCTTGGTCTTAGGGAATTGGCTCTTTGCTTTCCCAATATTCTTTTCAATTCACATTGCCAGGCTTTCTTACTCTTTGCTTGTCTTAAAATGCTTCTCTCTTAGGAAGCCCCATTTTCAACTTTTCTTACTTCAACCTCTTCCATTCATTGATCTCATTCATACCCATGACTTGACCCCCAAACCTTCATCTCTCATCTTAATTCTTCTCTCAACCTTCCAACTCTATATGAAATTGGGTAATTAAATACGGCTTTCTAAATGTTTTGTGGCCACGTCAAGAACAACTTGTTCTAAACTGAATGTATTATTTTCCTCTTTAAACAAACACTACTCTGTCCAGTTGCCCAAAGGGAAGGACTCAGGTCTGTATTCACCCTTACTGGAAAGTCACTTTCCTTCTTACTTTTCTTGCTTTTTTTACTTTCCCAAATCTTTGCTAGGTTTTCCATCTCTTCTTTTGTATTCTCATGCACACTGAGAGTGTGCTTTTAAATTAATTCCTTAATTTTCATTTATTTTTGAAGAAAAATCTGAAATATGCCAAGTGTGCATTCTATTGTAATTATCTGTTTAAATGCCTGTCTCCCCCACAAGAGTGTGGCATTTTTCTTTGTCATATCAAGCATCTAGTATAGTAGTTACTGTTGGGTCTCTAAATGATGCCCAAGGGCAGACTCAACCCTTTGGAAGCATTTGGTTGGGACTGCACATGTTTTTGTTTTGTTTTGCTTTGTTTTTTGAAAAAGGAATTGTCAACCTAAAAAAATTGAGACGCTTTATACAAAATCTGTTTTTCAAATTTTCTTTGAATAATCAAAATGACCAATAATGCTTAAGCCTCATTCTTACTCAGCAGTAATGCATGGGGGCTGAGGAATGAGTACTAGCATTAAACATGGCATGTCTGTTCCAGCGTGCCCATCTCTCCACCCAGTGATCTGCAATACTCAGCCCACTTCTTCACATGTCACCTACCTCACATGTCACCAGTAGGTATTTGGGTTTGTGCTTTCTATTGAAGTCCAGAGTAGGTACTCAAAGATGTTTACTGAATGAATACTGTGCTGCCATCTGTAATCCAGAATTTCTGAATGATACAGCATCTCAAATATTTCCCAGTCCCACATTCCTATTAAATGTCAGAGTCTTTACAGCAGGTTTGGGGATTCATTTCAGCTCCCCCAAAATTACCGCAATTGCATGCAAACCTTTGGTAAGAACCAGTTCCCTGACTTCATAAGAAGTTCATCTCTTCATAGGCAGTCAGAGAACTCAAATCGTTGAAAAGGTTTTTCTCAATGGAACAGAAATCAATTAGAGATCACCATAAGACACATACCAAAGGGTTGAGTATTTTTAAGTGTTTGTAGGAGCTAGAGATCCCATCAGTTTGAGAAGGGGAAAGGATCATGAAGCCTCTTTGAAATTGGAGATACTTAAAATGGGCATTGGAGGAAGGTTAGGATTTTGCCAGAGGGGGTATGAGGAAGACAATTCCTGAGGAAGAAAACACATTGGCATGGCAAGTCTGGAGCACACTGCTAACAGCTCAAGTGGTCCAGGTTGGTATGTGAACAGAGGACAGAAGATGGAAGGAATAAAGCCAATAGGTGAAGGGTTGGTGAGTTCCAAGGAAGGGTCCAACTTCCCCAGGCCTTTCTTCTGACATCTACTTATTGCTTATTTTCATTTCTAGCATTTCTAGCATCTTCTCACTGCCCCAGTTTCTAGTTTCAATTGCCTCCCAACTGCAGTGCAGGCGTAGCTGCCTTGGCTCATCCCCATTGTGCACTTCCTTGCCCATCAAGGCCAGGACAATCTTCCTAAAATAACATTCTGATTAGGTATTATTAGGTAATTCTTCTGTCAAAGACGCCTGCTTTTTTTGTTTTGCTGAATTTTAAACCCTTTTCCCTGAGATGCAGTGATGTAACCCATGCTCTCTGCCTAATTTTCCACTAGTTTCCCCACATTCCTCACTATGTGTAAAACGGACTCCCTGTTACTGTGACACACATACACACAGAAGCTCAGGCGTTCAGTCAGAAGACCTGAGTGTGAAATTTGCCTTCAGCTCTTACTAGCTGAATGGACTTGTATAAATGAGCTTTTGGGGGTGCATGGCTGGCTCAGTTGGAGGAGTGTGCAACTCTTGATCTTGGGGTTGTAAGTTCGAGCCCCACATTAGGTGTAGAGATTACTTAAAAGCAATCTTACAAAAATAAGCTTCTGAACTGAATCTTAGTTTTTAAGTATTTTAAAACATGGGTTTAAAACAGCCAATTGGACAAGATTTTTGAGACGACTGAGGTCAGGTGGCTTCTATTCTTTTAAGTGCTGTTGACCTCCCCAACAACTGAGCATTCCTCCTCTCAGCCCATGCCTTGTCTAGAACTTCCACACATATCTTAACAGACTTTGGTCCAGTTATTTGAAAACAACAGTTACCTTTTCTGAACATTAGTTTTCATGTGTCAGGCACTATGATATTTTTTTTTTTTTGCACATAATACTATCTATTTAGCCCTATCAGGTATGGATGATTAGTAACCAATTTATAACTCTTTGATGGTAAACATCATGTCAAATTCTTTTTTGTATACTGCTTGCTTAGTAGAGGACAGATCCTCGTGGTAGGCAGACTTCTGATATGGTCCCCAAGAATCTCACTGTCTGGTGTCCATGCCCTATATAATCTACCCCCTTTGAATGAGGGCAGAAACTTAATATGTTGGATATCACATGTCTGTGAATATGATAGATGTTGCTCCCATGATTAGGTTATGTTATATGGTCAAGGTGGATGGATTTTAATGGTCTGATGACTCCCTGGGCTGCAGGTAGGGTTGTGAGGCATCTGTCTACAGTTAAGAGTTGAAATAATGGCAGTGCCAAGCTTGGCAAGAGACAGGGTATAAAGAGAGAAGAGAAACATAGGTAGAGCATTGTCCATCACATCTACACTCATGAAAGAGAGGAAGAATTCCTGGACAAAAAGAAATGGAGGAGTGGCCTGGCATAATGTATTAGCCCAGCAATGAATAAAGTAGCACTTAAAAAGTTATAAATTACCCATCACCCAGTGGTTCCTAAATTTCTATTAATTTTTCATCCTTTTTATTTTCCTCGATTATCACTCCTAGCAATTAAAATGATTTTTGAACAATGCCATATTTTGCAAAGCATTTTTTTATTTATGTCATCTTATCATGTGTCAATGAGTTAGGTTTTATTATTATTCCTGTTTTATAAGTGTGTGAACCAAGGTATGGGGATATGAAATAGCTTGCCCGAAACTCAGTCACTTTATTTATGATTAAATCAGGATTAACACCCAAGTCTCTGACTCCTAATGCCTTATCTTTCTAATATCTATGAAGACACCATGAGGTTTCAGTGTCTGGGAACATAATCTAACCATATTCTGAACTGCTGGCTGTCTCAGAGGCTGAGAGAGGTGTGAGGAGGAGCAGACAAGAGGAAAAGTTCTAATGAAGGAGTGAGAAAGGCAACACAGTCCTTCAGGACACAACAGTTGGGCATCTATTCATAAGAAGCAGTTGAAGTCAGAACTAATAGCCTAGCAGTAAAAGGAAAGATGTATATGAAAGAACACACTTGTCTGAGTTAAAAAGGGACTTAAGAATTCCCTTTCTTAAAATGATCAAGTAGGGTTGCAGTTGCCTAGGAAAAATATTGCACATAGCAGCAGAGGTGGAGCTGGGGGAGGAGACTAAACTACCCAAGGCTGGTAAAAGAGATGTAGAGGAGACTATTCAGATCTCCTCATATTCTTCAACTAGCAACTCAATGAACTTTCCCTCAGGAGTCTGGAGATGCCATTCTCTTTTTTTATATATATATATATTTTTTAATGTTTTATTTATTTCTAGGAGAGAGAGAGAGAGCGAGCGAGCAGGGGAGGGTCAGAGAGAGAGGGAGTCACAGACTGAAACAGGATCCAGGCTCTGAGCTGGCAGTCAGCACATAGCCCGACGCGGGGCTCGAACCCATGAACCCCGAGATCATGACCTAAGCGAAAGTCAGACGCTTAACCGACTAAGCCATCCATCCAGGCGCCCCTGGAGATGCCATTCTTGCCTCTGGTGGCTTCAGTGGCTTATGAAAGACATGGCAGAGCTAACATTTACTCATCTGTCATTGTAGAAAATTGAGTAAAAGCTTTTCCATCTCCAAATCAAGTATCGGTTATCAGCAAATTGTCTTTTCTGATGTTGAAGATTCTGTATTCAACCCAAGAGGCTTTTTCTTTTCTTGCTAGGGACACATAATAATGGTAATAGTATGATGATGATGATGATGATGATAATGATGGATATTGAATGCTTGCTTGCTAAGTACCTGGCATTATGCTGCATGGTTTATAGGTTTGATTCCATTTAATCATCATTATAATCCTGAGAGATTTTTATTTTTATTTCCATTTTGCAAATGAGGAAACTGAGGCTTGGGAAGGTTCAGTAGTATACTGGAGGACATGCAGCTAGAGAAAATACAGCAAAGTTTTGCGTGAAGACTTGATACCACAGGCCTCTGACTCTAAACCATTTAGCTAGATAAGCACTTAGCTATGTGATCACTGAGCTATATGACCATGGACCTATACGAGCCCTCGGCAAAATAACCACTGAGCTATATGACTGTAGAACTATATGACCACTGAGGTACAAGACCATTGAAATATATGGCCACTGAGCTATATGAGCATAGAACTATATGGCCACTGAGCTATATGACCATAGAACTGTATGACCACTGAGGTATATGACCATCAAAATATATGACCACTGAGCTATATGAGCATAGAACTGTATGACCACTGAGATATATGACCACAGAACTGTATGACTACTGAGTATATGAGCATAGAACTATATGCCAACTGATCACATGAGCATAGAACCGTATGACCACTGAGCTATCTGACCATAGAGCTATATGACCACTGAGCTATATGCCAAAATGCTGCTCCCCACAGGTGGCTTTAGTTATAAAAATAGACACATTCCTGGTCTAGCTATCTCACTTAGCATCTTTTTTTCCCAATGAGCCGATAGCAACAATACGTAAATAAATATTATTAGCACTTTAAAAGGACATGTGTTGTGGAGTCTGACATCTCCTCTCTGTGCCTTACTTGTTGTAGAAACTTGATAAGTTCAATTCAACTAATGGTTACTGAGCACATACTGTGTTCCAGCTGTTGTGCTAGGATCCTGCTTCCACAAAGCTTAGAGGGGAAGACAGGCATCAAGTAAGTAGACATGAGTGAGTGTTAAGAAGAGGGTACTCTGGAAATATCCAGCAAGGAGATCTACCCTAGTCACTTAATGGTTTGACCAATCTTAGTTTAACTAGATAAAGAATGGAGATGATAGTAATATCTACTTTCCCCATTTCATAAAAGTCAAATACTATTATACATGACTGTATCATATAAACTATAAAAATATAAGTGTTAATTATCTTATTGTCTGGAATTGTTATTGTGAGATTGATAAGTTACCCCGTGAGTTATTTTGTTTAGAAGCTTATCTATTTATATTGAGAGAGTGTGAGTGCAAGTGGGGGAAGGGAAGAGAGAGGGAGATAAAGAGAATCCTAGGCAAACTCTGCACTGGGATTCTCAGTGTGACATGGGGCTCAAACTCACAAACTGTGAGATCATGACCTGAGCTGAAACCAAGAGTCAGATGCTCAGTTGACTGAGCCACCCAGGCTCCCTGCCCTCTGAGTTATTAATATCCCTATTACATATTACTTGTCTGTAGATATCATGTCCCCAATTCATAGGTTCCCTCCCTCCAGCTCATAGTTTTAAGAAATAAGTTCTTAGAATGTCTAAATTCAGTGCTACACATTAGCCAGAATGTGGACATTAGCCAGCTTATTGAATTTAGAACTAATGTGTTCATTAAAAACATAAGCAACAGAAATATACTAGCATTTAGTACCTTACCTTGAATTCACATAAATTCTGAATAATTGGATGGGTGGGAAAGATGTGGATTCATAACGCAGACATACAGTCATCTGGATGAAAGATAGCTGTGACTCTGTATTGATAAATCTGGTGGAAGATTTTACTGCCCCCCACCCCCACTTCTTCTGTTTTCTTCCAGTTGAGTGTTTGCCTCAAGAAAAGGAAATAGTTCCATTTACCCAAATACACATGCATTTCCCATAAACTCCGCAGTCATGATCTTGAAGTGAAATCTCAAAACTGAATTTCTAAGAGGATCAGTTGGATACTGATGCTTGATGTAGAGAAGGAAAAGCTTTTACTCAATTATCTACAATAACAGCAGGAGAAATGCTGAAAATTACTGACACAGTAAATGGATTTTTTGCATAAATGCTCTCTGTTTTCAAGTTTACCATCATGTGAAAGACCTTTATTACGAAGCAGTCCCTCTATCTCATCTCTTTTCAAAGAAAAGATCGATTTATTTGTTTTCTGTGGGGTTTTGGTTTGTTTGTTTGTTTGTTTTTTGGTCGGGGCAATGGACAAATCACTGTGGTAGACTGTTTGGTCTGACAGCTCCTAAGATTTGATTTTCTACAGTTAGGTGGCCAGTGTTTGGTGAATTGGACAAAGGATGATGTGACCTTAAGTGTAGTTATCTCTTCCTACTTTTTTTTTCCTTTTTGAAAAACAACTTTATTGAAATATAATTTACATACCACAAAGTTCAACTCTTGAAAGTGTACACTTCAATGGCTTTTAGTATATTTACAGTTGCACAGCCATTGCCATAATCTAAATTTAGAACATTTTCATCACCTCAAAAAGAAATCCCATGCCCAGTAGCAATCACCCTCATTTCCTCCAGCTCTGTCTGCCCTTTCAACCACTGAACTCATTCCTGTCTCTCTGGGCTTGTCTATATTGGACAACATATATAAATTGTATCATATAATATATGCAGTCTCTTGTGATTCATTCTTTTACTTAGCATCATGTTTTTGAGGTTCCTCTGTGCTGTAACACATGTCAGTACTTTATTTCTTCCCATTGCTGAATAATACTTTTATTTTCTTTCTTTCAAATTTTTATTTAAATTCTAGTTAGTTAACACACAGACTAATATTGGTTTCAGGAGTAGAATCCAGTGGTCCATCCCTTACATACAACACGCAGTGCTCATCACCACTAGTGTCCTCCTTAGTACGCATTACCCATCCCACCCATCTACCACTGACCTCCCTCCATCAACACTCAGTTTGTTCTCTATTGTTAAGAGTCTCCTATGGTTTATTTCCCCTCATCTCTTTTTTTTCCCCTCCCATATGTTCATCTGTTTTGTTTCTTAAACTCCACAGATGAGTGAAATCATATGGTATTTGTCTTTCTCTGACTTATTTCACTTAGCATAAAACGCTCTAGCTCCGTCTACGTAGTTGCAAATGGCAAGATTTCATTCTTTTTGCTGGCTGAGTAATATTCCATTGTATATGTGTATGTATATGTGTGTGTATATATACATATACGTATATATATATTCTTTATTCATTCATCAGTCTAATGTTGCTATAAACATTGGGGTCCATGTACCCCTTGGAATCCATATTTTTGTATACTTTGGGTAAATACCTACTAGTGCAATTGCTAGATCATAGGGTAGTTCTATTTTTAACTTCTTAAGGAACCTCTATACTATTTTCCAGAGTGGCTGCGCCAGTTTATATTCCCACCAACAGTGCAAGATGGTTCCCTTTCTCTGCATCATCGCCAACACCTGTTGTTTCTTGTGTTACTAATTTTACCCTTTCTGACAGGTGTGAGGTGGCATCTCATTGTGGTTTTGATTTGTATTTCCCTGATGATGAGTGATGTTGAGCATCTTTTCATGTGTCCATTAGCCATCTAGATGTCTTCTGCCCATTTTGTAACTGGACTGTTTGTTTTTTGGTTGTGGAGTTTGATAAGTTCTTTATAGATTTTGGATACTAACCCTTTATCAGATATGTCATTTGTAAATATCTTTTCCCATCCCTTAGGCTGCCTTTTAGTTTTGTTCATGGTTTCCTTTGCTGTGAAGAGGTTTTTATTTAGCTGTCCCAATAGTTCATTTTTACTTTTGTTTCCCTTGACTCTGGAGATGTGTCTAGTAAGAAGTTGCTATGGCGGTGGTCAAAGAAGTTGCTGCCTATGTTCTCCTCTAGATTTTGACGGTTTCTGGTCTCACATTTAGATCTTTCATCCATTTTGAATTTATTTTTGTGCATGGTGTAAGAAAATGGTCCAGAGTCATTCTTCTGCATGTTGTCATCCAGTTTTCCCAACATCATTTATTGAAGAGACTGTCTTTTTTCCTTTGTATATCCTTTCCTGCTTTGTTGAAAATGAGTTACCGTTTAGTTGTGGGTCCATTTCTGGGTTTTCTATTCTGTTCCATTGATCTATGTTTCGGTTTTTGTGCCAGTACCATAATGTCTTGATGGCTACAGCTTTGTAATGCAGCTTGAAGTCTGGAATCATGATGCCTCCAGCTTTGCTTTTCTTTTCCAGGGTTGCTTTGGCTATTTGTTGTTGAATAATATTTAATTACGCAAATATGCTACATTTTGTTTACCCAGTGTCCTGCCACTTGCCACTGTTGGTGATTCCTTGGAAAGCCTTCTTCCCTTGAAATCTGCTATACCATTTTTGATTTTCCTCCAATTTCATGAAATTCTCTCCTTCCAATCAGTCTGCAGCTGTTGATGATCCTCAGCTAATACTACTCTTTAGATTCAGCAATAGGAAGCCCTGCCCTGAACAACATCCTTTAGAAGGCCCCACATACCACACCTTCCCAATCAATTTATTGAAGAATGTAAGGGTCCTTCCATCATTTGGGATCCAGTGCTCAGCATGGGCACACTGTGTCTCATAACTTAACATTTACTCTCACGACTAACCTTGTTCAGGGCCCCTCTGTCTCTTTTGCACATGGATTCGAAACAAAAGTCTAAATTCCATAAAGATATGTGTGTTCTACTGCCGTGAAAAGCAAAGATGGGTATTATGTTCTAGTATAGGGAGGATTTAAGTAGCAAAAGTGCTTCAATAAGAGAAAAGACAATTTAATTGATGCATTAAATCTTCTCTCTGAGATAACATGAATGCAATACATTCTTATATAATGAAGTATCATTTGTCCAAAGTACCAAATGTCCATTTTCTTGCTTCTCTTCCTTTGCTGACTCAGAATTCTAGAAATATTCATGAATTAGTGTGGAATTTACAGTAGTGTCACAAAGAGGCAGGGAAACATTTTGTAATATTAAACAACTTGTATTACTCTTAAATTTGTATACATGCTGGTTTAGATGTAATGAGTGTGAAGTATGATACTGAATTTTTATATGGCTCTATAGATCTAGATACCACTTTAAGAGATAATGAAGTTAAAATATTTTCTATATATTCTGTATATTGTAATGTTTGGACATGATATGTAAAATGAATTGTTCATTTCTGAATTAAAGTATTTTACATTGTTTTTTTTTTTTTTTTACATTTTCAGTTGCTACTGCCTCAGTTTTATATTTTGGTGCTACTGTGAGAAGAACATGAATTATATGAGAATCATGATTATAAAAACTTAATTAGTACTTTTGTTGAAATGAAGAAAATAAATTTCATGGGATAAATTTATTCTATTAAAACTTTTTAAAGTTTATGTATTATTTTGAGAGAGAAAGAGAGAATGAGCAAGGGAGGGGCAGAGAGAGAAGAAGAAAGAGAATCCCAAGCAGGCTCCATGCTGTTAGCACAGAGCCTGATGCAGGGCTTGAACTCAAAAACAGTGAGATCATGACCTAAGTTGAAACCAAGAGTCAGATGCTTAACCAACTAAACCACCCAGGCACCCCCATGGGATAAATTTATAATAACTCACAAAGTGTGCATGACTTTTTTTTTTAAATCCCTCATTTGCATGTTGCTGGCCCACCAACAGAACACGCACACATTTCAAAATAATAACTGAATTCAAACATCTTATTAATTTTTTGCCAAATTTCAGTCATTTAAAACCACTATTTCATATTTAAAATTGCATTGTTGTGAAGATATATATTAAAGTAGGAGGATTAAACATATTGATGGCCTATTAGTTTGATGTTTAGCTTTCAAATATTTAATCATATGCATGGGAACTTCCATTGGTACTCTTGCCCAGAGCCTCACAAATAGAGACTCCTCAGCGATCTCCACTAGAACTTCTCTCTCTTCACTTTATGTCCTTTCTTTGATTGATATTCATTCTCATGTCTTCACACTGCCTATTTGCTCTGGAGCCCAAATTCATTTTTCCCGCCCAGATTTTTCTCTTAAGCCTCAGACGTGTATATCTTACTGTCTGATTTGGATACTCCATCCTAAACACAGTATGTCCTGCTAACTAAACACAGCCTAATTCTACTCCTACTCAAACTGATGCCACCCAAAACCTGGAAATCGCCTCTACCTCCTTCCTCTTCCTTCTTCCTTACCTCCCCATCTAATAGCACGTTGGCCCTTATCTTCTGCTTATCCACCCACTTGATGTCTCTCCATTCCCATTGCCACGAACTTGTTAAGTTATTCTGCATTTTATGTTTGTTTTCCTACTCATCTTTCTGACCTCAGGTTTGGCCTCTCCAGCAAAAGTATGGTCAGCTTACTATCCTGCTTGAAATTTTCCAGTGTCACATCAGGACCTTTAAGAAAAAGTCCAAACTCTTTAATATAATATAAAGGGCATTTAGTGAACCAGCCCTTGCCTCCTGCCTCTCCAGCCACATTTTGAAATAGTTTCCCCTTGCTCATTGTGCTCCAGTCACACTGGCCTTTAGTTTTCTGAATTTCACCATTCTCTCTTCTACCTCAGTGCCTTTGTATTTGCAGTTCCCCTTGCCTAGAATGTTGTCTTGCCCTATTCTTTCCCTTTACCTAATATTTGGGTGAATAAATGTCTGTCTCTGCCACAGACAGTCCTTGTGGGCAAGTTCCAGGATTTTTTCCATCATAATTTTTTCCCTAGTGGTTGGCCACATAAAGTAGATGCTCATTTTATGTGTTGAATGAATAAAGGCTCATTCGTTTTTCTATTCTTAATACTTAGCAGAATGAAAGCAACAGACTACAGAATGAGTGAAACTGCTCACTAAATGCTGGCCAAATTCAATAAATAAATTAATGCATTCTATAGGAATACCTAGGTAGTTGTTTGAAGGATGGATCTTTAGAGCTTGATGTCACCTGGAGGTCAAGTAATGTGTCCCTTTAATTCATGAAGAGACTAATCAAGTGCTGGCTATGTTCAGGAACTTAATACAAGGAAAAGATGGAAAGATCACATAGTTTGCTCTGTCTGCATATGGTCTAGATTGCTTCTCCTGCAAGAGATGTCAAGGGGCTGGCTTACCACGTGAGTGTTCTTTATAAGTCTATGAGAGGAGGGAAGAAGTGGTTTATGATTTGGGCATGAAATTAAGAAGCTGACTTGTTTGTTATCATGCAGCCTGTACAAGAGCTATACTTAAAAAAAAAAAAAAAACTTCAAAGGTTTCAGCTAACTTAATAAACCAAATGTATTAAGATTATTTGGGCCTCAAGTAACAGCAGAAAATGAATTCTAGGTGGCTTACACAATAAAGAAATGTATTACTTCACATTACAAGCAATCCGGAGATAAGGGGCTTCCAGTGTTGGTTATTCAGAGGCACAGTGCTAGTATCAAGAATTCAGGGTCTTTTTATCTTTCACCTCTGTCGTCCTTGTCCTCGTCCTCAGGCCGAATTCTCTCGTGGTTGCAAGATGGCTGCTGTGGTTGTAGATATCACAACTAGGCATGACAATGTCCAAAGGAAAAAAGAGAACAGCTTTTCCTATGTATCCTTTTCTTTTTTAAAGGAAAAGTTTCCTAAAATCCTCCAGCAGATTTTCTCCCACACCTCATTGGCTTGAATTACATCCATGCCACCATCTAAACCAATTACTGTTAAGGGGAAGAGGTTCATGACCCATCCCTGGGGCTGGGGCTAAGGGCACGCATAGGCAACCAACGGTTTCTGCGTTCCCCCAGGCTGCCTCTACCTTGAACTTCTGACTCAAAAGCTTTGCCAAAGAAAATATATCCTTGCTCTTCCAAGCCCCCACTCTAGAGGAGAAGGACTGAATTTTCAAAAGAATTAATGAATTTTTGTGTGTAGACTCTATTATACACATTGGAAGCATAGTCAATGGGCCTCTCTCTCTCTGTGGGCTGGGTGTAAGTTATGGAGCCTGGAGAGCAGTCCAGGGGTGCTGGAGATTAATTGCACAATGCACGAGAGTGGTTAAGTTTAATCACTGCATTTTCTCTCCCTCTTACAAAGAGCAGCCTGGGTGGGGTTTGCCAATCGTATCAATCTGTTCCAGCCTCCAGGCCAGTAGTATTCGCAGTTATGTGGCCCTGGAGTCACATTTTCTGTCACCATTAACCAAAGGAGCCACAGGAGCCTAGTATAACAGAATATTCTAATACAGAAATGAAAGGTCTTGAAGCCTTGCAGGTTGCGGAAGAAGGACCAACACTCAGCCTATTAGCTTTTGCTTGAGAGTCTGATTTTCTCAGACAAAGCTTCAAGCTGGCTTTGTATCCAGAGGGAAAGAAACTGGTTGAACCAGTTTATTTTTAATCCTTTGTTTTTCCTCCACCATTTTTAAACTCTCAAAACATTTTTGGACTACCATGCAGACAAAGTTATGTCAGAAAAACAAAAAAAGGAAATTCAGTGAAGCTGAATGTTTCATAGATGCTTAATTCAATTCCAAATATACTTTTTGAGCATGTACTATGAGTAAAGTGCAGCCCTAGATACCACGGGGAGTGAGCAAACATATCTGGAGATATAAGATAAATAAGAGATTTCATGGTCTTCAAGGTGTACATGTGTTTGGAATAGAGGAGACAATAACAGAAAATTAAAAGAATCCACTTCTATAGACTGAATATTTGAGTCCCCTGCAAATTTGTATGTTGAAACCTAATCCCTAGTGCTTTGCTAATTTGGAGGTGGGCCCTTTGAGGGTGATTACGTAATGAACGTGGAGCGCTCACAAATGGGATTAGTGCCCTTATAAGAGACCCTAGGAGAGCTCCCTTGCCCCTTCTGCTGCCGTGTGAGGACACAATGAGGAGACAGCTGTCTATGACCAAGAAAGAGAGCTTCCACCAGACATGGAAACTTCTAGAATCTTGATCTCAGAATTCCTATCCCCCAGAATAGTAAACAGCAATTCTGTTGTTTTGAGCTGCCTAGTTCATGGTATTTTGTTATAGCAGTCTTAATGGATACAGATATCCATTGCATTTCATTGTGATGTATCAAGTTAGTATCGGTTGTGTAGCCTCAAAGAGATGGCCAAACCAAAGACAAAAAGAAAATGAGGAAATTCATTTCTGAGGAAGTGATGATACTTAAGGGGAGTATCAAAGGGTAAATATCAGATGATCCTGGAGTCCCAATTTTCAAAAGCAGAAATACGTATTTACACTAAAAGCTAAAGCCAGGACAAAATGTGCACAATTCTCAAAGGGGGCATCATGGAACGCTTCAAGAGGAAGGAACTTTTGTTCTGGGTTTTGGTGACTGAGTGGGGGTATTGACAGAAATGTGCAGAGGGCATTCTGAGCAGAGTGTGCACTGTCCATGTGAGAGGAGTAAGACAAACTATATTCAAAACCCCTTTTTCGGGGCACCTGGGTGGCTCAGTTGGTTAAGATTCCAACTCTTGATTTCAGCTCAGGTCAGGATCTCATGGTTCATGAGTCTGAGCCCTGCATTGGGCTCTGTGTTGATAGCATGGAGCCTGCTTGGGATTCTGTCTTCCTCTCTCTGTCCCTCCTCCACTTGCTCTCCATCTCTCAAAATAAATAAAAATAAACTTAAAACAAAACAAAACAAAACAAAAACATTCTCCCCCTCTGCAGTCTTTTCCCCTTACTCTGTCTTGTAATGAGGAAGAAATTTTTGCTTTTGGGTCAGCTCTGGGGCTCTGATGGGAAAATTCAAAGAAGCCCGGAGGCTGAAATGATGTAGGTATGAAAAGCTTAGTGAAGGGGCGCCTGGGTGGCTCAGTAGGTTTAGCGTCCGACTTCAGCTCATGTCATGATCTCGTGGTTCGTGGGTTCGAGCCCTGCATCGGGCTCTGTGCTGACAGCTAGCTCAGAGCCTGGAGCCTGTTTCAGATTCTGTGCCTCCCTCTCTCTCTGATCCTCCCCTGCTCATGATGTCTCTATCTCTCTCTCAAAAATAAATAAAATCTTAAAAAAAAAAAAAAAAGCTTAGTGAGGTAGGGAGACAAAAGAACCTGAATATGGGCTTGAAGGAAACCTTGGAGTAGGAGCATAGAGCTGGGAGGAGAGAGACTTCAGGTCAGCCTTGACACATGGGAAAAAATGAAGGAAAGGCATGGAAAAGACAGGTTTTAGGGCCCTTTTCTATGTGTTACAAGCATGTTCCCCTTTTGGTGTTTTCATGAAAGACTGCTGTAAACATTTAATTGATTTTACATTTTTGGATCTGGGTTGATGTTCCTTTGACACAGCACCGCATCAAGATGCCGCCATATGGCACTGGGCTTCAGGTGAGTGAGCTGAGCTAAGGTGTGAAGGTAGGGGAGCATAAGCAGAATTGGGAAAGCAAGAAGTCACACTGCATCACGTGATTATTGAAGAAAGTTCTGGGACAGAGGTTAGGACTATAGCAGGCAGTGGAGGGGTTCAGAAGACAAGGTTAGGAAGGTGGTACGGGCTCATGGGCAAGACAGAGCCTCTGAGATTTCAGAACACAGTGGCTACATATCAGAGGTGTGTTTTAGGACAATTACATTGATTGCAGAATCAGTGGAAAAACTTAAATGAAGTAAGAAATATCAATTAAAAAGCTATCACAAAATCTGATGCCAAAATAATAGATTTGGTAGATTTTTTTTAACGGAATTCATTTGTTGATTTGAATCAACCAAGGGTTTAAGTTCATCTAGACTCAGCCTTAACCAGGGTTACAAGATGAAAATGTGCTCACCAGCCTCATTACTATTTTTTATTTCTATTATTTAGGAGTGACAGAGGACTTACAAAGTGCTGAGGGTGGATCTGGAGTGCAATGCAATAGAGCAAGTTTTTATTGAGCCCTCACCAGGTGGCTGGCACAAGGGTCTTGAGCACCAGGCTTACCATATAATTAGAGTTACCAGATCAACACACAAGCCTGCCCCCCAGTGCAAAGGGAGACGGAGGGCTGTAACTTAATGAGAGGCAGATGTCAACGGGGAGCAGATGTTTGCAGCTCTTCAGTTATATCAAATTAATCATCTCCTGACTTCAAGGTGCTTCTAGGAGTCCAGGAAATTTCCCTGTAATAAATTGCTCCTGGGATTGATTTTTAAAGTGAGAATATATATGCCACTGTCTTGAATGCTTTAGAACAGTTCTACCTAGAAGCAGAAGAAGTTTTTTAGTCTAGGTGGAGGTAAAAGCAAAAAAAACCCAAAAAACAAAAAAAACCCCAAACCCAAATCTAAATTCTCAGACCTTTTTCTAAAAAACAGAGAGGCTGACTGGCTGACTTTTAGTTTTTTATTACTAAAACTAGCTGCTGGCACTGTTCAACCAGCCTACCCACCTTTCCATTTATTTCGCAAGTAATTTTTACAGACACAGTTCTGAGGCTACAGTAGTGTGTGTGAGAACACAGATGCTGACTTCATGGAACTTACAAACCAGTAGCAAAGAATCATGCAAATAAATCTAAAATTACAAATGTGCTCCGAAAGACAGTTATGTAGCTCTTCAAAAGAGTTCATGCAGGGATTCAACTTGGATCCGAGAGATCAGAGAAGTCTTTTTTGAGCAAGTGACAAGGGCAGAGCTCTTACTTCTCTCCCTTTCTTCTCCTTCCCTTTGCCTCCTTCCTCTCTCCCCTTCCCCATCTCCTTCTTCCTTCTTTCCCCTCCCTTCCTCCGGTCGGCTTTCTTTCCTCTGTTCTCTTTCTTTTCCTCCTTCCTTCCCCCTCTCACTGCCACCGTCCCTCCATCCCCTTTTTTCTTTTCCTTCCATACCCTTTCCACTTGCCTCCCTCCCTGTCACCTTTCTTCCATCCTTTTCTTTCCTCCTCACTCTCTGTCACCCTCCTTATCTTTTTAGTTTTCATCTATTCCTTTCCCAAATAGTTGTGGAAAGTTTGTTGGGACCCAAGCTGGGAGGTCTCAGAAGTTTGGTGTAAATACAGTGATGAGCAAGGAAACAGTCTGTTCAAAGTGCCCAGAGACAAGGCACCATTAGTTGAAATGCAGAATGACATTGTTATATTGGAGGTGGGTGTTCACAAGAGGGGCATCAGACTCAGGCAATCAGACTCAGGCTGGGGCAGGTAGCAGGTGAGAAAATGATTCTTAAGTGGTTGTTGTCTGAGATAAGTCTTTGAGAGTGCTAGGAGATAAGGGAAAGGCAGAGTGGAGGACCTTGTATGAAGAGGAGAGCTCCCATGTTTGAAAACAACAAAAGAAGCGTGATAGGACTGTTACATCCTGGAGAAGACAAGAAATTCAGCATGACTGGGGTAAGGGATGTGATGAGTTGGGAAGGTCATTGGGAGAGGTGGGCAGGAGCCAGATTGTGGAGGGCCACATAGTATTTTATCCTGTGTACAGTGGGGAGCCATTGAAGTCTCCAAGACGACAATTGCATAATCCTATCATTTAGGAAGATCTTTTCAGGCAGTGGTGTGGTCCTGCCTGCTCCCATCAAAAAGGAAATCATGCATCCTCACATCTGGCTTTCCTAAAACATTGTTGCAGCCTGTGAGGTCCCAGAAGTATCTGATGAATTCTTTGGTGGCCTCAGATGTAGGAACAAAATAAAATCTCAGACTTCTGACTCTGAAGTGTTGTAGTATACTTTCCTCCTCTTCCTCAGAGGAGAACAGGCTCTCTGTTCTCTAAGACTCTCCAGTGGAAATGAATAAACCCCTTTGGAGAGTCTTCTTAATTGCTGGGACTTTTTCATGACTGTAATTATGATCAGGTAAGCCATTTCTTTTTGTTTTAAATAGTGTTGCCCTTCGAGGTATAGATAAAAGCGTGTACAGGAGGATTAGGAGGAAGCTAATGGAGGACCATGGGGGAGCAGAAGGGGAAAAATAGTTGGGGAGAGGGAGGGAGGCAAACCATGAGAGATTCTTGAATGCTGAGAACAAACTGAGAGCTGATGGGGGTAGGGGAAAAGGGAATGGGGTGATGGGCATGGAGGAGGGCACTTGTAGGGATGAGCACTGGGTGTTATACAGAAACCAACTTGACAATAAACTATTAAAAAAAATAAAAAATAAAAATGACAAAAAATTAAATAAGATTAAATTAAATTAAAAAGTCTGTAAAGCATGAAAGCTTAGAAAATATCCATTATTCTAAACCAGGGTTTCTCACTCTTTGTACTATTGACATTTGGGTTGAATAATTCTTTGTTGTGTCTTGCATTATAGGACGTTAGCAGCATCCCTGGCCTTTACCCATTGGATGCCAGAGAAAAATCTCTCGTCAGTTGTGACAATCAAATATGTCTCTCGACATTGCCAAATGTCCCCTAGAGGGTCAAATTGTCCCTGTTGAGAATCATTTTTCTAAACTGTTATGGATGGAAGTGTTGTAGATAAGACGAAATTCAGATGAGATTCAGCCAATGCACAGCAAACTCTTCCTATGTTTAGAGTCACATCAGGAGGGACCAGGGGCATCTGACATTAAATGAATTCCTGTGTCGCCTCCAGAAGCACTACATCTCCCCACCCTTAGGCCTCTGCTAATTATTAGACCACCTCTTACTTTCTTTCATCTCCAAATGCCTCTAATGTGTTATCATGGCACAGATCCTACTTTCTCTCCAATTACATGATCAGATGGACCTTTTTCAATTTGGCTTTCAAAGCTGGTTACTCCTAGGAGACAGCTTTGCTAAAAGCATTTAATGATCCTCGAGGTAGCCAAGCCTTAGAGGTGCCTATCTGCAGGGCTGAGTGGGACAGGGACGCTGTCTGGGGTTCTGTCCACCTTCCAGGGCTGCTGCATCTTCCATTTCTCTGTCCTCTCAGAGTGGGGCTTGCTGGCTTTATTTAGGTTTTGCATTTCAGATTCCTGTTTGATAGGATGCCAGCAGCGACATTTCAGACATTCCCAGGCAATACATGGGGCTGCTTTTCCAGATGAGGTTTTGTGTGCTGCACTAGAGCTTCACACAGTACAATTATGATGTTTTAGAGTTGCCACTAGGCTGGCGACCAGACTTAAAGAACAAGGACTCTGTCCCATTTCCCTCTGTTTTCTCGGTGCTTGTATCTTCTCTCACACCTTAAGGATGCTAAGAGGCGCCCTGCTGGGTATTTAAAGTGGATGTCTTCCAGAACACACGTGAGCCTTGGACTTGACACATTTGGCAGCAATCTGGGGTGCTCAGCATTTGGAGTCTACATTATGGATGTGAACCCATATTTTGCCTGGAAACTTCAGCTGGGAGATTGCAAGCTATTTTTAACAGTGTCCCTTTTTTTCCCCCAACATGGTTCTTTAACAAGGTCGTGTCATTATCCGTTATTTAATATTTCTAAAATTAGAAACAGTTTCACCGCTGTGGCAGCTCCAAGCTTTAGGCCAGACTCTGTGAGCCTTCTTACACTGGGGCTATTGATATAGTCTTGTGGTGAGTCTTCTTGTTCCTTCTTTTTCTAGCTTACAGTTGGCTCGAAATTCAGCCAGGCTAAACCTTTTTGCTCTCTTTTGGTCAGGATTATTCACTTATTTAAGGAAATGCAAGAGCCACTTTAGGCCAGAGGACTGGAATTTAGCTGCCTGGTTGGTAGTCAATGTACCGTACTCAGTGGTCTTAACCAACTAGCTCAAGATGGCATTCTGGTCAGCTTAGAGAAAATGCAAAGCAGAGAAAGGGGTATAATAAAGATTCCTTGCTAAGCAGCCCTCCCTGCTGCTTCCCAATAAAGCAACCGTGAGTGCTGAGGATAATTAAGAGGAGGTGAAGTGGCAAGCAAGTGGAAGAAAGAGAAGGGAAGATGCACACTACTATTCAGCAGAAGTCTGTTCTTCACCTGAGGTGCGCCAGTCCCTGCTCTGAGGGGCAGGGAACGCATCCCAGATGACATGGTCCTGCCCTTGCCAAACTCCTAGTCCACAGGCACGGGGGACACTGAGAGTGAAAACTAGGATCTGCTTTCAGCCTATCTGAAAGGTTTCTCCTTAGCACTTCCTAGAATATAAAGAATTTTGAATATCTCATGTAATTGCTACACTGCATGGGCACTACTACTATCCCCATTTTATAGAGGAGAAAACTGAGGCTCAGACAGGTCAAGTAACTCATTCATAGTTACATCACTGATAAGGGACAGAGCCAGGGCTGGAACCCAGATCTTCTGACTTCAAGTCCAGGGGAAGTTGATGTTCCCACCTGTATCCAGCCTACCTCCTTCACTCAACACATCCTCAGTACTATTTCATTATTGATCTCATGGCAGTGTCTTTGGTTCTTGTGCCATGTTGAAAGACAATATTTATTCCTCTTTCCACAGGGCTCCATGCTGGCATAAGGATTGCTCATTAGGTGTGCAGGAAAGCCATAGTTCACCTTTGAGGGCAGCCCTAGAGCAAGGGCTCCAGGATGGTTATTGATTAGCCTGTTTCCATTTCCCACTGTGGAGTACTATTCTCAAACACCAGCAAAGGGCTTTGTACCCACAAATCCGTTCCTTGTAAGAGCAATTAATAGGGGAATCTGCAGAGGGTGAATTCTTTTTTTTTCAAAGAACATGAATAAGTGGGTCATGGAGATTGAATATATCTGAAAAATGGGGGGTCGGTGCTCAGACAGAAAATACCTTGTCATTTTTTTCCTTCTGAGCACAAATGATGAGAGTTTCACTAGTCCAAAAATGGATGTGGCGCAGTAGGAAATAAATGCAAAAAGAAGTGCATTACACCTACGAATTGGATGAATTATTTACCCTAAGTTACAGAGAAGAGAACAATATGTGAAAGTTTCAACATTATGTCTAGAACATAGTACACACTCAGTAAATATTGGTTTTATATGAAATGAATAAATAAATGACTCACTGCCAAGAAATCCACTCAAGATGGAAAAACTTAGCAGGCCAACCGAGCATTTTGACTACACCATGTCAAAAAAAACAGCCTTGCTGATTTTTCCCCCCAGTGGAACTGGCCCAGTGCTGAGTATGTATTTGGGACAATTAGAGATTATGTGGGATTTTAGATTTGGTGCATGTCCCAATTTATGCACATGGCCTCTAATTACTGTTGTGGGACGGTGAGAAAAATCCAAGGGATTCAGAATCAGAAGATTCAGGTTAAAGTCCTAGTTCTGCCTCTTAGGAGTTTTGAGACCTTAAGCCAATCATCTAACCTCTGTGAGCCTCCTCTGTAAAAGGAGATGACATCAAGAGAGAACTCAGGCATTGGTTGCTTAGTACATGCTGGCAATGACTGTGGAAGTGCACTGTCTACCATCAATGGGGATGCAAGCATGAGTTGTGATTCATATAATCAGTTTCCAGGGGTTCCTAGGTGGCTCAGTCAGTTGAGCACCCAACTTCAGCTCAGGTCATAATCTCACAGTTCATGAGTTCAAGCCCCATGCTGGGCTCTGTGCTGACAGCTTGGAGCCTGGAGCCTGCTTCAGTCTGTGTCTCCCTCTCTCTCTGCCCCACCCCACTTATGCTCTGTCTCTCTCTCAAACAGAAATAAACATTAAACTATATATATACACACACACACATATATATACATATATATATATATAATTACGTGTATAAGAGAGATATATATAATTAGTTACCAGTGTTCTTATCAGCATTGAATGAGTGGAATGAATAGCCAGTTCTTCAATTATGATGTTAATGATAATAATCATGAATATTAATTAACTTGGTAGCTCAAGTCTTTGCTGAAATGCATCACCCATCGAAGCTGCAGGAACATCTCCCTTTATGTTGTTGGAGAGCCATGAAAGTGTGGGTTCCTCTTGTCTTCTGTGTTACCCTCCTGGCTATTTTGGTATCCTCACTGGCTGACAGCATTTGAGTGAAGAGCTCTGATGTTTTCCCCACAATGGGTTGCGATCAGAGGATATGGGACAAGTGACTTCACTGAAGCCAAACCAGAGCTGTGTGCTTGAGCTGCAGTTTGCCTGTGTGAAGATTCTTTTCTATAGCTGGCTCCAAAGAGGAGATGAAATGGATGCTTCTTACCCTGACAGCCCTATATGCTAAAGGGTAGTCAGAAAGTGAGGAGGAGTTTGTTCTAACACACTTCTGTCCCAGCAGACATTTGGGTTATAAACTCTGCCCCAAAGACTACCACAGGGCAAAATGAGAGAGTGGAGATAGGGTTTTACCTACCCACCCCCCTCCATTTCTCGTCTTCAGGAAATTGGGCATTGGAATGGAATAAGAATGTAAGCAAACATATTTCAGGAGGCAAGCGCCCCTTCCTTATTTCTGTTTACAAAGTTAACCTTTAATCTCTTTTGCACGTCCCATTTTCTTTTCCCAAGAAGCTTTGTTTTGCCATCATCTCAATAGTTTGTATCTCTGCTAGCTCTGTTCTACTTGATCAAACTACCTGAATAATGTGTGAACTATTAAGAGAACACACCATTTCCTTGGGGGAGTCCTTTATGCCCATGGTCATTGATAACAGAAAGTACTTCTCCTTGGCTTGTTGCTAATGACATCTCTATCCAGACTGGGTGCATTTTCTCCAACTGTTGGTTATTCTCAAGCTATTACTTGCAGTCTTGTGGAAACAAGGATGGAATATGCTTCATCGACCGATTCTGTGCTCTGTTTAGATCATTGTCAGAAATGTAGATAAGGCAACACAACTAAATCTGATGTTGAAGCATCAGTTTTATTGGTGATTAAACCCCCCCCCCCAAAAAAAACCAAACAAGCAAACCATGAAATACCCTTATTTTCCTTCTTGTTTGTAATTTAAAATGAATTTATAAACAACAAGAAGGTATCTCCACACTTTACTACTTCACAATTCAAGTCTAAGTTTGAAAAGGGAGATTTATGAGAGTGTGAAATATTTTCTAACTCTTTAAGTGTTTAAAATTGAGTTGACATCATTCCTCACATAATGGTTGTCTCAGAGCAGCCATTGTTTCTGTGATTCCATTTTAAAATTCCAGAGTCTTCTATAACTCCTTTTTTTTCTTATTCCACAGATATGGAGTTTAGTTCTTCCACATTTGTTCTTGTAGTTATTAATTTTTTTGTCTTCTTATCTCTACCTATTGAGGTGAAGTCATTATTATCTTGCATTGAGTTGACTGAAAGAGCCTTGTAACTGAGCACCATGGCCCCAAGCTCTCTTGACTCCAATTAGTCCTGCACCCAACTTTGAGAGCAGTGTTCTGAAAGCAACACTCTGCTCATATCATTCTCTGTTCCAAGTCATCACTGACTTCCCATTTCTAGTAAATGAAAGCCAGACTTGTCAGTGAGAGATTTAAAGTCATTCATAACCTGCCCCAGCCTACTCATATCTTTCCAAGACTCTCCTCCTCCCTTCTTCTAACGTCCAACCACACTGACTTAGTCATGCCCTAAAATAGCTTTGTACTTTTTGCCTCCATATCTATGTTCAAACTGCTCTCTCTTCCTGGGATTCCATTCCTTTATGTCCTAATGTGTACTTTTAAATGCTTCTTCTTTAATTAATTCTTTAATAATCAATGCAGAGTGATGAATTATAGTCATATGCATATCTATTTTGTCTTCCCACAAGACAATTAGATTGTAAGGACAGCTATGCTCCATATATCCTTTTCACAATGCTTTAGTCTAATGACTTGTACAGAATTCACTGTCAATAAGCATATTTATTGAATGAATGAATGAATGAATGAATGTGTAAGTAGAGATAGAATCAACATACTGTTTAGACTTTGGGTTACATCATACCCTGAAATATACTGAATGGAAACTTTGAGAAAATGAACTGGTAGATTCAGAGCACAATAGAATTGAGAATTTGAAACAATTTTAGGCTCATCAAGGCCAGAGCTACCTACTATTCTCTTGTTTAATACTTTCCTTATTTCCATTTCCTTGGACCCATACCCCTTTATTGTCTCATAAATAAAGCATGTTATAGAGAGAAAACTTGTTTAAAGTGGTTAGCATTTAAAGATATGTGGCAATCAGATTCCTTCTCCAAAACTCTGCTAAACTGTCTCCACTATTCAGACACAGCATGTAAATAAAGACAACTCTTTATGATCAGATAATGAGCGAAACCATGCAGTAGGTCACTTTAGCCAAAGCCATCATTGGAAATAGCAGCCTCCTGGAGACCTCATCCTTTTAGCTGCTTTTAAATTGGCATTCTCATATTCTAGAAAAATGGCATCCTCCTGATGTTTTAGAAGAGTGCAGGATCCCACAATGCAGTTCCTAGACTCACTGGGACATATATGGACATCTGTACAAGTGTTTATTGTGTGTGAGAGTATGTCTATTTGCATTTATGGGTTAGCTTTACCCAAAAGTTTCCAAGGTCTTTTGAGACAGAATGAAAGTGCAAGTCTCAATTTAATCCTGCTTAAAAGAAAGGCTCAAGTCCAAGGACTCAGAGGTTTGGTTTGGACAAGCACCCAGGAGTTGGGATGACTATCTGAAGCTCTTGCATCTGCAAATTTGGGCTAGATCAATTGAGGACAGGCATTGTCATGACATTTTCAGTACTCCTCACTGCCATTCAGGCTAGAAAGGAGCACCTCCTTCACTATAATATATAAAGATTTGGGGGAACTGAAATAACAAACAGAAAAAGTAGAGAGAAGGAAAAAAGAAAGTTGGTTTGATTTCTTTAAGAATTGTCATTGTTTCACTGCCTCCAAGCTTGTGATTATACTGCTGGGTCAGGCTATGACACACAAATGTTATGAGTTAATAATGGGCAACTTCACAATAGATCCATAGATCCACAGAACTTGAGAGTAAAGGGGACCTTGGGGACCTTCTGCTCAAACCATCTTTTTATACAGATTATAAAACTGAGGCTTGGAGAGGAGAAATGGCTTGCCAAGGACTCAGAGAGCAGAACTGGGATTCATTCCAGAGCCCTGACATTTAGTCAACATGGTTATTCTAAATCATCACCCAGTCGGTTCTGTTGTAGCACATCCTGATACATTCAATAGGCTGGGATCAGACTGAGGCTGAGTTTTGCCATAATTCTCATTTTTATTTAAACTGATTTGACTTCTGTCCATTTATTTGTAGAATGAGGGCTTAAAAGATGGGGTAGGATTAATACGTATGGGAGCTATCAGCAGGGGGCAGTAGGACAGTCACTGTTGACATGCATTTGCTACCTGGGACCATTATTTAGAGTTCTGAACCAGGAGAGGAAATGCTTTTCCTCAAGGTGGAAGATGGCTACCAAAGATTGGAGGAGAAAAGCCAGTTTAGCCAGAATCAAATTTAGGGAAGCATGTGTTACTGGCTAGAGGATCAACCAAGTAGGAAATGAAAGAAATGGGCTAGTGTGCCAAAAACCTTTAACCAAGCAAACACAGGAAAGTCAAGGAGTCTTGGGATCAGTCCCAAAATAAGAAGAGAATTACAAGCAAGTGAGCTGGCCAGTGGGTCCCCAAAGACGAGTTGCTTTTGCACATAAATCTGTGGTTATAGCCATATTTTGGAGCTCCTTCTTGCTCTGCATTTTTTATTTGTAACAGTTTTAGAAATCTCCTGATGGAAGAAATTTTATGTGTTTGTGAAACTTGGTTTCCTAATTTATTGATGCAGTATATCTTTCAAATCTTACTATCTTGAAAAATCAGATTAAAACACAGGAATATTAGTGAGGCTTAAGTCTATTATGATGGGATCACAGAGCAGAAGGGGCAAACTTAAAACACCCCCAGACAAGTGTTTTGAGCTCCATCTTAGATGAAGCCTCCTGAACTGTACAGACCTTGCCCAAGAAGAAAATCTAGATTATTTAATTTATTCCTTTGCCTTCAGGCATATGAAACATTTTTTTCTTCCTCCTCACCTTTTTAAAATTTTTAACATTTTAAATTTTAAACTGATATCAATTGGGAGTGATAACAGATATATTAGATGATTGGTTCAGTACCCAAGAAGTTTTAAGACTGAAACTGTGGATAGAGAAGTCCGAAGACATGAAGCTATGTTATCCTTTGATCAATGATCAAGATTCTACTATACTGTGTGATTTAGTTGTGGGGGGACAAATTATGAATTAATTAATCCACACACAATTAGGAAGTGGGCACATATTAATGAAAAGAGGGCAAATGCTATTAATTATAATCTGAAAAGTTTGTTCCTAGGGAGAAGTCTCATATAGTTCATGAAAGAGACTATGAACCTTAGGGCCCAGAATGGGTCCACTGAGACCTGGACATGCTGAACTTTTTTTTCAAAACTGGTTAACAAAGGAGGTGTCTATACTTCCCTGAAGCCTATAGGGTCCTGTAGGTGGAAGGAGTGATAGGCATAATTTCATCTTCAACTTCATAATTTATGAAGATCATGACAACAGATGTTATAATTAAACTAAATAGTAACTGATCAATGACCACACTCAGTGATTAGTGGATGGATAGAAACCCAGAACACCATATGATGCTTTTCTTGGTAGTTTCCAGTTTAGCATTTTATATTAAAGGAAGACTTGCTGTGTACATGGCGATTTGGAAGTGGTATCCAATATAATGGTAAGGGAATCAGCATCTAAGATTCCCCCAATCTGAGATTATGCAGAAAATATCGAAAGAAATATAATAGGGATAGGGGCGCCTGGGTGGCTTAGTAGGTTAAGCGTCCGACTTTCGCTTAGGTCATGATCTCGCGGTTCGTGGGTTCGAGCCCCGCGTCGGGCTCTGTGCTGACTGCCAGCTCGGAGCCTGGAGCCTGTTTCGGAGTCTGTGTCTCCCTCTCTCTCTGACCCTCCCCTGCTCACACTCTGCTTCTCTCTCAAAATAAACACGTGTTAATTAAAAAAAAAAAAAAAAGAAATATAATAGGGATAGATGTAAAGTGCTGGGGGAAAAATACTGAAAGTAGAAGGTGAGAAAGATATGGCTGACTAGCATCTAGTACTCTCTGTGATGGTTAATTTTATGTCAACTTGACTGGGCCACAAGACAGCCACATATTTGGTTAAACATTATTTCTAGGTGTGTCTGTAAGGGTGCTTCTGGTTGAGATTAACATTTGAATCAGAGACTAAGTATAGCAGGTTGCTCTCCTCAATGTGGGTGGGCTTCATCTAATCTGTTGAAGGCCTGCAAAGAATAAAAGGCGGAATAAGAAAGAACTTTCTTTCTCCACTTGACTGTCTTTGAGCTGGCATATCAGTCTCCTGCAAAAGCTGAGGAGGACTCAAAACCTGAGGACTCATACTCAGACTGCAACCTATCCCAATGCCTCTCCTGGTTCCTCCCCTTCTCCCTAAAAAGAGGAGAGGGAATGCTAATCTTGGTATAAGTCAAGAGAGTCAATGTCTACTAAAATATCAAGATTATCTTGGGTCCAGAACAAACAAGGCAATATGTTACTCATTACTCTGCTCTGATCAGATTATACCTAGAGTGTCATGCTCAGTTTTGGTAATCTCAGCATAAAAGGGAAAAGGTCAAAAAAGAGGAAGTCCAGAAGGAATCAGCCAAGGAGGGATAATGCATCTGACATCAGGTCAATGAAAAATAGTCCAAAGAACTGAGGACATTCTTCTACCTGAAAGATACAACAGCTGTCTTCAAATTCTCAAACTACTATCAGCAAAAGAGAGAGGAGACTCATTCTGTATAACTCCAAGAAGCAGTGACATAGAGTGAACATTCTAAGGAGAAAGAGTTCAGCCCAATCCAAGGAAGCACTATCCAAAGATGGACTGGAATGAAACGAGAGTGTAAGTTTTCTTTCTCATCGAATCTGTGTGGCCTCAAGTGCTGGGTGTTTTGAGTTTCCTGGTAAGATTGGTGTCAATTACCTTAAAGATGCTTTCAATGCTTTTTTAATCTATAAAATTGCTTTTCATAGGGAAAGTGATTGTTAGGCAAGCAATACTGTGATGTAACAGAATACTTATGCTATTGAATAGAAGACTTCAAAGGACATATTCATTTATAAGCAAGCTATTATCTGTTTTTTGAAGTAGGTCCCTATGAAGCTTTCTGCATTAACACATTTTAGTTACTTTAGTTACTTTAATTTAAATACCTATATCTTTTAGGGGCACCTGGGTGGCTCAGTCACTTAGGCGTCCAACTTCAGTTCAGATCATGACCTCAGGGTTCATGGGTTTGAGCCCCACATCAGGCTCTGTACTGACAGCTCAGAGCCTGGAGCCTGCTTCAGATTGTGTCTCCTTTTCTTTCTGCCCCTCCCCTGCTCATACTCTGTCTCTCTCTCAAAAATAAATAAAACCTTTAAAATAAATAAATAAATAAATAAATAAATAAATACCTATATCTTTTTGGGGCACCTGGGTGGCTCAGTTGGTTAAGTGTCCGACTCTTGATTTCTGCTCAGGTCATGATCTCATAGTTTGTGAGTTCGAGCCCTGCATGGGGCTCTGTGCTGACAGTGCAGAGCTTGCTTGGGATTCTCTCTCTCTCTCTCTCTCCCTCTCTCTCTGCCCCTCCCTACCTCACAGCAGTCTCTCTCTCTCTCTCAAAAATGAATAAATAAACTTAACAGATTAAATACCTATATCTTTTTGAAAATAACATAAAGGATTATAAATATTTTTAATCTATGTTTTTAACCAATTAAGCAGATGGTTCCTTAGTTATTCTGAATGAATCACTCTGTGGTGAACATGTGAAAGACATGTACTACAGAAATACAGTAGTAACAACAGCAGCAGCTTACCTCAGTTGACAGTGTCTACTGTGTGTTAGGCATGGTTTTAAGCATGGTTTCACTCACTCACATGACTTTACTCCGTTAATCTTCACTAGGCAACTGTATGAAGTAGCTGAAGTTATTATTCCATCTTTATTAATGAAGAAACTAAGCCACAGAGAGGTTACACAATTTGTTCTGGGACATCTTGTTAGTAGGAAGCAAAGCTAGAATTCTGGCTCCAGAGTCAATATTTTTTTTTTTTTCTTTTTTAGAGTCAGCATTCTTATCACCACATCATTTCTATTTAACAACTTTCTGATTTTACAGCATTTCACTTAGAAGTTGAAGTAAAGCTTGGAATCCCTGCGTGTGGCCCATGGACATTCCACCCTAGAGGCATTTTGGAAGAAGTATCTAATCTGCTCTGGGAGACAAATGGCTTCCTTGCTTCAGCTCGCACTTGCACTGAGACAGGTCAGCAGGTTGGACATCTTTGTGATCTAGTAATTAGTTGATGTTTCATTCCAGGTCATCCCCAAAAGATGTTTCTTCTGCAGTTTGTAACTGAAGCTTTTTTAGGAGCTTTGGTTCTGCTACCACACAGATTGGAACTTGTCTTAGCTGCATCTGTCTTGTGAAATTTGGCTTTATAGACCTGAACTCAGATCCTCATTGTGCCTCTTACTAGGTAGTGGACTGGGGCAAATGTCTATACCATGTGACAGCTTCATCCTCTACTCCGCAGAGTTTTTGTTAAGAGTAAATGAGATATTAAGTGAAGGGGATTAAGAGTATACTTATCATGATGAGCACTGAACACAGTATAGAATTGCTGAATCATTAGAGTGTACACCTGAAATTAATATAACGCTGTATGCTAACTATATGGGAATTTAAAAAAAGAATAAATGCGATATTATGCATAAACTCCCCTCCAAAGACCTCACATATAAAGTAAGTATTCTAGAAGTGGGAGTTCTTTTTATTTGATAAATGCTATATATTCTACTTAAATTTTTTTTGATTCTGCTAGTTGAGGGAAAAGTTACTCCTTGTAATTTGAGTTTCTGTTTGAAGATAAAGGAGAATCACATTGAAAATGTCTTTCAAGTAGTTGCTCAAATATAATAGCTCCTGTGTGCCGACGGTGGGAGTTGTATTCTGATGCAATGTGTAACTGAGGATTTTTTCACGCTTTGCAAAACATCTTAGGATATCTTAATTTTCCCCATTATTGGTATTAATGATATGACTGTGTTTTACACCTGGTTACCATGTCAAATACATTTTCCATGAGGTGCTACTCTTCCCACAAACACATTGAACACCTATTATATTCTTGTCTCAGAGTAATAGGACACAGTGCCTAGTGCCGATGGTCTAGGCAAAAAGCCCTGGAACACAATGCTGATGTAACAAGGTTATGTTACAAAACGCTCTGCGCTCTGCAAACACGGAAAATAAATAAGGGCAAGAGAAGGGAAGTCCTTCTGCTTAACCACAAACTCAAGGATTCAAGAAAAGACCTGCACAGTAGTTTTGTGATTTATGGGTGGACCTTACCGTATAACTTCTTGCTTTTTCAGGCCGCCACAAATAGATTATTTTCTCCTCTAGGCGACTGGGTTCATGATTAATTCTCTGTATCTCTTGACCTTTATGAATAGGAGAAAATACTTTGATTAGGCAGTTTATGGATTTTTTTTCCTTTTTTAAAAAATCAACGTACAGAAATCGGTTGCATTTTTATACACCAATGATGAAGCAACAGAAAGAGAAATCAAGAAACTGATCCCATTCACAATTGCACAAAAAACCATAAAATACCTCGGAATAAACCTAACCAAGGATACAAGAGATCTGTATGATGAAAACTATAGAAAACTTATGAAGGAAATTGAAGAAGACACAAAGAAATGGAAAAACATTCCATGCTCATGGATAGGAAGAATAAATATAGTTAAGATGTCATTACTACCTAAAGCACTCTACACATTCAATGCAATTCCAATCAAAATTGCACCAGCATACTTCTCAAAACTAGAACAAACTATCCAAAAATTTGTATGGAACCACAAAAGACCCCGAATAGCGAAAGTAATACTGAAAAATAAAACCAAAACGGGAGGTATCACCATCCCAGACTTCAGCCTCTACTACAAAGCTGTCATCCTCAAGACAGTATGGTATTGGCACAAAAACAGACCCATAGACCAATGGAACAGAATTGAGAACTCAGAAGTGGACCCAAAAGTATACAGCCAACTGATCTTTGGCAAAGCAGGAAAGAATATCCAATGGAAAAAAGACAGCCTTTTTAACAGATGGTGTTGGGAGAACTGGACAGCAACATGCAGAAGAATGAAACTAGATCATTTTCTCACACCATGCACAAAAATCAACTCAAAATGGATAAAGGACCTGAACGTGAGACAGGAAACTATCAACACCCTAGAGGAGAAAGCAGGAAACAACCTCCTTGACCTCCACCGCAGCAACTTCTTACTTGACACATCCCCAAAAGCAAGGGAATCGAGAGCAAAAATAAACTGTTGGGACCTCATCAAGATTAAAAGCTTCTGCACAGCAAAGGAAACAACCCAGAAAATTAATAGGCAACCAACGGAATGGGAAAAGATAGTTGCAAATGACATATCAGATAAAGGGTTAATATCCAGAATCTATAAGGAACTCACCAAACTACACGGCCGAAAAACAAACAACCCAGTGAAGAAATGGGCAGAAGACATGAACAGACACTTCTCCAAAGAGGACATCCAGATGGCCAACAGACACATGAAACGATGCTCAGCATCCCTCCTCATCAGGGAAATACAAATCAAAACCACACTGAGATACCACCTCACGCCAGTCAGAGTGGCTAAAATGAGCAAATCAGAGAACTCTAGATGCTGGCGAGGATGTGGAGAAACGGGCACCCTCCTGCACTGTTGGTGGGAATGTAAACTGGTACAGCCCCTCTGGAAAACAGTGTGGAGGTTCCTCAGGAAACTAACAATAGAACTCCCTTATGACTCAGCAATAGCACTGCTAGGAATTTACCCAAGGGATACAGAAATGCTGAGGCATAGGAGCACATGTACCCCAATGTTCATAGCAGCACTCTCCACAATAGCTAAAACATGGAAAGAGCCTAAGTGTCCATCAACAGACGAATGGATCAAGAAGATGTGGTTTATCTATACCATGGAATCCTACATGGCAATGAGAAAAAATGAAATCTGGCCATGTGTAGCAACATGGATGGACCTTGAGGGTGTTATGCTGAGCGAAATAAGTCAGGCAGAGAAGGACAAATACCATATATTTGCACGTATAGGAGGATTAGGAGGAACTTGACGGAGGAACAAGGGGGAGAAGAAGGGCGGAAATGGTGGGGGAAAGGGAGAGAGGCAAACCATGAGAGACTCTTGAATGCTGACAAAAACTGAGGACTGATGGATGTGGGGGGGAGGGGGGGATGGGCATGAAGGAGGGCACTTTGGGGATGAGCACTGAGTGTTATGTAGAAACTAATTTGACAATAAACTATTTGTAAAAAAAAAAAACAAAAAAAAACAAATTAATATTGTCTTAAAGTAATACATACATGTTGCTGCAAATTAGGAAAAAAAAGCAGAAAAATACAAAGAAAAAAGTGAAAATCCCTTGAAAACCATCATGTAAATGTTGTCTCTATTAACATTTGAAAGATTGATCTCTATTTTTTCCTGTAAACATATATGATACATGAGAGAGTTATATTGCCATTTTTAATAACTTAATAATATGTTGTGAACATTTTCCAGTGTTGTTAAAAAACGGAGAGTGGGTACAGTCACTATGGAAAAAGATCTGGTGGTTACTTTTTAAAATACATATACACCTAACCCTATGATTCAGCAATTCCAAGGTATGGTACCCAAGAGTAAATAAAGCATTTATTCACAAAATTACTTGTACAAGAATATGCATCTCAGCTTCATTCATAATTGAAAAAAACTAGAAAAAGCTCACATATCCATCAACAGTTGAGTGGATAAAGAAGTCAGCAATAAGAAGGAACAAACTACTCTTTTAATGTTTATTTATTTATTTTGAGAGAGAGAGAATGCACATGTACATACAAGCAGGGGAGGGGCGGGGGGCGGTCTGGGGTAGAGACAATCCCAAGCAGGCTCTGTGCTTTCAATGCAGAGCTTGACACAAGGCTTGATCCCACCAACCGTGAGATCACAACCCGAGTCGAAATCAAGAGAAATCAAGAGTCGGACACCTAACCAATTGGACCACCCAGGTGCCTCAGGAACAAACTATTTTTAAAATATTTTTTTAATGTTTATTTTATTTTTGAGAGAGAGAGAGAGAGAGAGAATGAGCCGAGAGAGAGAGAGAGCTGGGGAGATAGAGACAGAATCTGAAACATGCTCTAGGCTCTGAGCTGTCAGCACATAGCCTGACGCGGGGCTCGAACCCACAAACCGTGAGATCATGACCTGAACTGAAGTCGGATGGTTAACCGACTGAGCTACCTAGGCACTCCTTAAATTAAATTAAAAATCTTTAATTCCAGTATAGTTAACATACAGTGTTATATTAGTTTCAGGTGTACAATATAGTGATTCAACAATTCTCTGCATTACTCAGTGCTCATCGTGATAAGTGTGCTCTAAATTCCCATCTCCTATTTCACCCATTCCTTCATCCATATCCCCTCTGGTAACCAACAACTTGTTCTTTATACCTATAAGAGTCTGTTTTTTTGTTTTATCTCTTTTTTTTTCCTTTGCTTTGTTTCTTTAATTCTACATATGATATTTGTCTTTCTCTGGCTGATTTCACTTAGCATTATATTCTCTAGATCCATCCATGTTGTTGCAAATGACAGGATTTCATGTTTAATGGCTGAGTAATATTCCAGTATCTATCTATCTATCTATCTACCTATCTATCTATCTACGCCACATCCTTATCTATTCATCATCTATCGATGGACACTTAGGTTGCTTCTGTAATTTGGCTATTGTAAATAGTGCTGCAGTAAACATAGGGGTGCATATACCTTTTTGAAGTCGTGTTTTCAGGCACCTGGGTGGCTTAGTTGGTTGAGTGTCTGACTTCAGCTCAGGTCATGATCTCGCAGTTTGTGGGTTCGAGCCCCACATTGGGCTTTATACCGTCAGCATGGAGTGTGCTTAGGATCCTCTATCTCCCTCTCTCTCTCTCTGCCCCTCCACTGCTCATGCTTTGTCTCTCTTTCTCTTTCTCTCTCTCTCTCTCAAAAATAAATAAATAAATAAATACAACATTGAGTTCATGTTTCTATATTCTCTGAGTAAATACTCAGTAGCAGAATTACTTGAAGATATGTAATTCTATTTTTAATTTTTTGAGGAACCTCCATACTGTTTCAAAAGTGGCTGCATCAGGTTGCATTCCCATGAACAGTGCACAGGGCTCCTTTTTCTCTGTATGCTTGCCAACACTTGTTCTTTCTTGTGTTTTTGATTTTAGCTATTATGACAGGTGTAAGGTGGCATCTCATTATGGCCTTGATTTGCATTTCTCTGATGCTTAGTGATGTTGATCATCTTTTCATGAATCTGTTGGCTATCTGTATGTCTTCTTTGAAGAAATATCTATTCGTGTCTTTTGCCCATTTTTAATTGGTTTATTCATTTATTTTTGTGTGTGTGTTGAGTTATATAAGTTCTTTATGTATTTTGGATACTAATTCTTTATTGGATATGTCATTTGTAAATATCTTCTCTCATTTAGTAGATTGTCTTTTAGTTTTGTTGATTATTTCCTTCACTGTGTAGAAGATTTTTATTTTGATGTAGTTCTAAGAGTTTATTTTTTCTTTTGTTTACCTTGCCTCTGGAGACATATCTAGAAAAATATTGCTACAGCTGAAGTTACTGTCTCAGTTCTTTTGTAGGATTTTTATGGTCTCAGATCTCACATTTAGGTCCTTAATCCATTTTTTAGTTTATTTTTGTGCATGGTGTAAGAAAATGGTCCAGTTTCATTCTTTTGCATGTAGCTGTCCAGTTTTCCTAACACCATTTTTAAATTAATTTTTTTGATTTACATCCTAGTTAGGTAGCATATAGTGCAAAACAGATTTCAAGAGTAGATTCCTTAATGTTCCTTACCGATTTAGCCCATCCCCCCTCCCACAACACCTCCAGTAACCCTCTATTTGTTCTCCATAGCAACGCCATTTGTTGAAGAACAAACTATTGATACATGTAACAACATGGGTGAATCTCAAAAGCATTTACTAAGTGAAAGAAACCAGACTTTTACAAAGCATACTTTGTATGATTCTGTTTATGTAAGGCTCTGGAACCAACGAATTTAATCTAGGATGGAAAAAGCTAGAACAGTGGTCTCCTCTGGGGGGTGAGTTGGGGTAAAGGCAGAATTGACTGGGAAAGGGCATAAGAGAACTTTCTAGAGTGATGACAATATTTTGTATTTTAATAAGGGTTTATGTTACATAGATATATGCATTAATCAAAATTCATCAAATGATACAGTTAAGATTTGTGCATTTCACTGTATATAAATTTTATCTAAAAAAAGAAAAAAGACATACTGAATTTTAAGTTTTGATTTCTTCATCAGTGAAACTAAAACATGGAGTTATAGCTCTAAAGCATAATGCCTTTATATAGTATTACTCCACTGGTCACAGCAATCCTTTAAAACATGAATATTTCTTTAAAAAAAGAGTTCATTATATAAATAAACGTATACAACTCACTGAAAAGAAACCACTGAAACTTCACTGGAGAAATGGAAAAATATCAATGAGTTTAAAATTATAAGAAGAAATATACATAGCCAGAAACCATAAAATTTTGTTCAAACTCATTACTGAAAAACCAAAATCTCTTTATTGAAGAACTGCTAGGTTTACATGCATGATCTCAATTAATACAGATAATACACTTATCAAACATATTCAACCTCACTGGTATTCCGAAAATGAAAATGAAACTAACTTACCTTTTTTTTCCTAGCAAAATAATGAAGTTTAAAAAAGTATAATAATGTTAAGGAGAGTGTGATTGAAAAAGCATTCACAAATATTACCAATGAGATATAATTCATTACCACTTTTTCGGAAGTGACCACTTTTCTGGTTTTTTTGCCATGTGGATTAAGAGTTCAAAAAGGGAATACACTCTTCGAATGAATAATTGTTCTGGGAAATAGAGTGTACAACAACGCAAATATAAAAAATGTTAATTTCAACATTATATAATTGCATAAGACTGAAAACAACCTATTTGTCTAGTACAAAAGGCTGGCAGATCATTTACTGAAGCGCACTCACATATTGGAATAATGGGGCCGTGTCCTTTTTCTTTACTAGGATCCCGAATTGTCATATGATCACTGATCAGGGTACCTGACAGTACAAAGAGAGGGAAACTTTTCTTTTCCTTGTTCTGTCTTGGGGAAACAATCAGGACCAGATTTGCATGAGGTCTTGTAAGCTTTGGTGCATTTCCTGAGAGATAGGAATGCCAGGGTCTCTGGGTACTGCATGAGTCCTAGCACCTAGCAGAAGATGCCTTGACTATGTCCATATGAAGATAGCAGGTGGGCTATTCCAAATATTATTGGGACCCCTTCCCTGTACTCTTACAGCTCCCTGCACAGAGTCCTATCACTCCACCTATCACTCTGTATTGTACTACCTGCTTACTTGTTTGCTTTTTCTGCTAATTCTAGAGGACAGGAGTTACTGTTCATCTTAGTGACCCAAGAGTAAGTGTTCAATATATTAAACTGAGAGACTGTATAAAATACTGGTTCAGTTCTATATTCACACTGTCGGGGTTTCAATCTTGGCTTTGCCAGTTCTTAGCTGTCTGAATTTGGATAGCACATTGATCTGAACCTCAGTTTCCTTATTTGTAAAATGGGATTAATAAAAGTCACCAAATTTGTGGAGTTGTTAAATGTATTAATACATGTAAAGCTCGTAGAACAATGCCTAGACAATAGTAAGTCTTCCAAAAAATGTTGGCTGTTGTTAATTTCAAATATCCATAGCAATTATTCTTTTTCTGGAAAAATTGCTTTGTTGAGATAAACATAACCATGATTGTCAATGAATTTTAACAATCAAGTAATCAATGAGCTTACTTTGGGGACACAGAAACAAATATTTATCTCTTGGAGCACTTTCCAAGTGTTTGCCACAATGCTGAGTAAATAGTAGGTGCTCATTAAGTGTTTAATGAATAGATACACATATGGATTAGCTGCAAACCAAAAAGAAAAAAAGGAGAAAATCTGTGGCTGCTATAACAAAAATAAATCCTCCATTTTGAGTATCTTGATGATGATTAAAGTTCCCTGGTTTGGAATTGGACATATACACATCTTTTAGGAGGAGGCCATAGAGCTTAATGGGAAAAGCCAAGGGGATGGGGTTCAGTGGTTTAGCTTTCATCCGTGCTCTAAACTTAGTAACTGCGTGACTTCAGAGAAAATAACTTCTGAGGTCCTCAGCACTGTCCTTAGTAAGATAAAGTTAATTATTCCTAAGTCTTGGAGCTATTATTTTGTCATTGTCATTGTTATTGTCATTTTGTTTTTGGTTTTGCATTTTTATTTCAAATATTTGTTAAAACACCATTAGCTTATTCTTCAGGACAAGAGCAAAAGTCACCTCCTGTAGAACTTATGGAACTATGTATAGAATTCTATAGAACAGAGGATGACACTTTAGCTGAAGCCTGATTGCCAACCAGATAACTTAATACAAGGTATGTCAGAATACTCGCTATAGTGTGCTGTCGTTGTTCTTTTTATTTCAGATGATTTTATGTTGGGTTGCAGGCTCTGTGGTGAGATTCCTGGAATCCATTTTTCTGTCTGTTAAACACTTGTGGAAGCTGGTGATCATGAAGCTCTCAGAAGTGACATGTAACTGAGAACAGGGAGGGCATTCAAAACAGGTTATTGAATATTGACATGGAAAGAAAACTTGTTACATATGGACTTAATGCAAACTGTGGCCTAATTTATGTTAAGCTGATCCAAAAAGGCTCTCCTGAAAGTCTGCCTGGAATCGTATGTGTGATGTGTGATGTAAGAGATTGGGTTTTGATTATATTTCTTTAATTCAATCAAAGGGTTTGCCTTGGGCTGACCTATAGTAGATTGTGACATCAAATCATTATCTGGAGGCAATACACAGGATACAAATGGGGGTTTTGTCTTTTGGCTCAGGAGGCAAAGGTGTTTTACTAAGAACACCAGCAACTGGATTGTTACTTAGAATTGTTCAGAGATTTGGAGTACTCAGCTGTGTATTCAGAATTTAGATTTGCAGGTTTTGCTTTCATCCAGCATTTCTGTAAGCACTTACTGTATGCCAGGCACCACTCAAGGTGTTACGGACCCAAAAGTGAAGAAAGTACAGAAATACCGTAGCTTGAAAGAGCTCACTCTACTTGGGGAGACAAACATAATATTTAAAAATACAATTTTGTACATGTTCTAGCAGAGATGTGTGTGAGCGCTATAATGGTACAGAGGTGCAAGCATTTAATTCCTCCTGGGAACAGTATGGAAGAGGTGAGACTTTGGGTGGCTCTTGAAGGACAAGTGGAGGTTCCGTAAAGAAATAAGAGAGGGGTGGTCATTCCTGAGAGAGGGAAGAGCACTGGCTGAAGGAGCATGGAGGTGGTGGTGGTCGGTGATGAGAGCCCAGAGCACAAAGGGGAGTGGTGAGAGGCAGGTGAAGTCACATTGCTGAAGACTGGCAATGGTGATGTTTTAGAAAATTAAAAAATGCTGACTCTAAAATGACCTAAATAATTAAAGTATGCTTATTGCAAAATCTAAAAAACAAATTACCTAATTGCCTGAAGTGAAAAGATAAAGTTCTAGTTTCCCCCCTCTTCCAGTTTCCAAATCCCACTTCCAGAGGGAATCACGACTGACAGGTTTTTTCACGAATATTTCCATATATTTTCTATGCACATATATATATATAACATATATGCATGCATGTATATGTGCATTCATATGCACATTTTTACCCAAATGAAATCAATGTTTATGTATAACTTGTTTTATTTTCCACATAAAGTTATATTTTAGGCATCATTCCATATCAGTCCATATATTTGCATCTTATTATTTTGAATGGCCGTATGGTATTCCATCATATAGGTGGACCACGATTTGACTCAAATGGTGTTTAAGGTTCTTCTTCATTTATTACTCTGGCAATTTCCACTGATTTTCTTAGATCTGCAGTAAAGAGGGTAGTAGGATAGTATTGAGAACCATTCAGAATGTACCTTTGGGTTCAAACACTCCTCCTAGTGGGAGGGGAAACTATCCTTCTAGGTCTTTGCAGGTTGCTCATCTGCATAGAACTATCACGCTCACTGGTTTGACAAGGAGTTCTCAAAACTTTTCCTTTACTGGGGCTGCTGCAGGAACGCTGGCATTTGGAGCTGGACCACGAAGCATCAGCAGAGGCTCCTCAGGCAGGAGAGCTGGCTCTGTTCTGAGCAGAATGTAGCTGGACTGGATTCAAGCGGGAGGGTGGCTGTTTTCTCATTTTAATCGGTCAATCAACAAACAATTTTTGAATACCTGTAGTGTGCTCAGTATGAACCATCAGGGGAAACATGATTCTTGCCTTTGAATAGCTTATAATCTGGTTAGAGAAACAAGATTCATGAAGCAGTTAGTAAGATCTATAAAGCAGTATGTAAGCAAGTGTTGCTGAATTATGTCCTAATAAAAGTGCTGTAAGGACTGCTAAGAAGGATAATGAGTGTGGGCCGGGAGAATCAGGAGGACCTCTCTGGATAGGGTGAGATGTGAAATGGACCTAGGAGGATGGGTAGTACTCCAATAAACAGAGTACTTGAGAGGGACTTTCCAGCCAAAACCAGTGTGCAGACCTACCCATGCAGTCGATTGATAGGAATATTCAATCTAGTTGTTTGGTTAAGTAATGGGAAAGGTCTAAATTTTCTGTCTGTATTCTCAGACACTGAAGCATCCTGCAATTCTCCTTTGCTCATGAGTCAGAGATTCCTCCCGGCGAATAAAGAAAATAATGATTACTTACTATCGTGAAAGTTCAGTTGGTGGTGTTGGTGTTTATGACCAGGCCCTCCTATTTTCAGGCACATCATTACTCTTACTACCACGGTTGCTGGAGAACTTTGGTTTCTGCTGCTTCCAAACCAGAGTGAGACATTGTGTTTGACTTTCAGATGATATGACCATAATCAGACGACAGCCCAAGGTTTATTAATAAGAAGCGATGAAAATGGATATTTTGTGGGGCACCTGGGGGCTCAGTTGGTTAAGCGTCTGAATTCAGCTCAGGTCATGATCCCACAGTTCATGAGTTGGAGCCCTGCGTCGGGCTCTGTGCTGACAGCTCAGAGCTTGGAGACTGCTTCAGCTTCTGTGTCTCCCCCACCCCCTCTCTCAAAAATAAATAAATAAATAAACATTTGAAAAAAGAGAAAATGGATATGATGCTCTCATGAATACTGGTCCATTGAAAAGCCATGGTGTTGGTGACTTGGAATTTCCCCTTAAACCTAATTTCATACCAAGTAGTTTCTTAGCGTTGCATTCCCAGGTGATATGTCAATCTTCCACAGGGTTTCTATAGATATGTGTGATAGAAATTTCTCCTTTAATGTGATAGAGCTGTGGGAAACTAAGGAGGTTTTATTTATTTATTTTTAAACAATTAAAAAAAATTTTTTTAAATTTATTTCTGAGAGAGAGAGAGAGAGAGAGAGAGAGAGAGACAGTGTGAGCAGGTGAGGGTCAGAGAGAGAGGGTGACACAGAATCTGAAATAGGCTCCAGGCTCTGAGCTGTCAGCACAGAGCCCGACGCGAGGCTCGAATCCACGAACTGTGAGATCATGACCTGAGCCAAAGTCAATCGCTTAACTGACTAAGCCACCCAGGTGCCCTTGGAGGTTTTAAAATCTAAGTGAACAGAGGATATGTGAGAAACAAGACCTGCTTTCCTGGGGCTTTGGCAAGCTACTTCACTCATTTGGAGGGACTGATTCTCCAAAAGTAAGAAATAGTATTAAATTAGGCAGAATGCTGCATCTTGTTCTAAAGTCCTCTCAGAAAAACAAGGTTGAGCTACTCAGTTGTTCTTATCCTAGGGAATTAGGGGTGAATGTGAGGGCAGTCCGGAACGTCTTCAATTTTATGCAAAGTGTGGTACGTGTGTATATAGTGCTGGAAAGAGACTCCATAACTTTCATTAGATTTCCTAAGAAGTTCAGCCTTGCTGCCCCTCCTCCCCCCCCCCCCCCCCCCCAGTTAATCATCTCTGGATGACAGAAACTCTAAAGGCTTTTTAATGTTTGAAAATGTTATCATTCTTTGGTGTTCTATCTTTATAGTAAGACTTACAGAGTAAATATTTTTACAGGGAGCAGGATTTTCACAAATCCTTTTAAATCACAACTTCTTCACTTGCATCTGAAGCTAATTCTATATTATGGAGGATTTTCTTTTTACCAGAGAATTCTATGAGACCCAAAGTGGTATAATTTTTGTTCCATTAAACTTGAAGTTGTTTATATGTCAAGGTTGTTTATTGCATTATTAACACTGTCTACTTTGGGGAGAAAACATTGTTCCTGCAGTGGAAGTGTTCCTCAGAGTTCTCAAAGATCTCTCTCTGCATTAAGAAGTTAGGTATTCCAGGGTAAAAATGTGTTCACTATCTTACTCTACTTCCTTAAAAATGTCTTTTCTGAGTTATTTACTCTTATTTCCTCAGTGTTTATTTTTTTAGATGGCCACTATAAGGCTATTTATTTGGACAAGGTTTCTGTGTCTTTCACAGAAGCAAAGGGAAGGCATTGCCCAACAATACCCAGTGTCCCTTTTATAAATAGAGCCAGTAAGACCCTCTTTGAATTTAAAATCAGGGGAAAAATTTGTGAAATATCAATTTGTATTCTTTATATTAAAAAATGACACACGCCATTTATTTCTCTTTTTGCTTTATCTGCCAGGACTCTCAGAGCTAAAGTCAATGCCCAAATGTAGTTTGCAAGAAGTTATTCATTATAGATATTTGCACATATCTATATTCTCCTATATTTACTCCAAAGCTACAATTTATAATTTTTTTTTATTATAAAATAATATATTTTCACTGAAGAAGAATGTAGAACTAGAAAGAATCATGAGTAGTTTCATCCTTAGAAATAACACTTGTTGACTTTCTGGTCTTTCCCCCTTCCTTTTTTGCATAGATACACTTTCATTATGTTGCAACCAACTGTACACACTGTTATATAAACTCCCCTTTTAGTTAATAATATATTATGAGATTTTCGATTTCTATTACTTTTCATTAAGAGCATGATTTTTAACATGGTTTGGTATTCTATATAAAGATGTGCTATCATTTTATGCTAAGGTTGATATCTTTATACATGAAGGCTTGTGCTCCTTTTTGTTTACTTAGAACAAATACCCAGGAGTGAAATCACTGAACTTATTTTAAAGATTTTCATTAATACTGAAGATTTGCTTTCCATAAGTGTTGCAGCAATTACACTCCATCCCAGCTGTGTTTGAGGGTGGCTGTTTCTTCACACCATGGTCAATATCGGATAGCATTTTTTTCTTATAATCTTAATTTCTCTATAGAAAAAAAGGATATATCATTGTTTGAACTTCTGTTTCTTTGACTTTTAATATGATTTAATATTTAAAAAATTTATCAACCATTAGGAGGTTTTTATATGTATGAGCTGTCCATTGTTGTTCTTTGCCCATTTTTCTATCAAGGTATCTGGCTTTTTTCCTTACTGTGTTGCAGAAGTTCTTTATATATTAAAAATAACACCTCTTTGCCATCTATTCTGCGTATGTTTCTCCCATTTGCATGCCCATTGCTGTGAGAGACATATAGGACAGGGAGTATAAATAAAGAGACACTAGAGCTGGACTCTCTGGATTCATAGCACAACTTGGAAAATTATTCAACATTCTTTGTTCATCCTCTTCCTTGTCTATAAATTGGAATAACAGTGCTATCTTTCTGATATGTACAATGCTTGGAACAGTGTCTATAGTATCAGGTGCACTCAATACCAACTAGTTTTATTTTATTAAGTTTTTTATTTATTGAGAGAGGGAGGAAGAGAAAGAAAATTCACAAGGGGGGAAAGGGCAGAGAGAGAGGGAGAGAGAGAGAATCTCAAGTGTTGATGGTGTGGAGCCTGACATGGGGCTTGATCTCACGAATCATGAGATCATGACCTGAGTCAAAACCAAGAGTTGGATGCTTAACCAACTGAGCCACCCAGGGGCCCTGCTAACCAGTTCTATTAATTGGAAGTTTATTTTCAAACACGTTGCTTTTTATTGTGCCGATTTAATAGTTGTCTTCTGTCTTTTTAAAAAAAATTTTAATGTTTTATTTATTTCTGAGAGAGAGAGAGAGGTCCCATGAGCAGGGGAGGGTCAGAGAGAGAGGGAGACACAGAATCTGAAACAGGCCCCAGGCTCTGAGCTAGCTGTCAGCACAGAGCCCGGCGCGGGGCTCGAACCCACGAACAGTGAGATCATGACCTGAGCCGAAGTCGGACGCTCAACCGACTGAGCCACCCAGGTGCCTCAGTTGTCTTCTATCTTTTTAAGAGGAAGAGGGTGGGAGAATAAAAAGATGGTAAAGAATGCCCCTGTCAATGCCATCAACACTTTGTGACAGCTTTGCAAAGAACAAGTGATACTTCTCCAGTTTCAAGTTTGATTTACACCCAAAATAAATATAGGTGCGTAGAAAAACATAACTCAGTATACTTAGAATGTGCTGGTCATCAAGCACATAGTTATTGCATCTATTTAATTGTTTTGTTTTAAATGACAGCTGATATTCCAGTGACCTTTCCCTCTGAGGATCTCAGGATATCTCACAGGTCTTTAACTTAAGCCTCCTCTTATCCATCCAGGTAGGATAATCCAGGTAGGGCTCTTTTACTTAAAAGACAAGAGAATGACAGGCACCGTGTGGGGCTTTTCTCCATGAAGGAGGTGCCAGTTAGCCCTCGACCCTGGAAAGACATAGAATTTTACTGGAGGCCGGAGACCCTACTGGCTGAAAATAAGACAAAATTATGTTCCAAATCTGGTTTTGAAATGAGGAGTGAAGAGCCTCCAATTTGAAAATAATCACATCCACTGTATCTTCATCCTCCAAATGAGGACTCTCTTACATTTTAGTTAGTCAGTGTGCAATGTTCCTTTTATATCTGTTCTCAAAGTCTTGACATCACTAAAAATAAATGACTCAATTACGCTTGTGCATAAGCAGCTGGAAAACTACCAAAATCTTCTCCATCTCTAAACTGTGTAAACAGAGACACCAGAGAGGGAGAATAAAAGAGAAAAAAGAAACGAAAATGAAGAGAGCAAAAGAATTAAAAAAATAAAAAGTTATCCAAAAGCAGCTCAGGGAAGAAAGTAGGCTGCTTCTTCCCTGACTTTGCTTCCCCCGTAGCACATTGTAGTCCATAAGCCTTTGGGTCCAGGAAGCAAACCAGGTGGAAAAAAAGGATCCAGAAACTTTATAAACACCTTGCAAATAAATGTGCCCAGCCAATACACATTCCAGTGCTCATGGGAAAATGTTGGCAGCCGCCTCTGGTCAGATGCCCCAGGATCTTGGGGGCCTCAGTTAGAACTTGAGGACTAATGGGAAAAATGGAAACAGAATCCTGGCTGGCCAGCAAGCCCCAAGATACAACCACAAAACCCCCTCAATTTCCAAAGACTGGTCTTTTGTGGTGGCTCTTAGCTCAGAATGCACAATTACAAAAATGAAACGTTCCAAACGTCCTATACACCCACAACATTCTTTCTTTTATTTACTGTGTTGGGTGGAAGAATATACTTTGTCTCCTAGCGTCCTTTTGCCAGGAAAGAAAAGCAGGTTTGGCCAGCAGAAAACCTGATCATCTTTATTCCTTCCTTCACGTTACTCAGGAGATGAAGGAAAAGGTCAGAGCGGCTGTGTAGCCCGGGCTGCCTCACCCTGAGCCGGGCTGTATGTTATCTACACGCTTCAAGGGGAGAACTGCACTTGAGATGAAAGTAGGTCACAAGGCGGTGAAAGGGGACTGAGACTTAACCGAGAAAAATGAGAAGCGAGAGCTGGGTTAAACCCGGGGCCTCGAGCCCTCGGTGCTTCCTCTGAAAGGTTGACCAGAGCGCGGAAGGCCAGCGTCTCTCGGTGACCTCTCTCTCCTTCTCCTGCTGCCCAGCCTCTGCTCCGCTCTCATTTCAATCAGTAAACGCAGCGCCTGTGGGAGCCAAGGAATCCATGAAGGGACCCTGCGAGGGCAGTGGCAAAGAGCTTTCCTCTTTTTCCACACAAAGACAGGCCAAAGGGGAATGGTTTAAATTGCTTCCAGCAGGATTTAGGTTCGGCATGAGGAAAATCTCTCTGAGTGCGATGAGCCTCTGGAATGCATTACTAAGAGAGGCGAAGGAATCCACTTCAGAGGTCCCGGAGGACGCCACGGAATGCTAATCTTTCCTTAATGGCTAATATTTTGGTGTAATCAGAGGTGGAGGCATGGAAGAGCTTTCAAGTCCCTTTCACTCCTGAGATTTGAATATGAAATCTGGCAGGAGAATGGCAGTAGAAAGATCAGTTGTCCTGTGACATCTGCAGTGTCCAAGCCATGTTGAATGGAGGTCACCTCAGGTCCTTTGGGCACCCGCCCCCCAATGGTGATTAGGTTTGGGCCCTGCGTGTATGGATCTGGTGGTATGCAGTGGGGGGCAGGGGGTATTGGGGAGAAAAGAGTCACATTGAAAACAGGGGGAAAAGGACTGGAAAGTGAGTCTGAGCCAACATTTTTAGGAAGTGCTGAAATTTGAGTCAGGGAAATGACAATAATCTATCAAATATTCCAACAGGTAGGAACCATGCCAGAACTGGAAAGCAGAGCCAAGGCTCCCAAACTGGGTAGAAGGAAGAAGGAAGGGGAGAATGTTAAGAGCAGACTTTTACTTATGGGATGCTTGAGACTCACCATCTCACCACAGGTGTGGCAAAGTGGTTGAGAAAAGAGTGAATGCAGGAAAGACATCAAATATTTGTTATCCACAAAACTTAACATCTGGAAATTTATAAATGAACCTAGCAATGGCTTCAAGGGTAGCTTTATAATAAGAAGATAATTAGATCAATCTTAAGCCTTTCTGTTTTCTTGGGTGAAAGCTAGTGGGTAGGAAATTGGGATACCCTTGTATTTGCTCTTAAAGGTGCTTCATGTAGGTAAATGAGGACCATGTGTTTGAGAGGCACAGAGTGGCACTCAGTGACGATCCTACGGATGGATCATTTGGCAGCAAGGTTATCACAGGGGTGTAGACAATTAAGTGAGTTGGTCAGGCTGCTTGGGGGTCCAGAGTTTGGTATGAAGAAATGCTCATCGGTTCATCTTCACTGTGGCAATGTTTCCCTGTGCAGAGTCAGCATCTTCTTTCCTTGACTTTCTTTCTCTAGAGCAACTATGTCACACAAGAATGCTCATTACTATTGATCAGTGTGGTAGAAACAACCTGTTTGTTTGTATGCTGGGGTGTGGGTTAGCTAACATGTAGCTCTCCAGTTTGTGAATTTTTGAGCTAACAAGCAAAGAGAAGTGGTTAGTCTTCCTTCCCTTTCTATTTCAAAGTGACATTCACGCAACATTGTACACCATGAACTAGGCTGTGGAACGGGGAGTCAAAGATGAATAAGACAGGTTTCCTGCCATTAAGCCAATCTATTCAGGAATAGCCATTAGCTTACATCAGGCTTCTGTGACACAGAACCCCTACAGACAGGAGAGCAGGAGTGAAGCCATTATTGATGAGCATCATGCTTCCTGGCATTACATTTTGTTTGGCTAAAACTCTGATTTAATGAGAGAATGTAATCCACGGAGGTGAGTAGAAGTCATAACCCTTGAAGAGGGTTGGTTAACACACCATATCATTTGTTTTCCTTCCCCACAGGTAGAGTTTTAACTGGGACACTTGAAACCCCATCATTCTCGAAGATGAAGAACAAGGGAAGTAAAACTAGTCAGAAAGCCAGCAGCCAAGGTGCTCTAAACCTCCAGGCAAATATTTAACACGTGAGTTTCCTTCCATGATGCCTCCTTCAGAATGGCTCTTACGGCAAGAGGTTCTGAGACTTCATTATTACTGAATGGCAGAGATGATGTTAATGACCCAGGCCTGGGAGTTGTTGAACTGGTGGTAATTATCTGAATCTTGCCACTGACATTTCTAGGAAGGAATTTTGGCCCTTATGATTTTGGCTGTGAAAAGTTGGTAAGATAACCCTCCCTTCCCCCTTCCCATTTTCAGCTCCTTTGGGGAAGAGGAAAACCCCAGACACCAGCTTTCTGGTAACATAAGAAGCTTCCCATAACCATGTACTATAAATTATAATAAGCACGACCCTTCTTTTTCCCTTCCTCTTTGTTTCGCTCCCTGAGCAATATTGTAAGAGTCTACACAATCTCATAAGGGACTTGGCTGGCAATCAGTTGAAGATCCTGTTCCTTTGGCAGCAGTTCCAAGTAACAAGACTAATGTATTCCTTCTTGCTTAGTTTCTACAAAATTGTATTATGGTTCTATGCAGCTGAGGGACTGGAAGAGGAAACCAAAGCACAGAGAAAGTTAAGGCACAAACTGGCAAAGCCACTCAACCAAGCTGCATTATTTCACCTGCTTTAAGCCATGGGGTTGTACACATATAGCAGAGTTGCTGTCTCTTTGAGCTGTGGCAGTCAGTGAGGCCCACGGTCTCTTGTCGATGAGGAGGCAGATGGGGCTGGGATGAAGCTCTCTGGAGGTAAAATCTTCCAGGCTGAATTTGTTTCTGTGGGGTATACTTTCCTTTAGCACCATGTTTGATCTTCTGGATTCTATGTTTGGGTCTGGAGGATACACTTTTTGCACAAATGCCCCTGGAAACAAAGACCACCGGCCAGTTTCCCCAGGCGAATCAGAGAAAGAAGACCACATGTTAGGCCATTTGCTGCTCAAATTGGAGCCATAAGAAATAAACACTCTTAACATTGACACTTGTAAGCTTTTCTGCACCCCTCCCTCCCAGAATCTCTCTGAGTTCCCTATTGCTCACTTAGAGCGAGCCTATAAAATTAAGTCCATCTCTCTACCGTGCATTACTAGTAGATGAAAATATTTTCCCCACCTCCTGAAAAACAAGGAAGTACACATAAAGTCTTATCAAACTCAAAGTTTCTAACCATTATTTTAAATTTCATTTCACAGAAAGTGAAACAGATTCAGACCAAATGAATTATCCACATGAAACAAATCAAGCTTTATAGTCTGGCTCAGTGTAATAAACTGCAGTGAGATGAGGCAGCCTGGATGGGTCCCTCTCTGAGGCTGGGCCACTTCCACAGATGCTACAAAGAAGTTTTGTCCAGCATAAAAGTGAAGCCCAAGGCATATGCATGTCTAGCTCACCTGACCTCTTGCAAGCTTCTCTGCTTACCCCATGTACCCGATAGTTCATTACGAGATGTCTTTCACCACGTCCACAGTTTTAGCCCTCAACTACTTACTCCGAGTGGCTTATTGATGCTTCCTCTCTTTTGCCTTCGATCTACACTGCTCCTAAACTTGGCTCATTCTTCTGTTTTTGCACTTGACTTTATGGTGAACATTATGGTTCATATCCCAACTGAACTTCCTTCCATAAGACCTCACCCAGATGGACTGCTTTAGACTTCCTTGGCTGAACGTGATGTTGGTCAGTACCCATGTGAGCTCTGTCGCCAAGGGCATGACACTCAACCAGTTTTAGCCAGCCTCCACTGGCAGCCCCTGAGCATGGTAACAGATGCGAGGGTAAAGTAGGAGCAAACAGAATCAAGAATCTAAGAAAATTTTGACAGGGTTTTTGATGGATGAGCACAGAGCTAGTGAGACTCCAAAACCCAGGTGTATGGAAACAAGGGTAGAGAGTAGGGTCTCAGGGTTTGGGCTCTAATTCCTGATGGTGCTGATGGTGAGTGTACAGGCTTATAATAGTAATACCAATTACTTCACATGTCAGCATCTTCACCCTATAGGACCATACGAGTTACATTCCAGGTAATGAATCGTAGCCATTATGAGCAGGCAGGCAGTCTATAATTTCAGAAGAGAGGCAGTCATGGCCCTCAGTCTGTGGCTAGATACCTACTGGGGATCTGCTCCTTCTACCTTGCCTTCTTGCCTTTCCCTGCAAGTGGCAGGTGTAACTCACCTGGTCCAAATAAATAATATTTATCCAGGTCTTGGAAATGTTGATGTTTTCAGACATTCTGGGCAAGTCAATTACATGTGGTCAAAGTTTCCTCTTGTGAAAAAAGCCAACAGGAGGGTTGTCACTGAAGGAAGTGAGTTGAGCAATAAGTGGGTGAGTGAGGACAGTGTGGTGGCATGGGGTGAGGGGGGGAGGAGTCCAGTACATGAGTCAAAAATGAGTTAGGGGAGATGACACTCCCTGGGGAGTCAATAAGTACTGGGGAATAAATGCATGAATAAGTCATTCCAATTTTTCCCAGACTCAGGATGAAGGATCAAGGCTAAAGATCAACTATCCAAACTGACATACCAGGTCATGGTTGAACTATTAGTAGAAGTGACTCAATGTTGAGTCCTATAATGAGAGACTCTTTCCACTTTGTACCTCTAACCCTTGTTTGTTGGTCTTTGGGGGAAGGTTGAGTTGTGGGAAGGAAGAGGTATAAGGAAACGGAGCTGGATAGGGCTTTTCAGGGCAGTGTTTTTTGGAGCCAACCCATTTTTGGCAAAAAGTACTACTCTCTAGGCAAGTGTCTATTTGCTAAGTTGATCTAATACAACATTAACTTCTGAAACAGTTGCACCCACTTTGCCAATTTTCCAAGCTCAAAACAGGAATGGAGTCAATAAAGTAACGGAGGCATTTTGGATGGTGAAGCTTTACTTTAAAAATGCCCACATGTGTATAATTTTCCACTTTCTTCCTACATTCCTATGCCTGGAAGGAGCTGTAGAAATCTAAACCTCTTGTTTACAGATGAGAAAACTCAGGTCATGAGAAGTTAGAGGATTTTCTCAAAGCCACATGGCTATCTAGGGAAAAGCCAGGATCAGAATCCAAGATCTCAGACTTCCAGAAAGTGCAGTTTTAATTCTATTCCAGTCTTTTAATTCATGAATGGATAGCACTGAGGAGTTCTGACATACACTTCAGCATCAGGGAGCAATCAGCCTTACTCCTGCACGGACCACAGCTTTGCGGCGAGGACAGCAGCAGCCATGTAGAACCACGGTCTGCTCTTAGGTGAGTTTCAAAAGGTTTTAACAAAGCAGCTGGGAAGTGTTAATCTAAGCTGATATTTTATTTTATAGTAACTATGTTACACTGTGATATTATTTATCATGACAAGCTGGTTCATTCCCATGTTCATTCCACAAATACTTGTAGATGTCCATCATGGGCCGGCACCATTTTAGGGACTGGTGGGAGCATGGCAGTGGTGACTAAGGCTTCCACAATCCTTCTCCCTATGGAACTTTCAGCCTAGTAAGGGGGTAATGGGTTTGGAAAGCTGTTTTTTTTTTTTTTTTTTTTTTTTTTTTAATTTAAGTCCACTTTACTGTCCCTATCCAAAGCCCCCAGTTGCACTATATCCTTGTCCAGCTCACTGCCATGATACTTGAGTTGATAAAAACACATTTCAGAAGAGAACACATGCTTCAATTAAATTCAACCCTTAGTGAAATATTTCTTGGTGAGGTAGTACTACTAACTCCAAAAATAAAGTGAGAGGAGGTTGAAAATCTTTAAATGTCAGGAATGTACAGAAACTCCCCAAAGAAGGAAAGTGACTTGTTCAAGGCCTTGAATATTGGTAAAGTCAGGAAGGGAACCAGATTCCCGGGCTCTCATTTTATGACTCTTTTACAAGAGTGGAATCTTCTAAAAATTCAAAAACATTAAAAAATTCTAAAACACTTCTAAAAACTTAAGTCATCTCTTTACACAATATGAAAATCCACTGACAGGACTATATCACTTGTCCCCATTGGGTCTATTTGTTTCCTACTATCATCCTAGTACTTGGAAAACTGCCCTATACAAAGTAGGTAATGAATGTAGTTGTTTAATGAACAAAATGAATGAATGAATGAATGTTATGGACATTGATATAACGTACTACTTCGGTCACTCAGACATGTGTGAATCATGGCTTGGAAATTTATTCACTCACTATGCTCTTAGAAGAGCTTTGTATAGGATTTTGAAGTTTCTGTTTAATTTTACAGGAAAGGGAAATGAGAGCTATTTCTGTGTACTTCTCTCTCTGCAGGTGAAATTCAAAATGGGTTCTTGATGTAGAGTGTCAGGCTGGCCTCCAAGATATATGAGCACTTTCAAACTGACTTTTACCTTCTGAAGAGAAGGTAGAAGGTAAGAGTAGTTATGTCTCCTTTTAAAACATTGGTCAGTCTGGGAGAAACAGAACGTCATTTGAAGGAATGGAAAAATACAGAAAAAAAGGACATACTATGTTAGTATGCTACTACTTATACAACATTTCCATATCCACTATCTCATTTAATACTTCCAACAATTCTGAAGATGTTATTATGATTCCCATTTTACAGATGAAGACACTGAGGCATGAAAAGTATAAGTGAGGAAATGGCAGGCCTGTACCCAAGGTGAAGTCTCCTGACTTTAGAGCTTGAGCTGTTTCAAGCACATCACCCTTCTTTGTAAACATGGCAGTATTACAGCGAACTGTACACATTCAGGCTTTCATCTATGGATCACGAAGTGGGAGATTTCGTGGTGAATCTGTCTTAAAAATGATGGACGCTCTACATTGGTGCACATTCTCTATTTTAGTTGACAGCATCACCTTGTGGATGAAAATACATCTGGTGTGTGTTTTTATTTGTAAATATATGTATACCCTGCCGATTAGGGATAATGAGCCAAGTGATTATGCTGTCAGTCAGAATTGTTTAGGGGTTAAAACTTCTTTTCCCGAGTTATTTTTCAGTAATCAACAATTAAAGACTGATCAAATAATAACATCTGACTGATGAGGGACCAGAATGAAAGCTGGTTTGTTCCAGCCACCTTGGTTAAAACTCACTGCAATTTTGTCTTCTTAATTAATATTTTTTAAAAAGTGGGAATTATAATTTATAGCATGTGTGGCTTTGTGGTGAGAACTACCAGCACAAAGTGAAATAATCGTAGGTTAGCAGATCCTCATGGTCTAAGACACAAGAATGGTAGGGTGTCAAGTCTGAAGATCTTCAAGGTATCATTTCAACTTAGGGTGATGTAAAACCCTCTTAGCCTCAGTTTCTTTATCTCTCATTTAGGGAGAATACGCCATTGTAGAATAGTCCTAACATGCCTGGTAACCTGGGTCCATGTTTTTTAAGACTTTAAGAGAAAGAGCCCCTGTATTTAATGACAAGGAATGAAAAACCCAAGACAAGCATCCATTCAAGTGCACAAAGAACCCACACCACTCGAGCAAATGTTGAGACACATTTTAGTGGGAATCTTAGCTGGCTTGAGTTCTTTTGCTGCCAGAGTTTCTGGTAGACAAATTGGTTTATGAAAAAAATATTTTTGTGATCAATGGTGTAAAATGACAAATACCCTGATGTTTTTCCCCAGAGGTTTCTCAAACGAGACCATAAAACTAATACCACCGTGTCTTGACAGCAAAGTAAGGACAATTTATCCTAACTGGATAGATGCTTACTAATTGTAATAGAGTACAATTTCTTATTGAATTTAACCATGTGCTAATTATTAATTCCAATGATTATTTGATAAAGAATTTAGCACCCTGCATTATGTTATACATGATGTCCTGATTATACGTTTCCTTCAGAAATTTTCTTAGAAAAAGTTAGGTTTTTTTTTTTTTTTTTTTGGAAACAAAAAATTCCCTTTTGTTGTAAGAGAGGGCCTTATTGGGCAATCCACCAACAGTGGGAACGGAGTCTACACAGCGTCTCCTGTTCACGGGGTCTGGTTAGCTCCGGAGCATCTTCTCCCAGACTGCCAGCCTCCCTGACCGCACACCCTCCACCCCCAGCCCAGCCTCACAGCTGAAGGTCCTTAGGGCAAACTTTCAGTTTAAATTTCCCGGCTTTTTGTCAGTTTGTGTCAAAACCGTAGCCACCTTACTCCCGCTGACTGTGGTGGCTTTGTTCTGCCCCTACATTTGCTACTTGTTAGCCTCCGTGTACTGTGTCGGCGCACTTACAGTAGGCAGAGTGCTGATGACAGATGGCGGGGGGCTGCGAACGGGGCTGCCATGGCCCCGTGCCAAGGGACAGGCCCTGCTGCGGGAACGCGCAGCCCAGAGGCTTCTCCCTGGAGCCTTGTCCGTTTGGTTGGTTCTGTGGGCGTGTTTGTGTGTGCTTGCGCACACGTGGCGTGTTTTGTTGTGGTGGTGGTGGTGGTGGTGGTGGCTGTTTTTGTTGTTGTTTGGGCCAATGACAACAGAGGCCTCGCTGGCTGGCTGCGGCTTTTCACTCTTGGCAGTTTCCAGACTCCCAGGCAGGAAATTCTCCCAACGACTGCAGCTGTGAATTGGCCCATTTTTTTGGAAAGAGGATAAAGAAAGGAGTTTTGTGGGTCTTTTGCTTTTCTCGCACAAGCAAGGGTGTGTTGAATACAAATAGGGAGGGATATGTGGGGGAGGGGAAGGGGTGGACGGGAGAGGGGAGGAATGCTGCCTCGGAGCATACTGGGCGTGGCTCCGTGGAGCCACATGCGGGGCTGCCCTGCAGGTGAGACCACCCTAGGTCTTGATGGAGTTTCTGCAGTTTGATCCCTATGACAGCAAGAGACACTCAGTTCCATTCTTTCCTTCAACAAATATTTGAGAGCTTGTTCTGTGACTGGTGGTTTATTGGGAGGTGAGGACACCAGGAAGTCTACACCTCATGGAAATGACAATCAGATGAAATGTGAGTAAGCAACACCCCACAATCACACACCCTTATCTGTGTTTTCTATGCATCTTAATAGGCTACTGTGGTAGAGAATGATGACGATGTTGATGATAATTATTTATAACTTTTAATGAGGATGTCTGTGGCAAGCCCTTTTCCAAAGACATTTCTCATCTACTCTTCAGAATAATTCTATGAGGTAAATGCGATGAAAATGAACACTGGGGGATGGTAGGGTGAAGCCTCTCCAAGGAGGTGAAATTGGGTTGAGATATGAAGGCTGTAAAGGAGTTGGTTAAAGTCATGGGGAAGGAACAATAAGTACAAAGGTCTTGACATAGGGAAGAGCTTAAGTGTATTCAAGTTGCTAGGAGAGACCTGGGGGAGAGGGTGTAGAAATAAAAAAGGGGAAGACTGGGGAGATTGAAATGATGTGGGATAAAATTGGAGAAGCAGGCAGGGAACCTTGTGAGGACTATGTCCTGGTAAGGGATACGAGAATGGGAAGCCATCGTTGGATTTAGATCTGGGAAGACACATATTGGAATTGCATTTCTGAAAGATTTCCCCATCTGTACTGGGGGCATGAAAAGCATTGGATCAGACAAGCATGGAAGTAGGGCTATAGGAGGCTATTTCTGGCCAGAAATGATGGTGACATGAATTAGGATGGTAACTGTGAACATGGAGCAGTGGAAGGATTAGGTGTCCATGTCAGAGGTGGACACAAGAAGTGCCAATCACCTGAGCCGATAAGGTGGTGAGGCAAAGTAGTCCTGGCCGGCACACTGGTTTCCTGTTCCTGTCGCTGGGTGGTGGCGAATAGTGTCATTCACTGAGATAGAAAGGACTGATGACCTCGAGCAAGGGGGTGCCCTTTTGTACCCTAGAGAGGTCAGTGTCCGGAGAGGAAATCTGAGGCCTGGGATGAAGAGGTCCTTCCATGGAGGGGAAAAGAACTACCATATCACAAGGGGAAAAAAAATATATATATATATTTACATTTGCAAGGTGTTGTTTTATACTTTAGCTTCTGTCCCTTGTTTATTTGATCTGCACCATAATACTGAGATATAATTATGATTGCCTCAATCTTATAGATGGAGAAAATGAGATCTATAGGGGTGAACTGTCTTTTCATGGTTACACAGCTATCATACTAGTTATTGTTCATATTAAGTGAAAGTTTACTTGGTACTGTTCCATACACTTTACATACTCTGAGTCTTCATGATCATATTTAAGGTAGATATTACTCTTGGCACATTTTTCAGAGGGAAAACTGAGGCATAGAAAGTTTGAATAATTTTTGTTCGAGGTTGTACAGCCGCACATACTTGACACTGTAAGTAACAGAGCTAGGCTTCATATCCAGCTCCCTATTTGTGTTCTTAACCACTGTGCTATACTAAGCATGACTGAATTGGGACTCTGAATCTCATAACCTCTTGACTATTCTAAAATGCCTCCTCAATGATACTTCTGATGAGTACTTTTTCCCTCCAAAGGATGTATGTATCAGGGTCAGTTTCAGTATTGCTTTGGTTTACAGGCATAGCTAGATGTCCATCCATCAAATGTTTTCCTACAAAGACTATACAGCATCATGATGTGGCATCTGAAAATAGACTACACCTTGTACTGAAATAACTTTCAATTAAAATTTAAAAAAGAGCCTATGAAATAATTTGGTCAATGCTTATCTATTTATTGGAAACTATTTTTCTCTTCTGAGAGTTAATACATACATCGTGAATGTGACTTATTTTCTTTAAAAATTTTTTTTTAATGTTTATTATTTAGTTTGGAGAGACAGAGAGAGAGACAGAGAGTGAGTGAGTGAGAGAGAGAGAGAGAGCGAGAGCGAGCCAGCATGAGTGGGGAAAGGGCAGAGAGAAAGGGAAACACAGAATCAGAAGCAGGCTACAGCCTCTGAGCTGTCAGCATAGAGCCTGACATGGGGCTGGAACCCATGAACCATGATAGCATGACCTGATCTGAAGTCAGACGCTTAACCAACTGAGGCACCCAGGCACCCTGTGACTTCTCATTTTCTTGAAAGTCCTAGAGTTGAATAGGAAGGCAGGCATATAAACACTGTATCTGCTTCATTTTCATATCTCTTAAAGATGATCTATGCACATAACAAAGAGAATAGAATTAGGTCACAAACAATCTGCATGTATACCTCGATGAGGTCCCATAGGTGATCATCTTGGCAGAATCTTAAATATACTTCACATCACATTTCTTCATTGCAGGCGAGATAGGAGAGAGACTATTTCAACTTTATTTGTTCATGTGTATTCAATCAAGCTTTCCAAGCACCAGTGAGAGAGAGAGAGAGGATGGGCATGCATTCTGGCAGAGCACTGTCTTCCAGAAAGTGGCTCTGTTCCTGAGTAGGGTTGAAACAACTGCAGGCAATTCTGTCTTGCTGTTGTTTCACTGAGTAACCATGGGGTTAGGTTCTCATCCTGAAATGCTCTAAATTGGTATCTTGTGCCCAGAGGACAGGGAATAGCTGTCTCACCAGATTGGTTCTGAAGATGAAGTGAGATAATTTCTCCATTCTGGCCACCAGCCAGTCAGGTAGCAAGGACAAGAGAGGCAAAATGGTGACCCCATGTTTCTCAAAAGGGGCACTACACAACACTGGTTTATGTTTCACCCCAAACACGCTCCTCAGTTAGGTCTGGAAAATGTTGCATTGTATTCCTGCTAAGGATTAGCATATCAACAGCTCTGATGAGACCTACTGTAAAGAACATTCAAGATGCTGCCAAGATGATCAGTTACAGGACCTCATTGGTGTATATGAGCATATTGGGGACTAATTCTTTCCTCTTTGTTGTGTGCATAGATCATCTTTTAAGGGATATGAAAATGAAGCAGAGAGAATGTTTGTATGCCTGCCTTACTACTCAGCCCTAGGACTTTCAAGAAAACAAGAAGTCACATTCCATAGTGTAAATGTTAACTCTAATTTAGAACAAAAAAATAATTTGCTGAACGTAGTATTTCCAAAACTGTCTATTGCCATCAATGCTGATGATCAGTTATGTGATTAATGATGCAGTCAGACAATTCCTGAGCCCATCCAAGGTATGTTGAGACTAAATCCTCCTTAAATAAAGCCCTAAGAGAAAAAATAGTGTCTGGGGTAAGGTGTTTCTAGTCAGATGACCTGGGACTCAAGTATTGGCTTAGTCTATAAGAAATTCTATAATTTTGGGTTAGCCTACTTAAAATTTCTTGTCTCCCTTCATCTGCAAAATGGGAAAATGAATCTTTCCTCAAAACATGGTTGTGATCTGTCTACTCAGTGAATTCATTCACTTAACAAATATTTATGAATGTCTCCCCAGTGCCAAGTATGGTGCTAGGGACCAAGGATTCAGGAAATAGCCAGCTGTGTTTGTGAGGCTTCTCTAGAGAAACAGAACCAATAGCAAATATATCTACATATAGATACCTAGAGATGACTTATATAAACATAAAAACAAACATACAACCAAACAAGATTTATTATAAGGAATTGTCTCATTCAATTTTGGAACCTGAGAAGTCCCATGACCTGCAAGCTAAAGACCCAGGGAGGCCAGGGGTGTAATTCAGTCTAAGTTGGAAGACTTGGGAAGCAGGAGCACTCAGGGCAGGAAAAGATCAAGATCTGTGTCTCAGATCAGGCAGTCAGGCTGAAAGGGCCAAATTCTTCCTTCCTCCACCTTATTGTTGTATCTAGGCCCTCAATGGATTGGATGATGCCCACGCACACTGGGGAGAGCAAATTGTTTTACTGAGTCCACTGATACAAATGCTAATTCCATCTAGAAACACTGTCACAGACGCATCGAAAAATAATATTTACACAGATATCTGGGCACCTCATCATCCAGTCAAGTTGAACATATAAAATTAACCATGACATCAGACTACCTGGGATTTAGTTGTTTACTCATGAGAAGTCCCCTGACCAATATTTTGTACTTATACTATATGAAGCATCAGTGACTTGTCCTAGATTTTGGTATCACATAGCAAGAAAGATTCACCAGTAAGGGTGGCCTGTACCAGACCACGCCAGATGTTTTTCAGAACCTTCAGGCAGAAAGGAGTGTCCCTCAAAGGAGTGTTACCCAAAGGTGAGTTATAAAATGTGCCAAAGTCAAAGCAAGTTATTTGTCAAGGTTTCTCCTACAAGAGATTTAAAAACACTCTTCTGACTTCTACCCTTTGTATTGTTTGTTCTTCATTTTTAAAATTTTCTTTTTTTAGGGGTGCCTGGGTGGCTTAGTTGGTTAAGCGTCCGACTTTCACTTAGGTCATGATCTCACGGTTTGTGGGTTCGAGCCCCGTGTTGGGCTGTGTGCTGACTGCCAGCTCAGAGCCTGGAGCCTATTTCAGAGTCTGTGTCTTCCTCTCTCTCTGACCCTCCCCTGCTCACGCTATCTCTCTCTCTCTCCCCTAGAAATAAATAAAAATATTAAAAAAAAATTTTTTTCTTTTTTTAATTTAAATTCAAGTTAGTTAACATACAGTGTAGTCTGGCTTCAGGTGTAGAATCCAGTGATTCATTTCTTACATATGACACCCGATGCTCATCCCAAAAAGTGCTTTCCTTAATCCATCACCCATTTAACCCCCACCCCCTGCAGCAACCCTCAGTTTGTTCTCTGTATTTAAGAGTCTCTTATGGTTTTTCTCCCTCTCTGTTTTTATCTTATTTTTCTTTCCCTTCCCCTATGTTCATCTGTTGAGTTTTTCAAATTCCACATAAAGGGAGTGAAATCATATGATATCTATCTTTTTCTGTCTGACTTATTTCCCTTAGTATAATGCCCTCTAGTTCCATCCACATTATTGCAAATGGCGAGATTTCATTGTTTGATTTTTAAATTTAAATCCTAGAGTTTTCAATCTTTGTCCCTTCATTTGAGAAATTCATTTTTACTTAAAGCAGTGAGATTTTCCTTCGGAGACAAATACATTGCTAAAGGGATAAGAGGAAGAAGAAGGAAGAAGATGGCTGGTTCATTTGTGACCTAACACTGTTACTACTCGTTCCTGGGTGGAGAAGATGTTTGATTCCCTTACCTTCTCTTTCTTTCCTACTTCCCTCTTGGCCTTGAAAAGGAACCCTGCATGTTAAGTGAGGCCACCCTTGTGGAAAGCACTGAATTAACCATATAATCAATACAAGACCTGGGGAACTAGACTACGCATAGGGACAATCTTGCTTTTGCCTATGAGGCACTGATTCCTCACTCACATATCTAAGAAGTTGGTCCAGTAAGTCTGTCAACACTCATAACAGTGCCTTGCCCAGAGCTTCTGGCTCACAGATCTATAGCAACTTGTAATATCAGCAACTTGGATGGATGCAAGACTTAAAACCAAAGACAAAACCTACTTCATCCATGTAATTACTCAGAGAACAGGAAGATTAAAAGGGTGAACATAACTAGGAATTAGGTGTGAACAGAACGACTAGCAACTTTTTAGCCTTTTGTTGTATATTGCTTCAAACGAGCATTTCTCAAATTCAGTATGACTGACATTTGCTAATAACTCTTTGTGTGTGGGTACTGTTCTGTGGACCATAGAATGTTTAGCAGTATCCCTGTCTTCTACCCACTAGATGCCAGTAGCAACTGTTTCTGAAAATTGTCAAATATCCCCAGGGGATAGGGTGAAAATTGTCCCCCATTAAGAACCTCTGCTCTAAAAGCAAGAACTCTTAAAATTTTTGTGGCAATGAAACTGGTTGGCAATCTGGAGAAGATGACAGACTGTCAGATTAATGTTCTTAACTGTATGAAATAAAATACATAGAATAAGGATGGAAAACATTTATATTAAAGTTATCAAAATACTAAAAAAAAATTTGTGATATGGTAGTTCATGTATTTCTTTATTAACATGTTAAATAAAAATATCTAAAAGTGGACCCAAATAACTATCTTACTTTTGAAGGTATCTATGATATTTTGGGAATCTTTAAACAACTGTTATGTGATATGAAGACATCTGTGATTTTAATTGTGACGAAATTCTATGACTACTATGGTTTGTTGCCTACATTTATATTTAAAAGTAATGTTAAGTTTCAGTTTAGGATTGAGGAAATTAAGATGTAATTTTTTCTTGTCCATGTTCACAGAGCCCCTAAATTCATAGGTATTGAATATAGAACTCCCTTTTCCAAGGCATGAAGGAGAGAACCTGCACAAGCTCATGCATTTTTATGATATCTAATTAATAGCCCAAATTCCAATCAGAGGGCCTGAAGTGAAGGGAAGCTCTGGCAGTCAGGCAGTTATGAGCAAACCATGAATACAGAGACAATTTTTAAATCCAAGAAAGCATAAATTTTATAGGCATAACTTGAGCCTGTATTCCACAAATGCAGAACTCAAAGGAAGCAGAAGGAGGATTATAAAATGATTGCACTGAAACCAAAGAAGGCATGCTGGTGTGGCTGGGGGGCCCAGAAGACTGGCTGGGCTCTGGGGAGCGGTGGAGACAGCGGTATTGCGGGGACTGGCTCAGCCGACCGCTAGCTGCATACCTGAGCAAGTCGCCTGACCGCTCTGGGCCTCGGGGCCTGATCGAGGAAGTGAAGGGCTCAGCATGGACTAGTGTTGATTAGATCTCTGCTGCTCAACAACGTAGTTTAAGACTTTCACCTACACAAAATTCACAGAGGCTAACAAAATCCACAAAACCAAGTGTTTGACAGGTGAAGACTCTGGGATGGGAAGAGAAGTTAAGTCTGTTGTTCAGTTCTATAGGTAGTTAACAGAGGAGTCGTGTGAGCTTGTTGGGGCCAGGAACTGGGTTTATTTTGTTTTTCCAGGAGTCTTAGCAAATGTCAGGAATATAATAGGTACCCAACAAATATTTGTTGAATGAATGAATGAATGAATGAACAAATAAAAGCATCCATAAATTGCCAACTTCCATTGTTAGTGCTGATTGTCATTTGCCTCTTAACATTATGTTCTTCAGAGAGGAATGTGGAGAGATACTTTTATCCAATTTGCTTACTTATTGTGTCAGTAATTTTAGTACACTTTGTCATAAATTGTGCACACGTGCATGCATGCACACACACACACAAACAGGTCTGCTGATTCCTGTGGGAGAGAGAAGTCGGGTCCAAGGGCCTCTTCTAGAAGGCCCCTCAGAGCCTTAACCAGGTTTCTACTGACCGCAGGAGGCTCCTGCAGGATTTATTGTCCTGTGATATTACAACCCTACTGAAGTAAAGCCTCTGATAAACTGATTGGGCCCCTGAGCATGCAGTAATGGGAACAATAGCAGAGAAAACTGGATAATGAAAATGGTGGAGGGCAAAAGTGGCTGAGCTAAAAGAGGAAAATTTAGGCTGGTTTTCATTTGAAGATTTTCTTTTGAAACGTAGGTTTTTCTCAGTACGGGGAAGCCCTAATCAGCTCTGGAGCAAAGGGAGCCTTTTCTCTCTTGTTTTGAAGAAAATAAATGGGCTTGATCATGGGCACAAGCTCCACAGTTGCTGCTGTGTGTGAAGCAGCATAAATTGCAACATAAATTGCAGACGAAAGGGCTCTAAAGCAGAAGTTGGTGGGTTTGAGTTCTTGCTGTGTGAGGGTGGTCAAGACACTGTACTATCTTGAACTGAAATTATTTCTTCCACAAAATATGGTTGTTAAACTAGCGTTAGGACTGCAACTCAAAAGGCCCACAGACAGGGATGTAAATGGGTGAAGCATAAGGCGAAAGGGAATAGTGGAGACTGTGGCAAAGTAAAGGTATATGTTCATTTGAAAGAGGTACTGCTACTCACTTTTAGTCTGTTACCACCACACTAGAATGTGCATCGACAGTTGCCAGATATTTGAGACTTTTTAGAAATCTGAAATTTGAGAGGTTTTTAAAAAAAGTTTATTTATTTTGAGAGGGGGAGGGGCAGGGAGATCCGTGGGGGTGACCACAAGATCTCCAAAGGCTTGCAATATTAACAGTTCAAGGAATACAAGTAGATGTGCTTATTGTCTGTGAAATAATTCTTTAAATTCACTTAGAAATTGTGTGTGTGTGTGTGTGTGTGTGTGTGTGTGTGTCTGTCTGTCTGTCTGTCTAGACAGGGAGGCAAGGACATAGAAGTTTGTGTTCTGAAGGGTAGGTTCCAGGTACTCCACCAGCTTCTCCAGAAGTCTGTTTTACAGAAGAGGAATCTTAAGTGACTTGTCCATAGTTAGAGCAAGAAAGTGGTAAAATGTGGATTCATTCTAGTATTGGACTTCCAGCACTTCTGCCAAACATAGGGCCTTGTCTTATAACACAACATGATATGTTGAATGAAAATCTGTCCTTGAAATGAGGAAGTTATGAGATGATTACTCTAAGAAATCACATCTGAATCTCCATATTTGTACCAGGTTGAATATTGGGTCAATAGAAGCCCGGTCTCTTCTAAGGCTTCTTCTAAAGTGATTTCTCCATCAGTCCAAAGTAGAAATAGGAGTGGAGAAAGAAGCCTTATATTCTGGTTATGATTCAACTGCTAACTGGCTGTGTGACTTGAGACAAAAATTCCTACGTCCTCTCCATGAACTCTCAGTTCCTCATCTGTAAAATAGGAACCATAATATGTAAATTGCAGAGCTGGAAGCCAGCTTAGTGCCCCATTCTATTCCATGAAACATCATCAATATATCCTTTAGAGATCACAGGAAACTGGGAGAAGCAGATCTCTAACATGCACTAACTATCGCAATTAGTATGTGCTACTAATCAGAGATGCATCGAGAGTGATATATAAAGGCAATACAGAGCAAGACATTCTAGATACTTAGTACTTAAAAACAGTTCCTATTAGTGGTGATAAGTAAATGTTACATAGAAGCTGACTTTATTTCTGTTATTATCCACACTTAGCACAGAGCCTGACATAGGGTTTGATTCGATGACCCTTGGGTCATGATCTAAGTCAAAACCAAGAGCTGGATGCTCACCCAGCTGAGCCACCCAGCTGCCTCACCTTTTGTTATTATCCTCCTTTTTTTTTTTTTTTTTTTTTTTTTTTTAACTGATTGAACCACTTGAACCACCCAGGTGCCATATAGCTCATTTCATTTTAGTGCTGAATAATATTCCATTGTCTGGGTGGACCACAGTTTTATTATCTATTTGCCTACTGAAGGACATCTTGGTTGTTTTCAGGTTTTGGTAATCTTGAATAAAGCTGTTGTTACAAACATTTGTGTAAACTTTGTGTGGATGTAAGTTTTCTTATTTTTCTTTTTAATATAATTTATTGTCAAGTTAACTAACATACTGTGTATACAACGTGCTCTTGGTTTCAAGGATAGATTCTCATGATTCATCACTTACATAGAACACCCAGTGATCATCCCAACAAGTGCCCTCTTCGATGCCCATCACCCATCCCCCTCCTCCAATCAATGCTCAGTTTGTTCTCTGTATTTAAAAGTCTCTTAAAGTCTCTTATGGTTTGGCTCCCTCTCTGAAACAACTTTTCTCCTTCCCTTCACCCATGGTCTTCTGTTAAGTTTCTCAAATTTCACACGTGAGTGAAAACATATGACAACTGTCTTTCTCTGACTGACTTATCTCACTTCACATAATGCCCTCTAGTTCCAACCACATTGTTGCAAATGGCAGGATTTCATTCCTTCTCATTGACAAGTAGTATTCCATTGTATACATAGACCACATCTTCTTTATCCACTTATCAGTTGATAGACATTTGGGCTCTTTCCATAATTTGGTTATTAAAAGCACTGCTAGAAGCATTGGGGGTACATGTGCCCCTATGAATCAGCACTCCTGTATCCTTGGGATAAATTCCTAGTAGTGCTATTCCTGGGTTGTAGGGTAGTTCTATTTTTAATTTTTTGAGGAACCTCAAAACCTATGGAAAATACTGTTTTCCCGAGCTGTTGCACCAATTTGCATTCCCACCAACTGTACAAGAGGGTTCCCGTTTCTCCACATCCTACCTTTTAGAAAGGATTAAAAATTGTAACTATAAAAGGATGTACAATAGAAAGCAGTCTCCCTCTAAACCTAACCCCAAATTCTACCTTTCAAAAGGTAACTCATAACAGATTCTTTGTGCCTTCTCAGCATTTTGTAGATATACAGAAGTACATATGAATGTGGTCTATATATTTCTATTTTATTTTTGTCTGTATCTATTTATATATTCCCCACTTTTAACAAACAGGAGCATACTACACACATCCTTCCTTAATTGTTTTTCTTAGTTAAAAAGTTTAGTTTAAAAATTTCCATATCGATTCATACAGATCTGTCTCATTCTTTATAGCAGCTGCATAGTATTCCACCATCGCATCTTTTATGTACTTTTCTGGTCAGTTCCACCTGCTATAACAAATCACCAGAGACTTGGTGGCTTAAGCAACATTTATTTCTTACAGTTCTAGAAGCTGGAAAGTTCCTCATCAGGATGCCAGTGTGGTTGAGTTCTTAGTGAAGGCATTCTTTTTCATTTATAGAGGGCTGCCTCCTCCTCATATCCTGACATGCAGAAAGCAGAGAGGGAAAGGAAGCAAGGCCTCCCATGTTTATTCTTATAAGGGCTCTGATCTCATTCATCAGTTAGGATTTCAACCTAATCTCCAGTGTAGGAGGAATTTGGGAGGACACAAACCTTCAGTCCATAACATTCATTTACTAATTTCTAATTGATGAACATTTAGCATATGCCCATTATTTTGCTATTGCAAAATGTTTTAATATACATCCTTATATATATCTCTGTCTGAATAAAAGTTCAGTATAAATTTCTACTGTTGTTTCATTACATGTTTTGAATATTGGTATTGCCCTTTGAGGACGCTGCATCCTTACTACTTTAAGGGACATTTCAAGAAAGTAGCTACACATTTTTATCTTGTATTATAAAACTTTGATTTTTGTCCACTGAGAGGTAAAAATGTTCTGTTTTTATCTGCACTTACTTGCTTTTAATAAAGTTGAACATAAAATCCTGACAAGACATATATATATATATCCTGTGAAGAAGCCTGCTCATGATCTTAATCCATTTTTCTATTGCGTTATTAATTTTCTTTCTTATTGAATTATAAGAGATCTTTATATATTAATGGAACCAGACTACTTGTATGTCATATGTGTAACAATTTTGTTTGCAGTATGTTATTTGTCATAATATCTTCCAGATACATCTTCTGAAAGGTTTGTTTTCAATGCTTTAAAAATCAAGATGGTTCTTCAAGAGTAGGCTGATGCTTCTGAAAGTTGGGTTGGTACAACTTCACCAAGAAGCTTCTGCTTGTCATCACAAGGGGATGGTATAATACTTCTTGAACAGGACCTGGTTTATGCCACTGTGAGTCATTCAAGTTACTGGAAAAGCTGACTGACCACTGGACATTATGGGCACATTTCCCATAATTCTCTAAGGAATTAAGGGCATTCAATTTTTCCCTCTGTAACCAGTCATTGTCCTGATTGACTTCAAAACTTTGTCTCTGTGAGAAAAAAATAAAGAAAATCCCATAGCAAAAAAGTTTTCCCAAGTTATTTTGAGTTCATAAAAAAATAATGGTCATCAACTGGAATAGGAATTTAGAAAAATGATCCAGATTTATTGGAAAACTCAGTACCTTCAGCCATCATTATTTGGTTTACAAGCCACATAGTGAAGTGCCTAAAGCAGCCCAGCCAAAGGAAGAGACATTGACAGAAGAACTTGACATTAGCCTGAACAAGTAGAGACAAAGGTCATGTGTAGTCACCAAGGTAAGAGAAGGTACCATGTTTTTGTTCTGTTCCAAATTTGATAAGATAGGACACACAAACAAGCCCCTTCCTACAGACATTGAGATTAGACTGTTCATTCAAAAATCACCTGGCAGTGAGCTGTCAGGTTCACCATCTGAAACATCATCAGAGGTAGAAGGTAAAAAGATCTTTCTTCCAAATTCACAACAACCACCAAAATAATGTGTACTCATGCCACCAGGCTCTTAGCCAATTAACCAAAGACCATGCTTAATTAAAGGGGAAGGTGGTAGTGTACACACTGGTCTATATGAAGCATTCACCTCTGGTTCCTTATTTACTCCTAATTGTCTGTATTTGTATACAGTGGAAATAAGATGTAGTGAGTTGTAGAGGTCTTGGCTTTCTGGCTTAGCCAGAAATCAAAATAATTCTCTAACAGAGGTAGAGTGACCAACTGTCCCTAATTGCCCAGGGCTGTCCTTGTTTTAGTACTGAAAGTCCAGTGTTCTGGGAAACCCCTCAGTCACAGTTCAAACTAGGACAATTAGTTACTCTCAGTCTTGATCTTACCCAGCTTATTCTTTCTCTAGTCATGTTATTCTATAGAGAAATTAAATTAGATAAAATGGATTTAAGTTTAAGAGGAAATTCTGTAACATAAAAGTAGGATCACAGCTTTTGCATTTGGAGTAAGTAAATGCAAGGGCATCATGTATAAGACCATATGCTCAGGAAAAGAAAATAATTTTTGAGGTTACTTCTATGATTCCCTGATTCTATAATACCCCTCCTATCATCTTAGAAAAGTTAGTTGGGCCATCAGTAAAATAATGCTTATTGACATTTATTGAATGATTACTATGTAATAGTCAGTGTGGTAAACTCTTTAATGTTATTCTGATGATAGTCTTAGGAAACAGATGTTATTAGATATAATTTACAGGGGTGAAGATAGGCCTAAATAGGTTATATTTTGCCCAAAGTTATGCAGGTAGCAGATGGTGAAGACAGGATTTGAATTCAGGTTTGTGTGGTTACAAGGCCTATGCTCACATACTCCCATCTCCCATTATCCACATATAGTTGTGAGCAATCATTTCTGATCTCTCTCTGTTATAAGGTTATTCGTACTGCTTATAATATAATCCCTAAAGACCAGAGAAATAGTAACAATAACAACATGCATTTGCATAACATTTTACATTTCAAAACACTTTTACTTCAATTTTCTACTATCATCATCCTAAAGATGTTGAGGAGTAGCTAATGTTGATCCTTTCCCTGTTTATAAGGGATAGGAAAGAGAGCGTGGATGAACAAGGCCAACTGTTGATGGACACACAGGTGATGTGAGTAGCAAAACTGGACTCATATCTACAACTCCTGATACTAAGTCCTTCTGAATACCAAGTCTATTCAGTAGAGATTAAGGGATTCTGTGGCTTTCTTGGTTGATAACAAAAACCTTTTTTTTTTGTTATAAAAACCCCCCAAAATTTACTAGTTTATATACTTAGGCAAAATAAAAATAATTTGCTACTTTAATGCATTTTGTTATAGTGATGATTTAGTGTGGTAGGTTTTCTTATCATAAGGTATAGCTAGCTACATTGTTTTAATAAAATATGTTGGTTTTCATTTAAAAAAAAACACCCCACAACAAAACAGAGCAAAAACAGAACAACCTCCACTTCTCCACAAAACCCTAATACCAGTAACCCTCAGTAAGCCTATTAAATTTTCTTCTCTTGTAACCTTCAAAATGGTTCACTCTAATGAGCTGTGAGCCAGAAACAGGTTAGCCAAGTAGCACCCCCTGCATGGTGGACGGATTCCTAGCAGATGGCAAAGGAAGGTGTCTAAGTCAGTTTGGGCTGCTATTAAAAAAAAGTATGGACTGGGTAGCTTACAGAAAACAGGAAATGATTTCTCATAGTTCTGCAGCCTAGAAGTCCAAGGTGGGTACTGGCATGGTCAGGTTCTAGTGAAGGCCCCCTTCCAAGTTGCAGACTTCTCATATGTCCTCACAAGGAAGAAAGAGGGCTAGAAAGGTCTCTGGGGTCCCTTAATTAAGGTCACTGATCCCATTAATGAGAACTCCACCCTTATGACCCAATACCATCATATTAGGGATTAAGATTTCAACATATGAATTTTGGAGGTGACACAGACATTCAATCCATTGCAGAAGGGAACTCATATTGGGAACTGTCAAGATGTGCCAATTGTGGCAGAGGGTAAAAACAATATTGCACAATCAAGTGCAAGGAGGCTTCCTACCCAGCCCGTTGACTTAACATGCACATAGCTGTAGGAAGGCTGGCTCTGGGTAAACAATAAGGAGAGAGAACATCTCAAGTACCCTCTCAAGGTCTTCCTGGGAGATTTGAGTTTATGCCCATTGTTCTGGTGTAATTATTAATAGCATTCCCTTTACTCTCAAAGGTGTCATGGTGAGGATGGTAAGTTACATGTTCACTCTAGACTGGAGGCAGCCCCTTTCACAGAGGTTTCCTTTTCCCCATTGTAAACCATCTCATTTAATTAGTGCACAGTTTTAGTTTCACTTAAGGTAAGATCAGATTCCTTATGAACACAGGCATAAAACATTATAAATGTATATGCTGCATTGATTTTTTAAAAAATCATTATTTTAACTAATAATGAAGATATAAATTATTAAAAATTTATTAGAACTACACCAAAATTAAAAGCTTTTGCACAGCAAAGGAAATGATCAACAAAATGAAAAGGCAACCTAATGAACAGGAGAAGATATTTGCAAATGATATATCCAATAAGGAGTTAATAACCAAAATATAGAAAGAACTTATGCAACTCAACACTAACAACACAAATAATATAATTAAAAAATGGGCAGAGGACCCGAATAGACTTTTCCTAAGAAGACATATAGATGGTCAACAGGCATGTGAAAAGATGCTCAATGTCATTAATTATCAAGCAAATTCAAATAAAAACCACAATGAGATATCACCTCACATCTGTCAGAATGGCTAGAATCAAAAAGATAAGAAATAAGTGTTGGCAAGGATGTGGAGTAAAAGGCACCCTCACACATTGTCGATGAGAATGTATATATATTATATATATATATATATATATATTTAATGTTTTTATTATTGAGAGACAGAGAGAGACAGAGAATGATCATGGGACGGGTAAAGAGAGGGGGAGACACAGAATCCGAAGCAGGCTCCAGGCTCTGAGCTGTCAGACAGAGCCTGACACAGGGCTCAAACTCACAAACTACAAGATCATGACTTGAGCCAAAGTTGGACACTTAACTGATGGAGCCACCCAGACACCCTGGTGAGGATATATATTGATGCAGCCACTGTGGAAAATAGTACAGGGGTTCCTCAAAAAACTTAAAAGTAGAAATACTTTAATGGTCCAGGAATTCCATTGATGAATATTTACCCAAAGAAAACAAAAACATAAATTTAAAAAGATATATGCATCATTAATGTTTACTGCACCATTATTAACCCAAATGTCTATTAATAGATGAATGAACCAAGAAGATGTGCAGTGGGCAGGAGGGTAGAAGAGACAGAGAGTCAGTGGTTATAGCTAACGTGAATTTCATCTGAAGACCAAGATAACCCATAAGTTCTTGGTGATAGCACAGGCTCAATGTTTGGTTTATATTCCATTGTATCTTTAGCTAATTAAAGTTCTTGTGATAATTTGGATAGGAGAGACCTTATTCTGTGTTTCAAATACTTTTTGGCTTTCTAGGAAAGGATAATTCATCATTCATAATGTCCCATGAACCTCTCCTTGCGTGAATCACATAAAAATCACACTGACAGGTGTGATTATGAGAATTTGTATAGTATTCTACTTCCCACATACCTTATGCCTTCTAATTCTCAGCAATTCTACCAGGATTGCTGGATATATTTTATACATGAGTGAACTACATTCTCAGAGGGGAATTAGTAGCTTAGAAAGAGTACATAGCTAGTAAGTGGGGGCAGGACTGGACCCTGGAGCCCACTCTGCTGGCTCTTAGCCATAACTCCATCAGCTACAATATACAGAAGGCAGGAATAAATGGATGCAAGGGTATATAACTCTTTGGCATTGGGTGTTGATCTCCCATATTCACTGAATGCATCACTGATGTATAGATTCCTCACTGATCTCCCTGAACCCACTTATCTCTTTCCAACAAGTCAACGCCTCAGTCATTATTATTTTTTGTATATCACCTCCTTCGATCCCTCCTCCTCCTGGCTAGAAATAGTTGAATATATTCACATTGTGGTTGGTACAAGGGCCAAAAGCTTCAGTGCAGCCTCATAAGGCCTTTGTGGTAGGGCCCAGACCACCACGCCACTACTCCCCATACCATTGGCTCCATGATCTCAGCCTCCAGCTCACTTTCAGTTCCCTTGACAGCTTTTGCTGCCACCTGCCTCAGAACTTCTACCCTAAAATTCCCTCTTCTTGGAAGGGGCTCACCTGGTTAACATTTGCCCATCCCTCAGATCTCAGCCTGAACAGGTCTCCTTCAGGAAACTTCCACGAGCCACTCACAGCAGTCCAGGTCTCCATAGATCCTGTAACTGTGCTTCACTACACTCACCACCATTGTGATGTTACCTTTATTGGTATATTTATTTGGTTGATATCCATCTTTGCTGGACTAGAAGCTCTATGAGAATGAGGGATTGCTTTATTTTCCACTTTGCCGTTTCCCCAGCAGCGAGTAGGAGACAGGTAGTAGGTGCTCAGCAAATAATCCTTGATCAAGAGAAACTTCTTTGCTATCTAATGGCCACAGGTGACTTTTTAAATTTAAATTAAACAAGTTAACTAGAATTAGAAATTCATTTCCTCAGTCACACTAGGGATATTTCATGTACTGGACAGCCACATGTGGCTGTTCCTGTATTGGGACAGTGCAGTGACAGAACATTGTCATAATCACAGAAAGCTCTAATGAATAATGTGCCCTCAGATGTTTACAGAACCAATAAATACAATGTACTTGCTTCTTGTTCACATCCAATATGGCAATGCTTAGATTTTTCTTTAAAAAATCTCAAGAGATGCTGTCCAGTTTGGCCTGAGGATCCCTGGGAAGTCTGTTTCGTGAACAAAAGAAATCTGAAGATGAACCAGCAGAGGATTCTAGATAGGTTTTTCACTTGCTCATTTTCACTCAGTAGACAGTCAACTGGTGCCTACTGTGTACTGCAATGACTATATTTAAAGGAACAATCATCCTAAATTTTCCAATTTTTCTTTTTAGAGTGGCAATATAGTTTGATAATGGAGAATATGGACTTTGAAATCAGGAAGACCTGCGTTCAGGTGTCAACACTGGTGCTCTCTGGAGTGTGTGTTGCTCTAGGGCAAGGTACTGAGCTTCCTTGTGCTTCAGATCCTTCCTATGACAAGTGTGGGTAGAAGCAGCACCTACCTGATTGGGTTGTTTTGAAGAATAAATGAGATAAACTGACGTATTGTTATTAATAGTTAATTTTGCTATGATTCTCTGTTTTATTCTTGTTTGGAACTGGTGTTAGCACTCTGCATTTTGTGTCTTTCCTCTCTAAGTTCTGATAAAATATACTGATATTTTCTCTTCCAAAATAAATCAAGTTGCCTACTTCCTGTATTCCTATTAAGTTCCCGTTTATAACATATGAGCATAGACTTGCTCAAGACTCTGATGGTATTTTTTTCTTTTTTCTTTTCTTTTTCTTTTTGCCAATAATGCTCTTGCCTTGATTATTCCCCCTGCACAATGAAAATAGAGCTATTCAGAGTTTCTGGAAGATGAGGAAGGTATGCTTGACTCAGCCTACAATCAGTGGAGATCTAATTGCACACCCACTTCAGGACCCTGGGAGAACCAAGGAGGACATGGTAGGGGGCGTGGTGCTGGAATATTTTTTCAGGAAGCCTCTGAGGCCTTCTGGGCAAGATGGTGAGCTGCCTCCAGGGCTGCCCTTCTGACTGTAGTACCTTGAAACTGGGATTCTTATTCAACAGTTGAAGTTTTATGGAGCACCATGCGGAAGGCTCTGTGCTAGGAATTGTAGATTTTACAATGAGGAAGACATGAGACCTGTCTTTAAGGAGGCTGCAGTCTAGTTAGGAAGGAGAGTGACCATTGGAGTCTCCCTTGAGAATATTCCACCAGCTTAGTCCTGGATAAAGAGGGAAAAATAGGTGCAGCAAAGGAGGGCACTTTCCAAGCCAGAGTGCTGTGTGCATACGTATGGAGGAGAAGGAAGGAAAGGGCAGGGGGGAGAGTTAGTCAGAGGCTCCAAGTATGCAGGTGGTAGTGAAAGATGGCGCTACACGGGCAGGACAGGGCTTGGTGTGGAGGGCTTTGTAGCCAGACGAAGGAGCCTGGACGGAGGGCCAAGGAGAACCACTGAAGGATTTCAGCAGTGAGTGTCACAATCAGATAGTATTTCAGAAGCGTCTTACTTGCGCAGGACCAGCTGGACTTGGACAAGAATCGAGGCAGGAGAACTGATGCGAGGCTGACGGTGATCCAGGTGAAGACACGATACTGGCTTGAGCTAAGGTGACAGCCGGTAAAGAACACAGAACTGAGACAGACGAACAGGCAGGATTGGTAAGGTCTACGAACCGATTGTATATGGTCGGTGAGGGAGCTGGATGAATAATCGCCCTCAGTTTTCCGGCGTGGGCAAAATGTGCTGATAGCGTTCCATCAGTTCAAAATTAAGGAAAGGGGAGAGGGAAGAGGAGGACTTGAGCTTTAGACTTGAAGTGTCTGTATGACAAGCAAGTAGAGATGCACATTCAGCAGATGGTAATGAGCATTGATACAAAGTCTGAAACAACTGAATGAATAAATAAAGGCAGGCAGTCACCCAGGGAGCAAGCAGGAGGGGGTGAGAACCAGGCATGGGATGGGCCTTGCTTCCTTTCTTAGTAACCATGTATATTACTTAGTGAGGACTAATTGGTCTCATTGTATCAGGCTGAAGACAGAAACATGCGTTGGGAAGCCCCAGACATTATGCAATTGAGATCTGTAGATTTTTAAAAATGCTGCATTTTACTATCTTTGCAGCTGAGTTAAGTTGTAGCATGTTGAGTCTCTGATCGTATAATCTGATGGTAACAACTAAAACTAGTTAAAAGAAGAAAAAAGGTTGTTCTCTTGTGTTGGCAATGACACGGACAACATACCTGCAAAAAAAATGAAACCCACTTTCTCAGAAGTACTGACCTACTCCGTGGCTGGGCCTGCTCTTAGTCTTGGAGACCCTTCCTCCTAATATGTTCACTGTTTTGTTAACAGTTATTGGCAAGATGCTGAGAAGGAGCGTAACGTTTTAGTGTGAAATATGATCCATTTCTCAGTCTTTTACGTAAGAAGCCAGACTTGCGTGTATACTGCTACACATCTCTGCTTACCTATGTAGTCCTAATCTCTATTTTCCTCCCAAATGGCAGGCTGGTATCAGAATGGATACAGGATTAGCAGGAAAATTCTCTTTCATCGACCCTATTCCAACACTACCACAGAGCCTATTGCATATTCTACCTTTGCTGAAAGCTGAGCCACTCTTCACATGAATAGGACTTAAGTGCTTGCCGGGAGACTGAATTATGCAATGGAGACCATCACTGTGTCTCAGAGAGGAAAATTCAGCCTTCAATGATGGAGCCAGAAGTCACACTTGGAGTTTCCAATTGTTCTGTCTTTCAGCCCTTAAAAAGGTGGCAGCTTTTATAGGAAGTTCTCTCCAAAAGCAAAATATGCTAGTATTATTATTTTTTTACTTAATAAGAATGTTCTTGGGCAACTCAAAAGCACATGAAAAGCAAGAGGAAAAAAAAATTAAGGGGCCTTCAGTGGGTTTTCTCTGTTATCTGACACTGCAAATTGAATGCATATCCATGTGTGTGTACAAATCAGAGTGGCTAGTATAGTCTGAGCTCTCCTTTTATTTTTCAGTAGCAAGGGGCTCAGAGAAAGGAACTGTGTATCTCCTGAAAATTCAGAGATTGCTGGACAGGTGCTCAGAGCTCTACTCAATGAGTCTGGGTCTCCTCTGGAGGAATCAGTGACTCATGATTGGAGCTGATGACTGATTCCCAGGCTGAATCTTGTCTAAACAAGGGAGAATAAAAATCACATCGTAGCATCAAAGGAAGTGGGGAAGGAACTGTCATTAAAAGAAGAAAGTCAAGGTGCACATCTTGGTCCAGAATTAACAGCAATGACAGAAATTATTAAAAATGTCTCTATATAAAAATACTGGCCATGTGCCAGTAATTTATAACTTATGGTACAGTTAGTTATTATTCTCCCTATTTTACAGAAGAGGAAGATGATGCACAGGGAAAGTATGTCCCTTATTCAAGTTCAAACACCTAAAGAGTGGAAAAGGAGAGACCTAAACCCAGGTCCATCTGACTCCAAGGCCTGTGTTCCTACTTTCATATTATATTTGAAAAAAAAGGGTGATGAAGACTGGAGCATGATTCTACCTTTTTAAAATGGCCTGGACTCCATACTTGGCGAGAGAGTTCTAGGTACGACTCCTAAAGTAGCCTGAGTGCACTAAAGATACTATTGCAGAAATAGGCTCTGCTCCATGAGAGCTGGTGGGGCAATTCACCACTGAGACTACACTGTAAGCTGAGTTGTGAACAACACACAGGAAGAGGGACATTTCAGCCATCCAGACATGTGTCCTTGGTCTTCCTTCTTAGTGTGGTGATAATGATGACGAACAGGGCAGTAGCTAGCACTCTGCCAACACAGGTGATAATGCATGATGTAGCAGGAGTTGCAAGAATAAGGCTGGGCCCCACATTCAGTGTGACTCTGAAAAAGTCACCATATGCGAGACAGAAGTCGAGTCATGACAGTTCCTGAGTCATTGCAGGAACCCCAGAATTAGACTTAATGACTTCCGTGGGGGCTGGGGCACTGTGCTCCAGGAAACTCCTTCTTGCTTAGCACAGACTTTCCAGATCGGCCCTGGTGCTCTTCAAGCATATCAGCCTCTTCCCACCTCATGGCCTTGTTGCAACTCTGCCCATAACTTCACCTGGAGAGATGGTTCTTAGCCTTCAGATCTCACTTTTGATTCCATCTCTTTAGGGAAGTGTGGTCTAATCAAATTAGCAGACTTTCCCCAGTATCCATGTACTAATCACTCTCAGCCACATAATCCTCCTTTCTATTCCCATAGTACTTCAATTATCTTGCTCCATTTGTTTATTTACATATGTTTAGTATCTCTCCCTCTTTGTTGGAATGTAGGCTCTGCTCTTTCAGAGACCTCATTTGTTTTGCTGAGTGCTGTACTCTAGCATGCAGAATGGTGCTTCATTTGGTAAATGCTCCATCAACACTTTTAAAGGAATGAATGGATGAATGAATCAATGAATGGAATATGCCTATGTTGGTGTGACTGTTATGACCTTTTTGTGCTACTAAGCCCTCAATGGCTGGAGTAAATATGTGTTCCCAGGTGGCGGAGGCCCAGACAATCCACTCAGAAACTGATTGGGAGGAAGAAAAGAATAATCAGGTAGAACACCTTCAGTGGGCCAAAGTCACTGCACATGCTAAATTAGGTAAGAATTTAGGTGAAAAGTGTAGGCATTGGCTAGATAGCTAGTAAGTGAAAAGAGCAGAGGCTTACACTCAGGTCTCTGACTCCAATGCCTTTTCCATGCAAATGGAAGGCTAGGGAGAGAGGGCCAAGTACAGTTCTAAGTATTTCTGTTATTGTCCTTCCAATTTCACAAATTGGGCACAGAAAGATTTGGTAATTTGCATAAAGTCACTTAGCTAAAAGCAGCAGGTTGGCTCCAAAGTCCATGCCTCTAATCACTGGAATATGATGGCATGTTCCAGACAAAATGGGGAGTCTTTCAAAGAGACAACAGTGAATCTAGGACCATCAAGATGTGTGGGAATTGTGGGGAGCATCTTCCAACCCAAGGATATCTGCCTGAGCTAAAGCCTGCTGTGTTCTCTTCCTGCCTCCTGACATTTTTACCGATCTGCCTGAAATCCATTTATTCTTGGAAATGTTGCTGCTTCTTATTTCTGGGTAAAGGACACAGTAGAGACTGGAGTAAACAGTTTTCATGCACACCATTGTTTCTTCTTGAGACATTCTATCTTTGCTTTCTCTGAGACAGGCTCATAGGGCTCTAAGTGCTTGTCTGAAATGTATGTGACCAGGTGGTCCAGCCTGGAGGTTCTGCCCTATGGAAGGTGGGGATAATGCCCATTCAGTGGGCACTGGCTGTGGGCACCCATTTGCATTTCATTTGTAACAATTAAATAGCCTCACAGAAGCCCCTGGTTGCTGATGGGCTCACACCCCATTGCCATGTAATCACATCTAATCCCATTGAGCTCTGCTCAAAATAGCCATAATTGGTGGTTTTATCCAAATCAATAAAGACAGCTTCTACATATTGATTATCATCCAGGGTATAAAATCATCATCGGTTACCTGGAAAAGAGAAGCAGGCTGCCAAGGGAAAAGGTCAGATATTCCATTTGAACAGGGGAGGGAAGGTGGAGGCGGAACCAGTGAATTTTAAGGTAATAGTATCAAATTACCTGAAAATGCACACAGTATATTCTTGTAATTTGCAACAACAGAGAGCCCAGAAATAGGTCAATCATTTAAGTGAGTCTTCAAGTCTTCTCTCTGTGATGTACTGAGCTAGCTTGCATTAGCAGTCTTAAAGGGGCTAGAGACAACCAAGCAGAGTGAGACACAGAGCTCTTTCCTTCTTGCATTTTACAACCTAACAGTTTCAGTCAACTTGATGCCACAACCTGATTTCTTCTGTTCAATTAATGATCCACAGATTCTCGGCCACTGTCATCAGTGAATTTGGGAAAAATCACAAGGATGAGGTGAATAGGTTATTTCATGTGAGAACCCAGGAGACAGAGTAGAGATACTCCCTGCCAAAATGAACTGGAACACATTTTCCACACGGTAATGGAAGAGAGAGCCTGCCCAACGCTAAAGTTTACGTGTCTAACCACGGAATTTAAAATGAGCTGGATCTTTTATTTATTGCAAGATGAAGCTCATTATTCTACCCTTCTCTCTAGCAAATGTTAAAGGAAAAACTGCATAAGATCATTCATGAAAAACACAAGAAAAAGAAGACAATCCATTCATAATCTTGGTACTCTCATGTATTAAAACTGGTCTTAGGCAATTCCTCAATCAAGTTTCCTCTTCTGTTAAATGGAGATAGCAATGATGACAAAGTCTACCACACAGGGTTTCATGAAAAAAATTAAAAAAAATATAAAAATAAGGGTGCCTGGGTGGCTCAGTCGGTTATGCTCCAACTCTTGATTTCAGCTCAGGTCATGATCTCACAGTTTGTGGGTTTGAGCCCTGCATCAGACTCTGTGCTGACAGTGTGGAACCTGTGTGTGATTCTCCTTCTCTCCCTCTCTGCCCTTCCTCTGCTCATTCTCTCTCTCTCAAAATAAATAAAAAATTAAAAACCTTAAAAAATATTATATATATATATATATGTATGTATACATATATATGGAACTCAATAGATAACTACAGAATTTGACTTTACAAATTTACTTATGGGAGTTCTCTTAAAGTTCTTATCCATATGGCTATATCATTTTTACATAGCTATAATTATTACAGAAAAATCATTTGATATCTCTCTCTCCCCAGCTCTTTATTCACAAATATACCATTACAAGGATTGTATAAAGTTCTAGTTAATGGATATTTACTTAATTCATCTATTGTGAGATATCATCTATGATAGGTAATATTTCTATGCATGTCTCTTGCACACAAATTATTTTTCCTTTTGGATTATTTTCTCACTATAATGTGAAGTGGGGTTTTGGAGTCAAAAGTGTTGTAATAACACAGGCACTAGAAGTAGAAAGACTTAACCTAGCATGGAGAGCATACCAATGATCTTATTAGAGGAAGAATAGTCAAAGCCAAAATTAGTTTTTAGTCCGAGAGTATGAAGCAGAAAAATCAGTACAGTTTCCACTTTATAGACAAAAACACAGAACATGTAGATAGGATTTTTAAGATATATGTAACAGTTAAGAAATAGACTGATGACTTTCACATACCATAGATGCTATTGAGGAAAAGTAGGCTTGTCAATAATATTCTTGCATGTTGTGAGCTGGACAGCTATACTGTAACAGTGGAACAGGGACAGAGATGTGAGAGAGGAGGGAACACAGGTTGGTAGCTTGATAGAAGAGAATTTGTGACTGGTTGACTCTTTATGAAGACCATCTGTGATGCGTCTATTAACGATTCCAGGTTTTCATCTCTAAAAGGGGAGGATCCCAGTGCTCCTGCTTCATGGGATGGTCAGATGAGATCTCTGACAGGCAAAGATTTGACTTCCATTTTTATTTTCATGGAGGCAGAGAGAGGGGGTAGATTTTAGCCTTCACCTGCTGGATTTTATTTAAATAATTCTTGCAATTATAACTTTGAATGAGCTCTTAGGGGATATTTGGTTTATGAATAATGACTATATTTTTAACATATTAGAATGGCAAGTAATAAACAGAATGAAACAATCAGAATGAATAAAGACAATTAAAAAAACCCTTTTGTTGGGTGTCCTTAAGGTCACCAAAGGTGAGGTTTTTTTTGTTTTGTTTTTGTTTTTGCCATCACCCTTCAAAGGTATAGATTTGAATTTCATTTGTTTTCATAGACTAAAGTGCTCCTGGATGGCAGTACTAAATGTGAATCTATAAGTCTGAAATCTGTAGACATCTAAACAGTTACCAAGAAATAAGATGGAGCCAAAGCTGCTGTATTGCCTCTAGCAGGTCCAGGGTTCCATCCTTAGTCCCTACCTCCCCTCACTCTGTATACTTTTCTTGAATTATGGAATATATTCCATGAATTCAATTATACTCTACCAGCTAAGATCTCTCTCATTTTCCAAACTGGTAGAGAGGGCCATCTGACTGCTATCTTCAACTGAATATCCCTTTAGCACCTGTAACTCAAGTAAACCTTTGTTCCTGTCCGTATCTTTTTTTTTTTAACGTTTATTTTTGAGACAGAGAAAGACAGAGCACAAGTTGGGAAAGGGCAGAGAGAGAGGGAGACACAGAATCCTAAGGTAGGCTCCACAGAGCTGCCAGCACACAGCCTGATGCAGGGCTCGAACCCATGAACCGTGAGATCATGACATGAGCCAAAGTTGGACGCTTAACTGGCTGAGCCATCCAGCCATCCATGTTCCTCTTCATATCTTATCCCCAACCCATTGTACCTGTACCCCTAACTGTGTGCCAACATGCTTCTCCTCTGTCTTTGAAGCTTCTATGAATGGTTTTATCATTCACCCAGTCACCCAGCCAGTTAAGGGATTTCTCTTCCTGTCTTTCTGCCCTCTTATGGCCCTGTTTAAACAGTGATCAAATTTATCTACTTTTACCTTCTACGTATAACTGTCATTCACCCCCTCCTCTCAGTCTCTGTAATGTCTGTCCTGGTTCATTCCCTTATCTTCCCTGGTGAGACCAATAGCTTCTTCAGTGGCCTGTGTCCAGTCTTGACCCTCTTCAATGGATCTTTACTTTGCTGCTAAAATTAATATTCTAATAAATAAATGTGATCATGTTACTTCCTTGATTGAAACTTTTCAATGATTTAGCATCATGTGCTAGGAAGTCAGTAAATAATATATGTGTGTATATAAAATGAACGAATAAGATACTGACAGAACCCCTTAACTCACAAGACCCTTCATGAACTGTGTCTGCCTACATTTCTAGTGATAATTCTTATAATTTCTAAATCACTACTTCATATACTAATAGTTCCACAAATATATTCTATTGCTTCACTTCTCTGGACAGGTCTGGAAATCTCTTCCTCATTTTCTTCATTTGGATAATTTTTAGACTTCCTTAGGACTCAGCTTCTGTGTCATTTCCTCCAGCTCATCATTTCTCATCCATTCTTCCTCAAACAGTTAATTATCCTACCATGTGCCAAGAACTGTGTTAGGTGCTGGGAACAAAATGGCAAGTTAGACCATCTCTGCTCTCAAGGATAGTGGGAAGATAGATATGGAAACAAATAAATATCATTTAATCATTGAAAGAAGGACTATGAAGAATTCAAGAAAATGGTGACCAGGAAGGAGAAGAAAAACAAGGTGTTAGTTTATCAACTCTTATCTGTAGAACTTAAAGGGTTGGTGATAAAGAATTCCTAGCAAAAGGACTACCATGTACAGAAACATGGGAGAATGAAAGAAACTGGGGGGGGGGGGGTGATGTTATGGGCTGAACTGTATCTTCCTCCCCAAGTTCATATGCTCAGGTCCTAATCCTCTGTATTATAGAATGTGATCTTATTTGGAAATGGGGTCTTTATAGAGATAATCAGGTTAAGTTGAGGTCCTTGGGGTGGGCCTTAATCCAGTTAACTTGGTATCTTTTTAAGAAGAGGAAGTTTGGGCCCTGACACATAGAGAGAAAGAAAACTATAAATAAACAGGGAGAAGACAACGATCTATGAGCCAAAGAAGAGAAGTCTGGAGCAGATTCTTCCCTTGTGGCTTTCAGAAGGAATTTATTTTGTTGGCACCTTGATCTCAAACTTCTAGTCTGTGGACTTTATGACACAATACATTTCTGTTGTTTAAGCACCCAGTGTATGATACTTTGTTACAGAGGCCGTAGTAAACTAATACAGATGGTTGGGCTGGAAGATGGCAAAGGTGGATGGAGTTGAGAACAAGTTATGGGAAGTGTTACATGATACTCCTCTTCCAACTAAAGTTTGAAACTCACTTTATAGGTGATGGGGAGCAATGAAGACAAACAGTTTAGAACTGAGTCTCGAAAGCCCATTCTGCTGTGGGCAGAGGATGGGTTGGAGGTGGAAAAGAGTGAGAATGATAGGCTACAAACAAGCTGTGGCAACAGTTCAGATGGGAGGGGCCAAGAGCTTGGTCCATTGCACTGGCTGTGTGAGGGGCACTGCCATATTGCTTTGGTTGCATTCATCTTTAAATTATGTGAGACTTACTGAGCCTATGCTCAAAAGCATGAGAGAAGAGACAAATCAAAGAAGAAGTTCATACAGACAATAATATGTTTCCTCCCAAAGTGTTACCAGCCCTGATTCAGACACTGTGGCACAGTCCAGACAATTAGAAGTCATACTCAGTATTAAATGCTTCAGTATTAAAGAACAGTTGGAACTTATTAAAATTGATTATGTTTAAAGCCTACAAACAAATTAAATTTACCAGAAGTTACCAAGAGAATAGTAATTTAAAAAAAGAAAGGAAAACTCAAGTGGATTTCCTTCTTGAGACAGCAAAGAACATTCTTTCTTCTTCCCACCTTCCTTTCATTTATCCTTTTTGTCTTTCCCTCTTTACCCTCTTCAAGAAATAATTACTGGGCTCCAACTTCATGCCAAGTGCTACACTAAATGCTGGCACACATAGAAAGAAAGCAAGAAAACAAAACTTTGCATGAGGATGTCATGACTTACTGGAGGAAAGATGTATAAACCCAGAATCACCATCCAGTGTTATAAGAGCTGTAGGCACTCTGAGCTGTTTAGCAACGCCTGCTCTGATGGAAGGAATTAGAAAATACTTCTCAGAAGCTGTGACTGGAGTTCGTGAGACAGAAGGGATCAAAGTCTTGGAGTGTGGGAGAGTGTGTTATCTTCAGAGAAATGCAAACTGTCGTGTGGCTGCTGAGTTAGGCCATCTCAGGGCACACAGAAGCTGAGTGAAGAGATTGGGAGAATAACCTCAGGGTCTGACTCATAAGCCTGACATCTTGCCACTGAAATCATCAGTTTGGTCCAATGACACCAGAAAATGATTCCAGAGAGGAAAGAGGAGTTTTCAGACTCTCTTTTCTCAATCATTCAGCTTTCAAAAAAAAAAATACCAGTAAGACTGTGGATAAAGAAATGAATCTAAACTCAGAGACCTTCACTAGGGCAACATGTTCTATAAATTTTGGGGTCTCACTGTGGAAAACTGAGCAAACTTCTTCAAGGCTCTGGGTGTTAGCTTTCCTATAAGACAGCATTATGATGGTGGAAAGGCTACAGAACTGGATATGAGTTATAGCTCAGTGACTCATTGGTCATGCCAGCTGGGATAAGTTGTTTTGTTTCCCTGAGACTTCTTTGGCTTTCTTGGAAGTACTCACACTTGAGCTCACAGTTGAACTTCCCTCAGGAAAGCTGCAGCCACTGCTGCTCCAGCTGGGGCTGGGGCTCCACGGTAACACACACAGGTGTCATGAGACACACAGAGACGTTGATTCTCTCCAGTCCCTTTTAGGGCAGGTGCCAGAGGCACCAGCCAGAGTCACACCCACAGCATGGCTACAGTCAGCTTCCTTGGTGAAGTGAAGACTTTAGCTAAATCGAAGTGCTTATAAAAGGGCTGTTCTAGTTTAAAAGCACAGCTCAGTCCTGGAAAATCCCAGGCTGGCACAGTCATAGGGCACTGGTGCAAGGAAGAGCCTTGCAGGTCATTGAGTCAAACTTCTTTCATTGTCAAGAGAGGAAATCTGAGACTTTGAGACCCTTGAGGAGCACAGTTAATCAAGCATAATTAAGCACCTCATTAATCCCCTTTATTAGACCTTTATTAGGGGAAACGTGGTGTGGGAAGAAACACTATTTCACCTGAGCAACTGATTTGGTCCTTATCTTTTGGTCATGAAGAACCTAATTATAGATTGTGTTGCCAGATATGATAGAGAAAACCCAAATGAAGTTGAATTTTGATGAAAAATAGGTTTTTTTTTGGTAAAAGTATGTCCCAAATATTGCATGGCACAACTTATAATAAAGCTATTCACTTTTTAAAATAGAAATTCAAATTTAATTCAACTTCTTGTTATTATTACTATTTTTGCTCTTCTAGCAACTCTAATATAAAGTGTCTTTCCATCTTCCATCCTTACTACAACTGCTAGGAAGCTTAAAGGCAAATGTATCAGCATTGCTTTCTAACAGGACTTTATGGTATACACTTAGCTTTATCTTTCATTTCCTTCTTTTCTTTTTTACTAGATCATTGGTTTATTATAAAAGGACATCACTCAGGAACAGCTGAATGCATAGGTCGAAGTATGAGGAAAGAACACACTCAGTGCTTCCATGCCCTCTCCAGGCATGCCTCTCCCTCAGGACCTCTCTGTCTCTCTCTCCCTTTTAAGAAAATCCAATTGTTATAAATATTTCAGTAAACCACATCAAAAACTTTGCTTGGGTATGACTTTAAAAAAGGGGCGCCTGAGTGGCTTAGTCGGTTAAGCGTCAGACTTTCGCTTAGGTCATGATCTCGCAGTTCGTGGGTTCGAGCCCCGCGTCGGGCTCTGTGCTGACTGCCAGCTCGGAGCCTGGAGCCTGTTTCAGAGTCTGTGACTCCCTCTCTCTCTGACCCTCCCCTGCTCACGCTGTCTCTCTCTCTCTCTCCTAGAAATAGAACATTTAAAAAAAAAACAAATAAAAAAAAACAAACCCATAACATCACATTAGGTAAGTATCAAGGGCCAGATTTTATACTAGGTCCTGCAGATGTTAATATGAACAGTACCTGCTGTCCAATCTCAAAAACCCTACTAAAGTGGAAGGGATAGTCATTTATATAAGTAATCGAATGTGGCTCAAAGCCATATGGCTAGCTGGTGGCAGAACCAAGATGTGTTTCTTTATATTATAGCCCATGTAGTTGGCTAGCTGACAACCTTTTTTACATGCATATCTACCTAAATGCCTATGGGACAGCACAATGGGAACTGATTGTTTGGCCTTCTCAGCACCCATCGTTTTCTGGGAGTAGCACCCTCTTTCTGGAGGAAACTGCTCTCTCTCTCTCTTCTTTACACTTTTAATAGGTGCTGCCAATCAGAGTATTCATTCTCCTGGTCATGGATGATTGGTTCAGGGTGTGGACACATGATCTAAGCCAGGCAGAATCCTTCCCCAAGAATTTCCACACTGGAACAAGGAAAGAGGCAGTCCCTCTCTTGTGGCAAAGATGAAAACACAAGTATCAGCCATATTGCCTGCTGTGCAGAGGAAGCTGGGCTAAGCACATAAAGGTAATATGTGAAGAGCAGCAGAGACAAGAGAGGAGAACACTCTTGCAACGTCTCAGTTTCTAAATTCAGCTATTCACAAAGCTCAGCTGCAGGACTGCTTAATCCTTTTAGCCTAAAATGGTTTGAGTTGTGTTTCTATCACCTGCAAACAAACAAGCAAACATACAAAATAAGGGTTGTAGCTAATAAAAATGGTTTGAGCTCAATTACAATTAGCATTTTCCCCGACCCCTACCCCATAAAGGGATACTAGTGGGATTCTGTGGAATTCTGTGGCTCAGAGCACAGTTTACACAAAGCTGTTGATTCTGCTTCCAAACAATGCAGAAAAACTCCTGCCTCTCTACTGCCAAAACCAGTGTTTCGCAACATGCTTCCAAGATACCCTCAAGATGTTTGCACTTATGACAGACTTGTATCTAGCAGAATCAAGCTGAATAGCCAAGCCGACCCCAAGGTCTCCAAACTAACTTCATACTGCTGTTGTTACTGCTTCCATTTAAAAAAATGGGGAAATTAAAACCCAGAGAGGCCAAGTAGGTTATCAAGTTCATACATATTAGGCTGAGTTTATTCTAGAACTTATCTATGTCTCTTGTCATCTAAAACACTGCTCTTTCCAATATGCTCCCTCTTAATGGCTGGTATCATTCATTCATTGAAGATCCTCAATGGAGGGAAATTATTGATTGTAATGAACATAAAAAGAGCAAAAAACTTGCAGGCTAGATGGTTGTGTATTTGAATAGTCATTTGGGGGAGAAACCTTTAGATAGTTGTTAAGGCATTATATACATTAGAGCATCCCCATTTTGGCTACAGATCACAATCACTTGCAGAGCCTTTAAAAAGGAAAAAAAATGAGGGGGTGGGGGTTCTCCACTCCTACCAAAATCCACTGAGTCAGAATGTTTAGGAGGTAGGTACCAGGCTTTTATATATTTAAAGAACTCCAAAGATAATTTGAAATGAACTGATCTATGGACCAGTATTTGGCATCATTAATGTAGATTTTTGGGGGCCAAATCATCAGTTATTTTAGTAACAATGCTTAGGAAAAAATTCTTTTAGTTGTACTTATGTAAAATCAACAGAGTCATTTATATAACCATCTAGACTTGCTATTTAAGCAACGTTATATACCTCATTCATTCAACTAGTATTTACTCATTCCATACTAGTTGCTGGGCTCTGTGCTTGGCACCTGGATTTGAAGATGAGTCAGAGAAAAACCCTGCTCTCAAGCAGCCTAATGGGGAAAATAAATGTGTATGCATGAAGTTCAAATGAAGTTGCGATGTCGGAATACCATGGGTAGTGTTCCAGGGAAGAAACGAGAGAGAATTAGGGATGGCTTTGTGGAAGGGTATTTGACCTGGGTCTGAAAGCACTGTAGGATTTGTATTTGCAGATGTGAAGAAGCTCCTCAGGCATAGGAACCAACATGAGCCAAGACTGGGAGCATAGAAATAATAGCAATAACAATAAGAGTAATAATAATAATAGTTATGGTAGCAATTTTTGAATGCTTGCCAAATATGCCAATTAACTTTATAAGTGTTTTACACGATCATCTCACTTAATACTTACAACAAAGCAATGAAGTAATTACTTCTACTATTCCTATTATACAGATGAGAAAACTGAGTTAGAGATAGGTTTGGTGACCTTCCTAAGGTCATGCACAAAATAAACTAGGTGTTTCTATTTTGTTCAATACTTGTTTGTGGAATGAATAGATATGTTAACCCAACACCTTCATTCATAGGTGAGAAAACTGAGGGTCAAAGAGGTCAAGAGACTTCCTAAGGTCACCAGGCTGGTTGGTGGCAGTGCCAGGATCAGGAACATTTTAGTGCATTCTCCCCTATGTCACTTGCATACCTGCACTATGCATGTGATATGAGACTGAGAGAAAAGTGTAAGTATGTCATATCCTTGTAGTTATAAAAATATGGAGGAAATGCAACCCAGAGCTGATGTTTAACCAAGCTATAGTTTTTAAATGCAAAAGAAAAAATATATAAGGGAGAGGAAGTAAAGCATAGTGGAGTAGTTCTCATTTTGGACAAATCTCTTCACCTTTGTGTTCTCATTTGTAAAATGAGGTAATTAGACAAGAAGAACTTTATAAAGATCCTTCCACTTTGGCTATTCTGTATGATCCCAGGAATGACTAGAAACAGAGATTATGCATATGTATATATCTAGGTTTGATGGACTGAAGTGGACAGCAATGAATAACTGTGGTCTAAGAAACCTATATCTGGGGGCCAAAGGCAGCTGTTAGATAAATCAAGAGAGTAGTATTGTTTGGTCGAGGCCTGATGCTTCACTTATTGCCTATGTGATGCTGAGAAAACCATTTGATCCAATTATAGAAACCTCCAGGACCTAATCAACTTCTTCCTTCCGAAAAGAAGGAACTTAGCAAGAGAGAGCATCATTTCTTCATGATGTCAAAAGCTGAAGAAAAGACTGAGCAGATGCTTGGGTTGAGGCCACAGGGACACTTCTGGTTTGCTGTTATTGTCCTACTACATACAGTACACCACCAGGTTGCAGAGTATAGAGTTTTACCCCCTTTTGGTAACAAGATAGGTTCCTGTGTATTCCCTGTGTTATGCTGTAATTTTTTCCAGGGAAAATAAATTAAAGAAAAACATCTGGGAGTTGAGGTTGTTTGTAGTCTGTTCTACCTGGTACCACTGTACCTAATGCAAGCTCTAGCTACATCACCTGTTTAGAAGCCTGAAAAGAGCAGTGATGCTAGAAAACATTCTCAGTCTATTGTAGAACAAGAAGGGTGGAGAAACATTTCTCACACAGCAACAATGATTATACTTTGTATTTATATAGCACCTGCTTCTGGAGAGCCTCAGAGAGCATTTGAGAATATTTTTTTCATTTCTCATTTTAAGAAGCCAGTGAAGCCAGTTACAGAAGGCCTACTGCCAGGTGAAGAGCTAGACAGCGAGGCACACAAGTAGCCTCTGGGTCTCCTGAGTTCCCCAGTTAGGGGCTTTACTGCTAAACCTAAGGTTTTGCATGGCCTAACCATCAAGGGACAGTGCTGATTTAGTGAGTCCCTGTATCTTGAACACGTTGGCAGCTCTCAGGTGAAATGCAAAGGAAAGAAAAGCCTTTGCTCTCAATGCTCTCAAGTTTTAAAAAATATCAGAGTCAATAGTGAGCATAATCAGAGAAAAGTTTCATAAATATGGAAGAGGGAAACCTAGAAAGAAACCTGAGGTGTTAGATTGAAATTGGAGATGTGAGTACACTCACAGCTTAGTTTTAAAATATTTATCTATCTATGAAGATAGATATAGATGTATATATTAATGCATATGCATGTGTGTTAATGTATGTACATACATGCACATATTTCTTACCTCTGTCTGCTGAAAGGGCCTAGAAGCAATGCCATTCCAGCAGCAATGAGCATACCAAGCTTCCACATCTTGCTTCCCAAATAGAAATTTCCACTAAAAGGAATTGAAGTCCCTTGGGAAAAGGATTGATTCTAGGGCTGGGGCAGGAAAAATGTAAGTTGAGTCCCCCAATTTTTAGCAACAGAGATAGGAAAGTACTCTAAGACTATGGGGACAAGTCAAAAGGAAATTGGAGTTAGGTGCTCCTGCTGACTGAATCTAGGATACTTTAAGCATTACAATAAATGACTATAACAGATTAACACCTGTTGCATAACATAGGTGTTTTGGGGTCCATAATGAAGACAGAGAAAGAGGCAGGGCAGAGGGGAGCTCTTCCTTCCAGTAAAATGACAACTAAATAAATGTAGTGGGAATGATGAAGATAGAAGGCCAGCATTTGATAGCCATCATGGTAATGGCTATTTTAGAGAGGAATCATGAAGGCATGCTAAAGCATGAAGGCAACTAGAGGTCTGTTGAAGTACAGGCTATTGGTTAGTTTGGTGTATCTTGCTATAAAATTATCATCCATCACAAAGTTAAAAATTGTGACTCTAGAGTAGAGAAACCTGGCAGAAAGCAATTTGACTAGGTGATCAAAGTTTGGTTATCACTAGGGGTTAGTAAAGTGACATTAGATGTCTCCACATGGAATGCACCAAAAGGAACAGAGCATAAAATTTACGAGATTCTGCCAAGAATACATGCCCAGGGGCTGGTCATGAGGAGACAATGGATCCAGGTTGAGGGACATCCCATGGAATTAAAGGCTTATCATCGACAACTGTCAAGTTCAAGAAAGACTAGAAAAGATGGAGGAACTCAAGACACATAACAACTAAGTGCAATGCATGATACTAATTAGATCCTGGATCACAAAGTAAACAAGAGACCTTGTTGAAAGAGCAAGAATTGAATGTGGCCCGTATTCCATAGTGCTATATTGATATTTGATTACCTGAGTTGGAACAGTACACTGGGTTTATGTAGGGTTTGTGTCTGTTTGGTGATATACACATTGTTTTCAAGAGACTAAAAAACGAATAAGAGTAATGTGTCTGTAGGTAAGGGGCGGGGGAAGTGGTAGGAGGGGACACAAATACAGCCAAAGGTTGACAACCGAGAAATCTGGGTGAAGATACAGGAGCTCTTCACATTGCCTTTGCAACATTTCTGAGAGCTTAATATTATTTAAAAAATTAGAGCTAATTTTATGAGGTCAGATGAAAGTATGCTCCAATCTGAAGCATTTCCCATCCCTTAACATTCTAAACCTAAATACAACAATTAAAAGGATCATTCACTCCACACCAGGAATTTGTTCTTTTCTCTATTTAAGACATTTTCAGGAACTCAGTACAAGGTCCAAAGCATGGTAACCAGATGATAAGAAGAGCAGAATTAAGCTGTGGAGCTCAAAACTCAGAGACTGTATTTCATGGAGAATTCAGGAGAGATTTCACAGAGAAGCTGAGGCTTGGGTTGAGTCTTGAAAACAGGATAAAATGTGGCCAGGGAGAAGAGGGAAGAAGGTATTCAAGACAGAGGGAGGGGACAAAGCAATGACTACTTAGATTACAAGCAGCAGAAACCCATTCAAACTCTCAACAAGAAAAGAAGACCTTATTTGTCCCTGTATGTGGATGGTACATAAGTAGTCTAGCTTCAGGTATAGTTAGAACCAGGTGCCTAAAATATGCCCTTAGGACTGAAGGCTCTGACTCTTGGCTCTGCTTCAGTCGGTATTGACTTCATTCTCAATTTACTTCTTCCCAGTGCTAGTTACAGTTGACAGGCTCAAGAATCCTGGTGGAAAAAATAGCTTCTCTTTTCCAACAGTTACAACACAAGGCCAGAATTACAGCTCATTGGTGTGGCTTTAGTCATATGCCTATTTCAGAATCAATTGTGATACAGAGAATGCTCCAATTGTCAGGTTTGTCACTGATTCTTTACTGGGAGTGAGATTAGCAGCACCCCCGCCCCCCCCCCCCCGCCCCCAACAAGGACCACAAAAACTGAGAGTGGAAGAGGGGCAGTTTTCCAAAGGAAAACTTTAGTGCTGTAACCAGGAAAAGAAGAAATGGACACGGGGCAATCTAATTCTGCCAAAGAGTGTTTGGGGAACACCAAGTGGTCCAAAATGACTCTGATATGAGCAATGTTAAGGAAGAGACTAGGAATTAAAATGGGAATCCAATTTGGGGAAATTGTTTAGCAGGTCTTAAATGCTAGCCTGAGATCATGGTTCTTATTTGATGGGTTAGAACAGGCATCAGCAAACTCTTTTTATTCAAGACTATCTAGTAAATGTTTTAGGCTGTGTGGGTCATGTGATCTCTATCACAACCACTCTGCTGTTGTAGTGTGAAAACAGTCTTAAATAATATATCAGCAAAACAGCATGGCCGTGTTGTGATAAAACTTTATTTACAAAAATAGGCAATGGTTTGGATCTGGCCTGTGGGCTGTAGTTTGCAGATCCTTGGTTAGAGGAAGCCCTTGAAGGCTTTGAGCCTATAAATTGTATCAACAGAATTATAGCTTGGGAAGATACATCTAGCTCTTGGATGGAGAATAGATGAAAGAGAATGACTGCAAGTGGGAATAAAAATTAGGAGGCTGTTGCAACGGTCCAGATGTTTGTACTGTGAAGAAACCAAGATTGCTTTTATGAGCCAAATGTACCTGGGAGTTTGGCTTCACAGGCTAGCTGGCACACAGCTGGGCCTGTGTGTCCTAAACTGACCTAGATTCTCAAAATCTTGCCAGTTTAGCCACCTCTGAAATCCTAGCCACTCTGAAATCCTGTGTCAGAGTTTGTAAATTATCTTGGGAGTCTGATTATTCCTTTTCTTTGCTCTACAGTGTTTTGGTTTTGAGGACTAAGTCTGTACTATTTGTATGAGAGGGAAAAATCAATAGAAAGAGAAAGTTTAATAAAAAAAATACATTCTCCATTGACTTTAATTAACTTGGCCTTAGGTTTACAACTCAGGCAGGTAGGGAAAATGAAAAAAAAAAAAAAAAACCAACCAAACAAACCCTTACATTTTACTCTGTACACCAAACTTTTAAAGAATAAAATCTCAAATTAAAATCCATATGTTATGAGCAATTTATTTCCCTGCAACAAGTTGAAGAAAAAGAATAAGAAAGGAAAGAAAAATTCCCTTATAGGATCTGACAGAATAGGCTGGCACTTCTAATTCCTGTGGTAAATGACCAAGTACTAGAATCAGGTAAATAATTTATCAGTGTCAGAGAACCCTTCCATTTTTCTCAGATGGTCATGGCTTTGGTGTCTTCTTCAGTCTCATGACTGAAGACCCAGAATCTTTGAAACATGTCTGCACTAGCTTGTCTCTTCAGCATCAGCGCTTCCTGCCTTGGGGGCAGGGTTATTTCATAAGGAGGAATAAGAGGAATGAATTGGGTACCTGTTTTCTGCCAGATGCCTGCAGAAAAAGCCCATGAATTTGTGACATACTTGTGAGATTTTCCTGTCATTTGAAGTGACACATGGCTATTGGTAGACACATGCATTAGTGTAATATATAATAAGTACACATGCCCACATGCATATGGTTTGCCACACATTCCATAAAGTAACATGTGCATTCAATTGCACAATAGATACATGCATGAACATCTGTTCTCATACATACAGCACACATAGACATAATCAAATAACTGTGTCACACAAATGTATATATACTAGTTTTATTTCTCTATATGCATATAATAGGTGTTTAGACAATAAAAAATCCATGTAAGACTGAAATGCATTTAGGACTAAAAATATATACATGTCCATGTGTATATTCTGTATACATGTATAGCACCTATGTATAATATCCATATTCATTATGTGATCTGGTTCCCATCATCTCTTGAACATATTCCTTATAATATTCTGTCCCTCCGTCATTATATTCAAGTTATTTCTTGCTTTTCCATAAATGTCAGGTACAGTCTCACCTCAGGGTCACTGACTGCACTAATTCCTTGTAACTGGAAAACCCTTCCCAGCAGATATTATGTAGATTATTCTCTCACTTCCTGTAAGTCTTTGCTCAAATCAGCTATTCAATGAAATCTACACAACTACTCTCTCTGTTTAAAATTGCAACCCATTCACTATAGCCATATTTCTGCTATTAGTCCATTACAGCACTTAGAATCTTTAAGATATCATATAATTTACTTATTTATTATGTTTACTTTTTATCACTGCATCCTCACCTTTCCACCAGAGTATACTTTCTAGAGGGGGCAGGACTATAGGATATACTTTAGACATATCCCTAAATCTCTCTCTTTCTTTACACACACACACACACACACACACACACACACACACACACACACACCTTTTGTTGGGCCATATTCATATACCAACAGTAGCAACATTCATCCCTATAAACATGCAATGTAATGTAAATATATATATATTTGTGCATATTCAAAGAAACTGGCAAAGTTGCATGTGTTTGTGCTCAAAGTATGTGCTCCTGTTGAGTGTGTTCAGCAACTCATGGTAATCACCCATTCTTCACTGCCTAACAAAGTTTCTGGCTCATTATAGGACCCAATAAATATAACTGAATAAACTGATGACTATAAACAGTCCATACCAGTTCATCTGGTACCATATCCATTAATCATGACCACAGACCTCCTCTGTCCTAAACTGGGATATGGAAGGAGTTAAATGGGTGATTCTATGCACCCCAGCTACAGGAACCTATCATGAGAGCCCACAGCAAGACAGGTTCAGAGTGACAAGAAGTTTTGGAAAAGAAAAGAAACTGATTGGACAATGGGAGACATATTTTGAACTCCAAGAACTATGTTGGTTCCCAGAACCTAAAGGTCAGGAGTTAACTCTGTCTTCTATTAAACCTGATAACAAACTAACACAGAATTTCAACTTTGAAAACGTTGCTTTAAGGTGAGGTAGAGGGAAGAGGCAGAATTGCTTTTAGTCCTTTAGATCTGGGCTCAAACATGTCTGTCTCTTTCAAGATTTCTATCAGGTTCAACCTGGGGAATATGAACTAGATGGAAAGTTTCAAGTCAGAAGTCTTGACTTTTGGAAGTTTAAGAAAATATTAAAAGTCTCATACCTCTTTGCTTTCCACATCACTGTGTGTGTGTGTGGGGGGGGATGTGGTAGGAAAATGTTTGAGAGATATTTTTATTTTTCCACTACTGCAACAAAGAAACCAAGTCCATATGTGAGCCTTTCCTGAGCAGTTGGATAGATACAGCCCTTTGAAGACTCAGGGCACCCTTGACACTCCTCGAGACTCCTCTGGAACCATCAGAAATTGAGTTGTCCCATCTCGCTTTCTGACTGCCATCTCTCTAGAGATGTGGCAAATTCCCAAGTCCTAATCTCTCTCATATCCCTTGCTCTTTGACCTAAAAAAATCTTTGAATCAATAATTAGACATAACTATGGTGACCGTACAATTTATTGTCTAAACTAAGACACTTTTGAGAATAAAGGGGTAATGTTGTTTGTTATGTCTCTTCTTCTTGTTCTTCCTCCTCTGCATCTTTCTTTTCTTCCTTATTTATTTACATTATTGTTGACTACTTACTGTGCACCAGCTGTGTAAGTCCTTAGACATACAATGATCTGCAAAATAACACTGTATCCTAATGGAGCTTTTGAGTTTAGGGATGGAGAAAGATGATGATTCATTCTTCTAACAAATAGTTCTTAAGTATCTACTGTGTGTTTGGCATTATTTTAGATAATGGGACAGAGCAGTGATCAAAATAAAGTCTCTGCCCTTAAGAAACTTAGAAATGCATATAAATGTGTAATTATACACTATGATTTGTTCTGTGAGGGAAAAGTGTATGATGCTAAGAAAACCAAGTAACACTCAGTTCTAGTTTGGGGGTCAGGATTGACTCCTCTAAGGAAATGAAGAGTGAAGAGTTAGCTACATGAAGGAGAGTGGAAGTGTAGATTGAGAATGTTAAAGGCAGAGGAAACAGCATGTGCAAAGGCCTTGAGGCAGGAAGAAACATGGCATCTTCAATAAATCAGGGGATTGGAGTACAGGCACATGGTGGAGGTGGATAGTGGGTGACATGATATGGGTCTGGAGGAAGCAGGGAACACACCTCATAGAAGATTCCATACTGGGGTGAGGCTCCACTTCCCACTTAGTTGCCTCAGATAGTTCCTGGGGTACTGTGGTGTGGCAGATTCCAGGGAGGGTGCTACACAGAATGCTCGGGAAGATGAGCCCAAGTGTAGCCTTATGTACAGCCTCTACGATAAGATACAAAGAACAATCAGATGCCTTCCTGTGTGGTCACACACAGGAAAGGAAGTGGCAGTGAGAACTGGTGGGACAGAGGAGGTCTGTGGTCATGATTAATGGATGTGGTCCCAGATAAACTGGTGTAGACCACGACTGGGGGTACTGTTTATATTCATGAATTTATTCAGTCATATTTACTGAATCCTATAATGAGCCAGAAACCTTGTTAGGCAGTGAAGAATCAGTGATTACCATGATAGATACTGTTTTTGCCACCAAGACCTATTCTACCAGACAGAATAGGTCTATGTATCATACTTTAAGAGGAACCATGAAAACTAGAGTCTAGGCCTGATAAAGATAAAGAATCTAGACATGAGAGCCAATAATGAGATTTGAAGATTAAAGGTCAACATGGTGATTGTTTTTTATTCTTCTATGGAGAACATAGAAGAGTACAGGAATATTCTGCTTTATTTCAGGAGGTGGGAGTTGAAGCAGGGGATAAGAATTTTGAAGTGGTCAGTTGAGGACCATGGGGGAGAAGAAGGGGAAAAATAGTGGGGGAGAGGGAGGGAGGGAGGCAAACCATGAGAGATTCTTGAATGCTGAGAACAAACCGAGGGCTGATGGGGGTGGGGGAGAGGGAATGGGGGGTGATGGGCATGGAGGAGGGCACTTGTGGGGATAAGCACTGGGTGTTATATGGAAACCAACTTGACAATAAACTATTAAAAAACTAAATAAAAAGAATTTTGAAGTGGTCTGTTGTGGTAATAATAATGGCTGTTTTATCTATTTATTTATTATAATGTTTATTTATTTATTTTGAGAGAAAGAGACAGAGCATGTACAAGTGGAGGAGGCACAGGAAGAGAGGGAGAGAGAGAAACTCAAGCAGGCCTTGCACTGTTACTGTGGAGCCCAATGTGACCTGAGCCGAAGTCAAGAGTCAGACACTTAACTCTTGAGCCCTCCAGGTTCCCCAAAGAAGATTGTTTTAATGGTAGAAGAGTTTTGGGATACAGCAAGGTCCCCATTGACAGGGAATGCTTAAAATTTGAACTGGTGACCATCCACTGTAGATACTATAGTAGGAACTTCCCACAGGGACAGAAGATGAGCTGGGAATTTGCACTCTAGTAAGGGATACAGACATATACACAATGCAAAGTAAACTCACAAGTGGGTGAGGGTGAAGAGGGATCATTAGTTGTGCAACACGGAAGGTTCAGGTTTCCTGGTCATACCCTGAATCACTGGGAGCATGTATTATTCAACATGCCATCTCAGAGCTCTGGTAGGTGAAAGGATATCCTCTCCAGTTTGGGAATAGAAAAAAATAGTCTGGAGGGACATTCTGCTGCTCTGTCAGCTCTTAGCCAGGTGGTCAATGGGATGTAAATCTCTTGGATCTGGAACGTTTCAACTATAAATTTTTTTTTAGTGTTAAGCTTCTGATTCTATTGGGTAATGTTTATGCAGTGGCTTTCACTCCCTAATGAAAGTCTGGTGATAAAGTTCACTGGAGATTTTTGTTATCTCTCAGACTGTTCTTAATCTAAGGCCAAACCTTGAAAGAAATGTGTTCTGAAGTCACTTTGGGAAGACAAATTCTTCCATCCTTAGTAACTGATATCTGGCAACACTTGTCGCTGTTAAAAGGATTTACTGTTTATATGCTAATTTTAGATCTTTGGAAGAGTCAATAAAAGTAGCATTATTACAGTTACCTCCATTTTAGAGATGAGAAACCTGATGCTCAAAGAAGCAGCAACTTTGTTCAATAATCTACAGAAAGGACTTGCATCAGTCAGGATAGGCTGGATTACATGGTAGTAACAAACAACCCCCAAATCTTTAGGACATCAAATAATAAAAATTTAATTCCCTTTCATGCTATGTGTGAAATTTAGGGCCCACCAGGAAATCTGCTCTGCATCATCTTGGTCTTTACTTTGGGACCCCCACTGTCCAGGCAGCTACTGGCCATTGCCATGGCAAGGGAAAAAGAATTCAACTCTTAAATCCACCATTTAGAACTGACTCACCTGGCCTGCTCATATTTCAATGGCCAAACTTAGATCACAGCTAACTTTAAGTGTGTGGAAAATTCAATCCTACCATGTGCCCAGGACAGAGAAGTGGACTATTTGTAAACAGTCCTAGTAAGTGCCAAAGGGCTAGCAGTGAACTTCTAACACATTCTCTCTGTCCTAGCAAATCCACGTCCTCTCCACTGAGTTTACTGCTTCTTCATGCTAACTGTAGAATCAAGGGTGAGGCTGATATAAAGAATATACCTAGCTGGAAAAACCCTATATTACTTTCTTGCTTCTCAACTTTGTTTCTTGGTATCTTTTCTTTTTCCAGACCACAGCCTTTTGGATGTTAACATAAGTCCATTTCCACTTTCCATCTTTTCTTTTCCCAGACCACAGCCTTTGGATGTTAGCATAAGTCCGTTTCCATACTTTGGCTGGGAGACAATGGTCAAAGCTCCCCTGAAAAAGTTTAACTATGCTGAAACTTGTTATGTTTTTCAAAGTGAACTGTCCAAAGATTTACCTGGAACACAAGTCTAAAGGAATGATAGCTATTCTTTCCACAGAGGAAACACATTTCATCTACCGTTGAAACATGTCTCTAGCTCTACCACCAGCATTCTCGATGCATATGCACACTTGTAAAAACACACAGATATATAAATTTCCAAGTACATAAAATTACAGGGGATGGGGAGAGAGTTGATCCATCAGGTAATTCCAGAAATATTGTTCTTTATTGTTTCTAAATGCTATCTTTGATTCTGTGAACCCTGTGTCTTTGAGTCTCTACCTGGGCTGCATTGCCTGGAGTTCTTTCAAATAATTTAAACAACTGCAGGCAAGAGAATCCTACAATCCCTCATTTCTGCAACATATTATTCCCAATGTTGTTAGCAGTAACAGCAGTGAGGGAAACACTAGCAACTCAAAGAGAGAAATGATACATTTGTTGAGAATTCAAGCAACATAGTAAATAAATAGGTAAGCACTAGTAAGAGTAAATCTCAGCAAAACAAAACAAAAAAAAGTAAATGGCAATGGTTTTGTCTGAAGCTTTTCTTCTCTGAATCCAGGGTATATAACTAAAAAGTTTTTTTTTTTACTCTTTTGTCCCCAGGGTGTTATAGATGTCTAGATGAGATGGGCACCTAGACAAAATTGTCAAGTCAGTAGATAATACGTGTCCTCGTTACACTTTGATCTATGACCCAATTGTGCCACAAGGTCTGTTAGGCTGATGGGAAGAAAGAGCACACATAAACTGGTCAGGATCTGGAACTCTGCTTGGTGGTCTACATACAGTAACTTATTTACTGCTATGCTATCCCTGGATGCGGAGTGTTACTATACAATGAAGAAAGGAAATGAGGATCAGGGAGACTTAGAAGACTGCGCAGAGCTACACATTTAGCAGAGCAAACATTCAAATCCAACAGGAAAACAGGATGGAGGCTCCCCACCAAAAATAAAGAAAACAGAATTACCATATGTACAGTAATTCCACTACTGGGTATGTCCCCAAAGAAAATGAAAACCCTAATTTGAAAAGATATATATTCTCATGTTTACTGTAGCATTATTTACAATTGCCAAATTATGGAAGCAGCCCAAGCGTTCATTGATAGATGAATGGATAAAGAAGATGCGGTATAGATATACAATGGAATATTATTCTGTAATAAATAAATGAAATCCTGCCATTGTGACAACATGAATAGACCTAGAGTATATTATGTTAAATGAAATCAGTCAGACAGAAAAAGACAAATACCATACGATTTTGCTTATATGTGAAATTAAAAAAAAAAAGCAGAAACAGATCCATAGATACTGAGAACTAATGGTTGGCAGAGCAGAGGAGGGTGGGGCAATGGACAAAATGAGTACAGGAGAATCAGAGATACACACTTACAGTTATAAAATTAATATGTCACAGGGATAAAAGGTACAGCATAAAGAATATAGTCAATAATAGAGTTGTATAGTAAGAGATGGTAGCTACATTTGTGGCGAGCATGTATAATGTATAGAGTTGTCAAATCACTATGTTGTACACCTGAAACTAACAAATGTAAAATTGTGCATCAACTATACTTTAATAAAAAACTAAATTAGCAATAATTCAAACCTAGGTTTGGCTGACTCTCAAATGCAAGCTTTTTCCTTCTTTCTTTAGTTCCTTTCTTCCTTCCTCCCACCCCCCTCCCTCTTTTACTTCTTTCTTTCCTTCCATCTTTGCTTCTTTTCTTGCTTCCTTTCTCTCTCTCTCTCTCTCTCTCTCTCTCTCTTTACATGCATTGCTGCCTCTTATTGATTGTAGGGCTCATTCCTGGGAAGCTTAGCTAACTAACCAAAATGCAATTCCCTAGAGAAATGCCAACAACAAGGGCTAAAACTGGGCAATCTCCTCATGCAAGGTGGACTAATCCATTATATATGGGTGGATATGGTAGTATATGGTGGCATTCAGGATTCAGGTGTTGATCTGTCACAGAGGAGGGTCTTGGAAGAGGAGTTCCACATAGTCTCTATTGTTAATGTATGCAGTGCACAACCTACACAATTGTAAGTGGCAGGTTTGCCTGGACAAATGGTTGAGAAATGTAGATAGAACTTAGCTTTCTATGGATGACTGTAGGTAAGGGTTGGCATGGTTTCAGGGCCAGCCAAGCCTGTTAGGTTGAGAACTGAACTCCATTACCAACAAGAAGTACATTATTATTTAGGAAAGAGAGCCAATGTTTCTTCATAGAGACACTAAGCAAACACACACATATAAGGACCCAACATTTAAAGGAGATCAATCATTGCTAAAGATAGGCAGAATGTTTAATTATTTGGAATTGCAAATCTGTCAATGGGACAATGGTCAAAATAAATGACCTGCTAAACTATTTGGATATGGTGATGTCTTGAAAATCTTGTTAGTTAGCCATGAAAAGTGGAAAAAGACACTTCAGTAAAGGTGAGGGGTATGTGCTAAAGCATAGAAACAAAAAGAAGGCACTCCCCAGTACAATGTATTTCAGTGTGATGAAAGGAGGTTGTGCTTAGATATGATGCTAGAAAGGGAGGCAGGAGCCAGATTATGAAGAACTTTTTATGTTAAAGAATTCAAAGCTTATCCAAGGGCAAGAAGACTTGGTCAGTGCAATGTTTTGAATAGAGGAATAACATAATCAGATTTTTAGTTTAGGTAGGCACTCTGGTCACAAAAGACAGATTTCTAGGGCTGGGGAAGGGAACACAGATTGGGACAGAGAGATCAGTTAAGAAACGTACAGAAATCGAGCACCAAAATGGAGTAAACTAAGGGGTTATGGAGAATAAGAGAAGGAGAAGGACAAAGATTATTTAAGTAACAGTTCCACAGGACTTAATGAGTTACAGGGCATGGGGTGGGGAGGGATGAGAGAAGTCAAGGATGAATCCTACATTTCTGGCTTGCGCAAGTATGAGAGTGGTGGTGCATTCAAGCAAATGAGGAGCAGAGGGGAGGAGCAGGATGGGGATGGAGGAAGTGCTATGCTTCCTTGGGGACATGCAGTCCCCATAGGAAGTACCTACGGAAATACACAGACATACCATGGGAAGTCATGCACATGAGTGTTGCGCATGAGAGAGGTGTGGGATTTGTATTCCCAAGATAGAGTTGGGGCTCATCCAAGCACAAACCATGGTTGAAGCCACAGAAGTTGTGAGATTGTTCAGAAAGAGCACACAAATTGAGAATGTGGCCACAGACACGACTCCTGGGAATACCAGTGTGTGAGGTATGGGCAGAGAAAAAGAATTCTGGCAAAAGAGATACAAGGGAGTGATCAGAGAAATGAGAGAAAGGCCAGGGGAGTGGAGTGTCACAGAATGCCAAGAGAAGAGAAAGAGCCAAGGAAGGAGTATGCAGTAAGATTAAGTGTTGCAGAGAAGGCAAGTAATGTAAGGACTAAACAACTTTAACTGAAGTTAATGGAGATAGAAGCCAGACTAGGCGCAGACAGGGAGTGTAGACTGTTCTGGAATTTTCCAACCTATGTGTATAAGAACCTTTATTAAATTTAAAATAAGCATGTAAATTCCCACATGATAGTAATTATTCCTTTTTCAGTCAACAGTTGCCCCTTGCCAGTTCTGGGTCCTCTACCTTGTAGATTCTGCCGAAACTCCAGACATTTCCAGCACCGAGGCAACAGCTCCTGGGACTGCTCTTTTAAGGAAGAGTCCATGTGAGGCAAAGTGTAAGAAGGGTTGTCTCTAAAAGACTGAGTGTACTCTTTTCTTCCCAAGATGGAAGGGAATGGAGCAGCTTATAAAACAGTAGCAATGAACACTTCAGTTATTAAAACCTGAGGTAGATTTACCTGTCATTCCTACAATTCTTACAGGTTTGAGGGAAAGCTATCATCACCTATGTTCCTGCTTCTCTGTTCACCAAATCCAAGTGGGAAAATACGTTTCCAGAATTATACTTTAATTTAAAAAATTATGTTAAATAAAAAGTTAAGCTCTACTTCTATCAACAATCACATTTAATTGTGTTTAGAAGTCAAAATTAGAAAATTCTGAAATTAGTTAAAAATTTAAAGTACTTTTAAAGATTTATTTAGTCATGAGGTTTCAACTACTGATTTTGGAAAAAAGATTATATTTTTTTTCTTTTTGACCATGATTATTCTTGACTAAGCCAAAGAAATAGATGAGAAGCTAGAAACAATTGCCTTCCCCTGACCCCATCCGTATATATCCATTAATGTGGTATGGAATGTAGCTTAGAAAGCAGATTCTCTCTTTAGATAAAAAGGGTCAACTATCAGAGCCTTGGTTTCTTCATCCTTAAATGGAGAGAATTATCTTTACTTCATAGGATTGTTATGAGAATTAATTAGAAAATTAGCACAGTGCTTGGCACATAGATATTCACTAGAAGGGAGCGCTATTAAATGTGCATGTTGAGATTAATTAGTCATTCATTGTAGAGGGAAAAATCTTAGCTTTCTTTATAATGTAGTGATCAAATTTAGCCTCACTAATCACACAGCAGCCTGCCACGATGTGCTTTCTGAAGGAATATGGAATGCTCAGAATCACTATTAAAGCATTCTTGCAAAAAAAAAAAAAGCCATATTTAAGTTGAATCTAATCAAGCTTTTCATCTTAACTTCGAGACTAGAGGAAACAGGTAATTGAGGAAACAGTCCATGATATTACAAAGAAATCATGAGAAAAATCCAGAATGCGGGTATTTAGAAGGCAACTGACCTGGTCTCTTCAAAAAGTGTGTCATAAAAAAAAAAAAAATGTTTGTGTGAAGGGGACTGTTGTAGAGTAAAGGAGACAAAAGAGATATAACAAACAAAATGTATGACCCCTTATAGATTGCAGCTTGAGAAAAAAAAACTATACAATATGTCTTGGGATCAGTTGGGAAAATTTTGAATATGGACCAGTAATTAGATGATGGCTATTAATTTTTTGGATGAAAAAATGGCACTGAGGTTATGTAAACTAATGCCCTTATTTTTGAGAGATACAGGTTGAAATATTTAGGATATTTCATAATGTCTGTAATTTACTTTCAGCAAAAATATAAATTTATTCTTTGTGTATAAATAGAGATATAGAGTAAATATGGCAAGATGTTAATAATTATTGAGTCTAGATGGTGGTTATATTAGTGCTTGTTATACAATTATTTCAACTTTTCTGTATGCTTGAAAAATTAATAATTGAGAGAAGAATGGAAAATAAGTCACTTAGTAGGATAATAACAGCCAAACCAATTTAATAAAAAGGTAACAAATTTAGCAACAGAATCTCATCACAATATCCATGGCACAGAAAGTTTTTGAATATTTTTATACAAATATGGAATGCTAAAAAATAAAACATATATAAAATAAAAAGAATGTTATATAGTATAAGCAATTTCATAATTGATTTAATGAAAATTCATTCAGCAAGCCAAGGATTCATCTGGTAATAACTTGAATTTCCTGAATTTGCTAAAACAGAGAACTATCCAGGTGATGATAACTCTATTGCTCCCTCTTTTGGAGAGGAATGTAGAATATTTCTCCCTTTTATTTTCTCCCTTTTTTCTGACCATTGTAGAAAGAGTGGGAAGAAAGTTTTTTCATCCATCTATCCATTTATCCATCATTCTTTCATTCACTCCAGTCACTGAGTGCTGGGCAAATGGAGATGGAGGAACCCACAGCAGAGTGTGGAAAACTAAGATGGGAATGAGCAACCACAATGCAGCATAAGAAGAGATATTCAGAAAGGCTATAAAAAATGCTTTGGGATATCAAAGAACAAAACATTGAGATTTGGCTAGGCAGTGTGAGAAAGTTAAAGTCAATTAATATGAGAAATCAAGGGAAAAATCAAATGCTTTTGTTTTAGAACTCTATTTGAGTTTATCTCTTTACTGATGTCTTATTTTATTTTATATTTAATTAAAAAATTTTTTTAATGTTTGTTTGTTGAGAGACACAGAGAGATCGAGCATGAAGGGGGAGGAGCAGAGAGAGAGGAAGACACAGAATCTGAAGCAGGCTCCAGGCTCTGAGCTGTCTGTCAGCACAGAGCCCGATGAAAGGCTGGAACTCAGGAACCATGAGGTCATGACCTGAGCCGAAGCTGGAAGCTTAACCGACTGAGCCACCCAAGTGCCCATATTTTTAATTTTTTTAAGTTTATTTATTTTGAGAGACAAAGAGAGTAGAGGAGGGGCAGAGAGAGAGGGAAAGAGAATCCCAGGCAGGCTCCATGGAGCCTGATGCCACGCTTGAACTCATGAACTGTGAGACCATGACCTAAACCGAAGTCAATAGTTGGATGCTTAAGTGATTGAGACACCCAGGGACCCCATATATCTATTTGTTTTAAATATTTTTCTGTTGCAGTATTTTATAGGAAACATGACTCAATGAAAATTTCTGGAAGTCCTTCTCTGAACGTTTCCCTTCTTTCTAGTATATTGCCTTGCAAATTCTAGCTACCATAGCAGCTCTGATTTCTTATCTATGTTTCCTTTGCCCACAGAGGCCAATGCTTTCTGTTAGGGCTATACTTCTGTAGGCATAACTTTAAAGAATATTCTCTTGCAGAAACATAGGGTGAATGTGGAGTTGACCTTATGTGCTTCTCTGCTCTCAAGATAGAGTTCTGAAAGCTTTGTTGTCCAATGCTTGAAAACAGTTGCTTCATATAGTTTGTCCTATCTAGAGTTGCTTACAGTGGGACAGTAAAAACAATACCCATTAATTTATCATGGTTGAACTTCACCACTATTTAAAAGGTCACAGGAGAGTAATGTCTAGCCCATTTATAAGGCAAAGAGAAGATAGATAGGTAGATGATAGATAGATGGATAGAGATATAAAATACACATATACATATTATATGCATATCACTTTATCACTGCACACAGTGATATGTACAAAATATGTGAAATATAAAAATATGTATATATGTATATATACTACTTGCTATTTTACATTTCCCTCAATGTATTCTTTCATAAAGATGTTTTAAAACGACCCTGTTTATTCTTCACCTGGTTTAAACCAGTTTGTAGACATAAAAGAACAAACCTCTCAGGTTGGGAGAATTTGTCAGCGATGCGTCCCTGACTATGGGATAACATCTAAACCCCAGTGGCATTGAATTTGAGCCCTCCTCACACTCTGGCCTCATTTCCTGTCATTTCATATCCCACTCCAGCCCTGGTACCCTTTAGGGCCCTTGGAAATCTACTTGTGACTTCCTAAATATGTCATACTCCTCCACACCTCCATGCTTTGCATATGTCATTCTCTCTGCTTTCAATTCCCTTTATTTCTTCTTCTTCTTCATCTTCATTTTTTTTAAGAAAATTGTTTCATTTTCTTCTGCAAAGGCCATCTTCCTCACCAGAAAAGCTAAATACTCTTCTTTATTTCTATTAAAGCATTGTCTTCTTTCTTCTAATATTTTACTTATCTCAGTGTGTTGAAATTATATTTTTATGATCAATCTCCCTACATCCCATCCCCATTAGATTATAAAATCATAGCAGGATGTCTCATTAATTGATATATTCCCATCACATTCACTGTAAGTGGCACATAGTAGGCCCCCCAATGAGGATTTGCTAATAGATGAGTTAATAAATATATACATGGTGAAACGAAAACAGATATCTCTGTTTTCTAATGATAATTACTCCTAACCCCAGGGCAGTAGGACCTAAAGACCAAGTCACATGTTTCTTATGCTGTCCAACCTCCACTCTTTTGTCTCCTGGTTGCAGATCTGAACTGTATTATTTCTCAAAGGCCATTAAGAAGCCTTCAGAGAAAGCACAAGAGATTACCTCCAGTGCTGGTTTGCAATAATGTCCTTTTGTTCTCAGATAGTCTCCAGTTGACAGCTATCAAGGTTGTTCTAATTTGTGTCACGTGGGCCATCTACAGGGAACATTTTGGAATGGGGAAGGTTCAAGAGATAGAAAAAAAGTAATGAATATAAAGTGTAAATGCCATAGTAAAGTAATGGAGACATATAATAACAGCAAGGGAAATTTGACCTTCTGGCCGGAAACTCTATCGTGAACCAATTGGAGAACTTTAGAAAATTGGATCAGCCTCAATAGTCACAGAGTAAACATGGGAAGTGCAATCCAGTCTTATTAAACATAATGCACACTTAATGCATAATTTTATTGCAACCAATTTCATGCTACTGCTTTAAATGAAGCTGGGTTTACTTCCACTGCACCAGTCCACTACCATTAGTGCCTCTTAAGAGAACAGCAAGGCCAGTAAACTGTTACTGGTCTGATCTCTTCCTCAGCCCATACTTTCTGCTTCATAAATTCACCCTGCTCCCACAGCTTGTACTGAGATCTTGTCTCCATTCAGTACATGGCTTTTGAAACACTACACTGTTTTGGCAAGTTATTTGCATATGGGAATGCTATAGCATTTCCATTTTATGCCAGCATGTACAGCAGTCAATCTTTGTCTTGGTAGAGTGTTGCCTGAATCCCAGACCTAAGAGCTGGGGTTTCTATTATCTGTAAATTCAGTCTGGGGCATAGTGATTAGAAGGAGGGTGCGATTATGAACCCACAGTATACATCCTCTCCATATCTTGGGGCTAATTTTTTCTTATCAGTATTAATTTTGGAAAACATGCCCTTAAATCATTCTATTTGTCTCCCTCTGGGGTCTGGTGTTCATATGTTTAAATATAATGGGATAGAATTTGGAGTCTGGCTACTGACTTTGAGGTCCCAGTTCTTCTGTAAAATGTTTGCTTTTAGAAGGTCACTAAAACCTCCCTCAGCCTCAAGTTTTTAATCTGTCAAATGAAATCACAGTCACCCTTGAGAAAAAGAAGAGGGTAGGCTGCAAAAGCACTTTATAAACCCAAAAGTTGTTACATATATTATTATAATTTAAAAATATCAAATATGATATGTTATGAGCCAACACAAATCTGGAAAAGCCACACTTGTTTCTGTAACCTAATAGACATTGGATTTCTAAAGACATCTAAAAACATATTGGACATGTTTTAATTCTTTTACAGAATTCTGAATTTCCCTCTCCAAAACCAACCCCTAAATAAAATATTTGTATTGAAGAAAAATTTCTGCAAATATTTTCCATCTTCTTTGGGATGGGAAAGCAAATGGTACACAAGTCCATGAACATAGGCAATAGTAGCTGAAGGTCTTCACAGATCTCTGCGGCCTTAAAAATCTCATACAAAGCTTTGCTTTCCCCTTGAGCAACTCACCACCCACAGGACTCCTTTGAATGTCCCTTTTTTGCAGGAGCCACAAAGAGCTCTGGCACCACAGAGTTTGGTGCCTTATAAGAAGTACTCTTGGGGATGCCACAGGAGACTCAGAAAGAAAATTGCTGATCTGCAGTCTAAATTCTGGATCCATCAATATTTCAAAAACCATCTATAGAGGTGGGAAACTGCTTCCAGATAGTTAAACATTAAGCTCAGTCAGGGTTTTCTGCATTTACCAAAACTTACCTAGTACTGTAAGGGGAATGATGTCCCAGTTGTACATCATGCTATCAGTGTTCAAAAACATAACCAGAAGCTGCTGCAGCACAGGACTGAGTGGGAGCTGTGCCCCTGGGGAAAGTGAGGCTAATTTGGGGAAGGCCAAAGTGGGCATAGGCGACAAATTCCCTTTTCCTCTGAGATGAGTAACATTCTTACATTGCTTTTTTTTTGTTTTAAAATTCCTTGAATGTATACTCTGTCCATTTCCAAATGGAATTGGAAGCTTATTGGTTTGTTTACCATCAAACATCAGCTGAGCCCAGGATATTGCTGGCAGGCCCCGTGCTAGGCCCTGGGAAGCAGTGCTGATTCCTCACTGAAGAACGTCTAATCTATAGTGAGATAATCCAGACCCAAAAATGACATCATAGAAGACAGGGCACAATAATGGCCACAAAGAGAGGTGAAGTTCAAGGTTAGAGAAGTTCAGAAGAGAGTGAGGTCATTCGAGCCAAATAGAGATTTATTTTGTACTATGTCAAAATTAGTTCTCATTATTCTATTATTATTATTATAGTTTCTAAAACTCTTCCCAGATTAAAATTATAATTTTTAAAAAATTACAAATCTCTTGGGGGCATCTGGGTGGGTCAGTCAGTTAAATGTTCAACTCTTGGTTTCAGCTCAGGTCATGATCTCAAGGATTTGTGGGTTCAAGCCCTGCACTGGGCTCTGCACTAGCAGCGCGGAATCTGCTTGGGATTCTCTCTCTCTCTCTCTCTCTCTCTCTCTCCATCTCTCTCTGCTCTTTCCCTACTTGTGCTGTCTCTGTCTCTTTCAAAATAAATACACTTTAAAATAAAATTAAAATAAAAATTATATATCACCTGGTCTAGGGTACATCAAGTGTCTATGAAAATTCATAGCATCCATACATAACCTGATGCACAAAAGTCCCATGTAATCATGTTGTAGTCGGTGAGTAGAGTTTAAGATGGCCATCAGGTGTTGGGTTGAAAAGATTCATGAAATCTGGAGTTTTAATGAACTTTGTTACAAAGGGGGCCAGCTTGCTTTTTGGTCACTTTTCTGCGTTCTTGGAAATCTTTGTCTATATTTAACATTTACCTCTTTAGTTTTCCTCCTCTCTCTTCCTCTTCCTTTATATTTTTAAATTGAGATATTTAAATCATGAAATTCATAATTTACTTTTTTAAAAAAATTTTTAAATGTTTTATTTATTTTTGAGAGAGACAGAGAGACAGCATGAATAGGGGAGGGTCACAGAGAGAGGGAGATATAGAATCTGAAGACAGGCTACAGGTTCTGAGCTAACTCTCAGCCAGAGCCCAACGCGGGGCTCCAACCCATGAACCGTGAGATCATGACCTGAGCCGAAGTCAGATGCTTAACCAACTGAGCCACCCAGGTGCCCCAAAATTCATCATTTAAAGTATACAATTCAGTGACTTTTAGTATATTCCTAAAGTTGTGCAACTATTACCACCATCAAAATCTATAACCTCCAAATGAAACCCTATACCTCTTAGCCATGTTACCCTGGTCCCCCACAAACTACTTTTTGTGTCTCCCTCCTCTCCCAGTACAAGGCAACCATTAGAAACTTTTTCTCTATGGATTCGCCTAGTCCACATATTTTCTATAAATGGAATCATACAATATGGCCTTTTGTATCTGCCTTCCTCCATTTAGCATAATGTTTTTTAAAAATTTATTTTATTTATTTTTCTTTTAAAGAGAGAGAGAGTGTGTGTGTGCACAAGTGGGGGAGTGGCAGAGGGAGAGAGAGAGTATCTTAAGCAGGCTTCACACCCAGCATGGAGCCAGACACAGGGCTCAGTCTCATGACCATGAGCTCAGGACCTGATCCAAAATCAAAAGTCGAATGCTTAACCAACTGAGCCACCCAGGTGCCCCTAGCATAATGATTTAAAGGTACATCCATGTTGTAGCATGTATCCTTTGTAAGGCTGAATAATATTCCATTGTATGAATATACCACATTTTGGTTATTCATTCATTAGCTGATAGATATTTGAATTGCTTCCACTTTGGAGAATTATGAATAATGCTTCTATAATTATTTGTGTACAAGTTTTTGTGTGGACATATATTTTAGTTTTTCTTTGTTATATACATAAAAGCAGAATTATTGGGCCATGTAGTAACTCTATGTCTAACATTTTGAGACATTGTCAGTTTGTTTTCTTTTTCTTAACTTTATTTATTTTGAGAGAGAGAAAGAGAGTGAGTGCATGCAAGGCAGGGACGGGCAGAGAGAGGGGTAGAGAGAGAATCCTAAGCAGGTTCTGCACTATTAGCACACAGCCTGATGGTGGGAGTGATCCCATGAACCGGGAGATCATGACGTGAGCCAAAATCAGGAGTCAGACATTTAATCAACTGAACCACCTAGGGACCCCTGTCAGATTGTTTTCCAAAGGAGCTACACTAGTTTTCATTGCCAGCAGCAATATATGTGGGTTCTAATTTCTCTTCATCCTGGTTAACACTTGTTCTTGTCTGTCATTTAGATTACAGCCACCCTAGTGGGTATGAAGTAGTATCTCACTGTGGTTTTGAATTGCAAATCCCTAATGGCTAATGATAGTGAGAAATCTTTAACGAGTTTATTGGTCATTTGCACATCTTCTTTGGAGAGATTTTATATTTCTTTGGAGAAATGTCCTTTGCCCATTTTTAATTGGGTTGTCACTTTATTATTAAGTTGTTAAGTGTTCTTTAATATATTTCAGATAGAAGTCCCTTATCAGATATATCATCTGTAAACATTTTCTTGCACTCTGTATGTTTCTTTACTTACTTTATATCATTTCAAGCACATATGTTTTTACTTTCAATGAAGTCCACTTTTTCTAATTTTTCTTTAGTCACTGTGCTTTTGGTAGAATATCTAAAAAGGCTTTGCCTAACTCAAGGTCACCACAATTTATCCCTATTTTCTCCTAAGAGTTTTATAGTTTTTGGCTTCTATATTTAGGTCTTTGGTGCATTATGAGTTAATTTTTATAAATGGCATGAGGTAGAGGCCCAACTTCATTTTTTTGCCTGTGGATAGCCAATTGTCCCAACATCATTTGTTGAAAAGACCACTTCCCATGTGAACCCCTGTCAAAAACTCACTTTGCTTCTTGATCAACATAAGAAACCTACCAGCAGAGACTTGAGAGAAAGCTACCAAATCATCCTTGACCAGGGGATTAGAGGAGCGTAGGCATCAAGATAACTGCAATGCAGTGAGACTGGGGGAAGAATAACTAAGCCAGAAATAATAAGCAAAAGAAAATATGAGTCAACCTTACGTGAGTGGGTCCAATGGTTTTTTTCCATCCTTCTCTAATATTAAGTGTGGGCTACAGGCTAATGGTTGGCAACCACAAAAATCTTAGATCTGGGAGGAGAGTATATGCTGATGTTTCTGATGAGAAAGAATTCTTGGGAGTTTTTGGCTTGTGTGTGCGCAAACCTGGAAGCAGTACACATTTCATAGACACTAAGGACGAAGCAAGGAAGGAGACTTCTCTCCCCCTCAGCATCCACAGTTGAACAAGACTGCCATTCCCAGACTCAGAGGGCCTAATGTCCATATAGTCCATCATACTATATCCATGTAGTTCACAAATATAATGCCATTTTACTTGTTTATTTAGCATGTTATCCTCTGTTAATTATCTTTCTTTACTCCTGTCTGAAGATTAACTATCAAGGGGGCACTGGCAAGATCTCACCTATTCCATATAACAGACATTCCCATGAATGCTGAAAGCAGACTTCTGAAAGGGGAAAGGTTGTATGTGGCTGACTTTAAGGAAGACTAGCCATGATTCCACAACATGCCTCTTTGAGTCAGGAAAGCAGCAACAGAAAGGGACATGACACTTAAACAGGTAGTTCTAGCGGGAAATCTATGGAAGAGCCCAAGTGGGAGAGAGGCCAGGAGTAAAGAGGGCTGTAACAAAGAAAGATAGAAAATAGGACATGTAACAAAGGACGATAGGAGAAAGGACTGTAGAGAAAACCCAGGATGTATTCAAACTGTTGCAAAGTGTGAAGCAGACCAGAGAAGTTTAAACAAATGTGGTCAGAGAAAACCCAGCCATGGTTTATATCATATTTCATATCATGTATCTGCTTTTATATCTTTATGTCTCATTTATATGTCATCTGCCCACCACACAGTTCTGGCCCATCTACCTTCTCTAAAATTGCTCTACCCAAGATCACCAGGGACCACTTACACTCTGTCTTATGGGCTTCCATAAGTGTGCATCATCTTCTCTATCATATTGAAGAGGTCAATTAAGTCTTCCCTTTTGACATTCTTTCCTCTCTTGGCCCTTTGCTCTCCTTCCTCCTCTCTCCTTTTCCCTTCTCTGTCTCCATCTAGCAATTCTTTGAATTCAGAGTTTTGACATGCTCTACAGTTCATTCACATCTGAGTTTTGTATAGTTTGTCCCATAATGAGCTCATCATTTTTTTTTTCTAAAATTATTCTCCTCCTCCAGCACAGTTTGCTGCTATAAATGCCAACTTGTCTCTTGGACTCAGATCCTCCTTTCCCTGTTGACTCTAGGTACGTTCTCAGTGACAGCTTTCTCCATCACAGCTATGACCATCATTCATGGGGAGTCTTCAATGACTCCCCATTATTCACAAGATCAAGCCTGAATATAAGGCCTCATTTCTATTTCTGGGTCTTTAAACCTTGGTTCCCAGAACTCAGGCCCCATTATGGACTGTGGCTTTGAGGTTTTCCTCATGATCTCCGTGCTCTGGTCCTGGTTACCTGCTCATGATCCCACTTCCTGGATTATGAATAAAAGCATTGCTCCTTCTCTCCACCTTGCACATGGAATATTATGCAATGCCTCACACTGCTATAAGTATTCCATGATTTGATCCACATGACCCTGTCAATACTCAATTTATCCTTACACACAAAACATACACACACACACACACACTCACCCCATATTCCTTTCAATTGACCTGAGAACCCATTATTTACCCAAATATGTGCCTTTGCTGATGTTAAATATGTAAACATGTACACATGCATGCATATATATAGCCACATGGATCATGATGACTTAACTGTAACAGAAGTCTAAGAGCCTTAGGAGTTCTGGTGAGCAAGAAGCTGAATATGAACCAACAGTGAGATAACTTGCCAAAAAAAGAATAGAGCCGTCTTGGTTTGAAGGGAGGAATTCATTCTACAGTATTATCAACTGTCTATGCTGGATGCTCTAGATATGTTACAGTTCCTATCTTTTTGAAGTTTAATGTCTATAGTGAAAATAGACATTAAACAATTATAACCAAAGAAATAAGTATAAAATTATAAACTGTGGTAAATTCTATAAGAGAAAAGAACAGAGTTCAGGGAAAGCTATAATGAAGAGCTAATTCAGATTGGGAGGTGGGTGTGACCTCTTGGAGGAGTTACTGAGCCAGGAGACGCCTGAGATGAAAAGAATTCTGGGCAAGAGGAATCACTTGACAAAGACCATGTTAAGGAGCTTGACTATTATCTTAGGTTTAATGGGCCATCACTGATGATGGGTCATTGTGGACAGACATCATCTATTTCATGGTGGTCATACCACCACAGTGTAGACTAGGCACTTTATCCTATTTTGTAAATAAGTTAAAAAAAATGAGTATTGTAGCATAAGAAGAGCATCTGAGAAGGAAGGAAGGAAGCAGGAGGAAGATAGCAGTCATTAATTCTGAGAAGACAAAATCCTAAAAAAAAAAAAAAAAGGCAGAAAGGAAAATAACATTTATCGAGTATCCTGCTATATGGTAGTCACTGGGCTGGAAACTGTCACATACATTATCTGATCGCATGCTTACCACAACCCTGAAAGTTGGGCATCATTTCCATCTTGCAGGTAGAGAAATTAAGGCTGAGTGAGGTTTAGTGATTTGAACAATTAATAAATAGTACAACCAGCTTTCAAACCTCATTCTATTTGATGTTAGTAACTCTTTACTACCCCCTTTTCACAAGATCATTATTTTCAGATCTCCAAAGGGCTGCCAAAATGTCAGAAAGACAAGGCTCTTAGGTTCCCATAGCAAGAGAACTAAAGGCAACATATGTACCTGATGGTAGAAAGGGTTAAGTTGAAGTGGCATCCATGGAAACAACGAAGTTAGGAGCCCAGGGAAGAGGTCAGATCAGGCAAACAGACCAGGAGGACCAGGGGTCAGCAGAGGAATGCAATTGAGTGTCTGGAAGATGCAAAGGAGAGCCAGCAAGCAGGGGGACCTATTCAATGAGCCAGAAGCTGTGGTAGCCATATGTGCTCTCCTTGGACGCTCTTAAAAGATATATATTATCTGGAAATCTCATGCACAGAATAGTGATTATAATTAACAGTAATGCATCATATACTTGAAACTGGTTAACACAGTAGATCTTAAATGTTATCACACACACACACACACACACAGTGTAATTATGTGAGTGGCTGGAAGTGTTAATAAATCTTATTGTGGTCATCATCTTCTGATAATACATGTATCTAATCATCATAAAGTAAACCTTAAACTTACATATGTTATAGGTCAATAATATCTCAATAAATCCAGGAGGAAAGAAGAAAAAAGAAAAGAACCTGCCAGTCAGCTGGGAGTACAAAGCATTGGAGCCGAGGCTGCTCTCTTCCTGAACATTCTTCCCTGGCTGGTTGCCAAGTGTGGTTAGCTGGACTATGGCCTGACCACTTCTGTACAGGCAGGATTCACTGAACAGGCAATCTTTGCCATGGAACTTCTCAGTGGATTCTCTAAGACTTTGCCAGATGGACACTGCAGTCAGAAACTCTCCCCACCCAATCTGCTTTCCAGAAGACATGACACAGAAGTAAACTAGGAGTCAGGCCACTGGCTTGGACCATCATAATAACGTCCAGGTTTCATAAGCACTTAATGTGTGTCAGACACTGTTCTAGCTGTGTTATATTAATTCATTTAATCCCCATTCTGAGTGAACATTACTGTTATTTCCAATTATAGCTGAGGATTCACAGAAAAATACATAACTACTCTAAGATCTCACAGCTAGTAATGTGCAGAGCCAGCATTTGTACCCATTCAGTCTGGTACAGAATTAAAATCTATCACCCCTGAGCAGCCCACTTCAAGGTGGTTATAGATAAACAGGAAAGACAAAGGAAAAGGCTTTGTAAAGTATTGCATCATGCAAAGGGTAGCTTTCTGACCTCTCTCTCCTCTTACTCTTTCCCACTTTGCTCCTCCACAATGGCCTTCCTTTCTTTCCCAGAACTCCCTTGGCCCTTTTCTTCAGAACCTTCACAAGAGCAATTTCCTTGGTCTGGGACCCTCTTCCTCACATCTATCTAACTTCTCAGTGTGTCACCATGGCCTTGGGGAAATCTGTCCTGACCACCAGCCTGGGTTCAGTTTCCTGTTACACTCACCCATGACAACTGATACTCTTCTAAAAGAAGATGTGGAATGTATATACAATGGAATACTACTCAGTCATGAAAAAGAATGAAATCTTGTCATTTGCAACAACATGGATGGATCTAGATGGTATATGCTAAGTGAAATAAGTCAATCAGAGAAAGACAGATATCGTATGGTTTCACTCATATGTGGAATTTGAGAAACACAACAGATGAACAAAGGGGAAGGGAAGGGAAAATATGATAAAAAAGAGAGGGAAAGAAATCATAAAAGACTCCTTTTTTTTTTTTTTAATAAATGTTTATTTATTTTTGAGAGAGAGAGACAGAGCATGAGTGGGGGAGGAGCAGAGAGAGAAGGAGATACAGAATTTGAAGCAGGCTCCAAGCTGTCAGCACAGAGCCTGACTTGGGGCTCGAACTCAGAACTGTGAGATCATGACCTGAGCCGAAGTTGGCGCTCAACTGACTGAGCCACCCAGACACCCCAAGAGGCTCTTAAATACAGAGAACAAACTGAGGGTTGCCGGAGGGGAGGTAGTTGGGAGGATGGATTAAATGAGTGATAGTCATTAAGAAGGGCACTTTTTTGGGATGAGCACTGGGTGCCATGAATCACTGGGTTCTACTCCTGAAGCCAAGATTACATTGTATGTTAACTAACTTGAATTTAAATAAGAAAAAATTCAGGGTGCCTGGGTGGCTCAGTCAGTTAAGCATCATCCAACTCTTGATCTTGGTTTGGGTCATGATCTCATGGTTTCAGAGTTCAAGCCCTGCATTGGGCTCTCTGCTGTCAGCACAGAATCCACTTTGGATCCTCTGTCCCACTCCTTTTGCCCCTCCTCCACTTGTGCGCACTCACTCTCTCTCTCTCCCTCCCTCCTTCCTTCTTTCAAAAGTAAATAAACATTACATTTTTTTTCTTAAATGGGGCACCTGGGGGGCTCAGTTGGTTAAGTATCACTCTTGGTTTCAGCTCAGGTCATGATCTCATGGTTTTGTGAGTTTGAGCCCCACATCTGGCTCTATGCTTATAGTGCAGAACCTGCTTGGGATTCTGTGTCTCTGTCTGCCCCTCCCCTACTCATGCTGTCTCTGTGTCTCTCAAAATAAATAAACAGACTTGAGGCGCCTGGGTGGCTCAGGTGGTTAAGCATCCGACTTCAGCTCAGGTCATAGTTTGTGGGTTTGAGCCTCCTGTCGGGCTCTGTGCTGACAGCTAGCTCAGTGCCTGGAGCCTCTTTCAGATTCTGTGTCTCCCTCTCTCTCTGATCCTCCCCTGCTCACACTGTCTCTCTCTCTCTCTCTCTCTCTTTCTCTCACAAATAAAACATTAAAAAATTTAAAAAAAATAAACAGACTTTAAAAAATTAAAAAAATTTTAATAAAAAATTTAAATAATAGTTCAATGTTTAAAATGTTTTGTAAGGTTCAGTTTTCTAAGATCTGTGTTCATGATCTATAAAATTAGGAAATAAAACAGTTATCTGTAAAAGAGAATAAGATAAGCTTTCAATGAAACCAACCAAATTTTTAGAAGTTTAGGTTCTCTTATTATTGCATATGTACTTAATAGGAATTTATAAACAGTTTATTAAAAAAAAAAAGCTCTTAATACAACTCCAGTGAAGTAACTCATTTGGTAATGACTTATTTGTGTTTGTGAAAACACTGACTAGATAGTCCTACCCTTGCAGTGTGGGTCTCAGCCACAAAATAGAGCAGACAGAGGCTTACTCAGGAAAATAATATATGCCTGAAAATTAGCTCTGCGTGGCACAGATGGACATTGCATGGGCCATCATACCTTCACCAGGGGTAGGTAAAGAGGACAGCTGACAGTTGGAAGTAATTTGGGAGAGGAGAGTCAACATGGCAGATCTGATTACAGAGTCCACTGTAAACCTTCCATCTCTGAGAGTCCTTGAGTGCCCTCCCTGAGGCTGGAGTATCTACAGGAGGCCTTTCATCACCCAGAGGATGTGATATTTGATCCTCTTAAATGAGGCAGTGCAGTGGACTGAAACATCTAGAGGGAGAACATGCAGCATATGTGGTTTTGGTTTGGTCTTTGTCCTTGATTTGGTCTTTGTCCTTACCCGCTTTGCCCACATCACCTGCCCTGATTCCACAGCTGAGAAATAACGAGATAGACTCGATGATCCCCAGGGCCTTTAATTCTGAGATTTATAAGCCATATTTCTTAGTATGACTATTCCACCCTTTCAGATTCCCATCCTCTTTAATGTCACAGGCCTTTTCCTTTCTTATCAGTGATCAACACAATGGAAAACTGACCTTTGGGGTACAGTAGTGTAAGATTGAATATCCTTGGCTAATAGAACTATAGCTTGAAAGAACTATAATGGAAAAAATTTATTTTCCATAAGACTTTAAATTTCTTAAACTCTTACATAAAAGTTGTTTATTTTATTTATTTCAAGAGTGACACCTATGGGATTATTTCCACTCTACTGATGATGAAATTAAGCTTGAAGGGGGAATGTATTATGCCCAAGGTCTCAGAGCTGGAAGTATTTCTGGGGTTTGAACCAGCTCAGTAGCTTAGCAGTGTTGTCATTATTGCATGTCACCAAGTGGTATTAGTACATAGTAAATGTGTATATAAACTTGATCATTGGCCTTATATATGCAAGTCATAACTGAGAACTAAAAATGAATTATTTCACTCCATGAATTATTTTACTGATAAACCAATTCATTAAGAAAGTATTTATTGGGGTGCCTGGGTGGCTCAGTCGGTTGAGCGTCCGACTTCAGCTCAGGTCATGATCTCATGGTTTGTGGGTTTGAGCCCCACATCAGGCTCTGTGCTAACAGCTAGCTCAGAGCCTGGAGCCTGCTTCGGATTCTGTCTCCCTTTCTCTCTGACCCTTGCCTGCTCACACTGCCTCTCTCTCTCTCTCTCAGAAATAAATAAAACATTAAAAAATTTTAAAAAAGAAAGTATTTATTTATAGAAGGATTTAGCAAGTGAAAAATCTGGTGGGTGAGGGGATGGGTAAAATAGGAGATGGGGATTAAGAGCACACTTATCATGATGAGCATTGAGTAATGTATAGAATTGTTGAATCACTATATTGTACACCTGATACTATTATAACACTGTATGTTAACTAAATTGGAATTTAGAAAAAAAATAAATCAATTCAAAAAATCTGTATATTCTTGCTATGAGTGTACTTAATACAGAAAAAAAAAAAAACCCCAAGGACAAATGTTTCAGTCACTTAAGGTAAAAATTTCCAGGATCTCAGCCTTTACAAGTAGTTACAAAGTAATATACATAAATAATGGGGAAGAAAAATAAACTTGGGGAAAAATCATTTTGAAGTCAATCTTTCAAAGAGTTATTGTCTGAAGTCAGAGTTTTTAAAAACCCTGAAAAACACCTTTATTTGTTTTTCTCTCTTGGCTGAATGGGCTTTCTGTTGGAGTGGGGATTGAGTGAGGAATGTTTTTTCCAGAAAGACAACGTGGTTTAGACACAGGCTGGGGCTGGAAAGTGGTAGACTAGGTTTTCTCATATCACTGGTCTCTGGGAGATATAGATGAGTTACTGTTACCTGTCTGGGCCTCATTGTCCCTATCTGTAAACTGGGAGCACCTTGTCAAATATTTAGTTATGTGACCAACAGAGACATAATTACATTAATTCTTGTGTGTAAGATTTTAGGCATTATAAGTGCTTTTCCATTCATTACCTTATTTATTTTCTCCCAAATCTCTGTAAGGCAGGTAAGAAAGATGTGCATGTCCCTTTGGTAGCAAGGAAACTGCCTAAGTGAGGTAGATGGCTTTGGCCAAAGGTGCATCTCTGAGGTGGTATGGAGCCAGGACTTGACCTCAGGTCCGACGGCTCTAAACAGGTATGTGTTCCATAGTGCCATGAGGCGCTGATTTGCACAGTCAAGCTACTGAACAAAAGCTCCATGTTTCCTTTCTAACATACAACTTTTGGGCAAGATGTGTAAGGTGACTGAGCTTGGTGAGAAAGGCATTTATGTGTAAGAGGTGTCTGTGCATTAATGCAGTGAGTGAGAAGCCGAACCAACATCTAATTTTAGTATGCAGCTAGTGCGACGTTCCTGTTAATCGTATTCAGTCAGGCTGACTGAGGAGAAAGGAATAAAATAAACATTTCACTTAACCTTTACAATTCGTATGTTTTGATTGTCCCACCAGCTTAGAATACCATCCCCCCTATAATCGCCAGCCATTTTCTATGCTCTGCACACACTCAGCAGCTTTTTTGCTCTGAGTTCTTTGTCTCCTCCTCCTCTTCTACCACATTCTTCCCCCCTTTTTCCTACCTCCTGTCAATCCTCATGCCCAGTGCCCTGAGGCCGAGTTCCCTGTCTGTCCTCTTCTCCTGTGTCCTTGGAGGCACGAAGTAGCTCAAGTGGGGTTGGAATGGGGCTCTGAGGTCACCTACTGAACATTCGGCACATGAAAGAGCTCCAGAAAGAGGAGGCAGCATGAAACTCCATAAAGCCCAGAATCAGGACGTTGACATCCTCAATGGACAGGAAACATGGGAGGAGGAAAAGAAAACAAGCAAGTGAAAGAGTAAAGTAAACGAACCTTTTTATCTTCACATTCTCATCCTACCTAGGTGAAAACAGCAATGGCAGCAAAAACACTAACACATTATAAAGAGAAAGCTATGGAACTGAAATGCTTTTTGCATTACTGTGTTCAACATGGTAATTACAAATGCAGTGATTGAACAATGACAGCACAAGGGGATTGGCGTGGACAAGGCTGTGGAGCTTAGCACACTGGAATTGTCATGGTGCAAATCCTTGGTGGGGGGTAGGGAGTTATTTTCAGGTTGTTCTGAATCAGGAAGTTATATTTCCCACCAAAATGGGAACTGGATGAAAATCTCTCTGTTACGATACCCACTCAATCAGAACACAAAGTCCCTAGAGTAGATGATTTGTGCTGTGCTGTCCAATATGGTAGCAACGAGCCACATGTAGCTTTTGAGCACATGCAATATGACTAGCCTAGATTCAGATGTGTTATAAGGGTAAAATACACACCAGAGTTTGGAAACAGTATGACAGAAAAAAAAGATGTGAAATATCTCTAATGATTTTTAAAAACTGACTAGATGCTATGCTAGATGTTTTTATATGTGTGCATATATATTAATTAAAATTAATTTCACTTGTTTCTTTTTATTTTGCTTTTTTAAATGTGGCTACTAGAAAATTTGACATCATATATGTGGTTCATATTATAGTTCTCATCAAATTGCTCTAGGACAGTACTGGATTAGCATTCCAGAGTTGCAATTAAGAGCAAATGGAAAGAGAAATCCTCTCCAGAATAATAATCAGTATGCCCAGTCTAGACAACACTGGGGAGTATTTGAGGTAGAAAACTATCCTAAGACTGTTGTTGATAAAATCTAGGTACTCCAGGTGAACTTCGAACAATTGTGACTAGGACTACAGAAAATAAGCCAATGTTAACCTATGGTAACAGAAACAACTACTTGGAGAAGGTTGTGTATGGAGCCCAGTGGAATTAGGATGACTCTAGGGGAGGAATCCAAACCAGATCAGCCAGAGACTTTTGTTTTTGCCATATTTCACTAGAGTTGCTTTTTATTTTAGTGAAGAAAAATTGAAGTTCTTAGGAGGAACCTATTGTTAACTATATATTATTATATAAGACATTGCATATGTTTGCATACCACAGGTTACACTTAATAATAAACTGCAGTTAGTCCTGCACAGAATGTGTATTTTGTAACACCCAGTGAGTCGTTTGGCAGGCTTTGGTAAGGTCCATTTTAAGGAACCCCTTCAGGTATTTCAGTAGCTCTCCATCTCATCTCAGAACGACTTTGGACAAGGTTCCAGTGACCAGAGTGTCTGGAAAGAAGCAAGCTGCCCCTCTTCTGGAATGTGACTTTAACCAGGTCTGTCTTAGCAGGAGATGCTTCAAGTCCTATTAACATTCCTGTTCACTTAAATCCCAGTTTTTCAAAAACCCAGTGTAAAAAAAAAAAAAAGAGTCCCAACTTAAATAAGATCTTTGCAAACCCAGTGTTCCAAAAGGAAATGCACATATCAAACCATCAGTATAACCAAGTAAGTGTAGGTTATTCCCACAGAGGGGATTTAATGAAGATTTCAGCAGCTCCTTCTGTGTCCTGGAGCTACTACTGTTGAGTGACTGGCTATGGAGCAAGCTGGGACCCTCTGGGTTTCCTGTTAAAAATATAACATTGGTTTTTAAACCAATCAAGAAATCTACCAGAAACTTTTTTTTTTCTTTGTCTTTGTTCTTCTTTGGTTCTAAATTGTGTAAGAACAGGAGATGTGGCTACTTCCAAGCCTGAGAGATAATGGATGATGGAGAGTCTTTTGTATGTCTAGTATAAACACGAACTGAAAGTTGGCTGCTACGGAATGAAAATCAGAAGCCAGATTTTAATCCCAAAGTAGAAGATACAACCTAAGGGACGTAAGTGTTTTGGATTCCCTTTAGATATACCCCAGTCAGGAAAAAGGTCTCTTACTTCTAGGTTTCAGAGGAGTAATACTCAAGGTAGAGTCTAGTCCCATCTCCAAAAGCTTGCTGCAAGCACGTGTATTCTAGCTGCCTGTTTCAGGCTTCTGAGCAGCCCCACCTTCTGTGTTGACCATTAAGGATATCTGCAACTTATTGTTTCTCTTTGTTCTGTTTTCCAAGGGTACAAATACTATTATATACTTTCTTAATTACTCTCATCAACTGAGATTGCCAAGCTTTCCAACCTTTTCCATTGGACAGTTTTTCACAGAATTAATATCATGTTTAACATTCAAAGTGTCTAACTATATCATGGTCGATCAAGTTTCTGTTCTGTTCTTTAAAAGATGTAAGCTCTTTGGTAGGTAATATCATCAGTCTGAGAGTTAGTTTTCTTCACATATAAGGGGAGGGATAATTATATTGTCCTTACGTGGAGACTGAATGAGACCTGAACTGTGGCACAATTTTCTCAATGTCTGTAACTGCCCAGCACATAATAGGGGTGCAGATCATAGTTGCTGAAAAGCTGCTTCTTAAACTTTGTTCTAAAAGCCTATTTTAAGAGATAGCTGTGAGCAACTTCATTTTTCTCCTACGGTGCTGAGAGGAAATCAACAGGACTGTTCTAATACTGGCAACCACCAGGAAGGGATGTAACACTCTGAGCATGGGAAACAATGCTTAAGAGGACTTTGGGTGGTTCCATCTAAGTTAGCAATCCAAGAAATAAGTGCTTAAAAGTTCCCAGTTCTCAGTGGGCTCTGTCTTGTCCCAGAGCCTCATTTCACAGAATGTTGGCTGCAATCATGACCCAGATTAGACACAGAGCAAGTTACCATATCATTGTATTGCTCAATTCATTCCTCATGCATTTATTAAAAAACATGCTCCTAACAGGTGACAAGTACTGTTCTAGTTACTGGGAATATAGGTGTGAACAATTCAGGCAGTGCCCTGGCCCTCAGGGATTGTTCACTCTGGAAGGAAACTCGCATTTAAAAAATGGGCAGAAATAAACTCACATTCAGGATCTATAATAAGAACAACATAGGCAAAACATATTTCTTTGGAATCTCCTAACAGCCCACCAAGGCAGTAGAGGTCATACTGTGTTATGTGGAAATGGGGCCCGAGCGGCCAACAAGCCCACACGGCCCCTTGGAGACAGGAGCAGAGGTGAGCCTGGGCTTTTCCAGTTCCACCACCCGCTGGAGGGATCATGCTGGGGCCAAGGACGCAAAGTAAATAAATCACCAGTTTTGTAAAAAGGGGAGAATTCCGCCCTCTTAGGGTCATGAGGATTAAATAAGCTATAGAAGAAAAGCACTCAGAACAGTACCCTACACTCAGAGTTCATTAAAAACACCTGGTAGCTGCTGTCAAAAATGTGGAGAAAACAACCACACAATAGTGTGATAAAAGTTACCAGGAGAAGGTGCTTCCAGAAGGGAGAGTTTCTAATACTCCTTAGCAGAGTAAGAGGAGTCTAGATGGGTTTGGAACACAAGGTAGGAGCGTGTGGTGGGGCCAGGGCATCATGACAGCAGGAAAGAGCATGCTCACTGCATTGAAGAACGTGGCTCATTGGCTGGGGGTGGACTGTAATTGCTTCTTGTGGTTGAGATATGAATGCCCTAGAGGAGGAATGAGAGATGGGCTGGCTAAGCTGAGAAAGTAATCCCTTTTCCATGGCTGTCAGCAGCTCTCAAGGTGATGGGAGAAGAGGAGCACCAGAGAAAACCTCCACCCAAGCCCAGGCACGGTGGGCCATTTGGACCTCCATCATCTGAGAGGTGAAACCCCAATCGTGTGCCAAGTCGCCTCCTCAGGCTCCAGTCTCTACCCACTGTGGATTGTTTGCCTGTCTGGAATGAGATAATTTGTCAGACACCAGCTGCTGATCATTCTTTCCTCATGGGCACATTTATTATTATGTTACAATGCGCAGGAAGAATCTTTACCATCACTGGAGTGAAAATGATTAAAATGTTGTATTTTTTTCCTCCCCCAAATTCTCAAATCTTCCCTCTGCCAGAGACAGCATCATTCATAGAAGATATTGGGGGAGTGAAATGAGGGGAGGGAGGTGGAGGATCATTGTCATAATTAACAAAACAGCAAGCACAGAACCCCAGGGTGGGGCTAGGGAAGGAGGGCCATTCAGAACTACTAGCAGAACAGGAGTTTGGCACCACAGAAGCTGGGCCGTGTGTCTCTGAAAGAGTGCAGAGGATGGGCTGGCTGGCTGGCTTCTAGAGCCGCACCATGTCTAATTATGTACCAGGAGGCAAGAAAAGGTGTAGGTCTGTCTTTCCAGTTCAGGGGGAGAAAAAAATATGTGGTGTCTCGCGTCTAAGAAACGAACAGGCTGACCTTTTCAGAGCGCCTGAAAGAAAAAACCAGATGTATTCCTCAAGAGTCACTGTGACTGAAGGCTTGCATTGTGCAGTCACATAAAGGGAGAGCTAACCAGAAAACAGCAGCTGATGATCTGAAGCCAGGCTGTGCTATTGTCCGGCACACAAATGTTCTACAAGGACCCAGACCACCATGCAGTTCTCTGTGCACAGACTATGGAGGTTGGTGGGGGGAGCAGAGGGGGCCAGGGCTTTTTTCCCTCCTTTTCTTTCTTTCCTTCCTGAAACCTTTTCCTTCCAATCCCTCTACAGCCGCTCACATTCAACGGCTAGCAATTATTCCCATTGACCCTCCTCACTCTCCAAATGGGGTGTGGGTCTCTGAAGGTTTTCTCTTTGTACCTGACAACCCCATGTTGCAGGCAGGCTCCAGGGAGGAGGTAAGGGCTCAGCTCCCTGGGGACGGTGACTGGGAATAGAGTGTCTGTGATTTATTTTCCATCGAGCAAAGTCAAAGCGAGGCAAATGTAGGCTGGGAGGCAGACAGGAGAATCCCCCCAGCCTCATCAAGGGCTGCTTCTCTATTGTCCTCTGGGAAGCTCCGGTCAATGCTGCTGGTGCTGGAGGGGGAAGGGAATAGGGGGAGCAAGATGAAAAAGAGGAGGCAGCCGAGTGAGATGAAGTGAGATCCTTTCTTCATTCCAACTCAGTTCTTTCAGATTTTCTCCAAGAGCCTTTACCATTCTCAGCCTTCGTGGCTACATTTCAACTCCCCTACAAACTGTAAAGTCCTTGAAGGGAGATACTTGTCTTACCCTCCTTCTTGTCTTTCCATTGTCCCAGGATTATATTTGCTCCAAGCAGTTTTCAATAAATGTCTACTAACTAGAATTCACTCTGTGTCCCTAGATCTTTGGATCTGGTTCCTCCTTGTCATTCATAGACAGTCTCCTCCTAGCAGCAGCCTTCACGGACTACCTAATATGAGGTAGCCCCAACCCCAGAAACTCTTTATCACCTCCTCCGCTAGAGTGTTTTTTGGTCATGTCTATAAACATTTTACTAAGCAACACTAATTGGCCAATAGGAAAAAAAAATAGTTCAATCAAGAAGATGAAATCATAGCTTTCTGTCTTTTTAAGTGGTCTGACCACACGTTTCATAAGCCACTTGAGGCCGACTCAACAGTATTCCAGAAGCAGGATCATATTACCACCATAATTGAGATCAGAATGCCTACTACCTAATGGCTAGACACTGGGCCACTCTTGGGTGAAGCTTCAGGTGCTGTCCCTGAGGTTACAGGCTATACTCTGTTTTATATTTGACATAGTGCTTTTCATTGGAGGTAGATCTGGTCATCTACATGCTCAGTTGTTTCTTGTCTCCTTCCTCCACCAGACTCCAAGTTCTATACGACAGCTGCTGCTGCTACTACTACTACTACTACTACTACTGCTACTACTGCTACTACTGCTACTACTAATTGTTTTATGTATGTCGGGTACTATTTCAAAGCTTCACATGTATTATCTTATTCAATTTTTCATTTTGTGAAAGTATTATCCAGTATCAGGAAGAGGGATTGGCACATTTGGAATTTAATAAACACTCATTGAACCAAGAGAAGGAATGAGTGCCAGCCCCTTCCAAGATTGCCACTAAAATTGAAGCTAAGTTCTAGACAAAGACAATACTTTTCCATGAGAAAATAACTAAGGGAACATCCTAAAGCATTCTTGAAAATACAGGTGAACCTTGCTTTGTACAATAAATTGCATGGTCCCTGGGTTTTTCAAGTATGTGTTCTCAGTTAAAAAGCATCAAGGAATTAGCTATTTTAAGAAAATTCTGTTGTAGATTCTTTTGTTAGCCAAAGACTCATTTCGTAATGAAAATAAATCATCCCCCTCCTCCAAAATAGTAATCACTGGCAAGAGCATCACAAATTAGCATTCTTCAAAGTGCTTTTCTACATATAGCCATATGCTTACACATACGCTTTTCCTATCGCTAGAGAACTCAGTGTATTGAGCACCTATTCAGTGGCAGACCTCTTAAATACCAAGAAGCAAATACTCCCAATTTAACAGATAGGGAAACTGAGGTTAGGGGTATGTGTGACATAGTTTGGCCAGAAAAAGTCCCTTTGACAACTTCTGCATCTGAAGTAGCTTCTCAGGCATGTTTTCATTTTTTTTTTAAATTTTTTAATGTTTTATTTATTTCTAGGAGAGAGAGAGAGAGACAGCGTGAGTAGGGGAGGGTCAGAGAGAGAGGGAGTCAAAGACTGAAGCAGGCTCCAGGCTCTGAGCTGGCAGTCAGCACAGAGCCCGACGCGGGGCTCGAACCCATAAACCACGAGATCATGACCTAAGCGAAAGTCGGACGCTTAACCGACTAAGCCACCCAGGCGCCCCGCATGTTTTCATTTTGAACCATGACCTGGGTAATTCAAATTTAGAATTAGCCTGGCTTTTAGGTTGTTCCCTGATCAGAGATGACTGTTTCATGTCCAGATTTTTAATTTATCTTTAAAACATTTATTGAGGGCCTCCCATGTACCTCCTATTGCTCTGGGAACTGGCAAATGTGATAGGAAACAAAAGAGAAAATAATCCATGCACACAAGGACTTTTCTGGAAACCCACTGGTAGCCACTAGCCACAAGTGGCTATTTGAACTTAAATTAACACAAGTTTAAACAATTATAAATTTAGTCATCAATTTCATTAGCAAATTTCAAGCACTCATATACTTGAATTTCAAGTCCTTCGGTTGCTACCTGAGATGAGTGGCTAACACATTGGAAGCTATAGATGTAGAATGTTGCCATTATCACACAAAGTTCTTTTAGACAATACTACTCTAGATAGACAATGAACAAATATATAATGTGTCTGGAGGTGGTAAGGGCTGTGAAAACCATTAAAGCGGGGTCAGAGGAAAAGCAGAGATGGACAGAGAGGTGTTCATTTATACTGGGTGGTACGGCAAGGCCCCTGAACAAAGGCCTGAATGGAGATGAACCAGGCCCCATGGATATCTGGGGAAAGAACATTCCAAGTAGGGAAGTACTTAGTACAAGGGCCAAGAGGTAGCATGCATGTGTTTGAGGAGTAGTAGGGAGGCTTCTTTGGTTGGAATGGGGTAATTGAGGAAGCAGTGACTGAGGATGAAATTAGAAAGGGAGGCTGGAGCAGATCACAGAGGGATTCGCAGGTCATGATAGTCTGGACCTCCATGAAAGCTGATCACCAGGGATTTGGAGCTTTATCTCTCCCTCTTCTTTCCTCTTTTCCCCTCAAACAAACAAACTCTCTCTCTCTCTCTCTCTCTCCCACACACACACTCTCCACACCGCTTTCTCTCTCTACACCTTATGACAACTCATGCCTCTGTAAGAGATATCTTCTATTTGTTAGTAATGCCCTTGAGGAAACCAGAGCACACGATAACATTTTGCATCGGTTGGCATCAGGTTCTCTTCACAGCCCCGAACTCTGACTCTGTGACTGTAGGGTCTGGCAGTTCTGCTGACTGTTATGTGGGCATGGCCATGACAACTGGGAGTGTTAGGCTGTGATGACATTTTCACCTTCTGGCAGGGAGATGCTATGGGTAATGAATACTAATCATTACGTAGGTGATCAACACTAACCCTCGAGTTTACTATTTACAAAACAAAGGTGACATAATATTGTTCTTATTAATACGTTTAACACACTTAGTGAGCACATACTGTGTGCCTAGCAGTTTTCCCAGGAATCAGGGGATTCCAGGACACCAGACTTTCCATGCTAAAACCAGAAAGCTCTCAGGCCCATTGCAGTGAACCTACTTGTGGTGGACATTGCTCCTACTAAGACAAGACATGGTACCTACCCACAAGACGTCATGGCCTGGGAGAGAAGATAGACAACATAGAGTTCTACGTGCTTTGATAGGAGAACACAGTTGCTCTGGCAACCTGCACACTTCCAAGGCCTCAATTCGGCAAGGGCAATGAGGGAAGGCTTCCTGACAGAGGGGGACATCTGCTTTATTATGAAAAATCACTTCACTAAAGATGCCTGCCTTGTGGCCCCAACGCAAATGGGGTCTCTGCAGAGATTTCCTTCATTGGCAGGACACTGGGCACCCACATGTCTGGCTCTTTCCCACTGTGCCCTCCCCAGCAGAGAGCCATATCACCACCTGGCCTTGGATTCTACTGGCTCCCAAATTCTTTAATTGTATTGCTTTGTTTGATTCCGAAGCACTGGAAGGAGGGGTATCAAAATTTGGGCAAAAGGAGGCTGTTGATCACATCTGTAATTCTTTCTGGCATAAAGAGAGCTAGGGGACATCTACAAGAATGTATATTCATCTAAATTCGTGGGACAGAGGAGTCAGGCAGAAAGGCTTTTCAAAGGCATGCTGCATCTTGCTCGGTGAGTGAGCATTTCTCAATTCTTTCTTAGAAGCAGACATTAAAACCTGCAGCACAGTCATTTAGAATTTCAAAGGTTTCTTCTTCAGGGGGTGGGACACAAAGACACCACCGTTATTCACATAATGCTGGGATGGTGGGGAACAGCGGCACACCATTAACGAAGTCTGCAGCAAACCTTTATGGAGAAAGGCAAGAGCTATTCTGCCAGGATAAAGAAGATGCTCATTACAGTTGTTAAAAAAAAAGATTATTATCATTATTGCTTTTTAAAATTCACTCCTGTATTCTACCTAGGTTGGGAGAACTTAAGAGGGGAAGTAATTTTTAAAGATAGTTCATGGATCACTAAAGAATCACAAAACACTCAACATTCAGTACACATCCATCTCTCTCTCTCTCTCTCTCTCTCTGAGTTGAGGGTGTCAATCTGAATTTAGAATAAATGCAACACCCACATCAAGAGATCCTTCCTTTCTCAAGGCAGATGTCATTAAGTAGTGCTTTTCGTGGTTTTAAATGGTACCAAAATCCTAGTCCATGGTTTGAAGGACCAAATAAGATGGAGCTTCTCACACGTAAAGCTGCCGGTCCTTCAACATTATCTTGCATGGCTTTGCCTGTCCTCTCCCTCTCCTTTGTTTTGGAATTACATGAGGCGAACACCACAGATCTTAAGTTGGAAAACCAGGAGCCCAGGCTGCAGAACAGCCAGCAGACAACATTGTCTCTGAACTGCTATTGTTTCTATTTTAGGAGCACATTGAGTGATTAGCTTGGGTAACAGTAACATCGCATTACCTTGCACAGGCTGGAAATGTCTTTCAATAAGGAGGCAACACGGAGGCCATGTGATACAATCCCGTAGACAGAGCCAAGTGGAATACATCAAAGAGAGCCTTGATGCAGATGTTTCATGCAGAAGAAAATTAGGTCAGAGACCACTTCAATTTCAGCTTCTGCCAGCCTCGTTTGAGAGCTTCCAGTGAATTCGTAATGAATAGCTTCTAGGGCACTTTTCTCTCATTCAGTCACAGGCTGCCACAGCCAGATGAGCGTTCCATGTGGAATCTTCTCTCATTATTTAAAACTGCTACGTTGTGTTCTGAAATTCCAGAACCCTTCCAATGTACCACCACTTTGGCCTAAAACAAAAAGATTCTCAAAATACAGAGAGACATTAATCTGTATCGTATTCTTGCTCTGTCCCTTTTCTCTCTGTCTCTCTCCTATCCATCATATACATACATGTTTTTAAATATATCCCCCAGCCTCTTGTTCATCTGCCTATGCAGGTACATAAACCGTTGGCTGAGGAATATTGGAGAGGTCGGGATTTTTTAATCTTACTCAACTTTGAAGAAGCTGAGTGGCCTAAAGATGACCAAAAGGCTTTGCTGGCTTCTTGCAGGGAGCATGCACGTGTGAGTGTGGTGTGCATGCATTAAAAAAAAAAAAAAAAAAAAAAGCTTTTCTCTGAAAAGAGAAGAGAAGGGCAGTGTGACCTCAATGAAAGTGAATGATGCATCTTTTCCCTGCCCACCCCCAGCCCCATCTCACACGTTATTTATGATATTGCAGGGTTAGAATCTGGAGCATCTTGGATGCTTTCTTTTCCTTGTGCTCTTACTGCCTACCTTCTGCAGGGTTCACACTGACAAATCCTTGCTAATTGGAGTGGGGATGTGTAGAGGGATCTCTTTGATTCATGCCAGGATAAGAATCATTAGATTCTGAATGCATTTGGAAGAGAGGGGCAGAGAGACAGACACATAGGATCACAGAAACTCCTCAAAGCTGGTGACACTCCCATTTCCCATGGGAAAGGAAATGAAGTGGCGGCCCCGGCTCCAGCTCACTGTGACACGATTGCTTTGTCTTTGCTACCTCCAAAGCACTGGGGCATTCATTAACTGTTTTCCTCAATTCTAGGGCTTGCAAAGCGGTGGCAGAAAGTGTCAGAAAAGCACTCAAAGGCCTGCGTCTGCTCCAATCCAGGATGGGAAGCCATCATGGAGATGCTGCCTTTCTTTCCTGCATTTAAAAGGCTTCATCGGACTTAAAAAAATGATACCAGTCTTTCTGCCTTTCTTCCTCAACTTGATTTCCTCTCCACTCTCACTCTCCTTCCACTGTTTCTTCTCTCTCTCTCTCTCTCTCACACACACACACACACATGTATGCACGCATGCACGCATGCTCACATTCAATTAAAATTTCCAAGGAGGGCAGAAGTGCAGGGGAGGAAGTGACAGTGGAGTAGAAAGGTGACTTGATAAAGAGACCTAGTTTAAACTCCACCTCTGTGTTAAAGGGAGAAGTAGTTCTCTTCTGTGGGCTCAGTGTTCTCACCTGGAGAAATGTGGGCACTGATCCCTGATTCCCTCACAGCTTTGCCACTGACGCTGTAGATACCCTTTCTCATATGTTGTAGCAAATTGATGTCATCTGGAAATGTCTGGCTATACCCACGTATCTACCTACTAAGAGGTTACCTAAGACCTCACTTATAGGATTAACATCAAGGCAATGGGCATGTTCATGTAGCAGTGGGACAGTCTGATTCCTTCCAAGTACACCTCAGTGGGGCAGCTCAGCACAGGAGAAATAGCATTAGCTTCGGAGGCAGACAGAGTTGAGTTTGAATTTAGGCTCTGTCACTTCCTGGCTGTGTGACCTCAGGCAAGTCACTTAGACTCTCTGATCCACAGTTTCTTCCACAGTAAAATTGGGACAGTAACCATTATGAAAGGTTGTTATAGGATTAAATAAAATATATGAAATATATGTGCTTGATACATGGTAGGTACTCAGCAAATATTAGTGTGGCTTTTACCACTGTTATTAAAAATTAATAATGGAGATATATATTGACATATCGACATATATAGATATCTATATTATATATTGATATATATTTCTGCATATATATATGTAGAAATGGCACATATGACTTAGGGTAATCAAAAAACTCAACACTCTTTGAATCGACTTTTCTTGTGCCATATGGAAAATCTTCTAAGACACAGACACACACATAAACACACACAAAAAATTCAATTTCTAGGGGCAGTAGCAACTAATAGCCATTTGAAATGCTTAACAGAGATTTGGGCACTTAATGCTTAGTTAGTTACATTTATTTTTATTTCCAACAACTTTAGCATGGTAACTTCCCTTTTATTCTCCTCTCTGAAGAGAATTCTATTTAAGAGGCAGAAAGGGGCAGACAGAACCTATATTAGTGGGAGTCAAAAGCCACTGATTTGATGCTGAGTTCTTAATCACAAAATCATAGCACTTCAGAACTTGGTAGGTGAGAAGCTGAAACACAAAGGGTAACATGACCTGACCAAGGTTATGGAGGAACTCTAGTCGTCACTGAGTCCTCCCCTATGTCCTTACCATTATAGGATTCGACAGACGCCGTGAGCATGAAAATGCTTAGCAAAGACCAGGTGCTGTCCACATGCCAGCACCCCTTGCCCGGCACCTGCCAGCTCTCCTACAGCAGCCGTGGCAGAAGGCCATCAACACTGCAGTGACTGCGGGGCTGTCTGCCACCAATGGCACCACTGTCAAGCAGAGCACTGCTTGCCCAGAACTGGACTTGGTCCCTGTCAAGTTATGGGACATGGAGGGCAACATGGCCCCCAGGAAGGAGCTCCATGGCCCACCACGCTGAGCAGCCTGGGCCAGCACCAAGACTGAGAATCAAACCTCAGTCTGCCAGATTCTGGCTCTGCGTGCTGGTATGTGACATTTGCCGAAACTTGAGAGACCAGACCAGAGGGCAAGAGAAGCATCCATTTGTTCTTTTCTACATTTATTCATTCACTCACCTGCTTACTCATTTACTTATTCATTTGCAATTATTCTTTATTGAACACTGTGTTTAGAGAAACAGGGCTTCTGAGATTTCATTATTTAGTAAAAGAGACTACGTGGATAGAGACACAAACCAATTATAATACAATATGGCCGGTGCTAGAATAGCAAAATCCTGCGGCAACACAAGAGACGGAGGCATTCAACTTTCCTGCTTCACAAGTATCAGGTGCAGTAGAGATTGTGAAATAATCAGGGTTTGATCAGAGTAATAAGACAACTGACAAATAAATGTCTGCATATTCCTATACATATATATACATAGATATACACATATGTGTTATATAAATGCACATATATTTAGGGATTTGACCTTACACAACTGATTTAACAGTCTTTATGTGTGCCTATTGTCTTTGCCAGGGTTTGGCAAATTTTTTTCCATAAAAGGCCAGACAGTAAATATATCAGGTCGTGCAAGATAAATGGTTTCTGTAGCAACTACTCAACTCTGCTGATTTAGCACCAGAAGCAGCCCTTAACACTTCATAAACAAATAAGCACGGCTATATTCCAGTAAACTTTATTTACAGAAAACAGGAGATGGGCCGGATTTATCCTGTAGGCTATAGTTTGCTGATCCCTGGTAATTTGGAAATGGTTGCAGAGCCTGGAGTGGGAAATGGATATTGGGTAAGTTTGATGGATGTGAAGTAGAGGAGAGCATAAACATACTAGAGCCCTGAGATGACCAGGAACTTGTGTCCATCTTTTACTGCCTTCAAGGCTTCACCTTCAATGATGGGTGAGCCCGGTAGGAGAATGGATACCTTTCCTCATGGAGCTAAACTTGTGTGTGACCCAGTAATTGGACAAATTGAAAGAGGACCCAGTGCGGACTGGAGTTGCTGCTGGTTTGGCTGTTGCCCCATGGCTAGGTCAACAGATAAAGTGACGACAGGCATGATCTGCAATAGCTCCTGGTGCTCCTCTGACGACCTTTGGGGTATAAAGTGAATATAGATTCTGTGTCCATTCAACCATGCAAACAAAACTCATGCAAAATGCCTCTTATGAGCCACACTAACTTGGAACAAAGTAGGGAAGGAAATTTTGAAACTTGTCATTCCCATTTTGCTAAGGGATTCAGTCAAGTCCACACTGATGAGAGTGTTTCAGAGGGGAGGTTACCCTGGAACTGGACTTGAAGCATGGGTGACAATTTTCCAGGCGGAGGGCATCTTTAGAATCCTCAGACAGCATGCTTTGTGAGTGATCTGTTTTCAAGTGCTTCCAGTACAGGGCTCAAAAGGAAAAAGAAACAACCTGTTCTTTTGCCTGCCAAACATTTGAAGAATTTATTTTCCTAATTTTTCACTAATTAGCTATTTCCATTTGCATCCTAATGTGAGCAGCGTGGTGAGTGCTGTGACAGACTCGGCTCAAGTCTCCCCAGGCAGGCTGAGAGTCAGTCTGTCTGTCTAGCCTCAGCAGGCACACTTGCCCGGGGGACAAGGGGGCTGATATGACCATGCAAACCAGGGTGTCCAATGAGCACAGTCCCATTTAGGAATATTTTAGCAGAAAACTCCCATAAAATTTTATTTTGAGTCACAGCACTGAACGTTTCCCCTTTTTTTAGTAACTTGTTCTTTCTTCCTGTGTTTCATCTTGATTAATGCTGTCAGAATTTACTAAATGTTCTGGCACCAAAAGTTATATGTAATGCCATATTCTTTCCAGTTCCTTCATTGTACTGATATGACCTCCACAATACCTCTTGCAAACACCCATTCATCCATCCTCTACGCATATGTCCATCCTTCCATTCATTATTGCATTTATTTGTCTCTCTCTCTCTCTCTCTTTTTGGCTACTACCTCAGTTCAGTCCTTTATTATCTCATGCTTACATGATTACAAGATCCAGTAAGTTGATTTTCCTGAAGGGCCTACTGAATGAATAGGAAGTGGAGTAACATAGGCTTTGATTTGAATTGTGTCTCTGTCCTTAACTATCTGTTCAACTTTATGTTATGTTATGTAATTATGTTAAGCACATAATTGAAACTCTCTAAGTCTGCTGAGGAACTAATAATCCATATCTCAGTATTGTTGTGAGCATTAATTGAAAAGCTGTATAAAGCAGGTAGTTCAATGCCTGGCACATAAGAGATACTCAATAAATGTTATTTTACCTTCATCTTCCTTATTTCTCCTACAGTATCTACTTTATAACTTAAAAAGAATATCTTCTTCATAAATACATGCAATTATTACATTGTTAAAGCCATTCTTCTTCCTAAAATTGCATCCATCCCAATTCCTAATTTACCATTAGGAATTCACTCTCTCTGACTCTGGGTCTTTGATCATGGAAGCTCTTCTCCCTGAATTGGCTATATTCTTATTTATTTGTAAGAAATTTGTCTGATTTCTTGGATCTATCCATTTCCTAGGTAAAATGCTATCTCTTTCCATAACCCTTCTGGAATCCCCTTAATTTATTTTTATTTTTTATTTTTTCATTTTGAACTATATCAAAATAGCCTGGATTTATTTTTAAAGAAAATTATTTCTTTTTTAAAAATAGTTTATTGTCAAGTTGGTTTCCATATAACACCCAGTGTTCATCCCCATAAGTGCCCTCCTCCATGCCCATCACCCCCCTTCCTCTCTCCCCCACCTCCATCAGCCCTCAGTTTGTTCTCAGCATTCAAGAGTCTCTCATGGTTTGCCTCCCTCCCTCTACCCAACTATTTTCCCCTTTCTTCTCCCCCTTGGTCCTCCATTAAGTTCCTCCTAATCCTCCTGTATGTGCAAACATATGGTATCTGTCCTTCTCTGCCTGACTTATTTCGTTCAGCATAACACCCTCAAGTTCCATCCATGTTGCTACAAATGGCCAGATTTCTTTCTTTCTCATTGCTATGTAGTATGGGATCCCCTCAACTGAAACTTTTACTCTCCAGGCATTATTATGATTTTATTGTAGGAAAGACAAAGGGGAACTGCATTTTTGGGCACAGTCTGTTGAGTGCTGATAACATATACTTTTCACCAGAACCTCATGGAGTAATTATCACTCTCTTCACTGTTCAGCAGAACATTCCCAACATCGCTTGGCTAGTAAGGGTCAGAGCAAAAATTTGAACCCAGGTCCATCTGATTTCCTTTCTATTTCACACGACCTTGCCTTCCATCCTTTACACTAAAATAGTAATAATTATATTCTGAAATTTATGAAAGATTATAAAAATTAAAAACCATGACTGGCACCATTAATGAATTCTATTAAAGGATAAGGATAGTATTAAATTTATTCTTTTATCACTTTATTTTTTTTAAATATCTATTCATTTTGAGATAGAGAGAGAGTGCAAGCAGGGGAGGGGCAGAGAGAGAGGGAGACACAGAATTCAAAACAGGCTCCAGGCTCTGAGCTCTCAGCACAGAGCCCAATGTGGGGCATGAACCCATGAACTATGAGATCTTGACATGAGCTAAAGTTGGACATTTAACTGACTGAGCCACCCAGGTGCCCCTATTCTTATACTACTTTAAATGTCCTGGTGCAAAAATTTGAACCTACCAGAAGGAAGGTGGCAAATCTTCAATTAAATGACATTCAATGCACAAATAGAACTTTCACTACAGTCCTTATTCTTGGGAGATTTTATCCCAATTTCAAATGTAATAAAGTGACCATAATTCCTTCAACCATCATATTCTCAGGGTATGGTCAATTTCAGCTTTCTTTCTTTTTAGTAAGCAAGTCTGCAACAAAGAGGTAATTATTATTATTATTATTATTATTAGTAGTAGTAGTAGTAGTAGTAGCAGCAGTAGTAGTATTTGGCTAAGATCTTATCACAATAAAAGACTTCATACACAGCCCTGGGCTATTTTGTGAAAATCCTTGGACCAACTAGCCCATTGTTCATGGCATTTAGTAACCCCATAAAAGTTAAATTTGTTTTATTTATAGGTTGGAAGAGCCTTTATCCACGAGGAGTACTGAATAAATAGACTTTCACCATTTCTCTCCAAAGAGGTTGGGAAGGAACCACTCATGAGGAAAGCCTGGAGGGTACAAATTGTCAGAATGAAGTATGGTCCTTTGTTCAGAATCAGAAGAGTTAACCACTCAAATCATAAAATACCAGCTGAAGCTCACTTCACCAAGCAGAGGGGAGCAACATGCAAAGAAGAAAAACATGACAACACTGGAAACATTCGAGATATAATCTCTCCAGATTAAATCAAGACAAGTTCACTTGGGATCCTAGAGGTCATGCTTCTGCCTAAAAGATCCAGGAAGCATGCTTCGAGGTAGCACAGAAGAGAGTTGGAGCTTTTGTCTTCTTTTATCAATTTAATAAAACAGGATGAGATTGATTGAGTGATGCAGAATCATCTGCCTATCTGGAAAGTGTTTAAGTCTGGTTATTTGTACTTAAGTGAAAGAAGAGCAACTCTAAGTTATTAAGTTAGGGGGATGCAAAGATCAACTCAACATCATTAAATAATCATATTATGAATTAAAAACATGAATGAAATATTATATTTTAAATCTGTTATTTTTTTAGAGAGAAATGAAATGGTTATACTTTTTGATAAACCCCCAAAGTCTGTACTGTCCTCATAAAAAGAAGCATGCTGCTGAGTCACCATGAGCTTTGAGATCTTTTCCAAGAGAAAGAATGGGTTTTTGTTGCTCAGTTCAGATGAACTTGCCTGGTGCCCCTTCTGATTAATGGCATTCATTCCCCCAGAGAGCTGCCTGAGGCTGAAGGCAGAGATATGACATTGGGACAGAGCTAACCTAACTGGCTCTCATGGGGATTGATCGCATGCCTGACCTTTCACTACAGTGTTCTAAGCATTTGAGTTAATTGGGTGTGCCTCCTCTACAAGTAAGTCTCAGCCATTCCATAAAAGGGAAGATGGGATGCTCAAATATCAGGTTTCAAGCACTGTACCTTTAAGACAAGTCAAGGTTTACCTTCAAAGCTGGGTATGGAACCTTCTAAAGAAAAGACCTGTGTGGTCATAAACTATTCATGCTGGTTATCATGTTTCTAGAAATGCCTACTTTCTAGTTTCCTTACCTTGTCTCATTACCACTTGTCTCATCTCCTTGACAACTCTGATCTCAGATCTACTTTCAATTTATTTTATTACATTTACGCTCTCATCCTGGTCATATCCAGTCTTGTTGACTTGATACCTGACCTTGACTTAACATGACTCCACTTTCCCTACTTGTACTAGAGGTGGGTGTTGGTATCCGACCCATTTGTCAGTTCTTGTTCTTGATTCCATCCCCTACGCCATTTTTGGCTTTTTTCTTACTGTGAAAACATTGATAACTCCAGGAGGTCTCACTCCATGACACAAAGCCACAGGCAAGACCCACAAATAAAGTCTGAAGGGTTGCAAGCCTGAGGGAATGTGTCTCACGATCCTTGGCACCTAAGCCACAAGAGGGTTAGTGCACATATCCCAGAGAACTCTTAACTAAAGAAGGAGCTGTACCCATTTCAGACTGTACCCCGACTGTACCTTTGTCTTGAGAAAAGCCAACTATGTCACTGTGCACCACCCAATGTGATGCAATTGAATATCAAGTGCTTTGGAGTTAGGCAGACCTAGGTTTGAATCCTGATTCTACTCCTAGTTAGCTGTGTCCTCTTAATCAAGCTTCTTAACTTCTCTGACCCTCAGTTTTTTCATCTATAAAATGGGGCTAACCATTCCTACTTTATACTGTCATTGTGAGAATTAAAAGACATAGTGAATATATAATATAGAATATATGACATTCAATAAGTAGGTTTTACTATTTGTTAATATTATAATTATGAATATATTATTATTACTATTACTATAATAATTAGGCCCTAATACCTAAATTCTGGCAAGAATGTAGAAAATTTCAAGTATTCAGGCAACTAATTTCTTGAGAGATGGGCCACAGGTTTCTTCATGCACTAGGGTTGGTTGATCAGTGTTTTAAGTCACCAGTTGGCTTCTTGCCTGAACTTTTAATCTTGTCCCCATCTAGATTTAAAGAGGGTGAGAAAGCAGAGACATCAATCGTTTCCTTGTCAAGGACAACAGCCTCTTCCTTCTTCCTCAGTTCTCTCCTGGGGCCCCATCCACCCAGTGCCAAGGGATGGGGACTGCTGCTGAATACAAATTACCACGTGGTGGGGGAGCCTTTGTGCCTCCATGGGAGGCTGGAGTAATTTTACTGTCTCTATGTTAGGCTGTGATGAGTCCAACCCAGCCCTCCCACCCCTCCTGGGGTTAAGAGACCCACCGTGTTCCACAGTCGCCCTGGATAGTGATGTAACCATGAAGATGGCAGTTACCCAAGGTACTGGGACACAGACTTTATTGATTTGTTCTTCTAATGCATTACGAGGAAACAGGAAACCTCAGGAAGGTCACAAACGACAATTGTGCATTGACTGGCAGACATTTACTTCATTCAGGAAAGCACAACTCAAGTGGCCTTGCTATCAGAGAGGAAAGGAGACCATAGATGCATGACTCAAAAATAAAGACAATAAGCGTGGGCTGGATCAGAAGGAATCAGAAAAGACTAAAGCACCTAATGCTCACGCTCAGAATGGAGGGAGAGTCTTTGTTCAGTTACTGCCAAGGCCAGACGTTCAATCAATGTTGCTAAACAAGTGGATGAAGGAATAAACCAGGCAAGGGTGATCCCCTCAGGTCTTTGCTCTTTTGATTCTCTAGGCAGCACTATAGCATTCTGCCATTTGATTCTATGATTATATGTCCTTCTTTCCATCTCACACTGGTGATCTTTAAAGCTGAGTGTGTGAGAAAGCTCTCCGTGCATTCTCACTGTTCTCAGCTTTCTGGCCTTTGTGATCCTCCTTGGAATCATTGATCACTGAAAAATCACAACATAACTAGCCTCCCTGTACCCTCTTTCCAGACCTGTGTTCTGAATGTTTGGGGTCTGCCTCTTCTAAGTCTAGGCTGCCTTTGTCTTCTCTGATGATTTTAAGAGGTGAAATCTTCCTGTGAGGGTTGTGGTTATTTCAACATTAGCAATCAACTCTTGTTTTCTTGTGAGCAATCGTTCTGGCATGTCAGCTCCCCATGTTAATCTGGTATCATCTAAGAAAGAAAACCTACAAAATCAAGCCTTTCCAAATGCTGGGTTTTTAACCATTTCAGGAGATTCTGGATAGGATGCTAAGGTCCCTTCTAATTCCATAAGTCTATAATGGAGACCAAGTCATTAGCTCAGGACCCTGTGGAATATTTCCATTTTTCTATAAATGTTTCTGTCTTGCTTAGTAGAACCCAAAAAATTATATAGCACCAAGGAGAGATGGGCCTCTAAGCTGTATTTTGTTCAAGCTTTTGGAGTCTCTGTATGGACATTTAGTCTCTAATCCTGGCTTAAGCAGCCCTATTAAACACCATCTTTATAGAAGGAGAGCAACATAGCAGTGATGTCTCCAACAAGAGACATAATGCTAGAGTTTACGCACAAGCAACCTGGAGACTGAGTAAGGACAGTCCAAGACTTCTGGAGAGATGAGATTCGAGCACAGGACTTTGTTTGGCTCAGCTTTGCCAGTCACTCTCCCTGAAATGTAGGCACAAGACATAAATTTTGTGGCCACAGTTGCCTCATATTTAAAAGGGACTGCTAGGGGCGCCTGGGTGGCTCAGTCGGTTAAGCGTCCGACTTCAGCTCAGGTCATGATCTCACGGTTCATGGGTTTGAGCCCCACATCGGGTTCTGTGCTGACAGCTAGCTCAGAGCCTGGAGCCTGTCTTTGGATTCTGTGTGTGTCTCTTTCTCTCTGTCTCTTCCCTGCTCACACTGTCCCCCCGGCTCTTAGAAATAAATAAAACATTAAAAAAATTAAAAAAGGATTGCTAATAAACTAATTTTGGGTTACTATGAAGATTAAATGAGACAGTGGATTATAAATAGCCTGGCACATGTAGGTATTCAATAAAAATGTGTTTCTTCCCCCCTAGGGGTCTACACGATGTCTAGTCATTGGAATGTAGTTTGAGTCTCAGATAAAACAGCTAACATTTGCTAACCATTAACTATATGCCAGGCAATGTGCTAAGCAATTGGAAAGTAATGTTTTGATTATCTGAATATAATAGTATATTTATATTTGTCTAGATATTTACCCAGATATAATACAGATATTATACTCATTTTTCAGATAAGGAAAGTGAGAGTCAGAGGGATTAAATAACTTTCCTTACATTATACAGCTAATCACTGATAAAGCCAAGATTCTCATCTTAGGCTTTCTTACTCCAGAGCCCATTCTCTCAACCACTTTGTTGTGAGGACATTTTAGAATGAGAAATCAGTGGTATGACTTTAATAAGTGAAAGAAATCAGTGAACTGGAGAGTCCCTGGGGAACTAGGGGCTGGAGAATGTAGGTGGAAATGCACTAAAATAATAGATTCCAGTATTGATCTAGTGAGCAGGGCTGAGGAGAACGAGATTAGTAGGATTTGTAAGGTTGTTATTAGTATTTGCCAAAGATGTTTGCCATCTCCCATGTTCTTCTTGGAAATGTTGCCTTTTGAATATCTCTCTGAAAAACAAGGTCATAGAAAGCATCCTTCTTCCTTTCTTCTCCTCAAAACATTTATTCAGTCGTTTTAGCACTGAGCACCGAGTAGAGAGATGTGGAAAGTGCGGCAAGAGTATACACTTGATATGTTTGATTTACAGATGCAACAAGCTGAGTCTGGAGAGAAAATATGGGACAAGATTTGGATGAGCGTTGAGTCTACATTGAGGGGTCTTGACATCGGTGATATCCTTACGTATGGAATTCTTTAGGAAGAGAAGGCTATAAGTGTTGTGATTTCTAAAACCGACTTTGGACCAGAGATGATGCTAATGTTTGTCACTTGGTAACATCAAGAGGTTCATAGATATGATGAGATGAATACCTTAAGTTTGTAGGTAAAAAGTTGTGTCTTATGGGCATATGAGTTGGCTTTCTGAAGGTAGCATCCAGCTTTATTCTCAAACTGTTAGTGACACAAACTAATTAAGATCAAATGCCATACAGTTGTCTCAGAAGGGGAAAAAAAAGTAGAGGAAAATATGTGAAGGCTGGTGAAAAATATTGGCAAGAGATGAGGATGAGCTTAAGTAGTGACCGTGGTGATGGTGCTGGCAGGTATAAAGGCAATCTAGGAGAGAGGATTGATAACCGGAAGTGACAATCAACCAGATATGGAAGGTGAGAGTGAGGAAAGATGAAGCTTCAATGCCTCTTCTTTTTCTAGCCTAGGAAATGGGTTAATTCTCCAAGAGAGGAAATACAGGAGAGGCTATAAGTTTGGTAGGGGGAGAGATTGTTAAATTTAGTATTGTTATTGGTACTCATTGCTCCTTGGATTATAATTACGGTATTGGTATTTTCTCTATGAGGCTTAAAACATATATCAGGAAGTATAATACAACTCACTGACTTACTGAGCAAAGGAGGGAAAACATGATGATTTGAAATTTGTACTTTAAACACAAGAAGGATTGTTTTCAATAAAGCTTGTATCTATACCTAAAATTGAAGGGCATGACTCCATCTCTCATTTCCAGTCTTCCCACCCCTTCACAGTCTCAGAAACAAAGGTGGTAATTCAAGATGACTTGGGGTATGTTTAGACAAATTCTTAAGAAGTGGCATAATCCAGACCACTTCCAAAACGGGTATAGGAGTAACCTAGCTGTTGCCTGAATTTTTCCTTTTTATAAAGCTGCTTGGCGCTACATAGATATAGTTAATGTTGTATAAATGCTTTGGCTACAGAAAGGGCAAAAACCTCCTAAGGAAGATTTTGGGCAAAGAATTTGTGCCAGTATTCTAATTCTTGGTGAATATTAACTATTTAACAGCATATTTTTTATGGTATCAACCTATGAGGTAGATATTGTTAGCTTTGGTTCACAAATGAGGAAAATGAGAGTGAGAAACAAACAAAAATCTGCCCGTGTTTGTTCAAGTAGGAAGTGGCAGAACTCTTCTAGACCCCTTTCCCTATATTATCTAACCACCTCTGGACCTCTCATCAGTTGATCGATCCCATTCTTTTGCAGTGTTCCATCGTCTTTATGCCTTCCTTTCACCCAACCCTCAACTTAGACTCTGAACCCACAGTTATAATCATCCTTTTGCAAACCCTCACTTTCCTAGCCTCTCAGTTCTTCCATCTTTCTCAACCAGCAAAGCTCAATCCTTGAAGCCAGCCCTTCCCACTTCATACCTATCCCATAGTCACTGATGGGGGGGCTAGAAAAAAACACTCAACCATGCTCCCTGGCCTTGCCTCGAGTTTGTGACCACAAACCTCAAGTGGGCCCTCTTCCCTGCCTGGCAATCTGGCTACATTTGTCTAGTTGATTGCCTCTTTCGTAATTCAAGACACCTATGGTCAAGGCTTCTCATTTTTCTTTTCTTTTTTTTATTTCTAGGAGAGAGAGAGAGACAGTGTGAGCAGGGGAGGGTCAGAGAGAGAGGGAGTCACAGACTGAAACAGGCTCCAGGCTCTGAGCTGGCAGCCAGCACAGAGCCCGACACGGGGCCTGAACCCACGAACTGCGAGATCATGACCCAAGCGAAAGTCGGACGCTCAACCGACCAAGCCACCCAGGCACCCCAAGGCTTCTCATTTTTCAAATATCCTACCCTGCTCCCGTCTCCTTACTTTCCAATGAAGACGTTGCTTCTTGTTTGATTGAAGAAATTGTCATGATCTGATGGTAAATACACCTATTCTCATGACCAAATTTACCAACCTATCTGCATCTTAAATTATAGACTCAGCCTTCTTCCTACTTATAGATTTATTTATAAGAATTGTTCATGCATTTACTAAGACCAATACCTCCACTTACATATTGGAGCTTATCCCCTTTTCTAGGATCTTGTTTCTGTAGTTGTCTTCTCTCTGTCCTCATGATCATTATCCCCCTCTCCACTGATCATTGCCATCATCAGAGAAGCATACTTTACTATCTTGCATCTTAAGAAAACAAAACTTGCCCTCGATCTACATTCCCTTCTAGCTTTACTTTATGTTTTTCCTTTCTTTTAAAGCAAACTCCTAAAAAGAACTGTCCATCTATAATTACTCTCTTTGCTTTCTTACCCTGAATTCTCTTTTTAACCTGTGCTAATCAGGCTTAAGCTCCCAATCCTTCAAAAACAATTTTTAAAACCATACTTGTCAATGTCACCAAAAACGACATGTTGTCAAATCCAATGATGAATTCTCAGTACTACTTTTAAACATTTAGGAGCTATGACAAAGTTGTTTATTTCTTCCTTCTTCAAGCACTCTTCTCTCTTGGCTTCTGGGATAGTGTGTTCTGGATTTTCTTCTTCACTGGTCACCCATTATTAGTGTTTTTTGTTTTTTTTTTTTTTTTTTGGCTTCTCCATCCCTGCCATAACTCAAAGATTCAGGTGGTTTTCTGTTGTTTCCTCTTCTCCAGATGCATGTACTTTTGGGTGACCTCACACAATCTGAGAACTTCCAAATTTCGATCTCTTCTTCTAATCTCTTCATGAGTAATGAAATACCAAACTACCTACTGAATATTTAGAGTGTCTATTATATATATTATACTTACAATGGCCAAAATAGAACTCTTGGTTCTCTCTTTCTCCCTCAAAATACTGATTCTTTTCAGTCCTTTTGAAAACCTAGAAATTATTCTTGATTTCTCTTTTCTCTTCACTTCCCACATGCAACTCATCAGCAAATTTTGGCAGCTTTACCTTAATCTCATCACTTCCCTCCATGGCTACCAACACTTCTAGTTTAGGTCACTATTTTCTCTTGCCTGGACTATAAAAGCCTACAAATTGATCTCATTGCTTCTACTTTTCCCTCTACCCAGTCCTGTGCTCTACATAGGAGCCAGTGTTCTTTTTAAAAAGAATTATGATGGGGCGCCTGGGTGGCTTAGTCGGTTAAGCGTCCGACTTTCGCTTAGGTCACGATCTCACGGTTCGTGGGTTCGAGCCCCGCGTCGGGCTCTGTGCTGACTGCCAGCTCAGAGCCTGGAGCCTGTTTCAGTCTGTGAATCCCTCTCTCTCTGACCCTCCCCTGCTCATGCTCTCTCTCTCTCTCCTAGAAATAAATAAAAAACATTAAAAAAAATAAAAAGAATTATGTTCTGTCCTCCTAAAACTACTTCAATTACTTCCCATTTTACTGAGAATAAAATTCAGACTTCTTAATGGCCTACCAGGTGTTACCTGAGTTAGCCACAGCTTACCTTTCTCACCTTAATTTCTACAGATCAATTGTGCTATATCTACCTGGCTTTCTTTTAATAAACTCATCCCTGCTCCAGAGCCTTTGCCCTACTTAGTCCATCTCCCCAGAATGCTCTCAGCCCAGATATTTACAGAACTCCTGTCATCAAGAAGTATAGAGCATCTTAAAAGGCATAGAACATCAAAATTTGGAGAGTCTTAGGGATCTTCAAAACCCATCCTTGCATTTTACGGCTGAGAAAAGTAAAGCCCAGACAGGTTGAGACTTGCTCAAATCCACACAGTTAGTGACCAGGCTGAGACCTCCATCTCTCTTGACCAATTGTCTCTCCTTTATATTCTGTTAGATGAGCTCATTACTCTGCTTATGGCATTCTTACTGTTTTGTATTCAAATGAACTATAGTTGGTTTTAAACTACAACACAATTTGTCCATCAGAATTACTTGCTTCTGTAACCTTTGGACATGTTTTTTTTTTTCCTGAGGCAGTGGGCTGGGGGGGAGAGGGAGGCGGGGAGAGGTAGGGTAGAGAAGAGAGGATGGGCATGCAAGAAGTAGAGATATTTTTAATTCCAAAGGACTATTTGGCTATTTTTCCCCCCGTGAGATCAAAGTGCCCACCCTAGTGTTAATTCAGTTCTCTTGCTATCCTTCTGAAGCAACTTATGGAGACCAGTGCACAGAGGAGAAAACTGACTGTGTGATTTTCTAAAATATACAACTGGCTGCTTCATCCTCTGCCCTCAAGATAAATTCCAGTCTCTGTCAATAAAAAATTTATCTCTGTCAAGATAAATTCTGGCTCTGTCCCAGCCTCTCACAGCCCATGGTTCATTATCCTCATCCCCTCCCACTTCCTTTACTATGGCCATTACCTACTGCCCTGGCTCATAGTGCTTCAGCCACACAGGTGTCAGGCTCATTGCTTTTTTCCTCTTGGGCCACAGCCCATGCCATTCCTGCTCTGTGTCCTTATATATCTCTCAGGTATAACAAGAAGCAGGTGTTACCTCTTCTGTGCATCCTGTGAGGCCTTTCTTAGGCAATGTCATTTACTTCCCTAGGATCTTGAACATCTTGCGCGTGTCCCCATTGGAGCATTTGTCAGAGTATGAAGGGGGTTTGTTTGTTTTTGCAGTTCTCACTACCTTGCTAGATCATGAGCTCTTGAGCTCTTATTCTTTTTGGTCTCCATAGAGCCTGGTTCAGGTCCGGGCATAATAATAACTGAGAATGTGCTGGATGAATGAGTGAGTGAATGAATGTGACCAGCAGTCTGGCAGGGAGTGAGAACAGCCTCCCCAAAGAATATTTTAATGGAGTCTCATCTGCCGCCACCTTGACCACGCCTCTTTCAATCCCACTTACATTTCACAGACTTTACAATAATCTTTCCCCAGGGTTAAACAGACCAATTACTCTTGCAAGGCTCCTTCTGGCAGGCACTGCCCCAGGCTCTAAAGGGCCTCTTGAGCCATCTTTACAGTCCCAAACGTGAACAGAGCATGAACGTGCTATGTGGTTCTACATTCATTTGTTTATTACAGTGCACTCACTTCTAGCGGAATGCAAGAGGATTTCTAGGTGGTCTGTGCATTTTAAAAACAGATATGAATTTAAGAATCTGTTTTCCATTTATGATAGCAAATTATGCTGTTCAAAAAAATAACTTATTTAGTGGGGTGCCTGTATGGCTCAGTGGGTTAAGCATCAGAGGCTTGATTTCAGCTCAGGTCATGATCTCACAGTTTGTGAGACTGAGCTCCAACCCAGGTTCTGCCCTGATAGTATGGAGACTGCTTGGGATTCTCTCTCTCTCCCTCCATCTCTGCCCCTTTCCCCGTGCACGTGCATGCCTCTCTCTTTCTCTTAAAATAAATAAACATTAAAAAAACTTATTTAGGTTTAAAAAGTGGATCAATTTAAAGAGAAATGTTAAATCTACATAACACATATGTATGGCAAAAACAGCGAAGTAGTACCTGAGTGATTAATAACTGCGAAATACTGATTCCACTCATGCAAGCACTCGTTCATGTACTCATTCATCAAATGGTTATGGATCATCACGGGCCAGGCCCTGTGCTGTGTAAGGAGTATACAGATGATGAGTAGTTTCTGCTTTGGTCCCTGTCCTTTAAATTCTAGATACTCTCTCCTGGACATTCTGCACATTCTTCTACTGGATGCTGCAAACAATCTGTTACCATCCCCGCTGCTGTCGGGTGACCAGACTGGGTGGGAAAGTAAAAAATACAATTTATACACATATACCCGTAAATTTGCGTATATGTGTATGTACATGTAGGGGAACATGTGAGTGTGGGCTATGCTTACTGTTTCAAACAATAGTAAAGAATATATGACTTTTCTCTTGGGTTCATTCTTTCTCTGTCAGATGCCATGTTGTGAGCCACATGAAGGAGAGGTCCATGTGAGAAGGAATTGAGGCCTCTAGCCAACAGCCAAAGAGGACCTGAGCCTGACAATGGCTACATGAGTGAGCTTGGAAATGGATCCCCCTAACACAATCCTTAATATGACTGCAGCTTCAGCAGCACCTTGACTGTAGCATTTTGGGACATCTTGAGGCAAAGATATTTAGATAAGCTGAACCTGGATTCTTGACCCACGGAAACCGTCCAATAATGAATGATTTCAGCTGCTAATTTTGGGGGGCATTACATTATGCAGCAATAGATAACTAATAGAGAGCTCTAAAATTGGTAGTCACTAAAGTGAGTTTTGACAAGTAACATGTAGGCCCAAGTTCCTCACCCTCTATAGTAAGAATTACCACGGGCCCAGATCTTGATATGGCCATAAAAATATCCTTTGCATATGCAGCTACTTGGGGATGAGGGTCACATCTTATCCTGGGCCCCAAACTTCTTTCCAGTTTCCTAGTGGATACTGCTAAGAGGATGTTCCACTATTACCTCCCACGTAACAACTCTAAAATCTTCCCTAGTCCTGTTCTTCTGTTGTTCCCTATTTTATGTTCAAGCCTTGAACTTTGGAATCATCAGTGATTCTGTCCCCTTCACTCACTATATCTTACCTCTAGATTCCTCCCAACTGCTGTCTAAGTTCACTACTGTAGTGATGTCCAAGTTTGCTACTGTCCAAGTTCAATACTAGGATCTCATATCTGGTTAGGGCAATACCTTCTCACTCTCTCCTTGCTTGTACCCAGACATCTTCTGTGCCGCAACTGATAAAATGCCTTGCATTTTTATCATTGAACACTCATTTTTTATTTAAGTTTACTTATTTATTTTGATAGAGAAAGCAAGTAGGGGAGGGGCATAGAGAGAGGGAGAGAGAATCCCAAGCTCACATGGAGCTGAACGCAGTGCTCAAACCCACAAACCGTGCGACCATGACCTGAGCTAAAATCAAGAGTTGGACTCTTACCTGACTGAGCCACCCAGACACCCCATCTCACTGAACATTTAATATATAATGTGGAGAAGAGCATGTGAAACTACAACTATCCCTTATCCCATCACCATAAAATCTGATTTAATTTTTATACACCCTTCTAGTGTCTGTTCCTGTGCAAAAATGTATTTCACTTGATGGTAATAATAATCTCTACACAATCTTTGTCTTACATTCAGTACTTCATTAAATAATAAATATTTCTCCAATTGGCTACATTATCTTAGAAATTATCACTTTTATTGGTGTATACTACTCCATGGAGGAGATATAACCTAAGATACTTAACTAATTCTCTATTGGATATTTTAGTTGTTTCTAATATTTGTGGTTATAAGTAACACTGGATTAATCTTCCTGGATAAATTGTTTGGTTCTCCTTAATTAATTCACTGTACTAAATTTGTAGGAAGAGAATTCCTTGGTCAACTATTACGAAGACTTTTTGGTACAGGTTAGAGATCCCAAATTTTCTAGAAGGTTGATCCTCAGTGACAAAAGTGTAAAACATAATTTTATTTAAAAATACATAGCATGGAGGAGGGCACTTGTGGGGATGAGCACTGGGTGTTATATGGAAACCAACCTGACAATAAACTATCTGTAAAAAAAAAAAAATATATATATATATATATATACACACACATATATATATAAATATAAATAAAACACAGTTTTTGAAAGTCCTTAACTGTTTTCCCTAAAGCTTCCTCCTTCTCCTTTTCTTACTCTTCCATGTGTTTCTCCTCCTCCTTTACCTCCTACTTCTTCCTCTTCCTTTCAATAACAAGCTTTGCACAATGAAGTTGCATTAGTAATAAAGTCAAGAGTAAAGCCTGTGGCATTAGGTTGCCTGAGCTCACAGCTCAGCTCTTAAGATTCTCAGAGAGCAAGAACATAGACCCAGTTCTCTCTCCTTGTTCTAATTCTCCTCCTTTGCAGAAGAGGTCCTTGGTCACCTCTTCTGCAAAATGGGGATGATATTATTACTTCATGGAGTTGTTATGGTGGTTAAATAACTCCATATACATACAACAATTAGAGCAGGGTTGGCCCATAGTGAGCGTTCAATAACTACCAGCCACTATGACTAAATTAGTTCAGATTATTCCCTTAGAATTCCAGAGGTGGAATACCTGAGAACACAGGATAAGAGTATCTCTTATTTTCTTCTTTCTTATGTATAACATACCCCAAATCATTGCACTGATTTCCAGTGGATGGAGGTGACATTTTCAAGGACCCTGCCTCACAGAGGGCTGAAGATGAAGGCGCAGAGGATAAATGATTCGTCGTGGCCCTGATGCTGCCTCAGCACTGGGCAACGAGGCTTGCACCTGAGGAAAATGCAGCCAGACTCACTCACAGATATTATGAAATCGGCTATGCAAGAGTGTCAGGCAACAAGCTGATACTGGAGAGAAGTCGAGGAGAAATATGATTGCCTCAGGATAGGGACCGCCCTTGTCAGGAAAATTCCTAGGAACATGAAGAGAGATGTGCTTAAACGGTTCTGTGAGTCACATCCAGGAATTTGTAGAACAAAAGGGCGATCACGCCATGGCCAAGCAGGGCTCCTGACAGAGAGCTTTTATGGAAGGACCAAGGAGGGCCGGAGAACACAGAGCGGACTGAGTCATTACCACCCTGGTGATTCCTGACCCACATTCACAGGCACTGGTTCCCTTTCTTCTTCTTCTAGGAGGGACATTAATAGTTCAGTTTTTTTCAGTAGACAGGTTCTGGGTATCTGAGGGGCTTAAGAATGACTGACAGAGAGGTCTGCAAGGAACTCGATGCATGCTGATAAGACCTGACTTCCCAAAATAACTTACTCACCAGTTCCTTGTTGCCAGTAACTTAGCGGTGGTTGGGGTGTTTTCACGATCGCCTTGAAAGTCAGGGCGCTGGTTGATGCTACTGTTACTGACAATGATGAAAAGAAGGTGAGGATGTTGGTCATGATAATAATGAAAGGAAAGAGAAACTCCTATGTGCTGAGTACACCGGTGCTGGGGGCTTTCATGTACTTTATTTTACTTTCCTCTCATGCCCCACCTCCTGCCCCCCACCCCCAGAGTGGATAGAATTACTCCCATTGTACAGATGTTCCTCACAGGTGTTAAGTGTCTTGCCTCTGGTCACACAGCTGCTAAGTGCCCACCAGGGGCTTACATTCCATTCCTCACTTCAAACCCTGGCCTTTCCCTCTATGGTACACGCAGTAGATGAAAATACCACATGCAGACACCCACACACCAACACCCTCACACACCCCTTACCTGGGTAAGACCCCCAAGTAGCCATTCCAAAGGGCACTGGACTTTTTTTTGTAATTAAACCCCTAACTTTGCTGGCTGTCCTGGACTCTGTCTCCTGTTGTAACAAAGCCAAGTGAACATTTTATTTCTGCCAGTGCTTTAGAATATAAACCAGTTCTGGATTTATGATAACAGTCTTGAGATTTGGGGATGGAGCAGCCTGATCCCCATGGGTTAGGCCATGAGGACAGCCTTCCCCCAGTGATCCTAGTGACTTGAATCCCACATGGGGATTTCTCAGCAGAGTTCGCAGCAGAGCAATTGTTCCCAGTTGATTTTCTTTTCTGAGCAGCCAGAGAGCCCTTTTGGTCTCGCCCACTGGGAGCAAACCTGAAGCTGCCCTGCTTGTCAGAGTGCCCAGCAAGTTTGTTGACCTGATTAACCTATGATAATTATCTTCTGAAGCTACACGGTGGGCAGAAAAGACCAGACAGACAGCCCTGTTGGCTCTGCTTTCACAGCTCATTTCCACAGGGCATTCCCCTTTGGGTCTTTGGACATGAGCTAAGTTCATCCCCACATATTTCTTTCCTTTTTCGGCTTGTCCTCTCCCCTGCCCTCTATCATGCACATGCCAGGGTCACCAATTTCCTTGTATAAAGAGATGCAGAGTGGAAAAGGGAAAGAAAGGTGAATTGCTCTTCTCTAGGATAAGCTAAACAGTATGATGCATATTTAATACGAATGCTTTGCAAAGCAGTAGTCATGTCTCCCAAGAATTATGGTGTTTTTCAGGCAAATGAGAGAAGGGAATTTCCCAAAACACTCTTCACTAGAAAAAGGAGAATGTCAACTCTTCTCTAAATTGGCACAGTCTCGAGGAGTAGTGGGCTCCTGGTTTTTATGGTTTTAAACCTGGTTGGAGGCTTGGTGTTACATTTTCCTGGTCTTCCGACCTTGACCTGATTTTTTAAAATTTCTCTGAGCCTCAGCCTCCTCATATTTCAAGTGGGAATAGTAATACCTAGCCACAGGGTTGTCATAGGGCCGGTATGAGAAAATGTAGATAAAACGTTAGCAAGGTGCCTGGTGCAGAGAAATATCCCATAACTGAAGGTGTGATGACATTGCATATTGTTACCTGGGGTGTCACAGCTAAGGAAAAGCCTAAGAAATATACAGTCATACAGCCTGGGCACCATGAAGCAAGGTGGAGTCAGGAGCCAAGAGGCTCAGCATGAGAGATTCCTGAAGGGACCCTCTTACAAAGGCTTGGTTCTGCCCCTTTTGCGATAAAGGGGAGTGACTGAGTTTTGCGCTTGGGAGATGGTGTAGGACAAGGGTGATTTGCTTTAGCCCTAAGAGACTGAGAACGAGAACTTCTTTTCATAAACTACGATGCCCTTTGAGCATTATAACTTCATTTTTTTCTTGAAGCAAAGCTCAAAAAGCAGCTATCAAATGATATCCATCCACTTGAAAACCCTGATCTGCCTCAGCAGTAGTTAGGGGAAGGTCACGTCATGTTCTAGACCAGTGTTATCAAGGTCTGCTTTTCTGTTCCTTCATACTAATTCCCTCTTTTCCTCACTGCAAGGGGACCTGAAGTCAAACCGTGTGAATCACCTGTTACTTACATTTTTAAAACGGAGAAAATATGATGCTAAATAAAATTTGGAAAAACTACTCTAACAAAACCACTTTGAGTTTTCTTTCTTTTTTATAAGAATCTTCTCAGATTTCAGGTAATTGCGATCATTATAGACTTATAAAATATTTGTTACATTTCTCTAAAATTGTCATATGTCCTTATACCTTCTCATAGCCTTCATGGCCATCATTTTCCCTAATGCCAGACACTTTGGTTGTTTCATATTTTTTTTCCTCATTCAGACTACTGCTGCAAAGAGCATTATCCTCTACAGATGCATTTTATTTTTTTAAGTGATTTTGGGGGGATAAATTCCTAGTTAAGAATGATTCATAATTCTTAATATGTAATACCAAATTGCTTTCGGGGCGCCTGGGTGGCTTAGTCGGTTAAGCGTCCGACTTTCGCTTAGGTCATGATCTCGCGGTTCGTGAGTTCGAGCCCCGCGTCGGGCTCTGTGCTGACTGCCAGCTCAGAGCCTGGAGCCTGTTTCAGAGTCTGTGACTCCCTCTCTCTCTGACCCTCCCCTGCTCACGCTCTCTCTCTCTCTCTCTCCTAGAAATAAATAAAATATTTAAAAAAAAATACCAAATTGCTTTCCACAAGACCCGTGCTAATATTATTGTCCCCAGAATATTACACTAACAGAATTGCTGGACTTGAGTGTTACTTACTTAATTTATAATTTGCTAATTCTTTTTCTGACGACTTGTGAACACACCCATGCTCCTGAGGCATATTAACTGTTTGTATTTCCTCTCAGATGGTCTGTTTTTACAAGAATGGAACCTAAGCAGGGTATCCTAAGAGTGACTTTGGGGGAGGGTGGGGGGTCAGTCTCAGCTGCCCCAAGGAGCCACATTTCTCATCCTACCCTGGCCCTGGAAATCTGGTTTTCTGACACAGGTGCTCTGCTCTCAGCCCACTTTGCAAGCACTGTGCTGGGCACTTATGGGAGAAAGAGTACACAGGGTAAAGGTACAAAGTGTAATAGGGGAGACCAACAAGGAGTACACATTATGGGGTAGGGGAGTCCCCACAAGCAAGATGGTGAGTTCAGGGAATGCTCCAGAGGTAACACTTAGGCTGGAATTGGAAGGATGAATTCGAGCTTATCAGGCCAAGACAAAGGAAAATGGCACCCCCTCTGCCATTATCACCATTTCCCTTGGTCTCCAGATCCTCAGAGTACTTGAGTCCAACTGAGACACTTACACTTTCACATCCAGAGTTTGCTCACACTGTTCCCTGCGTCCAAACCTCCTCTTCATTCTTATACACTTACTCAAGTCTTAGGTATTCTTCAAGGCCCATGTGAAATTCACTTCTTCTAACTTCCCTGTCCCAGTCTGAAGGTGGAGGTGACAACAAAGGAGGATTCCTCTGCCTCCGTGTGAGCTCCCACAGCACGTCGCATATGTGACAGCGGCAGCTTTCATCACATTTTTTTTGCCTCCTCCACTGAACCGTGAACTTGGACTCTGTGTGACTCCTCTCTCCGTGTTGCCTTTGCCGAGCTCAGGGCCTGACTCAGGGGGTGCTGGCTGACTGCTTAGCCACGATAAATTCATTGAAAGATCATCTCTTGAAATTCAATCCCAAAGCACCATTGCTGGAACTCAGTAGCTTCTCAATAAATAAACACATACTGAATACATTTAAATATTCAAGTCCAATTTCAACTAGGTTTCCTTTTAGGAAGTGACTATTTTTTTTCAGTGGCATTTGTAAGGAAGTCCACCTCCTATTACACGTGGTTTTCTCTATGGCCTGAGAAACCCGAGCCTTCCTGAAGATCATCTGTGGACTTCACCAGCCCCACCCACCAACAGGCAGGCCAAGGCTTGTCTCCTTAACACAGAGCCCTTCTTTCTCCTTATGAGAAAACCAAACCTACCCTGTATCTGAGATGAATAACTCCTGTTAAAATAGAACCCAGTGAGTCTTTCAGCCAAGGAGGAGGCTGGCAGAGATGGGGGATGTAAGCACATTTCGAAGCATAAAATTTCCCAGGATTAGGGCATTTCATTAGGAGACTTCTAGATGTGTGTTTCTCTCTAAAGACTCAAATGAAAGTCCAGAGAATTTACCAACTGCAATGAAACATTCTTTACTATCAAGAGCTCTGTTGCCCATTAATTGTAAACAAGCATGTGAGTTGATCTAACAAATGCCTATTTATTTTTTGGGTTTGCCCTGTTTCACTTAATTAAAATCATTGTATTGATTTGTTTTTAAAATAATAGTGAAGACTCTGATTTTTGTAGGTTGAAAAATAAATTATCACTTGAAGGATTAGAGTGGCTCTTCTTTTGATTTTAATAAAGATTAGAAGAAGAAAAAGAAGCACAAAGGAATGAATGCAGCTCCCCCAATATAATGAGGTAGACGGCCTCCCCCCACCATCAAACAAAAGAACAAATGTATTAAACAAAGAGTATAGATTTGACAAACCATCTCTGCTCTCGCCAAGGATTTTCAAGGGGATTTGGAAAGTTGTAGCCTGACCGTGTTCTGTTATTTCTGAGTATATTAAAGCCAGTGCTCTGTTAGCTTAGGTATTGTTTTTGTGTGTGCTTTGCTTCCTGGCAATAGAGTCTTTCTTTAAGAAAAGCAATTGGGAGATACGCTGGTCCTGGTTAATCTGTTCCCCCTTTCACACACAGACCATTGTCTGACTGTGCTTCCCAAGAGGCACAGGCATTATGTCCTGGGCCCCCCTCTCTCAAGTCAGCAGCTCCTACAAAGGGAACAGTACATCTTGGGAAGAGCCCACTGGATTTCCATTTGACAGTGAGGCAGTTTTGCTTTATGCAAACCTCAATGCAAAATATGCCACTTCCCAAGGAAAAACAAAAAACAAAGTGAGGAACAAATGTGGTAGTTTGTAAGTGTTCCATCCAGATCTTTTACCCCAAAGAGCAAGAGTTTGGGAAAATCCTGCTGTCTCCATGGGTGACTTACCGGGCTCTGAGGGCTCAGTAAAAGATTCATCTCTGTGGGGTGCTGAGGGTCGGGCTGCATTTCTAGAATAGGAAGTTCTGGAACCATCTTTTTGTCTCTGTACCCCTTGTGACTTTCCACCCAGATGCAGTCAGGTCTAGTCATCCTCCTATCTATCAACCCTGACAGTGCTCCCCAAGAGGTTCAGCCAGCCTTATGTGAAGTTGTCCTTTTCATATGGATATGTAACTACTACCTCCTCACTGGTTTTTCTGAAGTTATAAATATGGCTTATCATAGACACACACACACACACACACACACACACACACACACACACACACACACACACACCTGGATAACTCTGGATCTCCCTCTCCTCCTTCTCTCTCTTCTCCAACTAAGTTTCTTAATTGTGCCCTATTCTTGCCATATCTCCAACAACTCCTGCTTACTTCTCAATTTGCTGCATTATGAGTGTTGGCTCTACCCCCCACCCAGGATCCCAACCTGGCTGAGGTCACCAGCAACTGCCATTATTAAGGCTTTATTTGTTTATTAACTGTCTTATCTTCCAGGCCATGAGCACTTTCAGGATTGGGGTCAGACTTTACTCATATCTGTGTTCATAGCATCGTGATACAGGGGACCTGTTTGACTAAATGAGCTTCTTCCAGGACTATCACATTGTCACAGCTTCTCTTCTTGAGTTATGAAAACAAAATAACATGTCCTGAGCAAGTAACATGTGGGAACAGCCATGTACATTTTCTCAGTCATCTTTACTCCCAAAGATGGTTTGCAGTTGAGGCTGGGACACACGAAATAACCTGCTCTAGATCACACAGCCAGTAAGCAGAGGATTTCTGGCATTTCTGTTCTCTGAGGTGATTTGGATTATGGTCCAAACGTTCCAGACATTGAGAGCACTTCATCCAAATGGAAGGCTCCTCTGAGATATCCCCAAAGGCTCAGGAACATCCAACACGGGCAACATCCAAGCTGGCATCAGGGCTGGAGAGATTGATTTCATTCTTGGGAAGCTCATGACTTTAAAGGGACTTTAAAGGTAAACAGACAGTAGTAACAACAAATTTATGCTCTGCTATACAATAACTTGTATTAAATATATTAATTTTATTAACTCAATTAATCTTCAAAACAGTCCTATATAGAAAGTCCTATTTCTAGTCCTATTTTATTGATGAGAACACTGAGGCATAGAGAGGCTAGACAATGACTCAACGTCATACAGCTGTTAAGTGATGGAACCGGGATTCAAACCCAGAATCAGAGAGGTATCATTCCAGGGTCTAGTATGGTAACTGCTGTGGTATCCCAGGACATAATTCTCTTCTTCCTGAAAGTTCTGGACTTTCCACTTTTGCCTTGGAGTGGGAATATTTTGAATTCTCATCATGGATTCTCTAAGTTAAACATACTGAGGTTTTTCATCATTTGACACTCTCCATCATTTTGGTAGTTTACCATCTTGTTTATTCTTTGGGGATTATTTTCCACTTCACCCATCTTCCTCTTATAGCATGAACCCCGAGACAAAGTAGGGTATTCCAGGAGTCACCTGATGGAGCATAGTTCACAAATGGCTTAGTTTTTGTGGTGATGGCACATACATGTATGCCATTTATGTGATTCTTCTTGGGTACCATGCCTCTTGAGACTTTTATCAATGGGCTGCTGGAACATTCTCCTACACTCATTTCATGGGTATTCTGGGCATAGGTTCACTTAAACCATTTCTGTGAGTGCTTTCTTCAGGCCAGCCACCAATGTGGCATGAAGAGATATCAGAAAGTGCATAGGGTTTAGAATCAGAGAACTTTGAATTCGGAGTCTACCTTATCGCTTAGGAGTTATTTGATCTTGGGTAATTTCCATTAACTACAGTTGCCTCAGTTTTCCCATCTATAAATTAGGGCTAATGGTATCTACTCTAGAAAATTGGGAAATTCATTGAGAGAAGAACTTTAAAAATTATATTCCTATCAAGTCTTGTTAATAATCCAAGAGCCTATTCAAAAGTCATGAAAACAAATGACAATGTACATTTTCTTAGCTTTTGCTTTTGTTCATATGCATTACATTTATGTTACTCATGTAACTATTTTTGCAAGGTTTCCAGCAATTAGCATTTATTTCTTCAAAATGCTTAGTAATTATTTACTGAGAAACTAGCAATAGAATATGAAATACTATTCCTAGAAATGCTTCTAGTGAGCTTTAATGTTTGTATAACAATTTCAATGTTAAGGTTACCTGCACAAAGTGTTAATAGGGGATTATCACTTGCTGGACATCTAGCCTGGGCTGGGCACATCAAGCAATGAGCCCAGTGATTTTATGGCCTCCATCTCTGGAAGGGATTGTGTCTAATTTTCAGCATCCTCTGGGGGCTCAGCTGCCAGCTTTCCATTGGAAATACAAGAGAATAAGATAACTGAAAAAAGGGAACTTTTATTCCTGATGCAGATCAAAATTGCACCTTTATAATACTGATCTCTCTAACTATCTGAACTACTAAATTCTGGAACCTTTTGCCAGCCCGGACTTTCAAAGCCATCCCAATCCTATGGCACTGTGCTGACTTCTCAGATTCTTCTATGACAGGCTCTGATCACTTATATCTGCCTGAGTCTTATAGACTTAGAGGGCTTCTGGCCTTGCCCACCGCCTTGTTGACATCAGATGCCTTCCTAACCCTCAAGTCCTCCACAATCCCCTGGCCTATAGTTTGAGCTGCAGATCAAACTCTGCTCTTGCCAGTGTGGAGAGAGCTAGAAACTGTATTCTTTAAAGGCTCTATTAGGTCTTCAAAATGAGGAAAGTTCATAATAAAATACACTTTTCTCATGTTCAGGCAATGGACACCTGCACAGCTGATTAAAATTGGATTTGAAGCTAATGGGGCAGGCAATAAAACTTAAAACCTAGTGGTTAGGTTGGTTAGGACTTCAGAGTGAGACAGACTTGCATTTGAATCTCAGCTCTTTTAATTTTGTTATAATGTGGGGGCAAGATACTTCCTTCCTAAGTCTCAGTTTTATCACCTATAAAATGGAGAGAATGATTCCTATCCTATAGGATTATTGTAAGGATTCCATGAAATAACTTTTAATATATTTATTACAGTGAGTGCCTCATGCATAATAAGCACTTCATAAGTACTAGCTCCTACTATTTAATTTGATGTGGCACCCATTCTGCAAAATTTAGCCCAGCCTGTCTGACCCCAAGGTCCATGCTGTTTCCACTATGTCAGGTGGTTTTAATTTTTCAATTTATGACTTCAGATCTATCAGATGGCTCATGAAGTCTCTCTCCATTTATAGACTATCTATTGGATCTTTTATTTCAATGACTTTATTTTTCATTTCCAGAAGTTCTAGTTTGTTTTTTGTAAAGGAGCTATTCTTTTTTCAGAGTATCTCATTTTTTTGGAAGCTCTTTTTTATGCCTCTCAGCTATACAGTATACTTGTTTTATAGTATCTTTGGAATGAATTATCTGAGTTCTTTAGGATGTAATTCTATTTTTGTTTCTGCTGACAATCACTCATGATAGATTCATTTTGAGATATGTTTTTAGTTTTGGATTGAGAATTCATCTTGAGAGGAATCTTGAGATATGGAAATCATGCTCATTTTTTAATTGAGGGTATTTGATTATAAAAGTGGTGATGTTTGTTTCTTTGAGATGCTCCAGGAATATTAGAAATCTAGAACTTATTTTGTGTAATTATCCAGCTTGAAGGTTACAGGATCATGTGAGTTAGTATAAATGAGGACCGCAAAAACACTGTGGGGCAAGTTGCTGGTTACAAATTTCAGGGAGATATTTTTCCTAAGTGTAAGCTAGTTGAGGGAGACAAGCTTTCTTGTCATCTCCTTTTGAAGATAGGCAGCTTATTTTTTGTTTATCCTTTTACTGAATGTGCTATTCTTCATTGATCCTGTTTTGCAAATGACTTGAGTTCTGACTCTCCCCACTTTGCTTTTCCACCCACAAGACCTCATCTCTTATCTGAACATGGACATTAAAATCCAAGCTTCTAGATTATTGAGTGACCAGGCCTGCCCTCAGTCAACTTAGGGCAACTGCAGCATCAGCACACATGCTTACAACTTCGCTTTTGAGTTTCTTCTTCATTTCTCACCTCTAACCTCTAGGATTTCTCTTCCTTGTGATTTCAGTCATCCATCTAAAGGGATGTTTGTTGTATTTTATCTAGCATTTATAGACATTTGTAGAAGAAATTTTTTCAAAATATTTACTGTGCATAATGTTGGAACTACAAGTTTTGGAATGGAAGACTTTCTTCCATTGCTCCAGACATCCCATCTTTAATGCTTCCCTTACCATGAACATCTCTGCTGCAAGGATGGTGTTCACTGGAGCTGACTGGCCCTAGGATTGTTCTCTAGCAGCTTAAGGGGTCTTTTTCAAGCCTTTGTTATTTAACTCTTTCCTGCTCATTAGCTCTTAAAGTGGGCTTTGTTATTTTAACCAGAACTATAAGGTGTTAGGCAGTATCCTATATGATTGCCATTTCTCTCAATTTGTATGTTCCTGCTCTTGCATCATTTCCCCCAAAAGAATAAGAGAAGCATCTGATGATATATGCATGTGTTTTCTATGTATCTGAATGAGACTTTACAGAACTGAAGTCTGAAGAGAAGATAACATGCATTTGCTGGTCCACATGAACTGTGGAAGGGAGACCCACTTTAATTGTTTTGAGTAACAACTAATTTACTTCTCAAGAAATTGTTGGTCATTTCCACTGCGCAAGCCCACTAAGTTTTACCTCACCCAAAACAAAAAACTAGAAGCGTTTTCCAGAGTGGGGACTAAACGTATCAATTCCAGTACACACTGCTACCTTCCTCCACCACTTTTTGTATAAAAATGAGCTTTAGATCTTCCCAATAAAAGTCATCAAGTCTGTACAGTCCAGACAGCCTCTCTTTGTCCTGGAAGATGTGTCTGTTTTGTTTCATATCACCTCATTCTGCAGTAAATTGTGACTTCTGGGGCACAGGGGCAGCACAATTACTGAGCTACTTTTTAAAGGGCTGAGGCTTCAAGAGTGCAAGGAGCACAATGTTTGCTGATTGGCAAGAAGCCACAGGATTATTTTATTTTAACTAGGGATATATGAGGCATGGAGGAAAGAACATCAACTCTGGAATCAGCCAGAAATGAGTTCCAGTCTCAGTTCTGTAACTCACTAACAGTGTGATATTTGGCAAGCTACTAACTCCTCCAAGCCTCAGATGTATGAATTAGAATTAATTTGTAAGGTGTAGGAAGTTGCTATTTGTGAAAGGCCTAATTTAGGGGCATCGTGGTACAATGGAGATGATTTTCGAGTCATCCAGATGTAAGTTCAAATTTCGGCTCTGCTATTTCTTTTTATCTAAAGTGGGAGCAACAATATCTATGGCACTAAATTGAGGATTGAAGTCCATGAGAAAATCTCTGTTAAGCACTGTGGTGTTTTTTTTTTTTTTTTTTTTTTTTGGTTGTTGGCAAAGACCTTGGTGTGGTACATTCCTGCTCTAGTCCCTTGCTCCTTGAGGGACTCAGCGATTTTATTCAGCTCTACCCTTCAGGTGCCCTCTGCCAAAGAAAGAAAATTGCTCAGTTTTTCACCTAAGTAAGATGACCTCTTCCTTACTCTCATTCTACTTCCCTCAATTTTTCAGACAGAGGGGTTACTGGAAGCTGGGAATAGCTCCAAGCCAGCAGGCCACTTCCTGCTTACCACCTGGCCCTCCCACGGAGCCTTCCATCTTACAACCTCTGGGACTGTGACAACAGGACCCAGGCAAGAAGCCACTGGCCAAGGCCTGGCCTTAAATTCCTGAGAGGCCTCTGGAATTTTCTGGAGACAGACAGGGCTCTGTCAGCAGCCCACAGACTGGAAAAGAGTGAACAGGGTACATGGCAGGCTGTTACTCTGAGCCTGCTCCCTCTCCGAGGCTTGTGGTTTTAAAGCTTTAATCGCTGAGATCAGAGCCATCCTGTTTTATTACAGTGCCAAAAAGGGCCACCCCAGCCTATCTTGGATGATGGCAACTCCTTCCCGAGACCCTCAGCCTGGCCTAGAAGTGATGGCTGCTGGGCCCAGTGCCTCCTGTGGGGTTGTGTTTCCCTTCCTATTAAATCCTCTCTGTGCTCAGAAGGCCGTTCCACTTTCCCATCTCTCCAGCTCTGCCTCTGGCTTCTTTAAAGGCTTCAGTGTTTCCTCAAATTAAGGGACCCAGCTGTTTGAGGCCCTTTGTTCAGTGTCTCCAGGATGACCTTTCAGATAATTCGTCCCCACTTGCAGGGGCTGAGCTTTGCTGGTATTTAGACTCAGAGCTTCCTTGGCTAATCGGAATTTATTATCCTCTTTGTTAGGGGACTATGAGGTTCTTTTTCTCCATGGAGGGCTGTCTTCTGGGTGAATGATACATGAGCTGGCCCTGGCTCTCTAATCCTGGCAAGTCCTGTTTCCAGGTTGGGTCTCCATGGGCCCCAGAGACTGTGTGTGTGTGTGTGTGTGTGTGTGTGTGTGTGTGTGTGTGTGTGTGTGTTCCCTTGACCACGGAAAATAAAGACTTTCAGGTCTCAGGATCGTTTGGGGATAAAGGATTAGAGATGAAGGAACATGGAGTCTTCTATTACTTCACTTTTATAGCTTTTAATAGCTGTTTAATTATTCTTGACAAATGATTAAATCTTGTTGAGTGGTTTTTTTTTTTTATTGTGGCAAAATATACATAACATAAACCATTTTAATCATTTTTAAGTGGACAGTTCAGTACCATTCAGTACCTATACAGTGTTACCCAACCATCACCAACATCCATCTTCAGAACTTTCTCATCTTCCTAAACTGAAACTCTATACCCATTAAACACTAACCCCATTCTTTCCTCCTGCTAGCCCTAGGAAATCACCATTCTACTTCCTGTCTTATGAACCTGACTTTTCTAGGTACTTCATAGAAGGGGAATGATACAGTATTTGTGGAATAATATTCCATTGTATGGATATGCTACATATTGTTTATCCATTTACTTGCCGGTGGACATTTATGTTGTTTTGATCTTTCGTCTATTGTAAACAATATTGCTATATACATTTGTGAACAAATATCCATTTGGGTCAACTGCTTCCAATTTGTTTCGGTATATACCTACAAGTGGAATCGCTGGATCATACGGTAATTTTATTTTTAATGTTTTAAGAAGCCACCATGCTGTTCTCCACAGCAGCTGTAGCATTACTTTCTGGTTTGTTTTGTTTTGTTTCTAATAGCCATCCTAATTAGTATGAGGTGTGTTTATTGAATTTTGAGGGTGATAAAAATGAGCACTGCAAGAGTGATCATTTATTAAATTCATACCACGTATTAAATATTTAGCACAAATGATCTCACTGAATCTTCAAGACGATCCTATGTGGTTTGTTGTTATCTCTGCTTTACAGAAGGGAAAACTAAAACTCAGAAGAGTATGTAACTTGCTCAAAATCAAACAACTGGAAAGGAGCAGAACTGGAAGTCATGGGCAGGGTCATCAGAGTCCCAATCCATGTTCTTTCTACTCTACAACTTGTCTTCTAATCACATAGCTGTTCTTAAATGGGAAGGGGCTTTCCACCCTCCTGCCAGTGCATGGCTGATTCCAAAAGGTTTTAAAAGGCAAAGTCAAAGCTTTCCATAAAGGAGGGACATTGGGATATTGGCATGTTTCCCAGGAACCCTCCCTACACACACGCTCATACACACACACATGCACTAATATATTATGTATACATATACAAGTACTGAAAATAGAGTTACCCATGAAAAGGTCTAAGCCTTCTTTGAACCCTTACTAGGTGTGCTGTTCTAGATCCTGAGGCCATAGAGGTGAGTGAGTCACAGGCCCTTTCTTCAGGGAGCACACCATCTAGTCAGGCAAACATCTTCCTAGGTAATGATAATACAGGATGCTGCAGACTGTGACAGAGAAGGTGACTACAGTACAGTGTTTAGAGTACTGTGACTGAGGAATAGAGAAAGGGCCTTGGAAGCACAGATGACAAGAATAATCCTCTCCATTGGGAGACAACAAAGGATTCATATCAGAGTCATGTGAATTGAATGTTAAAGAATGAGCTACCACATAATATTTGGAGGAATGGTGACAGCAGAAGGGGGAAGGTATTTTGTACATGGGAACATCAAATACAAAGACTCAGAGGAGAGTGAGAACGTGGTCGATATGAAGTGGTGCAAATATTTTAGTACGTCTGTAGCAGAAAGGGCATAGCATACTAAGGAGTGACAGAAATAGGATTGGAAATGCAAAGTCAGGCTACCACATTAAGAGCCTTTTCTCTCACAAAATGTCTCGATTGATCTTGTAGTTGATGGAGGGACATGGAAAATCCCTGGTTTGAACTTGACAGTGAGTTGGTCAAATTTGTGTTTTGGAAAGTTACCTCTACATACCTATGGTGGATAGATTAATACTGTGGTGAGGTTGAGGTGAGGTCAAACAGTAGGGAGACTAAAGTATAATAATAGTTACATAAAATTGTCACTTGCTATGTGACAGCACAGTACAAAAATATTATATGCATCACTCATTCAATTCCCACAACTTTGAAAAATGTATTATTATCCATTTCACAGATGGGGATACTAAGGTCACATAACTTGTATGAAGCCACATTACACCAAGGGAGTGACCAGCATTTCAACCAAGGCTGTCATAGTTCACAGCCCAAGGAAGAAATGGCAGCTGATATTAGGGCAATTGTAGTAGGAAGAAAAACAGCTGGCTGATAAGCAAGTTATTTAGAAGGTGGAAATGATGATTGACTAGATTTAGGGGATGAGCTGTCAGTGAAGACTCTTAGATGTCAAGTTTAGAGGACTGTCACTGGTCATGCCTTCTCCTGAGAGGAGGAGGAGCCTAGGAAGAAAAGATGGTAGCTCTGTTTTAGACAAGCTGTTGAGCCTAGAAATCATATATTGATCAAAGAAATCTTTTGAAATATGAATTTACATCCATTGCCATTAATGATGCATCTTTCCTTGAGATACCAGCCACTAATGGTTGTACATATATGTACAATATTAAATTTAATATCAATATTAAAAAAAATAAAAGATTAAAAGAATAAAAAGTATATTCAACAATGAACTATTGCCTACATTATACAGACAATATTTTGTGATGTGTAGTCTTCTTGGCTACATGCTCCACTTATACACAGTTTGTGTTCTAGTGTTTGTCAGTAGACCCATTAGTTACATATATTCAACACTGGTGAATCTTTTAATTCTCACTCCTTGTATGTTATTTCAATCCCTGGCCACATTTTACTAATTTGAACAACTTAACTTTTTATAGAATTAACCCTGAAAGTCCACTTTTTATAGAGTTTCCAGAGACATGTTTTAAAAAATGGTATCCACCCATGTCATTTCAGTGTTTAAAATCTTTCAATGGCTGCATATTGCCCAAATGGCACTAGAAGCCCTGGTCATCTGTGTCTTTTCCTCTTTTCCACTGATGGCTACAATGAGATATTTATGGTGACATAAACAACTCTTGCTATTTCACAGTAACCTGTTTTTCATGCCCGCTACACCAAATTCTCTTTCTTATTGATCTGGAAAATACTTTTATCCTTCCAAACCTTGCTATTGTCTCCCCTAAGAACTTGCTTCCAGTACCCAGCAGAGTTCATTGTTATTTCCCCTATGTCAAAGATATACCGAATATATATATGTTTAATGTCATAATAAAAAGTATGTCTGATGTGTCGGTTTCATGCCATAGACTGTGAACTCTTTGAAGGTAAGACTTGATCTGTATATCTCTGTAGTTCCTCACAACTCTTAATCACGTGCCAGATACAAGAAATGGTTCAAAGGTTGTTGGTGAGCTAATGGAACGAATGAGTGATTACTCATTATCAGAATTACATAAGTTAATATGTATAAAGTCCTTGAAGAGTGCCCAACGTGTAATAGGTGTTACATAACTATATTCTATTATTCTTCTTCTGCATAATTTCTTTCAATACTTCCTTCCAGTTGGTTTTGTCATTCAAGTAGATTAAAGGAAAGAAACACATCTTCGATCTTTCACATTTTTTCAGAAAACCTAATATAAAGCACTCAGTCAACTTATTTAAACATTCATCAAGCATTTGAGATCCACACAGTCCACATTTCTGCTAATTTTCTTCATAATTATGTGTGGTAGAGTTCTTGGAGTACATTTTGATGTCCCATCTGTAACATGGGTATACTTTCTTATCCCACCATTATCCCCCAATGTCTTTCACTCTTCTGCATTTTTAAAAATTATTATAATAATAATAAGAGAGAGAGAGAAAGGCAAAGAAAGAGAGGCAAAGAGAGAGAAAGAGTGAATTCCAAGTAAGCTCTGCACTGAGTGTGTCCCAACATGAGGCTCGATCTCATGACTGTAAGAACATGACCTGAGCTGAAATCAAAAGTTGGTCACTTAACCGACAGAGCCACCCAGATGCCCCCTCTTCTAGCTTTTTTAGTGGTGGTTTTAATCTCTCTTGAACCTCAGAGATTCTTTTCAATAACATTTATCTTTATTGCAAAAGACTGCCAAATTCTTTCAATATGGATTTATCTTTCTGAATTTTGCCCCAAATAAATAAAACGGAATGCCACACTTCTATAGCTGAACACCATAATTTGTTTTTCTTCTGTGAAGCTGAACATCTATTGATGAACCCATATTGTACTGAAAGCAACTTCTTCAATAATTTCATGGGTTATGTAGCAGTTGGTAATAGTGCATGCATGTGGGCAGGGAGAAGTATGCAAATATCAGTAATAATTATGCTTGGTGTATGCAAATTCCACCAGGTATTTTCAGAAATTAATCTTCCAAATTACTTTTGCACAATTCAGGAAAATTGAAATGTGCATTTAAATAAATTGTAGAAAAATTTAAAAGCAATCTCCACTCATTTAAATCATCCAGTTAAGGTTCTACTATAAACAAAGGTATTATAGATATTTCAGACATAGCAGCCATACTGTCAAAACAGAATTACAGAGATCATGAGAACTATGCTTTGTTTGTAGACAACTTGAACAGGGGTGACATTGTTCATAGTATTTTTTTTTTTGGCTTAAAAATGTATTACTAATATTCGTCAAAAATCATTACGGAAAAGAAGCATTATTGTTTTATTTGTTCATATACTCATTTGTATATCCTTCATGTGTTTATATGTCCACTTATCAACCCACCCACCCATCACATGCAGGTTTCTTAAGCATGACTGTGTGTCAAGGACTGAGATAAGTTAAATTATAGGGACAGGAAAACCTTTTGGCTTTTGCTTCCTGTCCAATGTGGGCCACAGATTTACATAGTTTAGCAATGTTGGGGTCTTCAAATTTCCTCCATGAGTTTAATATCAACTGTAACTTTGCATGAAAGCTAGATTTTCTTCTTTGGCAATAATTAGTGCATCACCCAGGTAAAGCAGTTTTAGTGTCTTCTGCTTTCATGTAGTTTTAAGTAATCAAATTATGACCAGGGCTTTAAATGCTGATGATGACCCTAGATTTTCTGGACTTGCTTGAATACCTGATATGAAGTTCTCAGGGAAAATACCACTGAATTAGTAGATAAAAGATAGAAAGGCACATGGCCCTGCCTATAAGAAGCCATCACTCCAGGGACATGTGGGACAAGGAGCAAGAAACCAATTAATAATGCTTGTGATTAGAGTGTTGCAATCACAGTGTACAGACATTTTGAGGAATGAAGGATCTTCTTCCAGGGGTGATCAAGAGGCTTTCAGGAGGCCCTTGAGTTGTGTCTTGGGAATGGGTTTCACAAAGAAGGTGGTAGAGACAGCTTTGGGAGAGAGAGTGCTTCAAGGCTTTTGATCTTGGCTCAAGAGCTACATGACTGTGAGTTCTTAATGATGAGCCTCATCTGTAAGATGGGTATGGTGACACCAACCTCAAAGATTTTGGGGAGGATTTAGCTTATATTTGCCAAAGTGCTCATTAAGTTATATTAAGCAGGGAATCCTAGCAAAAGATATGGCTCAGGGCAAAGGCATAGAAGTTAGAGGAAGAAAGACATATTTGAACACTGGTTATAAGGCCAGTTTAACTGAAACTTCAGATTCTTCTATAGAAAACCAGAGGCAATAACCACAAATTTGATTTTGTTACTTGAACTGTTGGGTGTTTGAATTTGTTACTGAACTATCTGGATATAGAACTGCCTATCTCTACAATGGGTCAAGAAAATAAACTGTCCAAAGTGGTGTGAGGTAAGATGCAGAAATATCTGCAAGTAAGGCCTTTGTATTTCTTTCTCATTGATTCATTTGATTATTTCTTATCCGTTTTTGCCCAGGGATGACTTCCTGGTAAAAATACACACTTCTTTGGCCACATGACTGAAATCAGCTAAGACATACCTCAGAATGAGTATACTTCTGATCTAGAACATAGGTTTGGAATATCTTCATTGTTTTTATTGCCACATTATAGGCCTATATAGCATTCTTTTTTTTTTTTTTTTTTTTTTGAGAGCAACATTAAAAGTATCCCTTCAAGGAGGTTGGGGGGATGGGTTAAATAGGTGATGGAGATTGAGGAGTGCACTTGTTGTGACAAGCACTGGGTGATGTACACAAGAGTTGAATCACTCTATTATACATCTGAAACTAATATCACACTGTATGTTAACTAACTGAAAGTGAAATAAAAACTTAAAGTATCTCTTCAAATAAATCAGCAATATTATTCTCATTGACTCAGTTGGTGGATATAATTTATTCTCATCCTAACTGAGATATGGAGTCTTAGACCAGATAGTCTATTGTCCTGTTTTTCTATAGTTTTGAATGCAGGTTAGCTTTCCTTTCCTGGTTTCCCATGACTATGTCTGTGACCCTAGACATGGCATACTGATAACAGAAATCAAAACAAGTAGAGTGGCAGAGAAAGAAGGTAGGAACACACAAAGAGAGGGCAGCATGTTTCTCATCTTGCGTTTATTCATTCAACAATCATCTTGCACTTATTCATTCAACAAGCACAAAGTTCCTGCTCCATAGCTGACACTGTGTAAGAGCCAGAAAGAAAGCTCAAAGAGGTATCATCTGCACCTTTAACAGACTTTGACAGTTGAAGGAGGGCAGTTAGTAACAACAACTGCTAGTGTTTTAATGGAGCTATTCATATGCTCCAGAAGTGCTGGGGAAGGAATGAGTAACTGTTTGGGAGAGCTCGGAAGGCCTCACACAGAAGATGATATTAAATTGGATCATGAACATGAGAAAGAAAAGAGATAAAGGGCATTCCAGGCAGGGGGAGTTATTACTTCAGTGATTAAAAAATACAAAGCATAAAAAGGTTAGGCCACAGAACCGTATGAAGCTCTAAGAGGTCCAGAGGAAGGAAACATCACGTTTCATAAAAGGGGTAAAAGAGACACTTCAAGGAGGAAGTGGTATTTAAAATGAGCCATGACATTTCAGAAGGCATAGAAAGGCTGGTGAGAACATTTCAGATGGAGGGAAGAGCATAGACAATGGCATGGAGGTAGGAAAGCTAAGGGGGTTTACGGACCATAGAGGCATCAGGTATGCATAGATAGGCTGGGCATAGTTAAGACTAGAAAGGTTAGGTGGAGTCAGATGGTGAAGAGATTGACATGAGGACTTAGCACCTACTTCTGTTTTTCGGTAGGAGTCACTGAAATTTTGATTGGGGCAAATGAAAGTCCATTCATTTTAATTCTACCAGTATTTTCTGGACCCTTGCTCTCAACCAGATACTTTGACAGGATCTAGAGACATAAAATCAGTCAGGCATGTTTCCTGATCTCTTGAGTCTTCCATTAAATTATATCTATGTCTGTGCCTATGCCTGTACCTATACCTAGGTTTAAGCCTACACCTAGGTGTATACCTACATCCACATCTCCACCTACCTTTGTCTATGTCGACATTTAGAGCCCAAGGAACTTGAGTTTGAATCCAGCCTCTATTGCAGAGTCTGATTCAGAACTTCTCCATGTAATTTCTTCACCCTTATTCTCCTCATCTGTAAAACAAGGATACTAACAATATACCTCTGAGGGTGGATGGGACGATTAAAGGTGGTGTATTAAGCACTTGCTACTTGCTGGCATCAAGTGGTTGACAGTGATTGTATCTGTAATAAAGAGACCACAGGGCTTTGACTCCCTACCCAGAAAGAGGTAAATGTTTTATTCCAGGAATAGAGGCAAGTTTGATGGCTCCCAGCAGGAATAATGACTGTGGCAACAATTAAACCTACCCTTTGACCTCTATGTTCTGTTTCCCAAGTAAGGAGCACAGATAGTCCTTGCTTGGCTGGTGGAGGCAGGTTCACCTTGGGAAGCCTGTTCATGGTCTGCACTTCCCATGCCACCAATGAACCCGCTGCCTTGGAGCGTCTGAGAAGCGCTGGCAGGGAGCATGACTGCAGCTGCAAGCAGGCCAGGTTGCCCCATCTCCAGCAAACATTTACAGTGGCTCGGCGCCCACTGCTCCTGCCCTGACACATAGGAAGCTGAGAGTCGGGCCGGGGAGTCGCAGCCAAGAGGATGCTGCCAGCGTGGCAGACGGGAGCTAGCGGGCCCCTGAGGAGGAGACAGGCTGCCTTCTAGCTGCGGGGGGTGGGGGGTGTCTCCTTCGTGGCGAGCCTCACAGCTGCAGGCGCAGCTTCTCCCAGGAGCTCACCTGAAGGAGCAGGGCTGTCTCACAGGGCTGGGTTCTTCCTGGCTGATGCTGGGTGCTGTCCGGGGGTGACAGTGCCCACAGTGCCATGGTGAACAAGGAGGAAGCCAAGATATACTGAGAAACAGGGCAGAATGTTTCTAAAGGCAGATTCTGCTGGGGCTTCTTGTCTGTCCAGGATCGAGCCTTGTTTCTCTGATCGTGAGCATTTGTGAAAGGTGTGTGTCAGCAGAGGTTTAACAACCAGCTCTGGGAAGGAAGGCGGGAAGGAAGGATGGATGGAAAGAGGGAAGGAAGGAAAAGGAAAGCCCTTATTTGTTGTTTTTGCCAACCTCTGTGTATAAAAACTCCACTGTAGAAAATTTCAAGGTACCCACGTCTCACTGAATGTGAAGTTGAAAAGAGACTGGCCTTAACACATTCTTACATAGCATTTCTACCCTTGATATAGAAGAAATACAAATAACCTTAAGAGCATAGGTAATAGTAAAAAATGGAAAAATAATAAGAATTTTGAGCACTTCTCTTTATTCTTAATTTACTTTATTTAATCTTTAATAATGGCTCAGTTTAACAACTGGCTCACAGAAATTTTTCTTTCTTTTTTTTTCTTTCTCAGAGCTTCTGTTTTATCTTCTCTGGAGAATAAACCTTTTGTCTTTTGAGAATGAAAATTGCCTGGCTGATTGGTATATGGCAGGGGATCTGGGGAACTGATTGTTTTAATTTATGGAGGTGAAATTCACATAAACATAAAATTAATCACTTTAAAGTGAACAATTCAGTGGCACTTAGTACATCCGTAATATTGTACAACCACCTCCTCTATCTCACTGTAAAATATTTCTGTCACTCCCAACTAAAACCCTGCGTCTGTTTCTTAGAGCTGCAGTCACAAAGTATCAGAGTCAGGGTGGCTTAAAGGACAGAAATGCACTTCTTCACAGTTCTGGAAGCTACAAGTCTGAGATCAAGATGATAGCAGCATTGGTTTCTTCTAAGGGCTGTGAGGGAAGGCTCTGTTCTGGGCTTCTCTCCTTAGCTTCCCGATGGCTTTGTCCCGTGTCTTTACATGGTCTCCCCTCTATATGCATCTGTGTTCATATCTCCCGGAAAGCCATCAGTCATAGTGGATTAGGACCCACCCTAACAACCTCATCTTAACAATTTCGTCGTTCAAGACCCTATCTCCAAATATGGTTAGGTTCTAAAGTACTGGAGGTTAGACTTTTGGTATTTGAATTGGGGCGGGGGGAGTCACAGTTCCGCTGTAACCATCTGTACCCATTGGGCAGTTTCTCTCTCTCCCTGCAGGCCCTGGCAACCAACAATCTGCATTCTGTCTCTAAGAATTTACCTACTCTGGATGCTTCATATAAATCAAACCATACAATATGTGACCTTTTGTGTCTGGCTTCTTTTACTTAGCATAACATTTTCATTTTTATGGGAGTGTGTGGCTCAGAGGAATATCATTACTCAGATGTACTGTGGTTTAAAAACAAAAGAGAGAAAGAGAGAGAGAGAGAGAGACAGTGGTCAAAAAAGCTACCAAGAACAACTGCTTCTAAATTAAGGGATTCTCCTCTGGCCCACAAAACTGACCAATACCAGGTATTGATATTAGCAGATAATCTTGCCTCCTATTTACAAAACTAGAGGCAAGAAGACTGGTCAGGAGACTAATGAAACAGTTGAGAGAAGATAGTTTTAAGGCATGTACTAGGGAAAGGGCAATGGGGATGAAGAGGAGGTTTCATCAAAGCAATTAGAAAATGCAAATCACCCCCAGAAGCTTAAATATTACCTATTTGAAAAGTATATGAAGGAATAATGTAAAGAAAATGAAGTATCACTTATGACACAATTCAGTTATAAATACTGTAAACATTGTGCCACATCTGTGTGTTTATCAGAGAACTACACATAGAAGAAAAGTACACAGTGATGTAATTTTAGAAAGTTACATACCCTTGTACCTGGCACTCAGGCCATGACACGGAACATTACCAATACCCTAGAAGGCTCTCTCATGCTTCTTCTACCAGATATAATAATTACTAGTTCCAGCCTATTTTTGAGCTATATATAAAGGCAATCAGATTACACTTTTCATGTTTGGCATATTTTCCTCACATTCTGGGAAACTGACCCATTTAGTTATGTAAAGTATTTGTTCTTTCATTTGCCTACGTTTCCATTGTAAGAATACACAAAAAATAATGAACTGATCTTATTATTGATGGGTGTTTGGGATATTATAGCAATGCTGCTATGAATAGTCTTGTTCTTATATTATGTGCTCATGTGGACACCATATATTGACCCTTGTATATCTGGTAGGGTAAGTCCACCGAAGTTTTACGTCTTTTGTCTACTGTATACCTGGAGTGGAATTTCTGGTCATGGAGTACAAATCTTAGAAGATCATATGTTAGAAGATCAGTGCCAGAGAGTTTTCTTCAGTGCTTGCACCAATTAGCATGCTCACTGGTGAGTGGGGTTCGTATCCTCACATATACATTCTTGTCAATATTTGGTAGTGTCAGTTAACTTCACCCTACTGGTGGGTGCTGTTTGATGGCATAAAATTGGGCTCTTAGTTTCCATTTCCCTTATGATTTCCTGTGGTGAGCTTTTCACGTTTATTCACCATTTGAATGTTTTCCTTTGGGAAGTTCCTTATCATCTTTTGCCTAGTGTTTAGTAAAAGTTCTTTGTGTATTCTGCATATGAGTCCTTTATCATAGGCATATAATATGTTTTATATATCATTTGTGTTGCATATATGTTTTGTATCTCATAAAGATGTATTGCAATTATCTTTTCCCATTCTGAAACTTCTTTTCATGAGCAGAAAAGTCATAAATCTTACTACAGTCAATTTATCAATCTTTTCTTTTATGGCTAATGTTATTTGTGTCCAGTTTAAAAAGTCTTTACCTATTCCATGAGAATACCCTACATTATTGTCTAAAAGTTTGCTGCTTTTCATTTCTTTTTTCTTAAATTTTATTTAAATCCAAGTTAGTTAATATTTACTGTAATAATGCTTTCCGTAATAGAATTTAGTGATTTATCACTTACATATAATATTCAGTGCTCATCCCAACAAGTGCCCTCCTCAATGGCCATCACCCATTTAGTCCTTACCCGTATGCACTTCTCCTCCAGCAGCCCTCAGTTTGTGCTCTGTATTTAACAGTCTCTTATGATATGCCACCCTTTGTTTTTAACTTATTTTTCCTTCCCTTCCCCTATGTTCATCTGTTTTATTTCTTAAATTCCACATACAAGTGAATTATATGATATTTGTCTTTTTCTGATGGACTTCTTTCCCTTAGCATGATACATTCTAGTTATATCCACATTGTTGCAAATGGCAAGATTTAAAAAACAGAATGCTTTCACTTTCCTATTAAGCCTATGATCTATCTAGAATTTTTATGTATGGTACAAGGTGGAGGTCAAGTTTTTATTTTTTTATCCTTATGAATATTCAAATGACCAGCGCCATTTATTGAGAAGACCATCCTCATAAATCAGGAGATTGTATGTGTGGCATTGCTTCTAGACTTTTTATTCAATTCTTTTCATCTAATATCCTACTTTTTTTTTTAAAAAAAAGTACTTTATTTTATTTTTTATGTTTTTTATTATTTTTGAGACTCAGAGAGAGACAATGCAAGCAGGGGAGGGTGAGAGAGAGAGAGAGATACAGAATCCGAAGACAGGCTCCAGGTTCTGAGCTAGCTGTCAGCACAGAGCCCGATGCAGGGCTCAAACCCACAAACTGTGAGATCGTGACCTGAGCTGAAGTAGAATGCTTACCAACTGAGCCACCCAGATGCCTCTAATTTTCTGCCCTTAATACCAATAACATATTGTCTTATTCTAGGTTTTTAAAGAAATCTTGATATTTAGCAGAATAAGTCCTTTACAGTTTGTCTGTTTCATGATTATTTTTTGCTATTCTAAGCTACTTTCATTTCCAAAGAAATTTTAGATAGGTTTTGTCAATTTCTTCAGGGTTTGTGGGGATTTTGCTAAAAACTAGTTAGTTTTTGTTTTTGTTTTAAACTCATGAGCAGGTTTTGAATTTTAGCAAATGCTTTTCCTGCATTATATTGAGATAATGATATGGTTAGTCTCCCGGTGGCAAACTGCATAGACTGGTATTTGGAAGTTGTTGGTGTTTGAAAGGAAATTCCTACAACAAACCCAGTTTGATCATGACGAACTATTCTTTTTATATTGATTTGCAAATATTTTGTTTAATATTTTTGCATATATACTCATAAGAGGAATTGGCCCATGATTTTATTGTCTTCTGATGTCAGATTTTGTGTCAGAATTATGCTGCGCTCATAATGACTTGGAAGTATTTTTCTTCTCCAAGTTTTTATTTCAATTCCAGTTAGTTAACAAACAGTGTGATATTAGTTTCAGGTGTACAGTTTAGTGATTCAACACTTCCGTACCACACCCAGTGCTCCCCACAAGTTTCCTCCTTAATCCCCATCACCTATTTAACCCATCCCCCCACTACCACCTCCCCTCTAGTAACTACCACTTTGTTCTCCAAGGTTAACAGTTTGTTCTTGCTTTTCCTCTCTTCCCGCCTCATGTTCATTTGTTCCGTTCCTGAAATTGCACATATGAGTGAAACCATATGACATTTATCTTTCTCTGACTTATTTCACTTAGCATTATACTCTCTAGGTCCATCCATGTTGTTGCAAGTGGCAAGGTTTCATTCTTTTTTATAGCTGAATAATATTTCATTGTATATATGTAGTATGTATACACCATTTCTTTATCCATTCATCAGTTGATGGGCATTTGGGCTCTTTCTGTAATTTGGCTATTGTTGATAGCACTACTATAAACACTGGGATGCACTAGGTATTTACCAAAAAAATACAAAAATACTAATTCAAAGGGATACATGACTTGGAAGTATTTCCTCTTTTTCTAGTCTCTGAATTTTTAAAAAATAAGATGGTTCTTCCTTAAATATTTATAAAAACATGCAGGTATGAATTCTGTGCTGTGAAGGCACTTGGGTCTAGAGAGCACCCTGTAGGAAGAACTCATTTACATATTCAATTTCTCTAAGGTATATAGGTTATTAAGTTCTTAAAATTCTCCTTGAGTCAGCTTTGGCAAGCTGTGTTGTTCTAGATATTTGTCAATTTCATCTGATTTTCAAATTTATTGACCAACTCTTTCAAAGTAATCTCTTATTTCTTTTTAAGGTTTGTAGAGTCTATAATTATTTCCTTTTTTAATTTCCACTTTTGGCAATATTTTCTTTTCCTCGTTTTTACTTCATTAATCTTGTCAAGACTGTAAATACTAGTTTTTTCAAATAATCAGCATTTTTTTGTTGATTATCAACTGCTTGCTTGTTTTCTATTTTATTAATTTGTGTTCTTCAAAATAATTTACTTCATCTTACTTTCTGATTTTAGTTTTCTTTCCCTAACTTCTTGAGATGGTCACTTAAATGATTGTTTTTAAGCCTTTCTTCTTTTCTACTTTATGCATTTAAGGCAATAAGTATCCTTCCGATAACAGCTTACGCTGCACCCTGTAATTTCTTCCATGTAGTGGTTTTATTATCATGTACTTCAAAAATATTTTCTAATTTTCATTGAGATTTCTCTATTGATGCATAGGTTCTTTTTCTGGTTTCTTGAGTTAAATAATTAATTTCCATTCTTTCTTGTGCAATGATAAAAACATGAAAAGTCATAACTTATCTTCTGTACAACTTTGCTGGATCCTGTGAATTTAACTTTTATATTTAATGCTTCTATTTGGGTATTTTAAAAAATACTTCAAATAATGTTTAAGTTTCTTTCTCTTTGTATTAATAATTATTTACAAGACTATCTTCCACTTTTCAGGTGATTGGGTTTAATGATATTCCCTTGCTACTGATTTCCAGTTTTATTGTACTCTTAAATTAGAATTGACCTGTAAAGCCTCTATAGTTTATTAAGCTCCTCTTGGAGGATTATAATTAACATCTTTAAATGTTTTATAAGTCTATGAAAAGAGTTGCATTTTCTATTTGGAGACTTAGTGTCAATATGTGCCTATATGGGAAAGTTTAATCCCATAGATTAGATAGCCTATATCCCATTAACAATTCTATTAATTAATTCTTAAGTTTTTAACTATTACTGCTTTATATATCTTAATACCTTATTATTCAAAGACTCATGGCTTCTTTACTTTATCTTCACTTATGTACTTTATCAACCTAAAAATTTTTTTCTATCTTTTAAATAATTTTGCCTTTGATTTCTACTTTAATATCCTATCCTTAGGATTTTTTTTAAATTTGGATTGGTCTGATATTGGACTATCTTTTAAATACCAACCAAAACTACTTTTCTTTATGCAAATCCAATGTTTGTAGTTGGAATTGGGTTTTTATGTTGTTGTTCATGTTGAAGAGAATTATCTCTTGATAAGAAAATCATCCTATTTACAGTTATAATCATAGTTGCTCTGTTTTGTCTTATGTCTGTTATCTGGATTTGTCTTATATTTTTAATAATACTATGCACATATGTATACATATTTGATTTTTCTCTAATAACTTGGAAGTTTTAGAGCATAGTCTTTATTCCACTAGATCATGCACCCCTGGAGGTAGACAGCAATGCATTTAGGATGCGTCATGATATAGGATAAATGCATGCTCTTGAAGTATCACTTGTATTAAATGGTAAAGAAATAAAAAAGTTTTATTATTAATATAGATACTGATATATTATGTGATAAAATGCAAAATTCACAGGACACTTTTGAAACCTCTGTCTGGGATCAGACCATTCTAGGCTATGTTCACAGACCCCTGGGGCATGTGTTCACTTTCTCTGATGTTGGGGTACTTACTTGGAAACACTTGAAAACATCTGTGTCTATTTTTAAAATTACTTTTGAAGCCTGAACTTATATGTTCTAGTTTTCAAAGTAAAAAAATGAAATAGTATTTCTTGAATTTCTACTCTATCAAACAAGGAAGTGAATAACTTTTTAATTTCTTCTCCCATCTTCCTCACCACTTTTTTCAATTTAGTTGATATTACCTAGAATTTTAGACCCAGATTATTATTATTCCAATTTGACTATGGGATTAAATTTTTTAAATATTTATTTACTTTTGTGACAGAGAGAGACAGAGCATGAGCTGGGGAGCGGCAGAGAGAGAGGGAGACACAGAATCTGAAACAGGCTCCAGGCTCTGAGCTGTCAGCACAGAGACTGACTCGGGGCTCAAACCTATGAACCACAAGATCATGACCTGAACTGAAGTTGGATGCTTAACTGACTGAGCCATGAAGGTGTCCTACTATGGGTTTTAATACTCATTTAAAGTTATTATTTCTTATTTAGTATACAAATAATTTATATTTATGGTAAAAGTTAGAAAATACAGATAAATATACTCAACCTTCTATTACTTAAAAATATAAAGAAGGGGTAATAATTTTGTCAGTGTGAGATAAGAATCAAATATTTTTCCAGTTCTTTTTTTAAATGCTAATTTACTTATTTTGAGAGAAAGGGCAAGTAGGGCAGAGAGAAAGGGAGAGAAACAGTCCCAGTCAGGTTCCACACTGTCAGCATAGAGCCTGACATGGGGCTCCAACCCATGAACCAAGAAATCATGACCTGAGTTGGAATCATGAGCTGGATGCTCAACTGAATGAGCCACCCAGGCACCCTTCCAAATCTTTAGTTACATTACATAACATCAATTAGATTCACCATCTTTATCATATACATTATTTTCATCTGTGCTTTCCTGTGCCTAAGTATTATATTGCATTATATCACATTAAAGTAAACTAAATAGTAATAAAGTGAGATCAGAGTAAATCTAATAATAGTAAACAAAATAGCATCACACTAAACAATACTAAGCTATGCTAAGGTCTGTTTCTGGATTTCCTATTTCATACCTTTGATTTGTCCTCAAATACTATTTCAGTATCATTGTGATATGTGCATACACACACACATGTGTACATGTGCTTATATATGTGTGCGTGTGTGTGTGCATATACATACATGTACACAGGCACATTATTAGATTCTTGTTATTCACAGCAGTTATGTTCTATAAAGTCACTGCAAACACTGGATTAGCAAATATTGAAAATGTGTTCCTAAAAGAAATATAGGATTAGGTTCCTGTAAGACTCTGGTCACAATGCTTTTACCAATTTATCAGTTTACACTTTTTTATGTGCAGTTCTGTTTAAACACACACACACACATTTCTCACATATATATATATATATATTTCTAATATGATCTAATAAACAATCACATTAATTAATATTGGACTCATCTTGTACTTAGGAACACCAGACCACACATTAGCACCATGACACTCAGGGCCATTTTAAATAGTGAAACCAACAACAAAAAGCACAAAATACTTGAAAAGTGACATTAAATACACTTAGTTTATAGCATGAGAAAGACAACAAAAGACAGAGTGGTGCCTCATTTGAACTTGCTTGGGAACATGCAAATCGGGCAACTCATGTGAATGACTGTGAGCACTGATTTGGGTTACAAATAAGCTTTAGTGAGTGTGAAAATTTGCAAATATAGGATCTGCAAATAATGAGGGTTGACTGTGTGTGTGTGTGTGTGTGTGTGTAGATACAACAGTATGTGTGTGTGTGTGTGTACACATATATGTATGTGTATATATATACATTATATATAATCTTGATAGGCTGGTCTCCACTCATTGCATTAAAGTAGTTCTTGGCTATTTTTGAGGGTTTATTTTTAGAAATATTCTCCTTCTCTGACTTCTCTCAGTTTTTTAGTCTGAAGTTCTTTTTGTTTGCTTTCTTTTACTTTACGTGTGTATTCAGACTAATCAGCTCACTTTAGTTTATGTCCCTTTCTTCCCTAGGGTGTATGTTCACTTTTCTTGGCTACTAGGAATCTTTGGCAGAGGTAAGCCTTATGGACATCAGCCTTTGGTTGTGACTTGCCCTTGGTTCCCTTTCTGCCTCTGTGTGGTGGGTATCTCATATCTACAATTGGTGGGCAAGTTGATGGCCACAATTCCTAGTCTAAGTCTCAGTTATTAGCAGTGTATCACTTATTGGAATATTTTCCAAATTATAGCCTTTAGACCAATGCACATTTCAGATGAAGTGTTCACTGGTCTTCTGTGAATGGAGGAAAATGGAGGCAATGTATTGAGAATAATTTAAGAGATACTTCTTTATTTGAGATTAATTTTTTGATGTTTTTGCTAACTAAACTCCTTCGCTCTTATTTTTAAAATCTTTTTAAAAGTTTATTTATTTTGAGAGAGACAAAGATACCACAAGTGGGGAGGAACAGAGAGAGAGAGAGAGAGAGAGAATCCCAAGCAGGATCTGTGCTGCCAGAGCAGTGCCTGACATGGGGTTTGAACTCATGAAACCATGAGATCATGACCTGAGCCAAAATCAAGAGTTGGGCGGTTAACCAACTGAGCCACCCAGGCACCCATGCTCCTATTTTTAAAACGTTGGTTGTAAGATAAAATAAATGGCAACCCAATGTTGATTTCCAAACTTTTATTTGAAATGTTATTTATGTATGAAACCCAGAAGTCTGGACACAAAACACTATGTTCTAGCAGTGCTATTTTTTACTTTCCCAACAACCTTTCTCTTTGCAAAAATAGATAGATAGGTAGGTAGGTAGGTAGGTAGGTAGGTAGGTAGATAGATAGATAGATAAATAGATAGATAGATAGATAGATAGATAGATAGATAGATAGATAGAAAGAAAGAAAGTAGACAGACATTATTATTAAAATTATATTCCAGGTCCTCCTAAGCACATGACACATATAAAGTCCTTAGAGTCCTCCCAATAACTCTACTAAGTAAGGTAGGAACTATTATTATCCCCATTTTATAGGTGGAAAAACTAGGGCCCAGAGAGACCCTCAAGAACACACAAGTGGTTAGTGGCAGATTCAGGGCAGTCCGATTGCTGCGTGCACTTTTCCAGGCACCACACTGAGCTCCCTCTTTCCCTGCCTCACACCTGTATTCCCACCTGTGCAGTTCGTCCTGCACCTACCCTTGACTTCAGTGCTTTACTTACAGGTATTGCATTTCCAGCCCACAGTGTTGCTATCCCTGCCCTGTTCTTGACCATTCTGTCTTCCCTGAATGGACAGACATGGTCGAGATGAGTGGATGAATCAACACAGAAGAAGGAATATAATGCTGTGTGATTCTTAATATACTACACAGCAGAGAGACACCCCTGCTATTTCCTGTTTGCTTTTGATCTTGAGTGGCTTATTCTACATAAGACTACGGAAAAGACACAAAGTATCTCCCTGCTTATTTTTAGACTTTTTTTTTTTTAAACAAGAAGTAATTCTGGGTTGTGCAATGCAGCATCTGTGCACTTAAACCTAGATACATTTTCCTCAATCCATTTCTTTGTGTCTTACAGCTTCAACATCTTTCATATTTTGATACACTATTTCTCAGTTTCAGCTTTTAAGGCTGTTTGGAGAGTCGTTGTTGTTGTTGTTTTAATTGTCTTTATGGGTATGTCGGAAAAAGCTGTTAGTTAACATTTTAAATTCCAAGCAGGTTCTTCCTAATTTTTCTCTGTATGTTATCAGAAAGTTTTTCCAAAAATAAATTCTTTTCCTGAAACTTGAGTGATAGGTTTCCTCCCCCCCCCCTTTTTTTTTTATTCTGAAGCATCTTTTCACTGCTTCCATCTTGGTTCTCTCTGTGTTCAGTCAAGTAGAAAGAGGACACATTGTACACAAGACTGACATTTCCTTATAAACAGAATGGGTGGGTCCTTGTTGATTTCCTCTCATCCGTTTTCTCCTTTAGAAGCCCCATCTCCAATCCTAGACTAGAGAGCTGGCTACTTTCTAGTTCCGTGTGGTGGCTCCCGGAGTGGGGAAGATGGGGACCTTAGCATAGGCCATTCCTTAGGGAACTTCCTCTATGCTTGACGCTCCTGCCATCCCCAGAGCTCTGCTCTGGCTTTCCCTCTCTTGGCCACTACAGGGGCACATGTGCCCACCTTGCCTCTCGCCTTGTACTACTGTCTACGTGTGAAAGTGAAGCCTCACTGGGGTGACTTTTCTCCCCAGAAGCACCTCTGCAGACCTCCTTCGGAAGGCCATCAGTCTGCCACTGTGGACGGGGCAGCCACCGAAGCATTTCATCTCTGCACCAGCACCTGCCTGTATCCTTGGTCCTCCCTTGTCTCCTCATGAAAGCTTCCTCCAGGGTTTCCCATCGGGCTCAACAACTCCCCTTGCTCTGTCCAACTCTACTTTTCCCATGAGAAAGCCCACACAGTTTGAGGAGTGTGGCCAAAAACTTTCCTGAGTTCTCAATGCCAGTGCAGAATTATTGGTAATTTTATATTCCTTTGGTCATACCAGTAGGGAAAAGAGAGACCTGTGTTCAAGTCACCATCTTCCACTTAAGTCTTTAACTTGTATTTATTGTTTTTTAGGCATTGTGTCAGTCACTTTCTCTTAGTGGTCACATTTAATCCACCAAAGATCCCTTTAAGATATTATATCATCATCCCCATTTCATAGGCCAACAAACTGAGGTTCAGTAGAGTCTATTGATTTAAGTTTTTACAGCTAGTTAGAAATGAATCCAGTTTTTATAAAAGAGCACGCAGCTTTCCTACCACCTTTCCTTGTCTCCTGCTAATTACGTTGCTTGGCAAAGGCACACAAGAGCACAGGTCCAGCCTTTGATGGCCTGTGCTTTTGTCGCTTCCTTGCTGTATGACCTTGGGCCAGTGATTCAGTTTCTGCTTCAGTAAAATGGGAATAATAATATAGTTAATTTTGGAATTGGATGAGAGAGTACATGTCAGGGCTTTCAAACTCAGATGGCTTTTGGAACATGGCAGGAGGCATAAACGTGTGCACTGGCCTCACGTAAAACTGCAGGGACTGACAGGGACTGTGAAACCTGGAGAAGGCTTCTGAAGACATCAAGCTCTATTTGTTAAAAGTCGCCAGGCTGACTGTATGTCCACCAAAAGGACTAAAATGGAGAGGAAGAAAGAGAAAAAAAAGCCAAGTGTTGTCAAAGATGTGCAGCTGAAATCCTCATAGATGGCTGGTGGAAATGCAAACAGTGTAACCGGTCTGGAAAACCAACATACACATACTTTGACCCAGCATTTCATCTCTTGAGCACATGCTCAAACAAAAAGATTGTAGATGTCCATCGAAAGATATGCGCGTTCAGGAATGTGCATGACAGCACTGTTCGGGATAGGAATCTACTGCCAACATTACATTGCATCAAAACCTGGTGGGATATTAACATAATGGAATAAAGAGGAAATCTGTAACTACATGCAGCAACACGGATGCATCTTATGGGATACAAGGTCAAGTCCAGCAGCTGCTGGACATTGAAGAATGGCATGGATGATTCCAGATGTGAAAAGGTAGGAAAAACAGATCCCTGCTGCAGGAGCTGGGATAGCAGTTAGTGACTGGAGAGAGTTTGAGAGGGGCTTCTAGAGGCTTCTACTGCCCAGTTCCTGATATTTTGACTGGTGCTCACTCTGAAATCACCAAGCTTTATGCTAATGAGGGCGCACTTCTTTGGATGTGGTTCCATATTTGTATATACAAATTTTAAAAAATAGCAATAGTTGCAGACTCTTCCCCCAAACAAAAGCACTGAACAAACACACATGTCAGCTGGTAGTGTTTGTTACATTTTCTCAATTATGTTCCCACCACTCTATCTGAGCCTTGAAATTCTGCTCCATCAACATTGGCTACAGAACAGGACAGGTCCCCCTTTCTTTGTTTTGGGGGTTTTCCAAGTGAGCAATGAGGAGGCACAGATGTGGCAGAGGTGCAGGAGGAAGGCCTAAATATTGAATTCAAGAGTAACATTTTGAGGACCTTTGTAGAAGTCTCAGCTAATTGCTCTGGCTCTGCCTCTTCTGGGATTCCCTGGGACCTAGATGTATCCCGGCTTGCTTTTGTTACACCAAGTGTGTGTAAGGTGTGGGAATTGAGCAGGGAGAAGGTTAGCAAACTTTTTTCTCCCTTGGACTCCAACCTTTAAAAGGTCCTGGGTTCTCAGCCAGGATGGGCATGGGGTTGTGGGGAATGCATGTGAGCATGTGGCTGTCCCAGGGCCCTCTCCAACTTCAAGGAAGAGTTGTCTCCTAGTCACACCAAAAAGAGCATCACACCCAAGTCAGGAACCTCCATTAATCCCAACAACACAATTTGAGGCTGGATTATATGTCCACTTTGGAGAAGAGCAAACTACAGCCCAGATAAATGAAAGAAGTTCTCCAACCTCACTCTGCTGAGTGGCAGGGTCTGGATTTGAACTCATATCTTATGAATCCTACAATGTGACTACCATTGACGTGAAACCGCCAGCCCCGACTCAGGGCTTTTCCTCATCTCTCTTCCTCCATGCCTGCAGTTCTTCCTTCTTGCTCTAGCCCGCAGCCGCCTAGGCCCCGCTTTTCCACCATGCCATCAATTTGAATGAGTCAGAAAAAAGCCCAGATCCCACGTACAGTACTGACAGGTCTTCAAAGGACTTCCTGTGGCTGTAGAAAGGGCAGCTGCTAAAGGGAAATCAGCACCATTCTTTAAAATTTCCTTTCCTCAGACTAACCACTCTGGAAACCTCAGTGGACTGGGTCCCACCGCTTTCCTAGCACAGCCTATACTCATCAGAGAAGGGCCACTGGGGCTCCATCAATCCCTTCTCATGGAGGAGCCACGTGCTTCTCTCCTTAGCAGCCATTTTGAGACCCAGCCCTGGCCCAGCTTTGCTAACGAGAAAGGAGGAAGCCTTAGGGGTGCCAGGGTGCTGAACTCTAACGAGCCAGCTGGGTATGACTCAAGAGCAGTGCTCTGGAATAAGCGTGGCTTCATTATTGTTCACTGTGGGCTTTTGTGCTCTTTGAGCTTCCGGTTCCCCAGTTGTGAAATCAGGATTTTAATAATAACCACACAGTACTCTTTGAGGGGATTCATAAAATTTGCTATGTAAAGGGGCTAATACATAGGATTGATATTTTAAAACGAGGTCCATAGCTCCTCATACAGAATCATGTAAATGAAAATGCACATCTCTAGGCCCATTCCTGACTTATGAAATCAGAATCTCGGGGGACAGGACCCAAAAATCTATCTCTTGATAAGTCTCTCAGGGCACAGCAACTTTAATAGATATCTATGGCAAGCCAAGGGGCCAGGAAGCATAAACAAGAACTGCTGAAGGGTCAACAGACACTTCCCATGGTGCTGGAGCCAAATCCAGAAGATTGCATGGGACATGGCCTCATTAGGAAAGACAAATACTTGCCCAAATGTGTCACTGTAGGTATGAATGTAAAATCCACACCATCAATGGTCAAGAATGGTAGGGAGGTAAAGAAATGGTTGAGACATTGAGGGGTATCATGACTAATGCACCTGAGCATGGTCGTGACACTCTCACTCCTGTTCCTCTGTGCTGGATAAGCCCAGAGCTGCTGTGGGACAGGCTGATGATGTCTAATTATCCTGAAGACTTGCTGAATTGGTTTCTTGGGCTTCCCTACTCCTCAGTGCAGCTCTTCAATAAATACTAACCATGCTCGGATACGATGTGGGCATCTTGGAACATGAAAGAATTACTAACACACCCTGATAAAAGGTTTTGACCTTATCATATAAAAAATGGCTAGCTTGTGCACATACTAACATTCACTTAAAAACAGCCATTCTTCTTTGCTGCAACTTTGTAGCCACAGTCTATCTCCCAGATACTTGCTTGTCCCAGTCTTAGTAACCCAGAGGAAACCAGAAATAAGTCAGTAAGGGTAAGGGCACACACGACTCGGGTCTGAACACTGAGGCCTAAGGGAAAGTTTTAGAGGACTTCTGGGAAAGATTTTGCTCCACTGATAAAAGGAGAGCTATGCCACCTCCTTGATTCTTCTGTGCTTTTGTCAGTCCATGCAAATGTGATTTCAGGAGCCGTGGCAGCCTTCTTGAGTCCAAGAATAGAAAACCAAAAGAATTGCAGAGAAACCAACCCAGGGCTCTGACATTACTAAACTAACTTACCACCTTTACAACTGGTTAATTTTACATCTGTTGTTTGTGAGAATGTAAGTATATTCATATTCAAGCCACTTTTACTCTGAAAGAAGTTTTACCGATGTAGGATCCATTGAAGGGTTTCAACCAAAAGGTAAATATGACCAGTTTTGTGTTTTAAATATTTTAGATTAGGGTATGACATATGTTTTGAATGAGAGAGAGATGGAAGGCAGAAGGACAAGGAAGGAAACTTGCAGTAATCAAAGCACAAGTAATAAAGACTTGAACATAAATGTTGGAAACCTACTACGTACTAAAGCAGTGATCTGAAAACAGCAGATCATACCAGGTGTAACATTTTTACTCAATACTTTTTTTCTTTAAATTGCTTTCTTTTTAAATAAAAAATATCTGTCATAGTTTTTATTGTGCTAGTTAATTATTTCCTATTCACATTAAATAAATAAGGGATTTTCTCTACTTTAAATTATGACAAGCTAGGTTTTATGGACTAATTCTGCTATTGAGAGTAACTAGCAGCCCAGATAAAAATATCATTTTTTTATGGGTTCAGGATCCTAAAGAAAAGAGGAGCACAGAGACATTCTGTGACAATTTTCCCCATGAGGGACTTACCCATTCACAGGTGGCAGGCGTCGATCAGAACCAGCAGTCTCCCAGGCCGATGAGACAGAAAGTCAGAGTTTGAGGGCTCGTAAACATGGTGGATTTTCTAGTGGGATGGCAGAAGGGCTGGAGGTAGGAGTAAACCAGAAATAAATCAACCATCTCAATGCCTGAAACCGGCACCGAGTCAGCTTAATGTCTGATTGTAATAAAGTGCATTCCCAGTAGTCTAACTAATATTAGTTTAGACTCCTATTATTTCTTTCCTTGGATCCTAGAGCTGTGCCTGTTCCAGGGGCAGAGCTAAGGTAAGAAAAATAACAGTGATACCTGCTATTTAGTAAGCATTTACTATGTATCAGATTCTTACTACTACACCATGAAAGACATAGCATGATAATCCCAAAGATCTATCAAGAAAACAGTCTTTGAGAGTGAAATAACTTGCCCAAGGCCATGAACGTGGTACATGATAGAAATCAGATTTGACTCATTGGTGGCTTTGGAGTATCAGCATCTTCTGTCTTGCCAATTTCCCGCTGCCCTTGCATATACTGCAGGCGGGACAGCAGTGGCCATTGGACCAATGGTGCCGGCCAGACCTGGGACTCCCAGACACTGCACGCATGCAGCCAACCAGCAGGTCCAATCACTGCCTCCTTTAGGCAGCGATGGCCAAACCTAAGTCCCTGAGACTGGGTCATAATTCCAAGATACCTCCCCACCCCACTCCCACTTTGTTCACTCTTTCTGAGATTTCATGCTATCTGTGACTCACTTCATCCACTGTTTTCTCTTACCGTGGGGCTATGATGCCAGTAATCCTTTACATCTGACCTGACCTTTTCCTTGCTTTTCAGCAGCCAGCTATCTTTTCTGAGTCCACCCTGCTAATTTTTCTGACATTTATTTCAATAAAATTCAGTGCAACTGGTTCCATCATTCTGACTAAGCTCTAGGCCAGGAATAGCAAACTGTTTTCACCTCAAATGTTCTCTCTAATCAATTGATAGTGCCAGCCCGGAGCACAGTGGCTGGAAGGATGGTGAGGTGCATTCTTTTTTATTTTATTTTATTTTTTTATTTTTATTTATTTCTAGGAGAGACAGAGAGACAGCGTGAGCAGGGGAGGGTCAGAGAGGGAGACACAGACTCTGAAATTGGCTCCAGGCTCTGAGCTGGCAGTCAGCACAGAGCCCGACACGGGGCTCGAACCCACGAACCGCGAGATCATGACCTAAGCGAAAGTCAGAGCTTAACCGACTAAGCCACCCAGGCGCCCCTGGTGAGGTGCATTCGTACTCAGAGGTAGAGCCTGCCACGCTTGCTGAGTGATGCCTGATAGGCTGGGAGGGAGAGGGAGTTGGTAATGCAAACACCACACATTGGTCTCTACTGCTCTATGCTCCAGATACTGTTCACCTTCACCAACCACTCTGATTTTGTTTCCAGAAGAATGAGCTGCACTTTGGTTTTGAAATTCCCTTCTAATAGCAGTTCCACCAGGAGGGATGCCCTACTGGTCAGGTTGGAGGTCCCTTTAAACTCATTTCAGATGATGTGTACAGAGGGGGACCTGCTTAGGAGGAAATCTCAGAACAGACACACAAACCTAGTCTCCAGGGAGCAAATTCTCCATTCTTTCTGCTGCCCTCAGATGTCTTTCCACAAGCCTTTCTACAGCTGATTGTGGTTGATGAACCAAGAATGTATATACTCGATCTGACAAAAGATTTTTTTTCCCTGAGCTGTGACTATTTTTATATAAGCCTAGCAAGGTTATAAAAATGGAATCACATTTAGTTACACATTTAATGAATCACCTTCTTTATTGAAAAGAATCAGGTTACATGAAATCAGGATGGTCCCTGAACACCAAGCACACATCTTTTACATTTAAAAAAAGTATGAAAGAGGAGAACTGACTTACATCACTCACTTGACAGTGGTTGTGGGCACAGTGGAGCAGATTTTCCTTCTTTTTGCCTTCGAGGTTCTTCTATACATGTCTCCCTCCCGCCTTCAAGCCCCTCTTCAATGAATTCCCCTTATGTGTTCTTTGTACTTCCCTGCAACTTCAATTATTTTCTTCTCTCTCAGTGAGGAGTTTCAGTCAAATTAACAACTCCTAGTCCCAGAACCTCCAGAAAACTAGTTTCATGTCTATGACCAGACTTCTACCTTTGAACCAGGAAAATGTAGCTATTCACTTAACAATTATACATAGTATAAGCCATGCTAGTCCATGGAGAAACAAAGAGATTTGTGAAGAGCGGGTGCTTACAAGCAAGCTGAAAATGATGAAAGCTTGGAAAACTGGAGCTGGAAAGAAATGCAGCAGTCATATAATCTACCCACTCACTTTAAGTAAGAGTACAGAGAGATGCAGAGAGCTAAGCAGAGTGCTAATGATTACCCGTTGTTTGGGGCTGAATTGTGTCCTCTTGACAATTCATGTGTTGATGTCCTTACCCCATATCCCAGAATGTGACTGTACTTACACAAGGTTTTTAAAGAAATAATTAAGTTGAGATGAGGTCTTTAGCATTGGCCCCCATCCAATCTGATGTCTCTATAGAAAGACATTTGGACACAGACACATTTGCACACAGAGGCAAGACCATGTGAAGGCACAGTAAGAAGGTGGCCATTGGCAAGTCAGGAGAAAGGCCTCAGGAGAAACCAAGCCTGCTGACACCCTGATTTGGGGTGTAGCCTCCAGAACAATGAGAAAATAAATTTTTGTTTAAGTCACTTTGTAGTATTTGCTTTGGCAACCAGAGCAAACTAATATAGCCAGCCAGTAAGCAGTAAGAATGGTATTCAAACTTAGGACCCTTAATCAAAGTTTAGGTGCTCTCTGTCTTAATCTATCTGTAATGGTCCCTAACACTGTTCAGAATAGGATATACACTACAAATCTGCCTTTCCTTTGGATGTATGGATTGAATATTGCTATCACAGGATCAGGCAGACCTGACAAGGAGAGACAGAGACAGAGAGAGAGAGAGGGGCGGGGGGGGGGGGCGGAGAGGTTACCTGAAAATGATAGTCATCTTTTGAAAATATAAGGAATCCACAAATTTTTAGAACTAATTAAAATTTAGCAAATGTGTCTGGATAAAAGATGAATATGAAAAAAATCTCATTCTGATCCACCAGAAACAATAAAATATGAAATATAATATAAAAACGTAAAATGGCAGGGGTGCCTGGGTAGCTCGGTTGAGTGTCCGACATCAGCTCAGGTTCATGATCTCACAGTTCATGAGTTCGAGCTCCACATTGGGCTCTGTGCTGACAGCTTGGGGCCTGGATCCTGCTTCAGATTCTGTGTGTCTCTCTCTCTGCCTCTCCCCTCCTCACGCTCTGTCTGTCTCTCTCTCTCTCTGAAAAATAAATAAGGTTTTAAAAAAAACACATAAAATGGTAACAAGGTATTTAGGAATAAATTTATGTGGCTGACTTCTATTTACCAATATTTTGCTAAGGATTTTTATGTATATACTCATGAGGTATACTGGTCTATGGTTTCCTTCCTTCCTTCCTTCCTTCCTTCCTCCCTCCCTCCCTCCCTTCCTTCCCTATATTATTGTTAGCTAGTTTTGGTGTCAGGGTAATACTATCTCCACCAAATGGTTTGGGTAGTTTTCCTTCTTTTACTATCTGGAAGAGGTTGTGTAGAATTCATATTAATTCTTCTTGAAAATTAATTCCTCAGTGAAACCAACTAGGCTTAGAGATTTTGAGGGGAGAGTTTTTAAATTCCAACTTCAATTTTCTTGAGTCAGAAAGCCATTCCAATTATGTATTTTATACTGAGTGAGTTGTGGTAGTTTGTGATGTAGTCTTTCATCCAAATTGTCAAATGCATGTATGTAGACTTGTTCTTCATATTCCCTTATGTTTCTTTGGATATTGGAAGTGTTTATAGTGATATACAGGTTCATTTCTTCTATTGTTAAGTTTGTCTTCTCTTGGGGTGCCTGGGTGGCTCAGTCAGTTAAGCGTCTAACTTCAGATCAGGTCATGATCTCATGGTTTGTGGGTTCGAGCCCTGCATCGGGCTCTGTGCTGACAGCTAGCTCAGAGCCTGGAGCCTGTTTCAGATTCTGTGTCTCCCTCTCTCTCTGACCCTCCTCTGCTCACGTTGTCTCTCAGAAATAAATAAAAAACATTAAACAAATTTTTAAAAAGTTTGTCTTCTTTGTCGATTCTGCTAGGGAGTTGTTGATTTTATTGCTCCTTTCAAAGAAACAGCCATTTGTTTCACTATTTTCTCTATTGTTTTTCTGTTATCATTTTCATTCATGTCTGCCCTTACCTTTACCATTTCCTTCCTTCTGCTGGCTCCAGGTTTATTTTACTCTTCTTTCCCTAGGCTCTTGAGGTGAGAGCCTAAATAATTGATTGAAGACATTTCCTCTTTTCTAATGTATTTATGCTATACATTTTCCTCTCAGCACTGCTTTAGCTGTGCTTCATGATTTTTAATGTATCACAATTTAATTTTCATGCAGTTTAATATATTTCTTTTATTCTCCACTGAACTTCCTCTTTGATTCATGAATTATTTACAAGTGTATTGTTTAGTTTTAAAGTGCTTGGAGGTTTTCCTGTTAACTTTCTGTTGATTTCTTATTTGACTCCAATGTGTTCAGAAAATACCATCTGTATGATTTCAATCCTTTTAAATTTCTTGAGGTTTGTTTTATGCTCTAAGATGTGTTCTATCTTGGTGACTATTCTATGTGCTTGAAGAAAATTGGTATTCTGTTATTGTCAGTTGAATGTTCTACAGATGTCAGTTAGATCCTATGAGTTGACTGTGTTGCTAAGTTCTATATCCTTGCTGATTTACTCTTAGTTCTATCAATTGTTGACAGTGAGGAGTTGAAGTCTCCAACTTTAATTGTGAAGTTGTTCTTTTGGCTCAACCAATTTTTGTTTTGTGTATTTCAGGTTCAGTTCCTTAGTACATCAACATTTAGAATTGTGAATTGTTTTCCTTCTAATGGATTGATTCGATTCTTTTATAATTAAGTAATGTCCCTATTTGTTTATAGCAATGGTTTTTTTCTGAAGTATACTCTATTTGACATTAATATGGCAATGTATGTGTTTTTTAAAATTGTCTGCATGATAAGCTATTGACAATAGCCAAAGTATGGAAACAGCCCAAATGTCCAATGACTGATCAGTGAATAAAGAAGATGTGGTGTGTGTGTGTGTGTGTGTGTGTATACATAGACATATATGTGTGTAAATATATATACACATGATGGGATATTACTTGGCCATCTTGCCCTTTACAACAACATGGATGGAACTAGAGTGTATTATGCTAAGTGAAATGAGTCAGTCAGAGAAAGACAAATACCATATGACTTCACTCATACGTGGAATTTAAGATACAAAACAGATGAACATAAGGGAAGGGAAGTAAAAATAATATAAAAACAGGGAGGGGGACAAACCATAAGAGACCCTTAAATATAGAGAACAAACAGAGGGTTGCTGGAGGGGTTTGAGGTGGGGGAATGGGCTAATTGGGCAAGGGGCATTGAGGAGGACACTTATTGGGATGAGCACTGGGTATTATATGTAGGTGATGAATCACTGGATTCTACTCCTGAAATTATTATTGCACTATATGTTAACTAATTGGGATGTAAATTTTAAAAAATAAATTAATTAAAATTCAGCAGGAAAAAAATTAAATAATTTGGAGATGGGTCTCAGGATTTACTGGATCAGACTTAGAGTGGATTCACTACATATTAATGGACACTAAAGATCAAACAGAACTTTTTAAAATTTACATAGAAGGTAAAGACAAACAAAAACAACAGGCTAGTCAGGTAATTTTAACAGGGCATTTTTGTATAATAAATTTTAAATAAAATGGTAAAATAGTGAAAAAATAAAATAACAAAATAAAATTGCTTGCATATAACTTTGTCTATCCTTTTATTTTCAGCCTGTTTAAGTCACTGTATTTGAAATGAGTTTCTTTTAAAAACCACATAGTTGGATCATGTTTTTTTATTCATTCTGCCAATCTCTGCATTTTAGTTTGTGTATTTAGATCATTTATATTTAAGATAATTATTGTTACATTAGGGCTTAAGTATGCCATTTTACTATTTGTTGTATGTTTTCTCTCTTTCTGGTTTTCTTGTTTCTCTTTTCTTTTGTTCCTATGGACTCAATGAACAGCTTTTTAGGATTCCATTTTGATTTATCCATATGATTTTGAATATTATTGTTTTGTAAAATTTTCTGATCTAGGTATTACAATTTACACACATAACTTATCAGACCTTGCTGGTGTCAATTTAACACTTTCATCAAGTTGTAAACACTCTTTATACATTAAGGATATTAGTTTCTCAATAGATGGGATTTATTTTTCCACACTGTGAGTGTGGAAAATCCTTTAAGTATTGTGGTATGATCTCTTTTTCTTTATGGTTTTTGCTGGTTGTTTAATGATCAAAAAACCCTTTTGTAACTTTCTGTCCATTAAATATTTACCTAGTTTTAGATTTTTTTGGTAAGTCTTTATACATAACATACACATACACATCATCATTGTCATCATCATCTTTAAGAATTTGAGAAGTATAGTATTAATCTTATAACTTAACATGGAAAATATAAAATCTTAACAGTATTTGGAAACATGTACTCTCCTCCACTAGATAGATATGTAGACAGATGGATGGATGGATAGATAGATGGAAAGATAAATACTGATATAGATATTACTTCCTGGTAATATTTTGTCATTTTCCTTATAGAGACCTTACAAATTTGTCATTAAGGAAACTTCTAAGCATTTTATGTTTTATGCTATTCTTATGCATATCATCTTTTTATTCATTATATTCTCTCACTGGCTGTCAGGAAAAGAGCTGTTGATTTTGAATATTTATCTTGGTTCTAAATTCTATTTTTTACTTTGAATATTTCAGGAGACATTCTTGAGATTTCTAGCTTTATAATTAGATACATGCTTAATAGTATGAAAATGGTTTAAATATAACTAGTTTATGAATCTGATCCTTTCAAAGAGAAGCAGCATAGTAAGTATAAAAGAAAAAACATGGATTATTAATTCAAGCAGATTTTGATCAAAATTGCTTTTCTGTCATGGACTATCTTTACCACACTTCTGAGCTTCTTAGCACCATTAGCTGTTAAAAAGTAGCTTATACCATAAAGTAGTTGTGATGGTTAAAGTAATAAATGTAAAGTACCTAACATAGTATTGATAAAGAGTGAATGTGCAATAACTTGTATTATTTCTTTATTATTCAATATTTAGTTTCATGCATTTGCCTGTACTCCATTATAGAAAAATCTTGGAATTGGAAGGTAGGAAAACTGTTTCTTTCACTGGACTGTAGTTTCCTGGAGGGCAGATTAGGTTGGGAATGGCAAATAATATTACCTGACACGGCAGCTCTTACAGATTGTAATTTCCTGCTTAGGTTGAGAAGGATGAGTGCTACACTGACTTGTGTTGTCTGGCACTACTGTGTACTGAAAGCTGATGGGACATGTGTCATGTACATTCTGGCTCTATGCTTTGATTCACCTCTATAAATGATAGGCATAGAGACAGTCCTTAATCCATACTAAATGAAGAAAAGAATGAATGAATACCCTACATTCTGGAATGAAACAAATACTGAAAATAAAACTTATACATGGTCAGTGTTAAAATGAAAGGATAACCTTCAAATTCAATAATGACTATTTTCACATATGGAAGTTTTGAGAAACAGTATCTTGAAAAGAATGCAAATTCTGGAATCAAATTTGGGTTCAAATTTCACTTTCACTGCTTTATGGGTGTGTATCTTTGGTACAAAGTAACTCTGATCTTTAGTTTCTTCTTTTTTTAAAGTTTATTTATTTTATTGAGAGAGAGAGAGAGAAAGGGAGGGAGGGAGGGAGAAAATGTACAGAGGGGAGGGGCAGAGAGAGACAGAGAGAATCCCAAGCAGGCTCTATGCTGTTAGCACAGAACATGACACAGGGCTTGAACTCAAAAAACATGAGATCATGATCTGAGCTGAAATCAAGAGTCACTTAACTGACTAAGCTACCCAGGAGTCCCTAGTTTCTTCTTCTTAAAAGAGATAATAATGTTCAAATTCTCTTAGTTTCTCTTTATCTGATAATGTCTTGATTTATCCTCCATTCCTGGAGGATATTTTCTTGGGATATTGGATTCTGTATTGAAAGTTCCTTTCTCTCTGTAAAGAAAATGTGCTATTTCCTTCTTGTCACTATGGTTTCCGATCATAAATATGCTTGCATGTAAATCTTTCTTTCTCCTGAAAGGTAAGGTGCTATTTTCTCTTGTTGCTTGAAAACTTTTTTTGTCTTTTGTTTTTAGAAGTTTGATGATGATGATGGTGAGTTGGGGATGAATTTCTTTCATTTGATCCTGTTTGGAGTTCACTCAGTCAAGCTATAGGTTCACTCAAAACCTATAGGTTTTTGACAGTCTTAAAGCTCTCCCTCTCTTTAATCCCATCCCACTTTTTGTTAATCTCTACTTTTCCAAATTCTTGAATGTCCTCTCAGCTACTGCAAAGCCAGAGCCCAAAGAGTTTATTCCAGTCCCTTCCTGTTCCTTCTACTTCCCTTGTGGTTAGTTCTTGAGATTGATGGGCTACTGTTAGAGAAGCTGCAGATGCTATTTTTAGATTTTTGAAACTGTGTTCATGTTTGCTACCCAGAAACACAGAGAGAGGCATAAATCTGTTCTAGTAGTATAGCAATTCTAGAAATAGTTTAAGCAGAGATTCTTGGTGAGCTGACATGATGATGTGTAGAATCCATCACAGCCTGTGGTTTCAATGCTTGTTCAGAGCCTGTACAGACCGTCTTCTCTACAGAAATCCAGTATTTCTGGCTGCTACAGTCCAGTGCAGGAGAACAATTGAATGCCAAGTTCCAAGGCTGCATCAAGGACTGAGAGTCAAAGAAGGGAACGATCTCTTACTAACATTTTACTTTACTTGTCAATCAATGAAGAAATCACCTCCATATTCTACACTTTGGGACTACGAGGGGGACTTTTATATCTAACTCAAACCATCTATTTCACAAAGGAGAATAATGAGTTTCAAATGAGGGGAAATCACATATTTCAGGTGAATAGAAGGAGGATGGCACCCTGGGCTCCCAACTCCACCTCTGTAAATCTTCCCTTGCACCATGCCATGTGCCTAAAACAGCCTCACCATGGATGAGTTCTGATCACTAAAATGTGATACATAGATAAAAGCTGTCCCAGGATAAGGACTGGGAGATTTGGTCAGTGCTAACTAAAACCAGGCAACTTAGAAGTGGTGACTTTTTCCCCTCTATGGGCCGTATCACAGCGACCCTACCCAACAAATGGGAACCAGCACATCCCTTAGACATCGTCTAGTGGAGAGGACCTAGGCAAGTGCCATCTACTCAGTCACCCCCTACAGAGTGTGATGACAACTAATTCACACATGGCCTAATTGCACCAGGAGTTGGAATATGCTCAGTACTGAGGCTCAAGAGACCTGAGTCCTCATCCCAACTCCACTGCTTACATGTTTTCAGGCCTCAGGCAACACCCTCCCCTCCACCTTTCTGGTTATGAGTGTCCATCTGAGATAGGCAGAATAATGCATATCCCTACCAAAATGTCCACACTATGTGGATAGTTATTTTATATAACAAAAGAGATTTTTGCAGATACGATTAAGAGATGGAAAGATTACACAGCCAAACCCAACGTAATCACATGGGCCCTTAAAGAGAATCTTTCTTGGTTGTCATCAGAGATGTGACTGTGGAAGAATGGTCAGACAGATGTGGTGTCGTTGGCTTTGAAGACAGTGGAAAGGGGCCACAAGTGAAGGAATGTAAGTAACCCCTAGAAGCAGGAAAAGACACATAAATAATTCTCCTCTAGAGCTTTTAGAAAGGAAGGCAGCCTTGCTGACATGTTTATCTTAGCCCATTGATACTCATGTTGGACTTCTGAATAAATCTGTGTTGTTTTAAACCACTAAGTTTGTGGTAATTTGTTACAGTGGCAATAGAAAACTCATGCACCATCTTTGAGTCTGAAAATAATACTAAATAAGCTATTTTAATTTTAAATATAGGATTATATTTTATTTTTAAATGTAGGATTATATTTTATTCATGATGTTGTAGGATATAGAGGGTAGCTGAAAGAAAATCAGCTATTTTATTCTTTTTAATTTTTAAAAAATGTTTTTTATTTATTTCTGAGGGAGAGAGGAATAGCATGAGCAGGGGAGGGTCAGAGAGAGAGGGAGACACAGAATCTGAAACAGGCTCTAGGCTCTGAGCTAGCTGTCAGCACAGAGCCTGATGCAGGGCTTGAACCCACAAACTGTGAGATCATGACCTGAGCCGAAGTCGGATGCTTAACTGACTGAGCCACCAAGGGGTCCCGAAAATAAGCTATTTTAAAAGTCAACTATTAATGGGCCTGCTTCCAACCCATTGGCACATAACATTGTCTCTCACCTGGACCATTACAGCATTCTCCCCATCATCTTCCTGCCTCCAGCCTCACTCACCTGTAGACTCTCCACATTGGTACCAGAAATCTCAGTCTTAAACATGCTTCTGATCTCACAACAACCTTCTGAAAACTCTTCACTAATTTGTCATCTCCTAGACTGCTGTATATTTTAGAAGTTTACTTATTTATTTATTTAAAAAAATTTTTTTAATGTTTTATTTATTTCTAGGAGAGAGAGAGAGACAGCGTGAGCAGGGAGGGTCAGAGAGAGAGGGAGTCACAGACTCTGAAACAGGCTCCAGGCTCTGGACTGGCAGTCAGCACAGAGCCCGACACGGGGCTCGAACCCATGAACCGTGAGATCATGACCTAAGCGAAAGTCGGACGCTTAACCGATTAAGCCACCCAGGCGCCCCTTACTTATTTATATTTGAGAGAGACAGAGAGGTGGGCAGATAGAGCAGGAGAGAGGGAGACTCCCAAGCAGGCTCCACACTGTCAGTGCAGAGCCTGATGTGGGGCTCGAATCCACAAGCTGGGAGACCATGACCTGAGCTGAAACCAAGAGTCAGATGCTTAACTGACTGAGCCACCCAGGCAATCCAGACTGCTGGTTTTTAAGGATGTCTATGTTTAGACAGGATGTGGCAGTAGGGATGCACTGAAGAATAAATAAATATGAAGATACTCCTCCCAGTAACATTTATATACATACAGACACACAAGAACTTATGTGTAATTTCCATAGGTTTGTGGATATCATGAAGCTCAGCCATGGATTCAAGTATGACACTTTGGTCACAAAGACAAAATACAAATCCTTTTTCTGAAATGAGAAGGATTTTGCCTACGTCTTCCTCATATCCTTCTTAACTCTCATCATGCCCTTTGGCACACCAAACTCCTTTCAGTTGCCCAAATATGACAAGCCAAGTTAAGCCTCCATGTTATTCATCTGCTGCCACAATTCTCCCCTTCCACTCTCATTGCCTGTCAGGTAAACAGCTATTCATTTTTGCAGACTTATTTTATTTTTTAGTTTTATTTTTTTAAGTTTGTTTGTTTAGAGAGAGCATACACATGTACTCAAGAGTAGGGGAGGAGCAGAAAGAGAGAATCTCAAGCAGGCTCCATGCTTCAGCACAGAGCCCGTTGCAGGGCTCAAACCCATAAACTGAACAGGGAGATCATGACCCGAGCCAAAATAGGAGTCAGATGCTTAACCAACGGAGCCACCCACACACCCCTGCAGACTCATTTTAAAAGTCTGCTCTTTCCCCAACCAACTTCTTACTGTCTTCCTGCCCACCCCACATGTATGATAGGCCACTCCTCCCTTCCTGCCCTCAGGGCATTATGCACACAGTCTGTCAGCTAGTCCAACCTTTCCATGTGCTTATCTGTTCAACCATCTCACTTCTTTTCAACTAAATGGTACACACTGGGCTGAGGAGGGTGGGGAACAGAGACCATACCTAAACCCCTTGGTAGTCCAGCACCAAGCAGCAGGGATTACAGTAAGAGCTTGAAGAATGAACACTGAGTGGATGACTGATTTTGGAATTGACACCTACTTCGAGACATTGCTTTAACTTAGCCTCTTCTCTTTGCAATGCAGTGCTTTACCAGGACACCCAGGTTTGTTAAGTTTCTTAAGTATTTGTCTGCTGAACAGAGTAATTTAATTTCACTGTGGGGCTGTGGTGCATGGGAGTCCATGTGTCACTCTTCGAGTTTGATTCGTTCAGAGTAACTAATACCCACCTTGGCCAATACTATGCAGTTTTATTCTCAATTCAAGGCTCCTTCTCACCAAGGAATATCTCCCCATTGACCAGAGTATCTATTTTCTGCCAGAAACAGATCTATTATCCGGAACACAACATGATGTTCTGGATGATAAAATCATCCTGTGGTAACTGTGTCACTGTTGTTTGAGGATCTCAAAATGTGCTATAAAGAACACTGACCTGGTAGTCAAGAGATCTGGATTCTGGTTCCGATGGCCACCATGTGCCCTTCAACACATCACACACATTTTCTTAGATTTGATGTCCTCGTCTGAACAATGGAAGAATTTTTAGCTGAACACTACAGGGAATCTCTGGGTTAAATTTATATGATGTGGAAGTCATATATCTTCCTAACCCTCATTAACATATTCTTCCTACTAGCAATTAGGAAAACTCAAGTTCTGAAGGTGATGTGATTTGTCCAAAATTATTCAGAACACCAGAGTATAATTAACATTTTTGCATCCAATACATTAATTCATGCAGTCAGGCAACATGTATTTTGTGAATGTGTTATGACTGACACCACACCAGGGGCAGGTAATCCAAAAACGAATCGGAGGACACTCTTGCCTTCTAGTGGCTGACAGTATACTGTGGGGATAAGTCGTATAAAGAAATACCCTGCAGTGTGATAAACATTGTGTTAGAGAGCAGCTCCAAGTGCTTTGGGAGGGGAGGAGAAGGCACTAACTGCCCAGGTGAGCAGCATATGGAGTCTGCTGTTTACCAAACTCTTTCACATGCATCACCTCTTGATTGTCACTGCCCTCCCATGAGGTAGAGAACAGGTTTTGTTTGTTTCTTCTCTTAAATCAAGAAACTGAACATGAAAAGTTAAGTAATTTTCTGAAGGCCATGTGGCTGGTAAGAAACAGATCCAAGGAGTGCAAAGGGGCTCTTTGGGTGTCTGGCGTAATGGTGTCTCTATTTCACTGAATTGTTGCCTCTTTTTGGTCAGCAGCCCTGACCCTCAGACAAGTAGTGACACAACAGAAATTCATCTAGGGTGCACCAGTGCTTTGAGAGATGGGACCAGGTCTTGTTTATCTTTGTATTGAGGAATTCTAAATGGGACCAAAGAGGTCTCTTATAGAATTTAGACAAGTCAAGGCATTTGTAATGGGTTAGTGACAATTTGCACAAGCAGTTTAAAGGAAGGACAGAGAAGAACATGTGTGAGTGAAAAGGGCAATCAAGAGAGTATAAAGCTTGTCCCAGAGACTGGTTCACTAACACCTCCCATGGACAATTTCTAAAGCACACCACAAGCAGGAGGTGAAGAAGCCGCTTTCAGTTACGACTTCATAAGACTTCTTTCAGTCCTAGGTTATAAGATGTGGCAAAATATGACTTTGGAGTGGGTCACTGTCTTCCCTTTTCTGTGGAAAGCAATGGCTTTGGTATGCTGAAGGCTGAGGAGAATGTTGGCCCCTTATATAATTCAAGAGACATCACATACCACAAAGGAGATGAGCAGTCATGCCCAAGTCTTGTGGGATCACTCAGTGGGGGGCACTGGAAGAAAAGATACTTCTTACAAGGTATCAAGTGGAAGAGACATTGTCAAGATATTTCACTGATCTGGCCTGGAGGAAGAGACACTGTCAAGACATTTCACTGATCTGGCCTGGAATAAGACGCCTTCATGAGCCCCAGTGAGATGCTACCTGGGCTGCCCAGAAGGAATCGTGGCAGAATCTTTTGCAATTAGAGGTTAGTGAAATAAGGGATACATTTGTATCTTCAACACCTCCCATTGACCTGCCACATAGAGCTCAACTAATGCCTGTTTATTTGTATGGGGATACCTTTTCACCATCACCTCATGCCCCGACTCCATCAAAGGGCACCCTACACAAGTCTCCCAGCGGCCTTGCCTTTCAAAGGTGACTGCACTTCATTCTCAGCTCCTCTCTCAGATGTTAGGACCCCCACTTCTCTTTATATTTCGGGTTAGAACTTTGAATTCAAAAGGCGTTTGAGATGCAATAATTAATTTTGAAGATGGTAAATGCATGATGATGAATCATAATCTGACTTGTTCCAGAGTTGAAATATATTGAAATATTTCTTGTTTCCTGAGTCAGCAAATGTAGAGAATAGGTGTGGTTATCTGAAGCAGACCCTGTGTAAGCTTTTGAATTATCACCTAGAGAAGGTCCCTAGACAAGAGTCATCTCCTAGAATGACTTAGTATCATTCTTTCAATGACCATATATTGTCAGTTGTGTACCAGGTAGTCTGTTGTAATATTTTATTGCAGTTGTTAGTTTACCTGTGATTTTCCCACCTCCCACAACCCCAAGACCTGCTGCCATGAGTTCTTCAAGGGCTTTGTATCCGCACTGCCTTCCCATGGTGTTAGAAGGTTTAGATTCCTGACTTTTCTAATTTACAAGTGGCCTAGATTCTGGAAAGTTCTTCATATGTTTAATGGGCCCCTTATTACCTTTGGAATAAGACCTATGAATACCGTGAAATCACCTTTTGTATTAGACTTCGACCTGCAGAAAGCATTTCAGTTACTCTTTGCATTTGGTTCAATGTGTGTGTATATATAGATTTTTTACTTTCCCCACCCCCATTAGAGGTTCTAGAGATTAACAAGGAAAGAACCTCTGCTTTAAAAAGTTGGCTTTTGGGGCACCCGGGTGGCTTAGTCGGTTAAGCGTCCGACTTTCGCTCAGGTCATGATCTCTCGGTTCCTGGGTTCGAGCCCCGCGTCGGGCTCTGTGCTGACTGCCAGCTCAGAGCCTGGAGTTTGTTTCAGAGTCTGTCACTCCCTCTCTCTCTGACCCTCCCCTGCTCATGCTGTCTCTCTCTCTCTCCTAGAAATAAATAAAACATTAAAAAAAAAAAAGGCTGGCTTTTTTCACCCTGTTCTTCTTAGTTGTCTCTGATCTACTAAGTCTAACAACTCACATAAAAAGTTATTGATTGAATTTGTCCTGAAAGATGACTATGAGAGAGACCATGAGAGAAGGCAGAATAATCAAAATCTGGAGCCAGACATCCTGGATCTGAAATCTTGTTCTGCCACTTAACAGTGGGTAACTTGGAGCAATTTACATTAACTTTTCCTGCCTCATTTTCCTCAACTGAAAACTGAGGGAAACAATAAAAGTATATACCTCATAAGGAGTTTTTGAGGATTACATAAGCTCATATATAGAAAGTTATTACTACAGTGACCGAATAGCATTAACTCTTGTATCTGCTAGCTATAATATGAGTACCAGGAAAAGAAGGTACAGAAGTAGTAGTTAAAAAAGACATATTTGTACACTGATAAAACAGAAAAAAATGAAATGGCTTATAGCAGACACAAAGTAAATTTTATTTTGTCAAGAGCATTCATTGTCGTGTAGTAATTTCTCCACAGATGAAAATGTCAAAATTAGTCATCTCTCTTCACTATGTTTCTGTGCCCTCCAAGCAATCTTCTGAGGACTAATTCAACTTTCCAGGTACCTTAGTACTGGGAAACCGGTGTGGCAGATATAGAACAGGATGACTCTGGCCACAGGAAAGTGGTAAAATTGGCATTTTAAAATCAATCTTATGTGAAATTACTATCAGCATGTCACTGAGAATCTCTCGTTTCTAGGCATACTGATAAGATCATTTTCTGGACTTCAGGACTTCCAAAGCCTCTAGACCATGGTGAATTTGTGAAAATGACACTCCTCTGGGGGTTCATTGTCTGCCTTGCCTCAGGACCACTGCTTCTGCTTCATCGTATACTATGCCTCTTCACTGTATTCAGACTTCAAGAGGCCACACTTTTAGTCTTAGTGGAACCTCTCAGCTCTCCAATCCACAAGGAAATAGTACTTTTTTAAATGGTAGGCATGCTCCAGGAAACAGAACTAGAAGCTCAAGAAGATTAGAAGCTGTATATGCATTATATACCTCTCACAGTGCCAGGCATGTAGTGGGCACTCAATATTTGTCATACAATTTCACATACTTTCAGCAATCATAACAAGCCCCAGTAGGAAGAACTGGCTTAATTTCTTATAATAATAAACATGAGCAAAATGCGATTAAACAATCTACATATTTTAATATATTGCATAGAACTCATAATCTGAAAACCATTTTTCAGAAAGGAGGGCATTCCTTCACACATATTCTGCGTCTAATACTTTCAAATCGTTTTAATCTACCACTAGTGGTGGAAAAGGTCATGAAATATCTTACTCCACAAAGGCAATTTAAAAGAAAGGAAAGCCAGATAGTACATTTAGAATGAGAGATATTCTGATGTCTATTTTAAGGGGAAGGTCAACTCAAGGTCAGAAAACAATCTACAGAATTGCCCAAAAGGAGACACTATACTTCTTATACTTCAGGAATTATGGTAAAAGTCTGGCCTGCTTGAGCTATCCTTAGAAATACGGGGTCTCTAGTTTTGCTGATCAAGGACGGTGTTCATTTAAAAATATTCCATTTTCCCAATACCAAATCACAAAAGCACGACAAAGTCCCAGGCTCCACCTGGGGAAAACTAGCCAGGGCAACCACCAGTGGTATGGAACAGGTTTTCTATTTCCTTAATTTCTGCTTTTGTTTTAAAAAATTCCTTCAGTACACATTTTAAAAAGTCAGGTTAAAGAAAAATAATAAAAAGACCCAGGTTGGTAAGGAATAAGGAAAACTGTCACTATTTGCAGATGACATATTATACATAAAAAACCCAGAGATTCCACCAAAATAACCTTATAGATTCCACCAAAATAACCATTAGGACTAATAAATGAATTCAGTAAAGTTGCAGGATACAAAATTAATAAACAGAAATCTGCTGCATTTTTATATACTAATAATGAAGTAGCAGAAAGAAAAATTAAGAACAATCTCATTTACAACTGCACCAAAAAGAATAAAATACCTAGGGATAAATTTAACCAAATAAGTGAAAGACCTATACTCTGAAAGCTATATGACATTGATTAAAGAACTTGAAATGACACAAACAAATGGAAAACTATACCATGCTCATGGATTGGAAGAATTAACATTTTTTAAATTCCATACTACCCAAAGCAATCTACAGATACAGTGCAATCCCTATCAAAATATGAATAACATTTTTTACATAACTAAAACAAATAATCCTAAAATTTATATGAAACCGCAAAAGACCTTAAATAGTCAAAGCAATCATTAAAAAGAAGAATACAGCTGGAGGTATTACAATCCCATATTTCAAGATACACTACAAAGCTAAGGTAATCAAAACAGTATGGTTCTGACACAAAAACAAATAGATCAAGGAACAGAATACAGAGCACAGAAATAAACTCATGCCTATATGGTCAAATAAACTGTGACTAAAGAGGCAAGAATATACAATGGGGATAAAGGCAGTCTTACAATAAATAGTATTGAGAAAACTGGAGAGCAACATGGAAAAGAATGAAACTGGATCATTCTCTTATCATACATAAAAACAAAACTCAAAATAGATTAAAGACTTAAATGTGAGACCTGAAACCAAAAAACTCCTAAAATAAAACATAGGCATTAATCTCTTGGACATTGGCCTTAGTAACATATTTATGAATATGTCTTCTCAGGCACAAGAAACAAAAGCAAAAGTAAAATATTGGGACTACACCAAAATAAAAGCTTTTGCAGAAAAAATGAAATCATCAACAAAACAACCTACTAAATGTAAGATGATACTTGGAAATAACATATCCAGTAAGAGGTTAATATCCAATATATATAAAGAACTTATACAACCCTCTACCAAGAAAGCAATCCAATTAAAAAATGAGCAGAGGACATTTTTCCAAAGAAGACATACAGATGACAGACAGACAAATGAAAAGATGCTCAGTATCACTTATTAACAGGGAAATGCAAATCAAAACCACAATGAGATATGACTTCACATTAGTCAGAATGGCTAGTATCAAAAAGACAAGAAATAGCAAGAGTTGATGAGGATGTGGAAAAAACAGAACCCTTGTGCACTGTTTAGTGGGAATGTAAATTGGGGTAACAACTGTGGAAAACAGTACGGAGTTTCCCACCAAAAATTAAAAATTGAACCATATGATTCAGTAATTCTACTACTGGGTATTTATCTAAAGAAAATGAAAACACTAATTTGGAAAGATATGTGCACTTCTATGTTTATTGCAGCACTATTTACAATAGCCATGATGTGAAAGCAACCCAAATGTCCAATGATAAATAAATAGATAAGGAAGATGTGGTATGTATATGTGTGTGTATGGAATATAACTCCACCATAAAGAGAATGAATGAAATCTTGCCATTTGCTACAACATGGATGGACCTAGAGGGTATTACACTAAGTGAAACACGTCAGACAGAGAAATACCATTTGGTTTCACTTATATGTAGAATCTAAAAAAAAACAAAACAAATAGGGGCACCTGGGTGGCTCAGTTGGTTGAGCATCTGACTTTGGCTCAGGTCATGATCTCACGGTTTGTGGGTTCGAGTCCCTTATTGGGCTCTGTGCTGACAGCTCAGAGCCTGGAACCTGATTTGAATTTTGTGCCTCCCTCTCTCTCTACCCCTCCTCTGTTCATGCTCTGTCTCTTTCCCTCTCAAAAATAAAAATAAACATTAAAATAAAAATGAAGACCAAAACAAATGAACAAACAAACTCTTAAATACAGAGAACAAGCTGGTGGTTGCCAGAGGGAAGGTAGAAAGGGATGGATGAAATAGGTGAAGGGAATTAAGAGATACCAAGCTTCAATTACAAAATAACTAAATCACACACATGTAAGGTACAGAGTAGAGAATATAGTCAATAATATTATAATAACTTTGTATGGGGACAGATGGTGACTATACCTTCTGTGGTGGGCACTGAGTAATGTACAGAATTGTCAAATCAATATGGTAACATACCAAAACTAGTTACCATTGTATGTAAACTATTTAATAATAAATTTAAAATATTTTTTCTTTGAGTTTGTCTTATTTGTCTTATTTCTTTTTGTACTTCATTAAACAGATTAAAAAGTTTCCATTTTGATTCCCCTTTAGTCAAAAAAAATGATACAGAAATAAGTGTGTATGTTTATATTTGCATGTCTTTTGCTTTAATTTGTTTCTTTGTTTCTGAACATCTATCTCCTAGTTAACTTCTAATTTTATTGCATAATGGTTAGGGAATTTTGCTTATAAAGTTAACTTTTTGGAATTTGTTGGTATTTCATTGGTGGCCTTGTCTAAGACAAATTTTACTATTGTACATGTATAACAAAATGATGTAGAGTCTGTGTTTATTGGGTACAAAATTCTCTAAATATTATATCAAGCCTCCTTATATATTACTACTAAGATTCTTTATCTCCTTATTTGGTTTTTGTCTGCTTGATTTTGTTTTCTGGAGAGGTCTGTTCAAGTTTTCAACAGTGATTTTTTTATCTTTAAGTTCTCTCTTGTAATTCTGTTGATTTTTGCTTCAACTATTTTGTACCTATATATTAGGTACACAACTAAGAAAAGTTAACTTTTTCTCAGCTGCATTTATCACTATGAAGTGTACGTACATCTTTCAGTGGTTTTCACCTGAATTTTATTTTACACAATTATATCTTTTAGTTTGTTAGCCACTCCTAAACAAGTATTTTCCACTGCTTTCTTTTCTTTTTTTTTAAGTTTATTTAGTTTGAGAGACAGAATGAGAGAATGGGTGAGGGGCAGTGGGGGTGGAGAGAATCCTAGGCAGGTTCTGCACCATCAGGACCCCGTGGGGGCTCGAACTGAGGAACTATGAGATCATGACCTGAGATCAAGAGTCGGAGACTCAAGTGACTGAGCCACCCAGGCACCCACCACTGCTTTGTTTTCACTGCTTTGTTTTGTCTGCTTCTGGAAACTAACAAGTGGCTAGATTTTTAAAATATAATCTAAGTCTGTCTCTTGTAGGTGAACTTAATGCATTAATATTAATGGTGAATACTAAATTTGGATTTGTTCCTATTTCATGGTTTGCATTTTCAATTCATTGTGATTTATAATTGCTTTTTCCTCTCTCCAATTCTTTTTTTAAAATTTTTATTGAAAAAAAATTTTTAATGTTTATTTCTGAGAGAGAGACAGCATGAACAGGGGAGGGTCAGAGAGAGATGGAGACACAGAATCTGAAGCAGGCTCCAGGCTCTGAGCTGTCAGCACAGAGCCTGACACGGGGCTCGAACCCACAAACCGTGAATCATGACCTGAGCCAAAGTTGGACACTTAACCGACTGAGCCACCCAGGTGCCCCTCCCTCTCTCCAATTCTTGCCCTCTTTTGTCATCATCAAGTTTTCTTTACTCCTGTGTTTTTAAAAAATATGTTCTATTTGTTTGAATTAGTTCATCTATTTGTCTTCTAGTTGTCATCATTACATTTTAATAGCCTTATTGACATATAATTTGCACACTCCAAACGCTATCCATTTACTGTGTATACTTCAATGGCTTTTACTCTATTTATGGAGTTGTGCAACTACTATCATAATCTAATTTCAGAATATTTATACTACCACCAAAAGAAACTTTGTACTCAATGGCAATCTCTCTCTCCCTTCCCAGCCCTAGGCAGCCACTAATCTACCTTCTTTCTCTATAGATTTGTCTCTTCTAAATATTTACTATAATAAATATCTAGTACAATACTAAATAGAAATGGCAAGAGAGGCCATCCTTGTCTTATTTCTGATCTTAGGGATAAAGAATTTAGTCTCTCACATTAAGTATGATGTCAGCTGTTGGTTTTTTTATGGATATTCTACCAGATTAAGGAAGTTTCTCTTCTAAGTTTTCAGAGTATTTTTTTGATCATGAAAGAGTGTTAGATTTTTTCAAATACTTTTTCTGCATTTATTGATATTGTTACAAAATTTGTGTCATTAATTTTATTAATATAGTGCATTATATTAATTTGGGGATATTAAACCAATTTTACATTGTGGGGATAAATCTCACTTGGTCAATGTGCATAATCAATTTTAAATGAAACCCTGTATTCATAGGGTGTGTGAGTGGCTCAGTTGGTTAAGTATCCAACTCTTGATTTTGGCTCAGGTTGTGATCTCACTGTTGTGAGATCGAGCCTTGTGTCGAGCCTGCTTAAGATTCTCTCTCTCTCTCTCTCTCTCTCTCTCTCTCTCTCTCTCTCTCCTCCTCCTCCCTTTTGCCCTCTCCTTCCCTCTCAAAATTAAAAAAAAAATTTTTAAATGTTGCTGTATTCAGTGTGCTAGTACCTTTTTTGGAGGAGTTTTGTACGTATATTCATGAGGGATATAAGTCTGTAGTTCTTTCATGATGTTTCTCCCTAGTTTTAGTGTTAGGCATTATATTTTAAAGATATTTTAAAACATAAACCAACATTTTTCTAAAGAATTATTACACATATGAATATTTATATCCTGTCTGTTTGAAAACAAGAGTATTAGTATGATTATACTTCCTGTTCCCTCCTTGCTCCAATCTACAGTTGGAGATTTTGTCTTCACTCTTGAGTGAAATTTTTCCTGGCTGCCGAATTTTAGACTTGCGGTAATTTTTTTCTAATTTTTCTTGTAGTTAAAGTGATGTCTGATGGCATTCTGACTCTTTTCACTTTATTGATGGATTTCCTATTCCTTTCTGGATGCTTTTCTGATTTTCTTTCCCTCTTGATGTTCTGTAATTTTGATGTGTTGTGTTATTTGATTCTTCCTAAACAGTTTAAAATATGCAGAGTCTTATCTTTCTTTGGTTCTGGGGTTTTCTATTTCTTTAAATATTCCTTTCTTTGGGAATACCTTTTAAACGGATGTTAAAGATTTCTTATCTGTTTCCCATGATTTTTTAAAAACATAATGATTTCATATCTGTATATATTGTGAAATGATCATCATAATAATTCTAGTTAACATTCACTGCCTCACACTGTTACAAAATTCTTGTGATGAGAACATTTAAGATCTACTCTTTTGTCAACTTTCAAATGAATAGTACAGGACTGTTTGACTATGAGTCTCCAGGATTTATTTATCTTACAACTGGGAGTTTGACCACCTTCACCCATTCCCCTTCCCCCACTGCTCTCTGTCCCCACAACCACCAGTCTTCTCTTTGATTCTATGAGTTCCTTTTTTTGGATCCCATATATAAGTGAGATCATACAGTAGTTGTCTTCCTCTGTCCAAGTTATCTCACCTTTTTGTTTTGCTGCATTCTCAGAGAATTCTTGGGCTCAATCTTCCAGCTAACTAATTCCATTTTCAATTGTGTGCATTGTACCATCTGACTGATCTATTGGGTTTTTTCTTTTTGTTCACTAAATTTCTAATTTTCATGATCTCTAGCTGGCATTTTACCAATATAAGTCCTTTTACCTCTGTGTGATTTTAATTTTCCTTATTCTAAAGTTCTGTTCTCATCTCTCTGAGTCACCAAGAATAGGTTCTGGATTTAAGTTTGCTGTTTCTCTTTCATGGTGCTGGCTTTCCTCGAGTCACAGGTGGGAGTGGATTGTGCAGCTGAGTTTCTGCATTTGGCTCCACTCTATTTATTCACACAGTCTGTCTTAGAAGAGGAGTGGTACCTACTTCCTGGACTGATCTTCCCTTTTAAAGGAGGTTGGAGATGTGATGGGACTTGCCTCTGGATAACTTTGTGAGGTAGGTAATTGCCTTCTGGGAATGGATGCTCTCCTTCCTCCTGGTTGTTCTCAGCCACCTGTGTCTGGCCTATTTCTCTATTCCAGATTCTTACAACATCACTTTTTCCTGGAAGTAATAACCCCAGTAAAGGCTGGCTGCCCGTAGGGGAGGGAACTGGAGTCACACCAATGAACCCGATGGCGCCTGCTCAGTTACCCTGCATCTCCTCATCTTCTGTTTCTACCCCCTGCAGACCAGTAGGTATTTTTCAGTAGAACTTCCTCTGTGCCCCTTGCATGATAGTTTCTCTTTTCATACCAATCTCATTTACTTTCTGCTTTTAAAGAATTCTTCATTGCTTCTGGACCCGCCGAGGGCTTCATTTCTTGACTTGGGGCCTCATTTTGAATTTATTTTTATTTTATTTCCCATATTTTTTAGGGATTTGTTATGGGAGAGGAGCTGTGGCAACGTTGAGACTGTCATCTTGTAACGAAAATTAGTGCTACTTTATTAGAACACAGAGTTCCGTGGTCACCACCATCCTCATTCAGTTGAATCCTCTGATTGAGAGAAAAAGACAGAGTAAGAGAGCACACAAGAGATGAACTTGGAGAGCCGTTTGAGACTCATTTGAGGAAGGGGCATCTCTTAAGGGGCTCAGGGCTGTTTATCCTATTTCCACGTCCTATACTGACAGGTGCCACCTGCAGCAAAGTAACAAAGAGGGTATTCTTCAGGAGTATGGGATAGAATCAGAAGCTCAGCTATAGACAAACCCCAGCTGGCTTCCTTTTACCCTGTCAATAAAAGGCCCTGTGCTTGCACTGTGGCTCCATTATCCCAACAGCATCAAAGCCAGGACAGGCTCCTCCTATCTCGGATGCTGACTGCAGCTCTTCAGCTGAGCTCTGCTTCCTGGTGCAAACGCAGCTGCACACACTCCACATGTTCTTTGAGTGTCTTCTTATTCTTTCTTCAGATTCACAAGGGCAGCAAGACATTACATCCAAATGAGTTGTTTCAAAGCTGATACAGTGTCTGAATTCCCAGCTTGCCAGGTTATATTCGTTTTCTTTCATCTCTATATTTTTTAATTTTTCCTTTTTAGATGTGCCAAAGTAATTATCAATAAACTTTCCTTGAGGAGATATTATGTACAAGTCCCCACCGGATAAAGAGAAGGTCAGGAAGTCCCTGGTATTCCCAGAGAGTCACCAAGGTATCCCTGCAGGAGGGGAATTCACAAATGAAGCAGACAACCACAGTTTTATCTGTCTAAAGCCTTCTCCTGTCTTCTGGTTACAGCAACCAACCTTTTGGGGGGAACTGCTCCTCGCTTACTCTAAGCATGTGATTTTGCAGAAATCCAAAATCCTAGAGCCCGGTGCTAGTCACATCACCCAGGCCTGCTCAAATATATCTTTCATAGTGGTGACCAGGGGTTAGTCTCGGAGGTGGTCAATCTGGGTTTTTCCTTGGGATCAGCATACACTGAAGCTTGAAAAAGCTTTTCTCTCTGAGCTCCTTCAGCTGGGATAATGTAAGTCTAAAGCTGCAGTATGTAATGCCACCTTCTTCCCTACCACTTTATATAGAAGATGCTCTTTCAAATAAGGGAGAATGAGACCAATGGCAGGGAGGAAGAGACAAGGGGTGGAGGAGAGAGATAGGGACAGAGAGAGGGACAGGTCTGATGACACGATGTGAGGTCTTACATCCACTCAAATCTCTTACCTTGCCCCATCCACTCTCTAATTATGCCTTGCTTTCCAATCCAACCATGACACAACTGTCTTCTATAAGTCTTTGCACAACATGATTTATAACCTAGGAAAAGCTTTTTCATTTCTTCCCTGTTTTTGTTCCTGGGAAATGCCTAATCATCCTCCAAGGACTAGCCCAAAAAGCTCCCCAATTCCTCCCCAATCCCACCACATAAAGTTCATCTCCAGCCCCATCCCCTCTCAGATCACTGTGAACAGACGTTCAGTATAGCACTGTCCTCCTTGCCACAAGTATTTGTTTCTACTTCCCTTTCTTCCATCAGACTATGTACTCCTTGAGCAAAGGGTCTGTGTCTGATCTCCAAGTTCCCAGTGGTGCCTCAGATAGAGTCAGGCACAGAGTGGAGTGTCTCAGTCACTGAGTCTCCTTAGAATTGATTTTACCATGAGAGGAATGGATATGCATGTGTGGCTATAGGAAGGAAGGTGATTCTTCTAGAAAAAAGACTCATTCCTGCCACCAAACTACCATCTCTTTCTCCTGAACCTTTTCTTTATCTCTGTTTTTACTCATCATGGGGGGTCTGAGAACCTCTGGCAAAGAAAAGATTCAAGTACTTTAGAAAGACCATCAGACAGCAGTGTAGGGACTGGGTTAGGGACAGAGGCTGAGCTAGGGACAGATTGAGGCTAAAGACAGCAGACAGTGGGGAACCAATGGAGAGACCTGGGTCCAGGAGAGAGCTCATCAGGACTTGGATGATGCAGTGGGGATGGAGAGGATGGGACAGTGGCTTTCTTATCACTCCTTCTCTCTTGATCCCCTTAGCCAGGCAACTGAGACTTCCTCCCCAGTGGCCTTCCTCTCTGGCATCTCGCATTCTTCTCTGTCTTGTCTGTAAACCCCAGAATGCCTCTAAATCAGGAGAGAACGATGCTTTCTCCTTGCCCCCATAGAATCCTTGGGAGTTACATCCTTGTCAGCACTTCTGCTTCCAGCTCCCATCAGATCGGTTAATGTTTCTTTTATGAAGCGAGGACACCTGATTTCTGTCAGTGCAGGGCTTAAGAGTGCCTCGTCAGCACTGTCTTCATGGCTGGTCATATCAAATAGACAGAGGAAGAAAGCAACCAAACTGGTGATCAGATTCCAAGGTGATGATTCCAGGGCTGCATGCTATTGGTGAGTGAGCTAGAGAGAACTAAGGGGGTCCCAGAGTGCTAGGATGACAGGGTTACAGCCCATTGGGGCTGTCTGTTCAGCTAGTGTGGGAAAGGTGAGGACAAGCTGCTGGCCATTTGGTCATTTACACAAGCCCCTTTCCTGTCTCATCTCAGTTTCCCTTCTATGAGGTGTCAGTGATTGCTGATGCCTCCTTCTAGGCTCTTCTAATCCAGACTAAGAGATCCAAGGGGCCTCTTCATTGTTATAGCCTGTGGTGGTCCCAAGAGCTAATGCAATCCTCACTCCATTTGGAACATGTGTTACACATACTTTTCATTTATCAAGTCATTCATTCATTCACTCATTCACTCATTCATTCATTCAGTAAACATCCACTAAGCCCCTACTCTGTGATAGGCCCTATGTTCTGTGCTATGGATACAGAGATAATTAAGAGACATTTTTACTTTTAAGGAGTTTATAATCTAGAGAGAGATCCAGAAACGTAAATGGATAATCACCATATGGAGGCAAATTTAGGAGCAGAGTGAAGAGGAGTACAGACACCAGAATCATTACTAAAGGATTCTATTTTGTTCATCCTCCAAGTATCTGGCATTCTTCCTAAAATGCACAGGTTAGGTTCTCAATAAATGAATGAAATGATGTGTTAGCTGGGCCTATAGAATGAGTAAAAGGTAAGAGGAAAGGATTCCAAACAGAGGGAACTGTATGGGTTAAGACCTGTAAGCATGAAAGAGATTAGCCATCCTGGGGAAGAGTCTGCAGTTCTGTGTGCCTGGCATGTAGGGCACTATTAAGACCTAAAGGAGATGAGCTTGGAGAATCCAATGGAGGGTGGACTGTAAGTGGACTTCAGTGCCATGTCAGAGGACCTGTGTTTGATCTGTAGCAGTGAGGAACTGTTGACAATTAATTATAGCGACTTTTGAAAGATTCTTCCAGGCTTGACATGGATGGACTGGGGAAGGAAATGCCCTAGGTAGGGAAGCCTTTTAGAGGACCTTCTCCATGCTGGTGCCACTCTTGGCTCAAGGCCAGCAGGAATGAACAGGGCACTTCCAAATCCGTGTTCTCCATCTCAACAGAGCAGGTTGGGTCACTGACTTATGGAGATCCTGATAAGGGACAAGCAGATTATAATGGGAACACCTTGACCTAAGCAATATCCCTACAGATGGAATATATCAGGGAAACAACTGACATCCTGTCAGAGACCAAAGGAAACAAGAAAAGTACTGACTGTTTGAAATTCACTGACTCACCCTTCCCACCTCTCCTAACCTAGACCCGTTTTGTTTGATTAACAGAAACCTTGCTGTATCCTTTATTGCTGTTAAGTGTAAAAATGCATGTAGCATTTTGACTAAAGACAAATCAAAGCAAACAGATATTACCAACCTCATAGAAAGGGGCTGATTTGTTAATTTCCCACGTGTTTGATGTGGGAAGCTAAGGACAAGAGGAGGTGAAGGATCCTCTGGCTGAAGTCCCTCAGCAAGTTAGTACCTCTAGCAGGGTGAGAAGCTGGGTCTCCTGACTGCCAGGCAACTTCCTGAGAGTGATAGAAGGCCTCTGGCTATGTGTGCAGAAGGAAAAGTGAAATCAACTGTGTCTTAGTAAGCACAGGTGGTCAAGCTCTCTGAGAAGATGAAGCCAGAATTTCCCCTGAGGCTCAGCCTCCTAAGGCTTGACTATTAATGCTGACTCATTTCCTATAAGTAAGGTCACTTCCCCGTTGAAAAACCTTGCATGCCTGGAGGGGAAGCTCAAACTGCTGAGGGTAGCATCCAGGGCCTTTACATTGGTGTAGTTCCTTAGTCTCCAGACTCATCTCTCAAGCCCAGACATATTCTGGGAAGCCCACCCGTGGGTCTCAAGCTCAGTAAAATATTAGAATCACCTGGAGAGCTGACACTGTACCTCCAGAGATTTGAGGTGGGGAGTGGGCCCCAGGCATTTGTACATTTTAAATCTCCCCATGCAACTCTAATGAGCAACAGGAGTGAAGAACCACTATTCACCCGCGGCTAATTACTTTCTGTTACCCAAATCTGCCTTGTTCTCTCCAAGGCTTTGTGGAGGGATTCCTTACTCTGCCTTGTCCCTAATTTTCCACCTGACTCTCCCTCCAAACTGCCAAGATGAATCTCTTCATTTGCTTTGGACCTCTGCACACATTGCCATCATAACATTTATACTCTTTAACTTACATGTCTTTTGGGCACCCTAAAAAGACTTACTCTTCACAAGGGAGACAGTTCTATTTAGGTTTCTTCATTGCCAAAAATGCAGGACCTGACATAGCAGGTGTTTAGCAAATAACTGTGGTCTGAGTGAGAATTCACAAACACCAGAATGACCTCTGTTCAGAAAGCCACCCATACTCCTAGGGTGTTGAGTCATGGAGCAGAGCTTCTGAGAGATCTCTTGGGTGCTGTGTTCTAGTAACCTTCACAATGTCCCCAAGAAAGGGAAATGGTCAAAGAACCTCTACTTCCCTGCACCTGGAAGTGAGGCTAATTTTGCCTTTACATGGCTGGGAAACTCTATAACTAAAAAAAAGGGAGATGAGATTATTGAGACGCAGAGAGGCCTTGGGTTGGAAACTTACTCCTCTTACTAAATGTATGACCTATGTGGCAAGTTACTGAAAGTGTCTCAGCCTCTCTGAAATAATACATAGAGTTCAGCACATTGCCTGCTATACTAGTCAAGATTCTCCAGAAAAACAGAATGAATTGTATAGAGAGGGGGAGAGGACAGCACTAGGAAGAGAAGGAAAGATTTACTCTATTGTAAGGAACTGGCTCATGTGATTGTGGAGACTAAGAAGTCCCCAGATCTGTAGTTGGCAAGCTGGACACCCAGTAAAGCTAGTGGTGTTAAGATCAAGTCTGAAAGTAAGCAGTCTCCAGACCCAAGAAGGGCCGATATTTCAGTTTGAGTCCAAAGGCAAGAAAAGAATGAATCAAGCACTCAGTGAATCGGTCAGTCAGGCAGGAAGAGATCTCTCTTCTTCAGCCTTTTGTTCTATTCAGGTCTTTAACTGATTGGATGAGGCCCACCCACATGAGGGAAAACAATCTGCTTTACTCAGTCCATTGATTCAAATGTTAATCTCATTCAGAAACATTCTCACAGACACACTCAGAATAACATCTGATCATATGTCTAAGAACCCCATGGCCCAGTCCAGCTGACACATAGAATTAACAATCATACCTGCCATATAGCAAATACCATACATGTGAATTCCCTTCCTTCCAGAAGATACAGTTTCAGAACCCCACAATGTTCCATCCAACTGTCTGCTCCCAAGTGAACTTCATTCTCAAAATCCCCTCCCCATCCCTTTTACCTTCCTTCTGTCCTTCCTTCCCTTCTTCCCTCTCCCTTTTTCTTTTCCTTTTTTCTGTCTCCTCAGTTTTTTTACTCTGTCTCACAGCTGGTTCACTTAGGAGTCATCCCAGAGAAAGGTCTGAATTCCTCTGGCACTCTTTCTTCCCATCTGTGTCTTTTGGAGACATGAGGAACACTCCCAGCAGGATTAAAACAAGTTGGGAGAGAAGTCAGATACCAACTTTTGCTATAATGTCACACCATAGCTGCAAGGGCCCAGTGTGTCTGTGCTGGGACGGGAGGCAAGGAAGGAGAGAAGTGAGGCCTCTGACATAAATACTGTGCAGTGTTTTTATTGCTGCATAATCCACGCTCGTGCCACTTGTCCGCATACCACCAGTTAATGGAAACCTCATGTTCTCCTGATCTGGGCTGCCTTGTGGTTAACTCTTGCAGGGCCAGGTATGCACCCAGGCCAAAGGAAATCCTTTCCAGAAGGAGGCTGGGTTATCAGACAGGCAGGCGCTGCCTCACATGTTGAAGGAAGTCACCTTGGGGTGTGGTTAATGATAAAGGCAGGAATGTGGCAGGCAGGCACTTGTCTAGACCTGTCTACAGAGCTGCTCATGAAATGTCACATGGCATTTGTACTCATCTCTTGGAGGCTGGGCCACCTCTGGATTCATGGAACTGGCTGCTCCTGGCTTCCTGCTTACTCTCTTGGAGCTTTGATTCATCTGGGAGAATTATCTAAGGATGCTACACAGACCAGGCATGAAATGAATGCATGGGGGGAGGGCAATGTACTGCAGTGTGTACTGTGAGTTCGTGGAAGGAGTATGGGAGCCTCAAGGAGAAAACCACTAACTGCCTGGTGGCCCCAGGAATGGCATCCAGAAAAAGGGACATTTGATCTTGAAGGTCTTGATGAAGAAATGCTTTTTAAATCAGGCTGGTAAGAAGAGAGGCCAATCCTATGCAGAGGAAGCAGTGTGTGTGCAAGGTCTAGAGGTATTTTCTCACATAGAAAAGGAGGCAGGGATGGCAAAGTGGGGGAATCATACTGCCTTCTAACCTCATCCTTCTCAATAGTTTGTGACCTGGTTTTAGGACCTTTGCTTTTTTTCCTTGTCTGTAAACTAAGAACTGCCATGGTGTCTACCTTTGAGATTGCTCTGAAGAGTAAATGATGCAAGGCATGCTAGCACTTAGCTCAGTTCCTGGCATTTTAAAGTCCTGGATAAATGTTGGCTATCATAACTATCAGGGAACAAAGGGCAGTTTGGAATGGTTGAAACACATGCTGTCTGGGGACAATGGAAAGACCCAAGGTTAGTCAGAGACCAGATGGGGAAGGAACCAGAAGCTGCACTAAGGATTTGGACTTGATCCTGTGGGTCATGGGAAATCACTGAAGGTTAATTCATTCAAATATTGTCCTCCAGTTGCTTTCCTTTCCTGGAAGATACTTTCCAGAAAGTCTTTACTTTCTCATCAGATCCAAACTGTCTTGGGTAATGCCCGCCCTCCTCTAAAAAGAAACATCAGCTCACATAGCACAGCCCACACTCATTGCACTCTGCATCATCAGACCACCTCATTCTGATGAGGGGCATTGAATTCAAGAGCCTGCATCTGGGCTTTCCATCTCATCATTGCTAGTGAATGTCCATGATTACAAAACAAGAAGGAACCAGGTCTGGCTCTCATGAAAGTTCTGGGCTCCAAAGCAAAGTTTGTCAAGCAGTGTCTCCTTGTCCTAGTTAGGACAAGTTGCCTGGCATGTGAAAAGCTCTGGAAATTTGCCACAAAGTGGTGATGCGTCCTGCAGGTAACACTGATGGGATTTGAACAGCAGTTCTCCAATGGAGGCTGCCGGTCTGTTTGTGGGGTTATCAGGGTAATGGATCCTGGCATTCTGCTCGCACTATCTTTACAAATGTCACTTTCACTTTATTGTACATTAACCCCAATCTCTTCACAAGCTCGAAAATAAAACTTCTTTGCAAACAACCAAAGTCCATCTGCTGCTCTGTTAAAAATACCCCGGCATGAAAATCCATGATCAGAGATATCATAGTGAACTCACCTGAAAATGCCTGCCTTTGACCCAGAGAAATCCATCTTTCTTTCTTAGGTGGGAGATAGATTACTCTCCACCCCCAAGGTAACCAAAGAACCCCAAATTCCCAAGACTGACCATATTTCAAATATTGCATCCTATTGTCCTTATGCACCCATATATGTCTATTACTGTGTACTCTCAATGGAACTCAGCCTATCTGCTGCTGACAGGTTGGTCCCATAGTTGGGAATAAATGAATGAACCTGTGAACGATTAGCAGATAAAGGTTCTATGTCCCCACTTAGTGCACATGAGTTTTATTCGCTTCTTTTTCTATTCCTTGATCAATTACTCTCTGTTGCAGAGAAAGAACACTTTCCAATGTTATTACTAACAATCTGCAGGTTGGGTCTCACTTCCTCCCCTGAAAGAGCAACCTCCAACAGTGAGTATTTAAATTAATCCACCTCTGCTGCCATACTGCACAGCCCATCTATCACAGCAATTTGTGCAAATGCCACTCTAGTATCCAGCTCTATGTATCATGTATTTTGAGATTGCACAGTTCCTGAGGCCTTTGTAAAGCAAACCTTTCATGAATAAATCAGGAAATACCCTGATGCATGCTTTATGTAGAGGAAGATATTCTATTTAGGTCACGCAGGGAAGTTCTGCCAAGTTTGCTAAAATGAACAAATCCCCTGAGTGCAGTCTACCTCTACACATTCCGAAACATAAGCAAGTATCTCCCAGGCCCCCGCGGCTGTGCTCTGTAGACACTGAGGACTCCAGGTCTATAAAGTATTAGTTTGATCACCTGAGGCTCCAAAGACTTTTAAGTCAGGAGCCAGGCAAGGAGTTTTGCTAGTCCATGGAAGGAAATTTGCAAATGGATAATTTGTCCACTATGACGCCTGGGGCAATGGGACTCCGGCAAGAGAAGGAGGAAGGAACAAGAAAAATCACAGTGAGCCTGTTGTCCCAGCTTGTTTTTTGAATCAACTTAAGAAAGTCTCTGACTTTGTTTGAGTCCAAAGCATTGCAACTGACTCCTTTGAGCCTCTCCCAGAACACAGGATGTGGCCTAGTGCGCCCTCCCCTTTAGCAATGGAAATTCTTCTGATAAGAATAAGGGTTTCCAGATTTCTAGCCAACCTCAAATTAGAGAGGGTTATCTGGGGTAGAAGAATGCAGAACAAAATGTTGAATGATTCCCTTCCTTTTAACTAGGGCAGGCAGACCCACCCCCTTTTGCCCAGCAAAAGCTGTATGAGATTAGAAGATCTGATTTGAAGACACAGATGGAACACTGACTTGGATTCTGGGGGGCTAGCGCATGGAGTCATGTTGTCCTCAAGAAGATGGGCAGGGTCTGAGCTAATAGGATCTTGCTTGGACAGGATGTGATGGTTGTTTTCTGGGTTCCCGAATTTGTCTTGGGCAGTGCAGTTTAATACCAATCAGCCATTCAGACACCAACTACCAACTAAAGTCAAAAGAAACAAATTCCAAACAAGAATTCTTAAGCAGTTAAGGGTGTGGGTAGCAGCATCCTAGCCTACACTGATTCTTTGGGAAGTCAAAAGATAGTCCCAAAGGTTGTCTAGGAGTACAATCTTAACAAAGGGACTTTTCTCTCACTGATCCCCTAATCAATACCTCTTCCTCATGTTTGCCCTTTTGATTGTGTCAAATATATAAAGATCACATCTGCTCTTCTTCCTTCCCTTTCCACTACTCTCTTCCAAACAGCTGTCTTTGGTTGAAGATTCTTCCTTATATCTGGTAATGCCCAGCTTCAGAAAATTAAACTATTCTGAGGACACTCTAAGGATATCATTTGATGCCCCTACATTATTTTAGCTTCCATTATCATTTGTTGCCAACATGAATATTCTACATACAGTTGGTCAGTCACTTACAACTTGATTTACTAATATTTACCTTCTTAAAGGGTCACTGATTTCCAAATTTTTAGGAATGCTGCTTCCACCCTGTTGTACCACTCACATGATTCCAAAGTTTGAGTTCAACCTCATCCTTAATGGATTGAGTGACCTCAGGGAAGTTTCTTCATTCATAAAATATTGACCAAAATATTACTTTCCCCAATCTAGAGAGAAGGACCAATTGAATTTATGTTGAAGTATGGTATGAACTATAAGTCGCTATACAAATAGGAAGTGATTTTGCTGAAGACTTTTCAAATGTCTCTGGGTTTTCCTTTTGTTTCTTAGCACTTTCTACAGTGTGGCATATAGTTGGAAAACAATAAAAGTTTGTTGCTTGATGGCTGTCTTATAAATGGGAGCCTAATGTGGGAATCAGTTCTCTAAAGAAAGGAAATAGGATAACGATTAAAAGAGAATTTTTTTCTCATTATAAAAGTAATTCAAGCTCAGGGCACCTGGGTGGCTCAGTAGGGGAAGTGTCTGACTTCGACTCAGGTCATGATCTCACAGTTCGTGGGTTTAAGCCCTGTGTCGGGCTCTGTGCTGACTGTCAGCTCTGAGCCTGGAGCCTGTTTCAGATTCTGTGTCTCCCTCTCTCTCTGACCCTCCCCTACTCACGCTGTCTCTCTCTCTCTCAGAAATAAATAAAACAATAAAACAATAAAAAAAATTTAAAAAATAAAAAAGTAATTCAAGTTCAAAACATGAAATTTAGAAAATTCATGAAAGTAGTAGAAGAAAATTAAAATACTTCATATTTGCAACCTGTTAGCATTTTGCTGGGCCTTAATTTTTTCTTTCTCTGACTTGCATATACATTCACATGTCCTCAGAGTACAATACTGTCCCTTTAAGTGCTGACTACAGCTCAGACTTGGAAATATATTTTCTCAGCAGGCAAAGGGACAGGAGATTACTTCTCCAGAAAATCTATTAGTTCATTAATTATTAGAAATCTGAGAAATGTCAGTGAAGGACCACGAAGCCTCATTCTCTCTTGATTTTACTCTTTAAGATAATAAAAGTAATAATAGCTAATATTTATTCAGTGCTTACTATATGCCAGGCATTGGTCTAAGCTCTTTATACATATTAACTTATTTTATCCTCATGACTACCCTAAATGGCAGGTACTACAGGTCCATAATCCCTTACCTACAGTTCCATAGTCTAAAAAGCCCTGAAAAAAGGAATGTTTTGGTATGTTTGGTATAATCTCCTTTGGTAGCAAAATCTCATCTGATCTGACATGAGGCTATTCATAGTCTTTATTTATCTTACTTATGAACAGTCAAGTTTCACTGAAAAAATTTTTTATGTGTTTAATGATAAGGTGTTGTCCCAGAACTTTCTAAGGGTTTTATGTATTAGACAGTAGACATAATTTATTACTTGTATAAAATTTAAAATATTCTACATTCAAAATTATACTCCAAACTAAAGATTTCAAGTTCATGATTGTGAACACGCATTATTATCTTCACTTTACAGATGAAAAGATGAAAAAACTGAAATATAGAGGCATTAAAGAACTTGCCTAAGCTAGGTCAGGATTCTAATCCAGACTGGCTTTAGAGTCTGCAATATAAGTCTTCACATTTGTATAGTTATCAAAAGCTTATACAACCCTTACCAGCACACTAGCTTTGAAAATTATACCTAAGAGATTTTAGTCTACTTTATAGTTAAGGCAAGTGAGATTTAGGAAAGTTAGAAGACTTGCCCAAGGTCCTATAATGGATACAGCAGAATTAGGACTCAAGTGCAAATTTATGGTTCTAATCCTAGTACCCTCATTGCTCTCCTGGGATTATTTGGATAGTCACCAAACTCATGTCACAATGTCATTCAGCGAGACCCCAAGAACTGACCTCTGCCTACCTGCTTGTATTCACTGACCTTTGTCTCACATTCTTCCTTAAGTTCTTCTTTCCAACTCATCTCTTAACTCCGGCAGATGGAAACCAAAACCACCACTCAAGCAATAGCAACTTCCCTGAAAAGACCTCCAGTGAGCCCAGACCCCCCAGACCCCCCAGATCAGTTCCAGTATAACTCCAGACTCATGACTACACAGAAGGACCAGCAAGTGGCCTCTAGAATGACGGACAATTACCTTTACCTCATTATAATACTAAAATCTCCACCCAAAGAGGAGCACAAGTCTCGTTTACATTATATATTATTACATTATATATATATATATATGTTTGCTTAAGGCACATACATCACCTATGCCCATGTTCACATACGATGACAAGTCTTCCCTAGCTAAATATTCATTCTAACCCTAAATAAAGGGAACCCATTCATCCTTACTCGAGAAGTCGAGGCTTTGGGAGTCATCTTATTTACTTATTTACTGCAAATAAATAAGTAACATAACCTACTGCAGTTTCTGACTCACCAAGGAACAAACTCTGGTTATAACATAACATTACTTTTTCACTTATACCAACTGGCTATTCAGGTACTGCACAAAAAACATTCTACCTTGTTTGAACCACTGATGACCAGAAAATATGTGAGAAAGTTTGGACCTGTCCACACATCATCCCAGGTTTTGGTCAGAAACCAGTGTCATTGTTCCAGACCCTTTGGGCTCCTTGGAGGCCAGAGTTTACTCCATCTATGGCTCCTTGCAATCCCTCCTATGCATAGCATTTAGGCCAGAGTGCATTGCTCTACATCTGGCCAGTTCTCTGGGACAAAGCACCTGTGTTGTGACTCTGATTGGGGCAGGGTTGTGGACTCCATGAGCATTAGAGATTGTGTGATAGGTGATGTTAGCCTTACAGAGAAGTTTTGGAGGAGGGGCCTTCAGCAGGAGGGTGCCCAGATCTTTCTCATCCCAGAATTCCCGTTTCCTCAAAGATCTTCCAAGATCCTTCCAGATTGGACTTCCTCTAGGAAGTATGGTCATGGCTGTAGCTCCTCATGCTTAATTCCACCACTCCCTGAGCTTTGACACTCATACATCCCAACTCATCCTCTTCCTGCCCCTCCACTGGGACCCACACTTACTCCCCAACATACCTGAAGTCATGTAGACTTCACCCTGCAAGCCTCAACTACATCCTGTTTGTCTTCTGAGGAAATCTCACATACCACCTAACAAGACCAGCCACTCCAGAAATCAAATCAAAGAATGAAATCTAAAGCTAATAGGCCACCTCTCTTGAAAAAAATAAACATAGTGATGAAAAGGGTACTAGAACATAAGGTCAGAGATCTGAGACCAAGGTCTAGCTTTGGGGCTTTGGACCAGTCATGATCTCTCTGAGCCTCTCTGGGGATACTGTACCTGTCCTACCAATGCCACATGAATATTGTACGGATTCAGAAGTAGTGGCATCTAATGGAGTCCAGATGTAATAGTGTCATTGAGACATATAACAACATGAAAATTAGTTGGGGCTCAGAACTTACCTGGCCTTACAATAGTCTAATCTTGTGAATGCAGCTGAAGACTAATTGACAAAGGGGCACCACCTGGGTGCTAAGACTAGACTGTGGAAAGAAGGGACCAGCCTGCCCATCTGTGCTTGACTCAAATACACCCAGGGTACTGTTAGCAGTTTTGAGTTCCATGTTCTAAGACTAATAGAGATAACTAATAACCCTAAGAAGCTCAAATCCCTGATGGTGAAATGGCTTGACATTCTACTGTCTACCTTGAAAGTGAATCCTAGCCCTAGTTCATGCTGCTGCCTCTGCTTGGGTTGCTCCCCTCCGATATGGCAGAGACAATGACCGCCATAATAAGCTTTGGACATTGCAATCTGAGTTCTGGGAGAACTTCTTCATTCCTGCTTTGTTCCTAGCACCTGGCTCCATTTCTCCTTGGTCCTGGCTCCTAACCCTAGTTCCATTAATACCTTAGGTCATATTTGCTCCCCCTGCAGACAATGAAGGATGCAGCACCTCTGATTTTGACCTCTGTGCTCTTTTTTTTGTGTGTGATATGGCTTTCCCTCACCCTCTGTCCATTCATGTTTGCCTTTTCAGGATAATAAATAGCACACTCCAGCACTAGGCTACAGAACTCAACCCAGGACCTGCACACTTGGCTGAAGTCCCCAACACTAAGGGAGAATGAAAGTCCCAAAGAATTTTCCCATATGCCTCAAGCACCCCACAAGTTCATTTCCTTTCCTTTCCTTCACATCCCCCCAGGTAAGTGATAGCCTACATCCTGGGGGCTCCTCTATTCCTTCAAAGTGGGGCCCCAGAAAGGGACTCAGGCCCATAATCAGCTCTCTACCTCTGTGGAATAGCTGGGACATCTACCACTCTGCAGCTCTGATGGCTGGCTACAAACTTATCATAGACAGGATTTAGGGGCTTAAGTAAGAGAGGAAGTTCAAGAGAAGAGGATGGAGAGGAAGCTTTTCACAGTTCTTTATAAACTTCCACAACTACCATGACTCTCTCCCAATACCAAATGCATTGAACCCTAGTCCATTGGTTTCATTTCTTCCTTTTTCATCAGACTTTGAGCACCTTAGAGGTCAGCACTGCTCCCCTGACTTACCTGCTTCTGATTTCCCAGTACTAAGCTTGGGCCCTTGTTTTTGATAGGAGCTCAAAGTGCTTGTTGATTGAAAGAATGACCAACTGAATGAATAAATGAGTGAATGAATGAACCATTCAAAAGTTATGATTGGAAGTGAATGTTATAGCAGGCATACCCACTTCAGAAATCCAGACCTGCTGGAGAGAGGTCACAGAATTCTCTCCTCTGAGTAATTTCATGAAGCTGGGATATTCTGTCCTCAAATTGGACTGGGGATGGCCACTTATTCTGGGCAAGATAAAGCTGGATTGCATGAGCTATGTTAAGATACAAATTTTTACTTGCACTGCAGCATTGTCTGAAGTCAGAAGTTCTCTTCCCTGTTTGCACATGGAACTACCTGGACTTTTAAAAACAACCCCTAGATTCCACTTCAGATCAAATGAGTCTAAATCTGAGGGTTTGATCCAAGCACTTACATTATTTATTTATTTTGAGAGAGAGAGAGAGAGAGAGAGAGAGAGAAGATCCCAAGCAGACTTGGTGCTGTCAGTGCACAGTGAGAGCATGACCTGGGCCAAAATCAAGAGTCAGATGCTTAAGTGACTGAGCATTGGCATTTTTCAAAGTTCCACAGATGATATACTCTTGTGTAATAATGGTTGTGGACCACTAAGTGAGAGCTAAAAACTAAGTTTATGCTTGAAATCTTATTCTATCACTATCAGCTGTGTAGTCTTGGTTTTTTCATCTGCAAAGGGGGAATATTATGTCTACCTCCAGTTTTTAATAGATAAAATAACATATACAAAGATAAAGCTTTTGTGTACTAATGCTGGCTATTATTTTTCTTAATAGTACTATTTTTATTATTTGATATCAATGCCTTAGAATACTTAAGAAGAAAAAATATTCTACTTACTTTAATTAATCAAGATTTATTTCATGCTTAAAATGTGTCAAGAGTTGTACGAAATACAATACAAAGAGATATCAGACCCAGTGTCTGGGCAAAGGAAGCCCATGTACTGAATTACCTACTATGTGCTAGGCTCTTTATACATACTATCTCATTAAATACTCCCATTCATCCCATGGAGGGGTTATTTTCATCCATGCTTACAGATAAGGAAACAGGCCTGGAGAGGTTATGCCCACAGTCTCATAGCTCCACCGTGAGAGAGCCAGGTTTGAATTCAGGGCCCACTACTTCCAGGTCTGTGCTCCTCACAGTACATGCTCCACGTACTGGGCCCACGTACTGGGCTCACTGTGTGAGCCCACGTCTGTGCTCCGGTATGTACGTGTTGGACAGAGCTTCCCTTCTCTCCCTTCTTCTGACCTGAGCTGAAATCAAGAGTCAGATGCTTAACTGACTGAGCCCCCCAGGTACCCCTCTTACATCACTCTCTTAAGAGACACCCACTCTGAAGGAGGACCCCTGGAAGGTTTGGAAAGCAGTCTCAGTAACATTCTCCTTTTCAACTGTCTTCTTATCAACGACAAAAAACCTCTTACGCATTCTGAACTACTGTCCTAGTGATGTCCATGCGAGTTTTACTTGTCAGTCAAACGGCAAATGTGCAAAAGGGAGCTCCAGCACGAACAAGGGTACTTGTGTCTTTCCTGTTCATGTCAGACACGGCATGTATGCATATGTATGCAAATACAAACACACACACACAACTAGATACACACAGCAGTGAGGAAGACACCCAAGAATTCTGCTGAGCCCAACCTCTTCAAAAACTACCAAAGAGGCTTAGTTCATTTTTCTTTGCTAACCAGACTCCAGGTCCCATCTGCTCCTTGCAAAGCAATAAGGTCAATGCCAATTTCCCTTTCATCATCCATGTCTGTGGCTGAGCTGTCTGCGGTGGCAGAAATGAATGTTCTCCATAGCTCTCTGCTCCAGGGTGGCCACTTCCAGCCTGCCTACAAAATGCAATTGTGCTACATTACAGCCAAGCAAAATACACACTGCTGTGTCAGTGTCCTCTGCATGGCAAGGCCACAGAAGGGGAGAGCCTCCTTTGGAGGAAGCTATTCCACCACCCAAGGTCTGCTTGAGCCCGTTGAGAATCACAGCTCAAAAAAAAAAAAAAAAAAAAAAAAAAGCCTAATATATGTAATATGAACTCTGTGGTTTCCTCTGGCGCTTGGCATAGCTGAGGCTGTCACATTTCAGGTCTCCAGTTCTACCGAAACAAAAAGACCATGTGTGTTAACCATGCTGTCCCAGAGATTAGATCAAAATTCTGATTGGAGAATAAGGTTAATCATGGGTTCATCACACAGTGACCTTTGCAGGCAGGGCTGCAACCCAATGAGGTTGCTATTGTGCAGAGACAAGATTTAGAAGGAGCTCTGTATAGGTCTCTGCAGTTCAGCCTGCCTGGATTCCAAGGGGAGGGGGCTCCAAGCTCCAGGCTGATTCCTCCAAGGCAATGGGGGTGGGGTGGGGAATGCTACAGGAAGTGAGGTTTATAAATTCAGTCTCCATAGAATGTTCCCTAGTCAGTTAAATTAAGTAACAGGAAGGAGAAAGGAGCTTTTGGCAAGTTGGTTTGTGGGCATATCGTTGCAGGAAAGAAACTCGGTATCACCTCTTTGGCTGAAAGGCTCTAGCTCCATTTGGAATTGAACAAAGAAACATGCCCTTGTAATGCAGGGTTAAGAGGTCCATGCTCAGGGATCAAGGTGGGAAAATACTTCCGGAAGTTATCATGGTGGAGGTGAAAATGAACTCTGCTTTGTTTACAATTTGTGGGGTGGTCACATGACTTTCACCACATACCAAAGCAAATACTACAGGCTGGCCCCAGTTTAACCCAGTCCTCTCGACAATCAGCTCCTGGGCTCTACAGTCCCAGAGCCAGGTGTGAATCCAGGATCCTCAATTTACTAGGGATGTGGTCGTGGGCTAGTCATTTAACCTACTCAATCTGTTTCCTCATTTGTAGAATGAGTTAATAATAAAAAGGACCATATTTGGTGACGAAGTGCGTGGAAAAGCCTGTTACAGAGTAAATACACATTATGTATAACTTAGTATATTTCAAGATCTCTCAAACTAAACTTGTCCTATCACTCTTGCTCCATCTATGGCCCCTCTTTCCCTAATTTTACTCTCAAACCACAGAGAACTACTTAGGGTCTCCAGCCACCTTCTCCATCATTCTCCTGTCGTCATATACAAATACACCCCCCCACCCCAACACACACACAATGAGAGGAGACAATACAGGGCTCTATACCTTCACACATACTATTTCCACTGCAAAGCCCTTTCCTATTCCCAAGTGTCATTGAACACCACTCAGACTTCATCCTCTATGAACTTCTCCTGAGGCTTGATTTCCCTCACAAACAATACCCTCTCCCAACACAACAGAGTTCACCAGTCCTATTTCTGTGCTTTTTCTTCTGGATTATAACAAGCTATGTTTATTATTACATGAAATGCGTTCTGTATATTTACCTGTGCAAGTGCCTGTCTCTCCCATTGGATGGTTCCTAGTGCAAAAGCTATATGTAAATTATACATACCACTAGAAAATCATAGAGGCAAGACTGGAATTAAGGCCTATTTCTCAGGCATTGTTCTCACTGAGATTTATTGACGCAAAAAGCATTCAGGGCACACTTCTGTCTTTTCCATAGCACTGGGTCGATTCCTGTATCAGATCATGTACCATGTTGTATATCTTTGTATGTTTCTCCTCCCATACCCATACATCACCAGTTCTTTTTTTTTTTTAATTTTTTTAATGTTTTATTTATTTCTAGGAGAGAGAGAGAGAGAGAGACAGTGTGAGCAGGGGAGGGTCAGAGAGAGAGGGAGTCACAGACTGAAACAGGCTCCAGGCTCTGAGCTGGCAGTCAGCCCAGAGCCCGACGCGGGGCTCGAACCCATGAACCGCAAGATCATGACCTAAGCGAAAGTCGGACGCTTAACCGACTAAGCCACCCAGGCGCCCCCATACATCACCAGTTCTTAACCCCCAGTGGCCCATGATGTGCAGGAAAGATGAAGTTCACTTTGATGAGTAAGAATGAGACAGGGCATACACAAGATAGGCTGTGATTATGCACAGTTCTCTCAGAAACAGGAGAAATTCCACTTATTTTCCTCCATTTAAAAAATTATAGGGGTTTCTGGGTGGCTATTTTGGTTAAGTGTAGACTCTTGATTTTGGTTCAGGTCATGATCTCACAGTTTGTGAGTACAAGCCCTGTGTTGGCTCCATGCTGACAGCTTAGAGCCTATTTGGGAGTCTCTCTCTCCCTCTTTCTCTGCCCCTCCCCCATTCACCTCTCCCTCTCTCTCTCTCTCTCTCAAAATAAAAATAAAAATTATAAGCAAATGCAACTCAAAGTTATATTATTATAGGAATACACTTGGTTCCTCTTAATTTAAATTAAAATCCATCTGCAATTAAATTTACTTTCATTATATTAATAACCAATTATTTGCCATATGCTTCATAATTATTCACATCACATCAATGAATCATCGAATTGCAGTTGAGAATTGCTGAACTTTCATACTTTTATATATATTTACAGAGCCCAGAACTGTATAGATGGCTGAAGATAAATGGTGAAAAAAGATAGATGGTTGTTTCTGTCCTCGTGAAGTTTCCAAATCAAGGTAACATAGTAATAAGTAATTGTACATGTGAAAATTAATTACAATTAATGTGAAAATAATTGTAAATATATAAATACAAATATACATTATATTTATACAAAAATATACATATAAATATAATAATTATAAAGGAAGCACATGGGGCAGGGGTAGTGAGACCTGCTTCAGGTAGGTGGCCATGGAAAGAGTTTAGAAAAAGGTGACATTTAAGCTGATAAAGAAGTGGTCTCCAGTGTGGGAACCCACAGACAAAATGCTATGCCATAGATCTACTGAGATATATATAGATGTGAGACATGGTCAGAGAGAGGTGCAAGGGCAGGGTCACTGAGGATCTTAGAGACTGTGGTAGAATTTATATTTTATTATAGTAACATTATCACAGACTGTAAGTGGTTAAAGCAGTGGAATGATGAAATAGAGTAAAAGTTTTAGGAAAATTCCTTTAGCTGTGTTTGGATAAGGGAATCATGCTGGGTAGGCATGGAAGTGAAGCAACGAGTTAGGAGGCTGTCATAGTAATACAGGCAAGAGATGATGGCAGCATAAACTAATGTAACTATATAGATAAAGAGAGGTAAACAGATTTCAAAAGCATGTTTGATATAAATTCAACAGATATGCAGATGGATGGGATAAAAGTGAGAGGTTGGTGAGGGAAATAGAGGAATCAATAATTTCTGGATTTCTTACTTGGGCAACATAGTGAACGTTGGCAGCATTGGTTAAGATAGATAGTGGGTTTGAGTAAAGAATCAGTATATTTGTTTTAGGCTTAATAAGTTTGATATTTCTGTGAGAAATGCAAGAGAAGATGTTATCAGGTGGTTGGATGGACATGCTATCTAGGATTCACAAGAGAAATATCACTGGCTGTCTTTCATTGTTGGTATCCAACATCTCTAAAGCCTTAGTATTTAGCTCATTACACTGACAAGGACTGAGTAAATGTCTTTTGAATCTAGAAGTTTAGGAAAAAAGGAATAAAGGAAAGAGTACTTGACTAGAATCTGTAGATCAAGGAGGTAGCCATTATCCCAGCATATACTAGATCTTCCATGGACGATGATCCAGTCATTCTCAATTGAGAAAGAGCAATAAGGCAGGTCAAGGTCAATAGTAGGAAGAAAAAAAAAAAAAAAAAAAAAGGACTTTAGCCAGGTCTCGGACTAGCTCCAAGGAATATCAAGGCAAAAGAGCATCTCCTCCTTGGATAAGATTGTTCTAGAAATTCCAACTGATGAAATATGAAATTAAACAGAACAATGTGGGAGGAAATTTATTTTTTATTTCTGCTACAATCTGAGCATCAACTGAAAAAAAATTAAGATCTGTTAGAAAGTTTAATGAAGTGGCTGAACATAAGATAGTTATTTTATAGCTTCCCTATATACCAAAAAGTATCCATTGGAAACATAAATACAAAAAGTACTCAATTTGTCATAAAAAATCCTAACAATAATCTGAATGGGAAACGTTTAGGATAAAAATAAAGAAAACCTATAAAACTATACCAAGAAATACAAATTACAAGTTGAATAAGTGGGGAGGCAGATTGTGTTCCTCTTGAGAAAGTCAAATATTTTAAGACTATAAATTCTTAAAATTAGTTCATAGAACTAAGAAAATGTCAATCAAAGTTACAATGGAATTTACTTTTGGAACTTGATGAAATCATTCAAAAGTTTATCTTGAATAATACATGTGTGAGAATAACTAGCAAGTAGGCAAGGAAGGGTGAGAGGGTAAGAGAGGAGTCTGTTGACCAAGGTAAACTCAGGCATGTCAGGATAAGATAAACTCTTTTTTTTCACAAGGACAGCTATCCTCTGTGTAGGTGCCTAGTATTTCCTACCCATCCTGATAAGTACCCATGACCAATTCCAGAATTTCCATTTAATTGTGTACCAATGCTCTATTATAGTAGAATCTTTCATTCCAGCACTATCCAATTGTTTTTACAATTAATTTGTTTTTTTTTTTAATGTTTACTTATTTTGAGAGAGACAGAGAGAGCATAAGCAGGGGAGGGACAGGGAGAGACAGAGACAGAGACGAGATGGAAACAGAGAGAGAATCCCATGAACTGTGAGATAATGACCTGAGCCAAAATCAAGAGTCAGATGCTTAAATGACTAAGTCACCTAAATGCCCCCACAATTAATTTTTTAAATGGCTGATTCCCTCACTACATTGTTTTCATGCTTATATTCCTACTGTCTAACACAGTGTCTAATATACTGAAATTGTTTGTGAACAAATAAGTAAATATTCTGGAGTAGATCCTAGTGCCTTTCTGCTCTATTACTGATTGGAATTTTACTCAGCCAATAATTATTATGCACTGACTAATGCTGTGGGAGATACTAGAGAAGCCAAAAACCTTCCATTGATGAGAATTAGAAAGTCTATTAGGAGGATTATTCCTAATACCTCTGAGTATAGATTCATTCCTTCACTTGAATACCTGTTTCTTAGGCCTCTGACATTTTACAAAAGTCACTTAAGAACAGATACATATGGTATCCAACCTGATCCCTCTGGAGATCAAAGATACTCAATATTTAGTGTCCCCAAACACAGCATGACTCAAAAAGAGGCTCTTAAGTTTGATATTGCCTATGTTTTCCAGATTTAAAAGAAAAAAACTTTCTTGTTTTAGTTCACAAAAAGTGCTTTTATAAATATGAGTTTGACAATTTAAAAACATAAAAGTGTTCTAATATTTCTTCACAGCTAGAAATCTGGGTCAGGGTTTACTACCAACCCTCATTGTCTTGCTTTGACACAAGGATGAGAAACTGTTGCCGTATGTTGCAGTTGGTTCACCAGGCAGTCAATGTTAAAGCCATAATGGATGGATACTGATTGATGTTCATTTTTAAAATCATTTGTAAACTCTGACACTGTACTGTCTACCTGTGAACTCAAAATACCATTGAACAAACTTCAATTAACTAGAAAAATAGTTTGTCTTGGCTTTGTGCTATACTCACTGGTAAGCTCCTAATTCAAAAGCAGACATTTGAGACTGCTGTACATTCCCTAGCCAAAATACTCTTTATTGGAAAAAATATATATAACAACCACAATTAATTGTTCATAGTATGCATCAGACAGTGTGTTGACTATATGGGATTTATGATAAAGATGATGGCAATAGCCCTTGTTTCCATGTTGGTCGTTAAAGACTGTTCTTCATACAGCAGCCAAAGTGAGTGTTTGAATGAAATAATACAGTCACAGGTCTTCCCTGATCAAACTTTCTAATAGTTTCCATCAATCATGGCCTGTATGCCCTACTTGAATTAGCCCCTACCTACCTCTGCGTCCTCCTTCCTGGTATTCTCATTCATTCCATTTCCATCCCATGGACTTTCTACCTGCTTCATGAACCTATTGAGCTCTTCTACTCCAGACATTTGCACTTACTATTTCTTCTATCTGGAAATCTCTTCCTCACATTTCTAAGTGGCTTACTTTTTCATTTTCATACATCTCAGCTAAACATTATCTTCTCAGAGAATTTTCCTGCAACCATTTCAAATTAGTACCATTACCATCACTTTATTTTTCTTCACAGCACTAGTAACTACCTAAAATTATGTTATTATTTATTTTCTTATTGTCCATCTCAACCCTTCTGTAATGTAAAATGAGCATGAATTTATTTGATTTGTCCACAGCTGTATCCCCAATGACTTGTGCCATAAGTGTGCAATAATTTTTTTCTGAATGAGTGAATAAATGAATGTTTGAACCCTGTTCTTGGGTGAGTTTCTAGTGTATACAGACACATAAATAGATAATTATTTTCTTTTAAAAATTACAGCAACTCTGTCAGATGGATATTGTCATCTGTCTTCAAGAAGTAAGGAAACAGACTCAACAAAGTTAAGTAATTTTTCCTGGGGTTATTCAGCTAGTAAATTGATAGAATTCATATTTAAATTCATAACTATTTCACCCATAGTGAATTCACTCATTTCTTCTGAATAACAGAATAATCTTTTAAATAACGTCATGTAGAATTTGTTTATCTCACATAATCTTCCTATTTCCTTGGCACACAATTTTTAGCAGTTGCTCATTGATACACATGTTACATCATGCACAAAGTGAAGTTTTGCACCCAGAAAACATAAACATCATATCTAGGGAAACATGAAAGGTCCCCCTGTAATAAACAGAAATAATGAAAAATTGGGAATAGTCTGAAGGTTCTCAGTATCAGGGAACTGGTATAGTAAATTGTGATACATACATTACAATGGCATACCATATAACCCCTGAATGTTACCATAAATTTTTTTCAATAACATAGAAAAATATTCCAAATATATCATTTGGTACAACGTGTGCATTATAAAATTAAATGCAAAACTTGTACTTCTAGCTATAAAGGGGTAGCTTATATCAGATTAGCCCTCTTATGACGAACAACTATAAAAGGTATATGACATATTAAAAAAAAACAGCTGTTTGAGGGAGAGCAACCAAAGAATCTAGGACTTGAGAGACCAAGATCCCAGAGAGAAAGAAAAAGAATTTAGGCAAACTGTATATATACTTGTTACTACTTTTCCCCTTGGACCACTTGCCAATTTGCATCATGAAGACATAGGATTAAAAAAGAAAATGGAAGGGGCGCCTGGGTGGCTTAGTCTGTTAAGTGTCTGACTTTCGCTTTGGTCATGATCTCGCGGTTCGTGGGTTCTTGCCCTGCGTTGGGCTCTGTGCTGACTGCCAGCTCAGAGCCTGGAGCCTATTTCAGAGTCTGTGTCTCCCTCTCTCTCTGACCCTCCCCTGCTCAAGCTGTCTCTCTCTCCTAGAAATAAATAAAAAACATAAAAAAAAAAAAAAAAAGAAAATGGAAGGGGCGCCTGGGTGGCTTAGTCGGTTAAGTGTCTGACTTTCGCTTGGGTCATGATCTCGCGGTTCGTGGGTTCAAGCCCCGCGTTGGGCTCTGTGCTGACTGCCAGCTCAGAGCCTGGAGCCTATTTCAGAGTCTGTGTCTCCCTCTCTCTCTGACCCTCCCCTGCTCAAGCTGTCTCTCTCTCCTAGAAATAAATAAAAATATTAAAAAAAAAAAAAGAAAATGGAAGAATAAATATTATGGCAGTACTATGGACTGGAGAAAGAAAACAAGTTCAAGTAGACCAATGCAGCCAGCAATTGACACAAGATTCTGGTAGAACCCAACATTCTGAGTGCAATTTCTTCTTGAGGTATTTGCCAATGTCAAAGTAGTATATATAAGTTTAAAACAGCTTGAAGGGGCTAGAAAGCTAAGCAGAGATTTCATTAGTTTCATGGAGCTGGCAAAATGAAAATTAGCTTCAAGGAGAAGGGGTCCTGGTAGACCATCTGCAACTTCAAGTCATCTTATGCCCTGATGGGACTGAAATAATCTGTCCATAGTCAAAGAAGCAAGATTATTTCTGGAGGAAAATAAGATCATCCAATGCCTCCACAATATTTCAAACAAAATGTCCAACATTTATTCCAAAATTCTGAGGTATGCCAAATTGGGACCAAATGACCCAAAGAAAAAAAATAAACAATAGTAAGAAAACTGCAAGTATTTTAGCTATTGGAATTATCAAACATGGATTTAATGTAAGTATGCTTACTACGTTTTACAAAATAGATTAAAAGGTGGAAAATTCTTTTTTTTTAAGTTTACCTATTTATTTTGAGAGTATGAGCTGTGAAGGGAAGAGAGAAGGAGGGAGGTGGGAGGGAGAGAGGGTGGGAGACAGGGAGGGAAGGAGAGAGAGAGAGGGAGAGGGGGGAGGGGGAGAGAGAGAGAGAGAGAATGAATCCCAAGCACAGAGCCCAATATGGGGCTAAGACTCATGAAATCATGAGATCATGACTTGAGCTAAAATCAAAAGTCAGGCACTTAACCAGCTGAGCCACCCAGGTGTCCCAAGAGTCTGTAATCTACAAAGATAAGCAAATGAAAATTCAAAGACTGAAAATAAAATAAGATTGCTTTAACTTAAAACATAAGACACAGCCAAAGAGAGCTTACTAAACCTGTGCATAGGCTAGTACAAAATACACAGAATGAAGCACAAAATATACAAATATGCAGATTGAAGCACAGACAAACAGAAGACACGGGACTAGCATAAGAGATTTTTGGGGTATGCTGAGAGATGTAATATATGCTTGTAAGTGGAGGCCTAAATGGATAGAAAAGAGAAAATGAGCAAAAATAATATTTGAAGAGATATTAGCTGAGAATTTTTAGCTGAATTTCCCAAAACTGATAAACGATAGCAAGTCACACATTCAAAAGTTCTATGAACCTGAAGATAAACACAAAGAAAACATACCTAGACACATCATTGAAAAACTGCTGGAAACCAAAGAAACAGATAGAAAATGGATGGCAATTTGGGTGCATAGGCATATTGTTTTCAAAGGATCAACAATAAGACTTACAGTTAACTTTTTAGCAGAAATGATGGAAAGCTGAAGGCAACGGAACAGAATTTTTAATGAGCTAAAAGATAATAAATACCAATCTAAAATTCTATGTCCAGTAAAAATATTCCTTAATAATTAAGGTGAAATAAAGATATTTTCAGAGAAAATAATATTAGAAGAATTTATCACCAGCCAAATTATGTAAAAGAAATACTAAAGAGAGCTCTTCAGGCAGAAGAAATGTTATTCCAGATGGAAGTAGGTAATTCAGGAACAATGAAAAGAGACATGAGTAAAGTGTTTGACAATAGCATAAACATCAGGAGGTAAAAATGGAGCTAAAGTTTGGTACAATCATTATTTTTTTAAACGTTTATTTATTTTTGAGAGAGAGAGAGAGGATGAGCAAGGGAGGGGCAGAGAGAGAGGGAGACAGAGAATCTAAAACAGGCTCCAGGCTCTGAGCTGTCAGTACAGAGCCCAACATGGGGCTTGAACTCATGAACTATGAGATCATGACCTGAGCTGAAGTTGGTTGCTTAACTTACTGAGCCACACACGTGCCCCTGGTACAATCTTTGTATTGTTTAAGAAATGATAAAAGTTAATCTAAAGGAAACATTAATCAGCAGGAAAACTGATAAAAATTAATAAAAGAAAGTGTATATATATATGCAAAGAGAAGGCAAATACAGTAATTTTGAAAATGATGAGTAAGATGAAAATTTTTTAAAATCATGGACACAAGCTAAAAGGAGATAGTATATTTTGACTCAGATATATCAGTGATTATATTAAATATAAGTGTACTAAATATTACAATTAAACATTCAGTTATAAAATCAACTATATATACATTATGAGACAAGTCTTAAATATAAAGATACAGTTAGTTAATAAACCTATACTAATTGCAAATAAAGTAATTTTGAAATCAAGAAGTATTACTAGAGTAAAAGATATTTCACTAAAAATTTGATTCAAAGGGAAAATGGAAGAATTCTAAATTTATATGCACCTAATAATACAAAATCAAAACATAAAGTGATAACATATCTCTTAGTAACTCATAGAAAAAAATAGAAAAAGAGAGAAGGAAAAAACTCCAGGCTACAGGGCTTTACACATAAATGTATAAATAGATTTTTATAATCCACTAAGGAAAAAATAGCACAAAATTATAACATCTTCCAGGGAACAGAAAAACTTATTTTATTAAGTCAGTATATTCTTGATACCAACACATGACATTGAGATTACAATAAAATAAAGTTATTGGGGCACTTGGGTGGCTCAGTCAGTTGAGCATCCAGCTCTTGATTTTGGCTCAGGTCATGATCCCATGATTGGTAAGACTGAGACCCTCACTGGGCTCTGTGTTGACAGAGTGGAGCCTGCTTGCGATTCTCTCTCTCCCTCTCTCTGTGCCCTACCTTTGCTCACTCATTCTCTCTCAAAAATAAAAAAAAAACATTAAAAAATAAAATAATTATCCAATTTCTCACATGAGCATAACTGCAAAAATCTTAAGTAAATCAAATTCAGTGATATATGAAAAAGATAATACATCACAACTAGAGTTCATTTCAAGAATTCAATATTAGTTTAGCATTAAAAACTCACATAATTCACCACAGTAGTTGCATAATAAGGAAAAATTAATCAACTCAAGAGATTCAGAAAAAGCATTTAATAAAATTGAATACAATTTCATGATAAGCAATGGATTCATATCCAGAAATATAAAGAAATCCCACAAATTAATAAGAAAAAGAGAGGGAATCCAATTTTTAAAGTGACTCAATGTTTGAATAAGTACTCCATAAAAGGAAATATCCAAATGGTCAATAATTATAGCAAAAGTTATTCCACATAATTAGTGTTATGAATTGTGTCTCTCAAAAAGGTATGTTGGAGTCCTAAAACCCAGAAACTGTGAATGTGACCTTATTTGAAAATAGATCTTGGTGAAATAAATGCTTTATTGTTCAAAGTCTAGTCTGTTGAGGTAGGCTGCATATTGGACCAGGGCTCTGTCAAGAAGCTGGAGCCACTGAGATATATCCACATCTCTGCTTCTCCTACCTGAGGGACATTGTTCATATTGCTCCAACTTTTTAATGAATCAGTCTCACAGGGCACACTGCTAGGACTTTACCAATACCTATGGGAGGTAACACGTCAGTCCCCTTACCACTGTACTGTGATATAAAAATAAAAATACACAGGCTTTGGAGTAAATTATATCTGAGTTTAACTATGCAATCAACCACTCAGCAGCTGTGCAACCCTGGACATCCTCTAAGCCTCTCTTGACCTTCAGTTTGTCAGTTTCATTTAATTTAATCCATCAAACATTAATTGAGGTTCTGAGTGCATCTAAAAATTGTGCTTAATCCTGGAGATAAAACAGAAAGTATGAAAAAATACAGTCTCAATCCCCAAGGAACTATAGTATGGAGAGAAATACCATACTTTCCTCACATTTGTTTCAAGAATTAATGTGCTACTATTTAAAAGAGTATAGCTAGAATTAACACACAAATTGAGTAAAGTCGCAGGACATAAAATGTACAGAAATCTTTTGCATCTCTATATGCCAATAATGAAGCAGCAGAAAAAGAAATCAAGGAATCAGTCCCATTTACAATTGCACCAAAACCCATAAGATACCTAGAAATAAACCTAACCAAAGAGGTAAAAGATCTATACTTTGAAAATTATAGAACAATGATGAAAGAAATTGAAGATGACACAAAGAAATGGAAAAATATTCCATGCTCATGGTTTGGAAGAACATTGTTAAATGTCTATATTACAGAAAGTAATCTACATATTTAATGCAATCCCTATCAAAATAGCACTAGCAATTTTTATAGAGTTAGAACAAACAATATTAAAATTTGTATGGAACCACAAAAGACCACAAATAGCCAAAGCAGTTCTGAAAAAGCAAAGCAAAGGTGGAGGCATCACGATTCTGGACTTCAAGCTCTATTACACAGCCTTAGTCATCAAGACAGTATGGTACTGGCACAAAAACAGACACATAGATCAATGGAACAGAATAGAAAACCCAGAACTGGACCCACAACGATATGGTCAACAAATATTTGACGAAACCAAAAAGAATATCCAATGGAAAAAAGACAGTGTCTTCAACAAATGGTGTTGGTAAAAATGGACAGCAACATTTGGAAGAATGAAACTGGACTTCTTTCTTACACTAGATGCACAAATAAATTCAAATGGATGAAAGACTTAAAAGTGAGACAGAAAACCATCAAAATCCTAGAGGAGAAAACAGGCAGCAACCTCTTTGACCTCGGCCATAGCAAATTCTTCCTAGACACGTTGCTGGAGGCAAGGAAAACAGAAGCAAAAATGAAATACTATTGGGACTTCATCAAGATAAAAAGCTTCTGTACAGTGAAGGAAACAACAAAACTAAAAGGCAGCCTACGGAATGGGAGAAGATACCTGCAAAGGACAGATCAGATAAAGGGTTAGTATCCAAAGTCTATAAAGAACTTATCAAATTCAACACCTGAAAAACAAATAATCCAGTTAAAAAATGGACAAAAACCATGAATAGACATTTCCCAAAGAGGACATCCAGATGGCTAACAGACACATGAAAGGATGCTCAATGTCATTCATCATTAGGGAAATGCAAATCAAAACCATGACAGGATACTACCTCACACCTGTCAGAATGGCTAACATTAACAACACAAGAAACAAAGGTGTTGGCAAGGATGCAGGGAAAGAGGAACCCTCTTACACTGTTGTTGGGAATGCAAACTGTAGCAGCCATTGTAAAAAACAGTATGGAGGTTACTCAAAAAGTTAAAAATAGAATTACCCTGTGATCCAGCAATTCCCCTATTACGTATTTCCCCAAAGGATAAAAAAAAATACGTATTCAAAGGGGTGGGTACATGCACCACGATGTTTATATCAGCATTATCAACAAGAGCCAAATTACAGAGAGAGCCCAAATGTCCACTGACTGATGAATGGATAAAGAAGATGTGGTAAGTATATATATATATACATACACACACACATACAATGGAATATAACTCATCCATCAAAAAGAATAAAATCTTGCCATTTGCAGCAATGTGATGGATCTAGAGTGTATTATGCTAAGTGAAATAAGTCAGGAAGAGAAAGAGAAATACCATATGATTTCACTCATATGTGGAATTTAAGAAATAAAACAGATGAACATATGGGAAAGGAAAAAAAGAGGGAAACAAACCATAAGATACCCCTTTTTTTTCCTGAAATTCATTAAATTTATTAATTTAAATAAATTTATTTAATAAAATAAATCATTAAATTTATTTTTGAGAGAGAGAGAGTGCATGAGTTGGGGGAGGGGCACAGAGAGAAAGAGAGAGAGGAGAGACAGAATCCCAAGCAGGCTCTGCCTGTCAGCATGGAGTCAGACATGGGACATGATTGCATAAGCCATGAGATCATGACCTGAGCAGAAATCAAGAGTCAGACACATAACTAACTGAGCCACCCAGGCACCCCCAAATCATGAGACTCTTACTGATAGAAAACAAAGTGAGGGCACTTGTCATGAGAACTGGGTATTATATGTAAGTGATGAATCACCAAATTCTACTCCTGAACCAATATTGCACTGTATGTTAACTAATTAGAATCTAAGTAAAAATTTTAAAAGACAAAAAAATTAAATGAATATAGTGCAATTTGTTCATATGATAAGTATCAGTGTCACTTCCCTTTTCCTATATCTTTAATATGGTCAATCTGTCCTTGGCTGTGTGCTTTAAACCAGCTATTTTATCTCATTGCACTTCTGTTTCCCCACATATGAAATGGAGAAAAACATTAGACTTCTACTGCAGGAGGTATAACTATGTTGCGGTAACAATTCCAAAAGTTTAGTGGTTATTCCAGCCAGCTATTGCTTTGTGATGAACCACCCCAAAACTTAAAACAACTACATTTATTTGGTCACAAATCTGTACTTTGGGCAGATTTTTGTGGGGATTACTTACCTTGCGCATTAGCTGGGGTAGTGTGAAGGCTCACACACTCATGTGTCTAGTGGTTCATGTTGGCTGTTGATTGGGACCTCAGCTGGGAGTGTGGCTAGAATAACTACACATGACCTTTCCATGTGTCTGCTTGGTTTTCTCACAGCATGGAATCTGGATTCCATGAGTAAGTGTCTCAAGGGGAACAGACAAAAGCTACATTGCAATTTGTAACTTACGACTCAGAAGTCAGTGTCGCTTCTGCCATGGCCACAGGCTGGCCCAGATTCAAGGGGAACATAGATCCTTCACCTCAATGGAAGAGTGTTAGTGTCACAATATAATAAGAGCATGGGTAATAGAATATATTGCCATCTGTAGGACAATCTGCCATAGGTTTTAAACAACAGAATTAATTTTGTCCTTACCACATAGTCACTAAAAGTCAGCATGGGAGCCCTAGTCATAGTCACTTGGGAATGCAGTCTGATGGAGGTTCCATCTTGACATATGTTACTATAATTGGTGAGACAGGAAAAAAGAATGTAATTTGTCTCATAAAGCTTCTACCCAAAAGTGACATTTGCCAATTCATCTCACATTATATTGGCAAAAAGTCACAAGGCTGAGCCGAAACTTCAAAAAGGATAAGAAAGGGCAATCACACCACATGCCTGGAAAGAAAGAACCAGATTATTTATGAACAGACCTAATGACTAACATACCCACCATGTAGGGTCACTGTGAGGATTCAGTAAGATAAAGAATATGAGGCACTTAGTGCAATCTTAAATCACTGAACATGTTTGATAAATCATAGGTATAATACTTATAACTGTGTAGTTTGTATAATGGCCCAGCATTTTTCTAGCCATACTTTCCAACTATGTGGATGAGTCCTTGAGGTTCCTATAATTCTTCCCTGTGCAGTCTGGAGTCAAAGGCTTGGGATATAAGGATTGTTAGCTTTCTCAAGCTTGGGTACCACTTCAAAAGCTTTGTCATCTCACTGAGACTCAGAAAATGCACTGTGGGAATTGATCCTTGATATGGGGATGTGGAGAAAGTAGGCCTTGCACAGCTTTTATAGGGACTCAGAAGTTAAACCTTTATCTCCCGTTACCAGTACTAACTTAGTGCTATCCCAGGGACACAGTTGGGTACCAGGCATTAGCCTTTTAAACAAAACAACTTGACAGCCTTAACAAGAAGCAGACTTAGCCTTGGAAGAGAGAGTGTAAAACTTCAAAAGATGCCCACATGCAAAAATGATGTTCCCATGAACATGTCTTTCCAGCAATGTCATTTTGTTTTTCCCCTCAAAAAAGCAGTGTTTCTACACTAGTGACCTCTCTTCTCAAACTGCCTTTTTTTCAACCTTGATGCCTTGGTGACCTTTTGAAAATGTTCAAGAGTTAGGCAGGCCTGTTTTCAAAACTCTGGTCCATTATCTACTACTTTCGTGACTTTTGAGCAAGTTACCTGACATCTCTGAGTCTAATTTCTCATCTGCCAAATGGAGAGGAAAGAATCTACTCCAGAGTTGTTTTAGAGAACTCGGAAGACAATCTGTATATATCTTACAGCTTCATTCCTTTGAGAAGTTACCTCTTTCTTTATATCCAGCTTCCTCGGTCCTCCTAGAATTTAAATGATGGTGCCCTCTACTTTGGGTCCCTGTCCTCTTCTCTTTTTGTTCATTACACACACTAATGGTTTAGGACTTCTAAGGAGAACAAGTTAGCTATTAGATTAGCTATAGTTAGCTATTAGATTAACGAGTTATTAGCTATTAGATCAACGAGTATTCCAAAATTTACACCAATTGGAGAAATGGCAAATTATTATCCCTACTTGGAAAAGGCAAATTATTCACTTTACTTCTAAATTTATTATTTGTTCTAGAATACTTTACATCAGTGAGAATTATCATCTTTGAAAGAAACAGAATTCATCAAACTTCTTTTAGTTGTGGGAACAATTTTATACTTCAGTAAAATTTTCAATCCCTACCATGGCTGTTGTATAATTCACCTTTTTTCTTCCTTAACCAGTCTGGTTTGTTTCTCAAATTCCATTTCACTGATAATCTCAAATTTTATTCAAGTAGAATGTATTCATATATTCTCTTTTTTAAACTGAAATCTATGTCATAGGAATTCTTGTAAGATTTTTCTTATTTCTAAGGTTAGTTATTCTATTCACCAGCTAGGTTTTTCAAAGATTTTCCATTTTAATGTTTTTCAAAATAAAAAAGGCTTTGATTTAGGTCATTTTAAACATTTTACAACATCAATAATTTCTGCTTTTATTATTATTTATTTTTTCAGTTCTCTTTAGTGTTAATCCTTTCACAATTATGAAAAGTAGCATTTAGCACATTACATTTCTTTTTGAGAACAACTTTGAAATTAAGTTTCTGTTTGGGTGTTCTCACTTTAAACAGTTATAGAATAGTTTACATTTATGAATTTGTCAAATTTATCTTTGTCCTAATAGTAATGAGAATATTACATTTTTGAATATTTAAAATTTATACTTGTAAAAACAGTCCTGGTTACCTGGCATTATGGATAGAAACAGGGGCCTCTGCAATACTTGACTACTGGAATATTCATTTTTATGTATGTCTTCATAGCCTAGTTATCATATTTTCTAATTGTTGCATTAGGCATTCAAAGCAAGTGGTAGGTATAACCTTAATTTATTTATGAAGTGTGTAACTAACTGTGTATATGTACATATATATAAATAATCTTAATCTTTATATTATTTAAATTATCAACTATCCTTTTGTTCCTCCGTGATCGATCTATGATTGAAAGAGATGGGTTAAAGTATCCCAAAACAAACACATTTTTCCATTTACCTTCTTTCTTACATAAGGTTCTCTACAAAAACTTGAACTTCATATTGTCTGAAACTATCACTAGTTCTGCTTTTGTTTCTGTATATTTTATTGTTATATCTTTACCACCAAATTATTTCATTCTTCTTTTATTGTGTTTTTTTTTAAGTTTATTTATTTTGAGAGGGCAGAGAGGGGCAGAGAGAAGACGTGAGAGAATCCCAGGCAGGCTCCATATTCTCAGTACAGAGCTGGATGTGGGGCTCAAACTCATGAACCATGAGATCATGACCCAAGCTGAAGTAGGACTGAGCCACCCAGGCGCCCCATATTTTATTCTTATTTTCATACATTGTAAGTTGTCCCTTGAATGCAGCAGCATATTTCTCAATGCTGTACACATGTAGGTTTACTGAGAGGAGTCTTTAACTTTAAATGAGACAGCTTAACCTATATATGCAGTATGTCATGACTGAAATATATACTTGTAAATTACTCATCTGCATTTGTGCTTTCCGTTTTTTATGCTTCTTTAGGGTTTATTTTTATGTCTTCTATTGTTTGGACTGTGTTTTGTTTTATATTTTCTATTAATCAATCAACAAACAAATTGTCTCTTATGTGGCAGGCACTTTGCCAGGCTTTAGGAACAAAAGAGAGAGAGAGAGAGAGAGAGGGTGAGAGGGAGGGAAGCTTCAGTCCCTGTTGGAGTGAGGCAGCAAATTAGTGGGGGAAATAGATATAAATAAAATAATTGCATTATTAATAGTTGCGAATAAGTGCATTACAAATCATGATTATACACTAATAAATCTTCCACAAAAAAAGGAATGAAGTTCTATGAGAGCATATGACAAAGACAGCTGACTTAGTCATGAAGGTCTTGGAAAATTTCTCAAGAATTACGCATGATGTGAAACATGAAGAAGAAGTAGGAGTTAAGTCATTAAAGGGAGGATGGTGATCAAGGTGGAAGCATTCCATCCAGAGGGACAGTAGGTGGAAAAGACCTGTAGTAGAAGGAAATCTTAGAGAATACTAAAAACACACCAAGTGTAACATTGCTTTAAAAAGTACACCCCCTGGAACCTAGAGAAGTTGGCAGGATCTTGGTCTGAGATGAGGTTGATAGGAATTTGATCTGTATTCGTCAATTTCTGCCTCTTTAAATTTCAAAGTTAGAAATGAAACTCAACATTATGATTCTTCCACAACCAAGCAGTTTAGATGAGGAATCAAGTGAGAGTTTTCTTCCCACTTAACACTTTTCAGCCTTAAAATATAATTTTGGATTTGGCACACCAGACTGTGTTTAATAAATTATTCTTTTGTGTAGCATGTACCTCACATGTCAAGAATTTTCATTGACATTTATATTCAGTCTTGAAACAATGTTTTCACCGAGCTTTCCTATTGCTTCTTAGCTCCCTTTGGCCACAAATTCTCAATGCTCATGCTTTCAACTTAGATTAATTTGGTCATATAGAATAGGCATATGTCTTCAACTAATTCTTTCAAGGCATATTTTCTGAACCTGCTCCCGTCATGGAATGCCTTAGTGCTGTTGACTTCACACATAAGCAACAACCTGGGTGGTTACAAAATTCCTGGCCCATATCCAGCTTTCCTCAAAACCCTGTAAGATTATTTCATTGTTTTTTGGCAGTTAGCATTACAGAGAAGTCTCAGGTTACTATGATTATTGTTCCTCTGTAAGCAATTTCTTTCGTTCTGTTTGTTTTGTTTTCAGCTTAGAAGCTTGTAAATTGTTTTCTGTCTATTCAAATATTTGTCTATTTATATATTTCCAGGAGACAAATAAATATTTCCAGGAAACTTGAGGGGTGTGGCTATATTTACATTAATGTTGCCTTGAAGTAATCAAGTGAAGTTTAAAACTTTGCATATGCAAATTTCAAGGGGGTGCTTTTTCTGGATACCATAAAATAGCTTTAGAATTAAGAGAATTCACTATAGAGTCAGGCTGGCACAGTTCAAGTCCCAGCTTTGTCCTGCACTAGGCTTATGAACAAAGTTTTAAAAAGAAAGCCAAAGATGCAAAACTTCCCTATGTTTCTGTTTCCCCATCGGTGAAATGATGCTAATACCTACCTCATAGGGTAGTTGTGAGGGTAGAAGGGGCCCTAAGTCCAAAATGATGTCCCTATAAGAAAGGAGAAGAGACACAAATGCAGAGGCAGACAGGGCAGAAGGTCATGTGAAGATAGAGGCAGATTCGAGTGATGCCTCTACAGGCCAGGGGAACACCAAAGATTGCCAGCAAACACCAGAAGCTAAGAAGAAACAGGAGAAGATCCACCCCTAAAGCCTTCAGAGAGAGCAGAGCACCTTGATTTTACACTTCAAGCTCCAATAGCTGTGAGATAATAGATTTCTGTTATTTCAGAAAGGAAGAAAACGTTAATGCAGATGAAGTATCTAGAAGGACATTTAATGCCCAGCAAGTACCTCTTAGACCACTATCCTTTTTTTCCCTTCTCTTTCTTTGTTTTTTTCTAGCTTTAAAAAGTTTCTAGGAGCACCTGGGTAGCTTAGTTGGTTGAGCACTGGACTTTGACTCAGGTCATGATCGCACGGTTCATGAGTTCAAGCCCCACATTGGGCTCACTGCAGTCAGCACAGTGCCCACTTAAGATCCTCTGTTTCTTTCTCTCTGCCCTCCCCCACTTGCACTGTCTCTAAAATACATAAACCATTAAAAAATTTCCTTATTATTTTTTTTGAAAAAATCTATTGATTCATTAGGTACTTTAAATTTCTAAGCTGAAAAGTATAAGAATATAAACATTTGATTAATTATGCTGTCATAATTAATAAAAAGGTTTAGCATAACATAATTATATAAATTCACAAGGTATCTCTGAGAATTAAATAATTAAATTAATACATACTATATAAAACAGTTTGAATTTCCAATATTCCAGCATAGGCAGGCATTTTTTCCCTATCAGTTTTGATATATATTATGTACCTGTGTATTAGAAATTTTAGAAAAGCATTATTGAGGTATAATTGACAAATAAATGTAATATATTTAAAATATACAATGTGATGGTTTGATATACATATATAATGTGAAAGGGCTTCCACTATCTAGTTAATACATCCATCACTTCACATATTTACTTTCTTTTTGAGCAAGAACATTTAAGTTTTACTCTCTTTGCAAATTTCAATTATACAATACAGTGTTATCTATGTTACCATATTATACATTAGATACTCAAGCCTTATTTATCCAGTAACTGAAAGTTTGTGCTCTTTTACCAATCTCCTTCAGTTTCATCCATCCCTAGATCTCTGGCAGTCACTCTTCTGCTGTTTCTAAGAGTTTGCGTTTTTTTTGTTTTTTTTTTTAGATTCCGCATATAAGTGACACTACATGTGCCTTTGTCGTTGTCTGGCTTCCTTTTCATTTAGTGTAATGTCCTCCAGGTTCATCAATATTGTCACAAAGGCATGATTTTCTTTCTTTAAAGGTTGAATAATATTCCATTATGTAACATATATTTATATGAGTTATATAAATATATATTTTTTCTCTTCACTTGTTCATCCGTTGCCATTGACAGACAATTAGGTTATTTCCATACCTTGGCTATTGTGATTACTGCTGCAATGAACATGAAAGTACAGATATATCTTTGAAATAAAGATTTTGTTTCCTTTGGATATATACCCAGAAGTGGGGTCTGCTGAATCATGTGTTAGTTCTGTTTTTAATTTCTTGAGGAATCTCCACAGTGTTTTCCATAGTAACTGAACCAGTTTTGACACATCATCAGTGCACAGAGTTCCATTTTCTCCACATCTTCACCACATTTATTTTTTCTTGCCTTTTTGGTAATAGCAATCATAACAGTTGTGAAGTGATATCGCACTATGGTTTTAATTTGCACTTCCCTGATAATTAGTGATGTTTTATATCTTATCATGTATCCATTGGACATTTGTATATCTTTTTTGATAAAAACATAGTCAGGTCCTTTGTCCATTTTCTTTTTGCGTTATTTTATTTCTGTTACTGAGTTGGCTTAGTTTCTAATATATTTTGAATATTTTTTAAAGTTTATTTTAATTTGAGAAAGAGTGAGAGAGAGAGAGAGAGAGAAAGAGAGAGAGAGGAGAGAGAAAATTCCAAGCAGGCTCCACGCTGTCAGTGTATAGTCTAATGTGGGGCTCGAACTCAGGAACCGTGAGATTAAGACCTCAGCCAAAACAAGGGTCAGACACTCAACTAACTGAGCCACCCAGGCACTCCCTAATTTATTTGGAATATTAAAGCTTTATCAGATACATGGTTTGCAAATATTTTTTTCCTATTTCATAGATTATCTTTTTATTTTGTCGATGGTTTCCTTTGCCTTGCAGAAGTTTTTTAGTTCGATGTAGTCCCACTTGTTTATTTTTGATTTTGTTGCTATTGCTTTTGTGTCAAATCCAAAAAATCATCACCAAAACCAATGTCAAGGAGCTTTTTCCCTATGTTTTCTTTCAGGAGTTTTATGATTTCTGGTCCTAACTTCAAGTCTTTAATTGATTTTGAGTTGATTTTTGTATATGGTGTAAGATATGGGGTCCAATTTCATTCTTCTGCATGTGGATATCCAGTTTTCCTGACACCATTTATTTTAAGAGACTGTCCTTTTCCCCCATGGTATATTCTTGGCTCCTTTGCCAAAAAATAATTGACCATGCGTGTATGAGTTTATTTCTAGGGTCTCTATTCTGTTCCATTGATGTATGTGCCTGTTTTTATGCCAACAATATATTGCTTTGATTCCATAGCTTTACAATATGATTTGAAATCAGGAAATGTGCTGCTTTCAGCTTTTTTCTTCTTTCTAAAGGTTGCTTTGGCTGTGTAGGATATTTTGCTCTTCCAACAAATTTAGGAATTGTTTTTTTCCTATTTCTGTGAAAAATGCCACTGGAATTTTGAGAAGGATTATACTGAATCTGTAAATTGCTTTGGGTAGTATGTACATTTGAACAATATTAATTCTTTTGATCCATGAATGTGGACTATCTTTCTATTTATTTGTGTTTTCTCTAATTTCTTTCATCAAATTTTTAAATAGTTTTCAGTATATTGATCTTTCATTTTCTTGGTTGAATTTATTCATAAGTATTGTATTCTTTTTAAAATTATTTTTTGTTTTTAATTTTTTTTAAGTTTCATTATTTATTTTGAGAGACAGAGAGAACAAGCAAGCAGAGAGCTGTTCGCAATGTGGAGCTCAAATCCACAAACTCTGAGATCATGACCTGAGCTGAAAACAAGAGCAGGATGTTTAACCAAGTGAGGCATCCAGGTGCCCCTGTATTCTTTTTCATGCAGTTAACAACCAGGATCATTTTTCTGATAGGTAAGTGTTAGTGTATAGAAACAACTGATTTTTAAAAATGCAACCAATTTTTATGTTGATTTTATAACTGCAACTTCACCAAATTTGTTTATTAATTCTAACAATCTTTTTGGTGAAATCTTTAGGGTTTTCAACATATGTCAACTGCAAATAGAGACTATTCTATTTCTCCTCCTCCAACTTGAATGCCTCTTATACACACACGCGCGCGCGCACACACACACACACACACACACACACACACACATTTTTCTTAATTGCTCTGGCTAGGGCTTCTTGTACTAATTTGAATAAAAGTGATGAGAGTGGATACTGTTGTCTTGTTCTGATCTTAAAGGTAAAGTTTTCAGCTTTTCCATGAATCATTTCAACCAATCCATCTATGCCCAATTTGTCAAGGGTCTTTTCATGAAAGGATGTTTATTTTGTCAAATGCTTTTTCTGCATTTATTATGATGGTAACATTATTTTATCTATCATTCTATTAATGTGGTATATCATAGTCACTGATTTGCATATACTGAACCACTCTTGCAACCCAAGAATAAATCCCACTTGATCATGGCGTATGATTCTTTTTAGGTACTGTTGAAAGTTTTGCTAATATTTGGTTAGGAAATTTGCATTTGCTATCTCAGGGAGGAAAGTCTCTAAGTTTCTTTACCTGTCGTATCCTTGTCTGGCTTTGGTATCAGGGTACTGCTAGCCTCATAAAATGAATTTAGATGTGTTTCTTCCTCTTCTATTTTTTGGAAGAGTTTGAGAGGAGTGGTATTAATTCTTTAAATATTTGATAGAAGCCATCTAGTTATGGACTTTTCTTTGCTGAGAGTTTTGCCTAGTGATTTAATTTCCTTACTAGTAATTGGTCTGTTCAGATTCCTTATTTCTTCATGATTCAATCTTGGGAGGTTATGTTTCTAGGAATTTATACATTTATTCTAGGTTATCTAATTTATTGGCATAGAATTGTTCATGGTAATTTCTTTTCATCCTTCATGTTTCTGTTTTCAGCTATAATGTCCCCTTTCACTTTTTTTCTTCTTTCTTTTAGAAAGAGAGAGTGTGAGCGAGCAATGGAGAGGGGCAGAGGGGTGGAGAGAGAATCTCAAGCATACTCCATGCTCAGTGCAGAACCTCTACACAGGGTTTTATCCCATGACCCTGGAATTCTGACCTGAGCTGAAAAAGTCGGACACTCAACCAACTGTGCCACCTAGGGATCCCTCCTCTTTCATTTCTGATTATATTTATTTGAATCTCTTATTTCTTAGTTTGTCTAGCTAAAGGTTTTTCAACTTTGTATATCTTTGGAAAAAGCTAGTTATTTTCATCGATCTTATGCATTCTTTCCAGTCTTTATTTCTTTTATTTCCCCTCTGATTTTGTTATTTCCTTCCTTCTACTAACTTTAAGCTTACTTTGTTATTCTTTTCCTAGGTCCTTGCGGTATAAAGTTAGGTTGTTTATTTGGCATCTTTCTTTTTTCTTTATGTAGGCATTTTTTTGCTATAAACTTTCCTCTTAGAACTGCTTTTGTTGCATCTCATGTCTTGGTATCTTGTGTTTCCATTTTCATCCGTCCCCAGGTATTTTATTTATCTTGTGGTTTATTCTTTTACTCATTGGTTGTGTAGGAGTATGTTGCTTAGTCTCAATATGTTTGCGAATTTTCAGTTTTCTTCTGTAATTATCATCTAGTTTCATACATTGTTTTCAGAAAAGATGTTTGATAGGATTTCAGTGTTCTTAAATTATTAAGATTTGTTTTATGACTTAACATATTATCTATCCTAAAGAATGTTCCCTATGTGCTTGAGAAGAATGTATCATCTGCTACTGTTGCATGGAATTTTCTGAATATATCTGTTAGGTCCATCTGGTCTAATGTGTAGTTTAACTCCAATGTTTTCTTATTGATTTTCTGCCTGGATGATCTGTCCATTGATGAAAGCGGAGGACTGAAGTTCCCTGCTATTGCATTGTTGTGTATTTCTACCTTCAGATCTATTAATAATAGAACACTTTAGGTGTTCTATGTTGGGTGCACAAATATTTACAAATGTTATATCCTCTTGACAAATTGAGTCCATCATTATATAGTCACCTTCTTTGTCTCTTATTACAGTTTTTGCCTTAACATTTATTTATCTTCTGATATGAATACAGCTACCTCTGCTTTCCTTTCCCATTTTCATGGAATCTTTCTCTATCCCTTTACTTTCAATTTGCATATGTCTTTAAAGCTGAAGTCTTTTATGGGAAGTATATATTTGGGTATTGTTATTTTTTAAATGCATTCAGCCACTCTATGTATTTTGATTGGAGAATTTAGTTCATTTGCATTTACAGTAATTGTTGATATGTATGGGCTGACTATTGCCATTTTTAAAACTGTTTTCGGGCAGTTTTTTGAAATTCTTTTGTTCCTTACTTCCTCTCTTGTTCTTTTCCATTAGAGTTTCATGATTTCCTGTAATGATATTCTTTGATTTCTTCCTCTTTCTCTTTTGTGTATCTAATATAGATTTATACCTTATATAAGTTTACATAAAATACCTTATAACAGTAAGTTGATAAGTTTGAATACATACCAAAGCTTTTCATTTTTTACACTCCCTGTCCTCCACAATTATGTTTTTAATATCACAATTTATGTCATTGTATATTGTGTATCTATAAATGTGTCTTGAAATAGGTCTCTTCAACTTGTCTACTTTTTGAGCTTCTTGGATACAGATGTCTATTTCTTTCCCTGGGTTGGGAAAGTTTTTAGCCATTATTTCTTTGAATAATACTCTGCCTCTTTTTTCCCTCTCTTTTCCTTCTGGGACTATTATAATAATGCACATATTGGTCCATTTGATGGTGTTCCATAAGTCCTTAATCTATCTTTATTCTTTTCATCCTTTTTTTCTTTTCCTGATTGAATGAATTGCACTGCACTGCCTTCAAGTTTGTCTATCCTTTCTTCTGTTTGATGTAGTCTGCTATTGTACTCTGCTATTGAATTTTTTCAGTTCAGTTACTGTATTTGTATATTTTCTCTCTGTTGAAGTGTTCTTTGTTCATGCACTGCTGTCTTTTTTTTAAAGTTTTTTTTAATGTTTATTTTTGAGAGAGATAGAGTGCAAGCAGGGGAGGGGAAGAGAGAGACACAGAATCCTAAGCAGATTGTAAGCTCCAGGATCCAAGCTGTCAGCACAGAGCCAGATGTGGGGCTTGAACTCATGAACCACAAACCTCAGCTGAAGTTGGACACTTAACCAACTGAGCTACCCAGGTGTCCTTCATTCATTGCTATCTTGATCTCAGTGAGCATCTTTATAACTGTGATTTTAAAATCTCTATTGGAAAATCACTTCTCTCCATTTCGTTATGGTCAGTTTCTGGAGATGTATTTTGTTGGTTAAAGTATATTTCCATTTCCTCATTTCCCTTGACTCTCTCTGGAAGAGCCACCCCTCCTAGTGGCTCAAAGTGGTCTCATGTAGGAACTCAAACTTGTTAATTAGCCTGGCCCAGGTTCTTGATTGTCTCTCAAGACTTTGTGATTGTCCAACATGCTGTCTTGTTCTTAGTGACTTCCAGTAGTTAAGGGTGTGTTAAGACCCACCAGTGTCCCAAATTGGAAGACTGCAGTCAGCACAAAGCTGCAGGATGATTAGAAGCTAAACCCTTCTTCAAGCAGCATCTAGGAAAGTATGCAGTTAAAAATTATTCCAGGAAGAAACTGGGAGATGGGTGTTTTTGGTTGCTGTCTCTGTTCTGAGCTCACATGTATACCCATTAGGTGGGAGGTTCCTGCATCCATTTAAAAACTGTGTTCACTATAGTCCTGTGGTTCTCATGAATGCAAGCCTCACTGGCTATCAAGAGCTATGTGATTTGGGACCCATCCCTCATGTGGTGGCCATAAAATTTTCAGTGCTAGATGTGTGGACAGCTTCTTCCAAGGTTATCATGGTAATTTGGTTTTATTGTTAGAATGGGCCAGAGGGAGAAAGCAGGAAAGCGTCCACTGGCTCTTTTGGGCTCCAAGGAAGATCATAGTCAGCTCCTAATTTTTTTTTTTAATGTTTTTTATTTATTTCTGAGAGACAGAGACAGCATGAGCAGGGGAGGGTCAGAGAGAGAGAGGGAGACACAGAATCTGAAACAGGCTCCAGGCTCTGAGCTGGCTGTCAGCACAGAGCCCAACGTGGGGCTCAAACCCAAAACTATGAGATCATGACCTGAGCTGAAGTCGGACGCTTAACCCACTGAGCCACCCAGGCACCTCCATAGTTAGCTCCTAGATGTGTGCTAATTAGAAGTCAGACCCTCAAGCAACAGCTTGTATAGTATGAAATCAAAACCCTTCCAGGGAAAGATGGGAAAATGAACAATTTTGCTTTCTGCCTCTGGTGCTCTTTCTGAGACAGAGCTTCAGCAAGTGCTTGTGTGCCCATTTACAACTGATTCTTCATTTACTATATAGTCTTATGGGACTTGTGAATGCAAACCCTGTTGACTTTCAGAGCTAGTTGATTTGGGGGCCTGTGTGTCATGTGGGAACCTTAAAAGCTGGGGCATTAGATGCATGGTTCAAGCTCTTTGCTCCTCAGAGAGAAAGCAGACACTGGGCATCCTCTCCAAGTGGACGACTCTGTCGGGGATGGGGTTCATCGTGAGAATGTGTTGCAGACATTCCTGTTTTGACTAGGGTATGTTCTCAGCTACCTAATGTGTAGGAGTCATTCATTATGTTTAAGTCAAACATTAAAGTTTTCTTTAATGAGTGTTTGTTTTTGCTTGTACTGTAATTATTTTGATTTCATATAAATCATCCATTCCCTATGCCTCATACCTTTCTTTTCCTAGTTTCACCTCTTGCTCCTTTCCTCTGAGGATAAAGATCCTTCTCCAGGTTCAACCCCATTTCATAATTTGCTTTACTACAGCACCATTTCTGCTCCAGACTGCCTCCCAAATTGATTATTTAAATTTTGTTCTCTGCATTTTATTTTCTTTGGAATTCTGCCTCAACTACCTTTTCTACTAAGATTATCTATTGCATATCGCTTAATTAACTTTATTTTTAAACTTCTCTCCTTTAAAAATATCAGTTTGTCTCCCAGAATGCAAGCCTTCTTGTAGGTACTAAATAATTTCTGAATTTTTCTGCTTTCTGTAGTTAATATTTTCAAAGTCCTATTGCATGAATCTTCAGAATTATTTTCTTCCTTTCTCCTGATAAATTCTTGATAGGTCTTCTATTGTTGCTTTGTTGTATTTTCTATTTATTCTTTCTAAGAGGAGGAGAGATCCTGACTCAATAGGAATTTACCAAGTGTTAGGGTGTGAATATATATGCATTTCCTGTGGCTTCATTCACTCCATTTCTTTGCAAATCAAACTTTGTCCTAACAACTGCAGCCAGAGAGTAAATTAGGATTGTTAGATTTAGCAAATATAGGATGTCCAGTTAAATTTGAATTTTAGATAAATGATGCATTTTTTACTATCAATCTGTTCCAAATACTGTATGGGATATACTATGATAGTTTTATTTAAAAATCACTTAATATTCAATTATAATTTAGCTCCCTATGTTTTATCTGACAACCCTTAATTAGGCTGATACCCATCAAAGCCAGCCCAATTTCTTCTGTGTAGCAGGTTTTTATCTGGTTCAGATCTACTGAGGAGAGTTCTTTCCCTTTTCTGTGCACTGGTCCTCTGCAAATTCTGTACTATACCAGAAGCCCTCTCTACAATGTTAGAGGGAACTCCATATCCTGGGATATTATGGATGCTTACCTTTCCTCCTTCAACTTCTGTTTCACCACCTTGGGAAATACCCTGTCCTCTGGGAAATCAAGTTTTCAAAAGGATGGAGTAAAAATATTAAGTATTTATTGAATATTTACTATTTTCTAGGCACTGTGCTTAGTTTTGCATTAAATTAGTTGTTTTAATTTAATATTTATGGCTACTCTTTAAGGAAAGTACTACAGGAACCCCATTTTGCAGATGATAAAAAGAAAGCTTAGGAAAGTTAATGACTTGACCAATAACGACTTGATAGCATGGGGTTCAATGTTATATCCATTTGTCCCTGAGTATAAGCTTATAATTCCTATATAATCTCTGTATCTCTGGGCCAGAAGGCAACAGTGCAATAGACACAGTGTGTCTTCCCACCTTTGCTCTGCATTTCGGCGAGGTCACAAAAAGGACAGCTCACCGTTTTCCATCTCCTAATCTGGACCCACAAGCTACTGTATCAGTGAAATTTCCACTAGATTCTAGAAATAGATTTTCTTGTCATTTTATTTATTTATTTATTTATTTATTTATATTTTTGGGTCTGTTTACATCTACTGTATTTTATGGGCATTCTAGTAGAAATTTGGGACAGACTGGGATAAGACTTGTAGCCAGTTTCCACTTTAATATTTAGGACAGAATTTCATTTTTCACCCTTCCATTTCTCAGATGACAAGTTCTACCTTCTAAAACTTTTTCAAAAAGCCATTTTGAAGCCTCAGGGATATAGGACTATATCAAGTATTCCTATACAGTCACCTTCTCCAATTCTATATCAAATCTACTTTGATACTAATGTCTCCCCTCTTGGTCCCAACTGAATCTGATATGGTTATTGCTTGTGTTACTCTCTTGATGTTTTGAGAGGTGATGTCAAAAAGGTTGCAAATAAGTATAATTGATTGGCTTTTTAAAAATGGAGAATCTCAGGAGACATGAGAAATGACAGAGTTCCTCAGGCTTCCAAAGTCCTGGGCCAGCTTTGTACCCTTTGCAGGAAAGCACCATCAGTTTCTTCCCTTTCACCAGGTGGTTGGTGCTATAATTCTATGTCAAAATCAAGTTAGTTCCTCTCTCCTTTTCTCTTTCATTTCACCTTAGTTCAAGTCCTAAATTACCTTAGTACTTAATACTGTCCAGACATACTTTACTTCTTCATCTCCTCTTCTTTTTCTATATTTCAATTTCTTTAAAATATACGTGACTTTCAATTGTCATTTTTCACCCTTGATCCTCTCTCTGTCAAGTTGCCCTGATACCTGTGAAATTTCATTTGACATTTTTGTGCTTTCTTCCTTTTCTTGATTGATCTTTGTCCTGAATGTGTTGGCATGTATGGAAGGTGGCTAAAGGACTTATTTCTGAACATATTTTTATCTGAGAGTTCCTGTGATACTTCACACTACGTTACTTTTTCTCATACGTATTGTCCTCTGTGACATCTGCTTTTGCAGTTTTATCTGGGATTTCCTTCCCTCTCCCTAAAAATTAGCTACTCAGGCCAAGGACTCTCTTGCCAAACACATTCTTCACAATCTTTGTGAAGTTCCTCCAGGCCTGGAGGAATCCTCCTTCAACTGACTGGAATGGTGGGGTTTTTGCTGAAACTTGGAAAACAAACTGCTATATGACTTCCTTGGTTCTCCCAGGTTGAGGTCATATGTAAAGATCTCATATTACTTGTGACCTTGATCTCACCCTGAAGACATCAACTATATGCGTTTTAGTTAGGGAACCATTTTGCTTTGGCCTGGCAAGGGAAATAGCTACTTTCTAGAGCTAAAAATAAAGAGAGAACAAAAAGAAAAAAGATAAATTTAGAAAAATTACATTAACAACATTGTATTGCACATTGAAACTTTGTTAAGAGGGAAGCTCTCATGTTAAATGTTCTTGGCACAATAAAAAAAATGTATCACCTTAAAAAAAAAAAAAAGAATTCAAGAAACACAATGTGATGGTTAAAAGCACCAGCACTTATGTTAGAGAGAATTGAATTTGAGCAAGTGTTTTGTCTTTTACTAGCTAGGTGACCTTAGACAACTTACTTTATCTTTCTGAACCTCAATTCCATCCTCTCTTAAATAGACACAGTGAGAGTAAGAACATAATAGAGATGTCATGAGAAATATTCTAAATAGCAAATGTAAAGTGCTTTACATATGGCAGAGATAATTTATAAAACAAATGTCATCAATTATCAATGTTATTCAATGTTATCCACAATTAAAAGTATATTTATTAATTTTTTAATGTTTACTTATTTTTGAGTGAGAGAGATCAACAGAGCATGAGTGGGGGAGGAACAGAGAGAGAGGGAGATACAGAATCTGAAGCAGGCTCCAGGTTCCAAGCCAGGCTCCAGCACAGAGCCTGTTGTGGGGCTCGAACTCACAAACCATGAGATCATGATCTGAGCCGAAGTTGGATGCTTAACCGACTGAGTCACCCAGGTGCCCCCCAAGTATATATGTTATAAATGCAGTATTTAGTTCTATATTCATCAACTTTTTTTTTCTATTTTTAACCCTTTCCATTCTGCCCATCTACTGACATATTTGTATAATTATAATTTAGGTAAAATTTTATTGTTTTCTCATATTTCCATAAAATTTGCCAATATTTCAAAATACATGCATCATCTATAAGAGACTTATTTCAGACCTAAAGACACATGTAGATTGAAAGTGAAGGGATGGACTAAGGGTTACTGAGCTACCCAGTCAGTTAAGCATCTGTCTCTTGGTTTTGGCTCAGGTCATGATCTAGCGGTTTGGGCTTCAAGCCTCACACTGGGCTCCACATGATGGTGTGGAGGCTGCTTGAGATTCTCTCCCTCTCTCTCTGCCCCTCCCCAGCTCTCCCTCTTTCTCTCTCAAAATAAATAAACTTAAGAAAAGTTTTAATAGAAAGCGAATGGATAGAAAAGCATTTATTATGGAAATGGAACTGAAAAGAAAGGTAGTAATCAATAGTAAGACAATAATAGCATCCACTTACATCACTGGATAGATCATCCAAACAGAAAATCAGCAAAGAAACAATGCCTTTGAATGACACACTGGGTGAGATGGACCTAACAGATCTACTTAGAACATTCCATCCAAAAAAAGCAGAATATACATTGTTTTCAAGTGCACATGGAACATTCTCCAGAACAGATCAGAGGCTCCAAAACAAGTCTCAACAAGTTCAAAAACACTGAGGTCATACCATGCATCTTTTCAAATCACAACACTATGAAATCAGAAATCAGTCACTAGAAAAAATCTGGAAAGAACACAAATGCATGGAGGTTAACTAATATGCTACTAAATAATGAATAGGCCAACCAAGAAATCAAATGGGAAATAAAAAAATATATATGGAGATAAATGAAAATGAAATCACAGTGGTCCAAAATTTTTGGTATGCAGCAAAAGTGGTCCTAAGAGAGGAGTATATGACAATATAGGCCTACCTCAAGAAGCAAGAACAATCTCAAATAAACAACCTACCTTTAGACTTAAAGGAATTAGAAAAGAAGAACAAAGGATGCCCGGGTGGCTCAGTTGGTTAAGTATTTGACTTCAGCTTAGGTCATGATCTCACAGTTTGTGAGTTCAAGCCTTGCATGAGGCTCTGTGCTGACAGCTCAGAGCCTGGTGCCTGCTTTAGATTCTGTGTCTCCCTCTCTCTTTCTGCTGCTCCCCTGATTGTGTGCTCTCACTCTCTGTCTCTCTCTTTCTCAAAAATAAATAAATAAATAAATACACATTTAAAAAAATCATCCATAATAAAGTAGGATTTATTTCCAGGATATGAGCATGGCTTAGTATTTGCAAATCAATTAATGTGAAACATTAAAATAATTAGAGAAAGGATAAAAACCATCATTTCAAGAGAAAAAAAACATTTGTCAAGATATAGCATGCATTCATAATAAAAACCCTCAACAAAGTAGGTTTCAAGGGAACATACTTTAACATAATAAAGGCCTTCTAAGAAAATCCCACAGCTAATATCATACTCAATGGGAGAAAACTGATAGCTTATTCCCTAAAATCAGGAACAAGACAAGGATGTTCACTCTTACTATTTTAAAACCAGTCCTGTTGGAAGTCTTAGCCACAGCAATCAGACAAGAAAACTAAATAAAAGGTATCCAAATTGGTAAGGAAGAAGTAAAACTTTCACTATTTGCAGATGACATGATACTATATAGAAAACCCTAAAGACTCCACCAAAAAAACTACTAAACTGATAAATTAATTCAGTAAAGTCACAGGATACAAAGCAACATACAGAAATCCATTGCATTTCTATATATTAATAATAAAGGAGCAGAAAGAGAAATTAAGAAAACAATTCCTTTTATAATTACACCAAAAAAAAAAAAAACACCTAGAAATAAACTTAACTGAAGAAGTGAAAGACTTGTAATCTGAAAAGTATAAGACATTGATGGGAGAAACTGAAGATGACACAGACAACTGTCCATGCTTATGGACAGGAAGAATCAATATTGTTAAAATCTACAGACTTAATGCAATCCCTATAAAAATTCCAGCAGCGTTTTTCACCAAACTAAAATAAATAATCCCCAAATTTGTACATAACCACAAAAAGACCCCAGAAAGCCAAAGCAATCTTGAAAAAGAAGACCAAAATTGGAGGTATTAAAATCTCAGATTTCAAGATATTACAAAACTGTAATAATCAAAACAGTATGGCGCAAAAATAGATACACAGATCAATGGAACAAGCCCAGAAATAAACCCATGATTATACGTTCAATTAATCTTCAACAAAGCAAAAAGAATATGCAATGGGAAAAAGTCTCTTCAACAAATGGTGTTGAGAAAACTGGACAGCTACATGCAAAAGAATGAAAATGGACCACTTTCTTACATCATATACAAAAATAAACTCGAAATGTATTAAGGATCTAAATGTGAGACCAGAAACCATAAAAATTCTAGAAGATATCTCTGACATTGGCCATAGTGACATTTTTCTATATATGTCTCCTGAGGTAAGTGAAACAAAAGGAAAAATAAACTATTGGGACTACATAAAAATAAAAAGCTTCTGCACAGCAAAGGAGAAAAATCAATAAAACTAAAAGATAACCTATTGAACGGAGAGGATATTTGCAAATGACATTCTGATAAAGGGCTAGTATCCAAAACATACAGAAAACTTATAAAACTCAACACCCCCAAACCTCAAAATAATCCAATTAAAACACACAGAAGACATGAACAGAAATTTCTCCAAAGTAGACATACACATGGCTGACAGACACATGCAAAGGTGCTTAACATCAATATCATCAGGGAAATGCAAGTCAAAACCACAATGAGATACCACCTCACACTTGTCAGAATAGATAAAATAAAAAACACAAGAAACAACAAGTGTTGGTGAGGTCACAGAGAAAATAGGAGCAATGATTCACTGTTGGTGTGAATGCAAACTGGTGTAGCCACTGTGGAAAGCATTATGGATGTACTTCAAAAAATGAAAAACTGAATTACCATATGATCTAGTAATTCCACTACTGAGTATTTACTCAAAGAATACAAAAATACTAATTTGAAAAAATACATGCACTCCTATGATTTTTGCAGCTTTATTTACAATAGCCAAATTATGAAAACAGCCCAAGTGTCCATCAAAAGATGAATGGATAAAGAAGATGTGGTATTTACATATACAATGGAATATTATTCAGCCATAGAAAAGAATGAAAGCTTGTCATCTGCAATAACATGATGGATCTAGAGAGTACAATGCCAAGTGAAACAAATCAGTCAGAGAAAGACAAATCACATATGATTTCCTCATATGTTGAATTTAAGAACCAAAACAAATGAACACAGGGGCAAAAAAAGAAACAAACCAAGAAACAGCCTCTTAGCTATAGAGAACAAACTGATGGTTACCAGAGAAGAGGTGAGTGGGGGGATGGGTGAAATAGGTGAAGGAGATTAAGAGCACACTTATGATAAGCAATGAGTGATGTATAGAATTGTTGAATCACTGTATAGTGCACCTGAAACTAATATAACACTGTATGTTAATAAACTGTAATTAAAATTAAAAAATAAAAAGTAAAATGCATACATCACAAGTTCATTGAGAAGATATGCCATGACTTACTTAAACATTCCCTTACAGATTGCATATCTACAAAAGTAGTGACATTTTTTTCCATTAAAAAATCCCCTTGATGAAAATAACTATCTTTTCTTTGGATTTTTTTTTTTTTTTACAAATAGTTTATTGTCAAATTGGTTTCCACATAACACCCAGTGCTCATCCCCACAAGTGCCCTCCTCCATACCCATATCCCCCTCCTCCCTCATATCCATCAGTCCTCAGTTTGTTCTCAGCATTCAAGAGTCTCTCATGGTTTGCCTCTCTCCCTTTCCCCCACCATTTCCCCCCTTCTTCTCCCCAATGGTCCTCAGTTAAGTTCCTCCTAATCCTCCTACGAAGATTAAAAGCTTCTGCACAGCAAAGGTAACAACCCACAAAACTAATAGGCAACCAACGGAATGGGAAAAGATAGTTGGATTGTTTTCTTTGGAAGCACTTCCAGACATTAAATTACATGGGCATCGATCTTTGTTGAAAAAGTATTCCTGAATTACCTTTTTGAAAGTGTTACATAATTTTATCTTGCCATCAGCAATGTTAGAGTTACCATCTCAATGCTTGGCAGTACCAGCTAGTCATTATATTAATGTTTCAGTAATTTGAGAAAGTAGTATGGTATACATTTAAATGTAGCTGTTTACTCTGGTTTTTCTTCTAGTCAGACAACTAGGAAAAACTCTCTGACAACCACCTAGTGCCAAGACAGAATTTAAAAACACCCCTACTTTAATATAAAACTGTATGTTAACTATACTGAAATTTTAAAAAGTACCCCTCTATGTAGTAAGGTGGGTACTCCTAGAGAGCCACTGAAAATATAAATTGGTTCAATCATCCTGGACAGCTGCCATAGACTGAATGTTTATGTTCCCCCAAAATTCCTATGTTGAATCCTAATCCCCAGTGTGATAGTATTTGGAGGTGGGGACTTCGGAGGTGAGGACATCATGAGGGTAGAGCCACCATGAATAGGATTAGTACCCACTGTTATGAAAGAAGCCCTAGAGACTTTCCTAGACCCCTTCTGCCATGTGAGGAAAGACAGATGTCTGTGAACCAGATACCAAATCTGCCAGCACCTTTGTCTTGGACTTCCAGCATCCAGAACTGTGGGAAGTGAAGCTCTGTTGTTCATAAGCCTCTCCCTCTGTGGACATATGTTATAACAGCCCAAATGTACTGAGACAGAGCACTTAGGCAAGACACATCACGAATTGCAAAAGTAATTTCTGCCCTGTGACTGGGAATTACTTTCCTAGGAATCTAGGAAATTTTCATAATATTAAAAATTTGAAGAACTTAAGAGAATTATTAAATGAGTTGTGGTACAGACACACAATTGACTACAAGAAAGTCATACATCATGCTTGAAAGAATATTTTAATGACAAGGTAAGTGGGGGAGGGGAAAGAACAACATAACATTCTACTTGCAATATGATCTCAATTACGAAGAAAAACTGCAAAGAAAAAGACTAGAAAGCAATATGTCAAAATAGTAATAATAAGTTGCCACCGAGTGGTGAGCTTATGATTTATATTTGTCCTGCCGTTTAGCATTTTCTAAATTATTCAAAATGTTGGCCTATTACATCAACAATCAAAAGTTAAAAAAAAAAAAAAGGAAAAGACCCTCCGCTATCAAAATACCACAGTATTCATAGAATTTCACGCAAGTGACTTCTAGACTCAGCATTTCCTTCTCCTTTATCAACCTTTATTTCATTGTATGAAGCATATATATATATATATATATATATATGGACACTGTCCATATATATGGACATGGACACTGTCTTCCTTATTTGGAGATTCCATCTTCTACTCTATGCAGTGTCTAATATATCATATAGTCCTTCTATAAACTAGTGATTACTCTTCATTGATTTATTCATTCATTTAATCACTTAAGAAATACTAATTTAGTGCATAGTGTCCCAGGCACTATGTTACACTCTGGGGAAACAAAACCAACATAGGATTTTTCTCCTCAAGTTGCTTAAGTAAAACCCGAAGGGGTTGCTAATAAGTTATGGCTCCAGGAAGGAAACAGCAACAAAGAGGTATTTCCTGGCTTAGCCACACCAGTCAAGCTACTAGAATGTAGGTTGCTCTTTGTACTAGAAGATCTCCCAAACTCACCGACTTCCTGCTGCCGAGGCCTTGGCACTGCTATTGGGTCCTTCAGCATCTGCTCATGCTGCTGCTTTCCCTTCCCATCGCCACAGCCTTGGCTCTCACTTGAAAGCTTAGCCTCCTTGGCAAGCCAATACTGCCAAGGCCCCACCAGATGCTGTTTCTCATTCTTGGGTCTCTCCTGGTTCTTCTCTTTTTCTCCCATAAACCCAGGAAAACCTGAAACCCTAAAACTGGTTGAAGGTGTTCATCCCTGCCTCTGGGGTTAGAGCCATCATCCTTAATTCTGCTACTTGTGTGGATGGAGAATTTATTCTCATTCTGCTCCAACAGCCAGCATGAGATTCCCCTTCATTTTTTCCATTTCTCCTCTGCTGGAGAAGTTTCCCTCTGCCTATCTCTTCTACTTTCAAAACAGGCCCATTGGAGGGGGTACCCATTTCTAGTTCTCTGTGTTCACAGTTTACAAAAATCCATCACTCATAGGAAAGTCAGGTGGCAGTAGAAATGATGAGGTTCAAGGGTATAAGAAGACCATGGCAGAACTGATAACTTGGAGCTTTTCTTTCAATTAGCTGATTTCCATCTGCCTGTTCTCCTTGATTTGGTAGATAAATTCCAGCAACTGTTGCTCTTACATAAATTTAGACTTTCAGTTACACCAATAGGAAAATTAAAAGGTATCACCCAATCTGTTTAGATTTTAGTTCATTCCCACTCTTCCTCACCTTTCTATTTCATACACTCAAAGGATTTCTGTATGGAAAAGAGTTTCAAGGTTATCCAACAAAATACCTCATTAGATTATTGAAATTCCTCCATCACATTTTGCCCAATAGTCCTTCAGCCTCTGCTTGCATACCCTCCAGGAACAGGGATCTCATCACCCTACTGGTCAGCCCATTGCATCTTTACATAGCTCTGGAAGTTAGAATATTTTAATTCCCAGTGAGTAAGAACTATTTTCCTGGTGCTTTCTTCCCTTGGTCCTAATTCAAGCTTTTGACATGAAACCAACCAAATCTAATCTCTTATCCACCTGGAAATGTTTCTATCCTTTTGATTTATGCTAGACTCTTTTTAATTTTAAACTCTTTTATTAGGACACTATAGGAAAAATAAAAAGGCACATAATCTAATTTTTGTAATAATGTCTAGGAGATAAGAGAAATAGATCATAATAATTCATTCATTCTATTCATATAATTAGTATTCATATTAACAACTTCTCATTGTTCCAAAACTAGTTCAAAGATCTGGGAACTTATAGATAAGTGAGGTTCACTCTTTGCCCTCAAGAAGCTCACATTCTAGTGTAGTGGGTTAAGAGTAAGTGAGGTTGGATCTTGAACAATACAAGTTTGAAGTGCATAGTTCCACTTTAACATGGATTCTTTTTCCATAAATGCAGTATAGCACTGTAAGTATATTTTCTCTTCCTTATGATTTTCTTAATAACATTTTTTTTCTAGCTTACTTTCTTGTAAGAATGTAGCATATAATGCATCTGACATAGAAAATATACGTTAATCAACTGTTTATGTTATAAGTAAGTTATAAGTAAGTCTTCTGGTCAAGAAGGCTTATTAGTTGTTAAGTTTGGGGAGAGTTAAAAGTTGGATGTGGACTTTTAACTCCATGGGAGTCTGGCACCCCTAACCCCCACATTGTTCAAGGGCCAACTATATTCCAGTGTCAGAGAGTCTGGTTTGAATATCTGCTCTAATCTCTTGACATTGATGCGACCTTAGACAAATCACTAGTCTTAATTTTGTCATACATGAAATACAATATCATAGTATGCATTTCATAAGGTTGCTGCTAAAATTATATGGGACAACTCATGTAGAGCTCATTAAAAAGTCAAAAATGTCATTATTAGGAGGCGTTGTACTGGAAAGAGATGAAGTTAGTTTCAATATAGTGTGTAGATTAGGCAAAACTAGGATGTGCTGCAGTTGCACAAAGAGGGAATGTAATCAAGACTGTGTGAAGGGTTAGAAGAGCAAGTAATTTTTAGTTGAGTTTGGAGAGATGCAAGAGTTAGGTGGGTGAAGTAGGAGAGAGATATTACAGGCAGAGGGATCAGGCCATGAAAATGTGTGAAATTGTGGGATCCCAAGTGGTGTTCAGAGAACTAAATACAATCCAGAATGGCTGGACCACAGGGACTTTTCAGGGGTCATAAAACCAAAACTCTTGTAAGCCAGGCTAGGAGAATGAATTTTGTCATATAGGTCATGAGGACTCAATGAAGGATTTCACATGAAAAGATCACATCTGTGTTTTAAGATCACTTAGAAGAGGATGAACTGGATAGAAGCTACCCTGGAGGAATAATAAATTCCTCAGTAGGTGGGTTAAACTCATGTTTAAAGCTCCAACAATACAGGGGTGAATTAGCCTTGTCACCTGCATGATTTTTCCAGAGTTTTGCAAGCAGTGAAATAGAGAGAAAATTTCTTTTATTATCAGTATTTGCATAAACTTTGGGTTAGTTCGGTGTTATTTTGATTTTGATTTACAAATTTCAGCCAAGGGATTGCAATGCCTAGAACATGTAAAAATTGCACTGGAATAGATGAAAAGTAAGGGCTGGAATTAAGGCAACAGTATTGAAGACAACAAAAAGGGAAGGTTCAAGAAAACAACACTCACAGTGTCACAGTGGAATTCTTTTCCAGAAAATAGCAGAGTAGGGATTATGGTTTTTTAAGACCACAATCTGACAGTGACAGAGTATGACAATATAGTTGCTTCCAACAAATTAACTTCCAATGTCATGAATATATTCTAAATGCAACCTTATCATTTTCTTTAAAATAATTGTCCAAAATACTCTAAAAATCCTTGTTTACTCATTTTTATTCACTTACTTGCCAAATATTACTAAACTTTACTATGAACTGAGAAATGTGTTAGGTCTTAAATATATAGAAGTAAATAAGAAAGATGTATTGCCTGATGTTAAGAAGTTTACAGCCCAGCAACATGGATAGATACTGAATGAAAAACTGAAATTCATCATTTAAGCACATTTCTGATAGAAACTACTTTCTTTCAGAGCCAACTCCTCAAAAAGAAAATTGTAATACATGGTGTCTGGACATATCTCCCATTCAGTCTTTAACCTGTTCTATCTGGCTTGCTTCTTTAGAAATGCTTTTGATAAACAAGCACCTTGTTCAATAACCATCTTGTTACAAACAAAATAAATCATCTTAAACCAGCACATTATTTGAAATCTCATCAGCATTCAACACTCCTTAACCTCTATAACATCACAATTTCCTCTTTTACTCCTTTGCTTCTACTTCTCAGTTTCTGTTGCTGACTCTTCTTCATGTTTGAGTTCCTTAGATTTTTTTGCATCTTGACCTCTCCTTAGGGAAGCTCATACACTCCTGTGGCTTCGGGTATTCTCTACATATTTCAAGATTCCCAGACTTAAATTCCCAGCTCCAGTGTCTTGTGAACTAGAGATTCATATAATCCAGTGATTACCTACTACTTCCACTCTGATGCTTCATGAGCATCTTGACCATGACATATCCAAAACATAATTCTTGGACTCCTGACTCTTCCTATCCCAAATATGTTCCTCTCACAGTGTAATTTTTCTCATTAAGTGGCATAATCAACTACCTAAATTCTCAAGACAGAAACATATGTGTCAACCCTGACACCTCTTTCTCCAGTAACTTCATCTCTCCTTGTCACTCCCACCCCAGTCTAGGCCACCATTATCACTCATCTGAGTAACATGCAGATCTTCCTAACTTATCTCTCCAGAGTTACTGCTGTTCCCTTTCTAATAATTTTGTACAGGGTGACCAGATATTTAAAACATACTCTCTCTCCCCACCCACCCCAATCATGCCACTTCCTATTTAAAAATCATTAGTGATTTTTTTTTGCACCAAGGATCTAATACAAATTCAACATGACCTTCAAGGCCCAGCATGATCTGAGACTCTTTTTGTGGTCTCATGGTCTCTTTGCGACACTCTTATCTTCATGTTTGAATCATTGGAATCTTCTTTCAGTTCCTCATACATTCTATGACCTCACACTCCTCAGTGATCTTTGTCTATGTTCTTCCTACTTTGAGTACTCTTTTCTGTTTGCCAGTTAATGTCTGTTATATCACTCTCCAAGATAACATCTCTTTCCTTGTATCTACTGTCTCTCCTCTCCCACTAAAATGTAAGCTTCATGCAGCAGGGATTTAGATGGTTTATTTACTATTATGTACTCATCACTTGAGAGTCTCTAGCACATAGTATTCATTCAATGAATATTTATCTAAAGATTAATTAGCTAATCAACAGACTTCTGATTTGGTTAGTTTTCTTTATTGTATCATAGGCTTTTGTTATACCGCCTACTTCTCCATAGCATCAATCACTGTCGTCATTCTCCATTTACTCATGATGACAACAGTGATTATGACTGAGCAGGATTTTGAAGGATGAATGAGGTGTTGAGTCACTTGACCACTTCTAGCTCTTAATTATTTACTAAAAAGGGAAAATAGGGGGATGTGGTAAGATAAATTGTCTTTTAGGTTCTTTTGAGCTGTAGAATTAGAGGCCTAGGCAATTCAGGATTCAAGAAGCAGTGGGTATTTAGTCGCTTAGAGGTGCTAAAGGACAGAGGAATGAGCACTATATTAGGAACAAGGGCTCTGATGGCAGTTTTAAAGGGTAGTGTTCGCTGTGTGACATTTGCCTTTCTGTGGTACAGGAACTCCTGTAAAATTAAAGAAAATAACCCCTTGCCAAGTATATTCATCAGGGTTCCCCAGAGAAAAAGAACCTGTAAGATGTGTGTGTGTGTGTGTGTGTGTGTGTGTGTGTGTGTGTGTGTGTATACATATACATATATATATACTATTTATTTATATAGAATTTATTAAAAGGTACTGGCATCTTATGATTCCCATAATCTCTGTCTGCAAACTAGAGACTCAGGAAAGACTGTGATGTAGTTTGAAGGCCTAAGAGCAAGACAGACAATGATTTAGATGCCTGACTGAGTCTGAAGGCCCAAGAAGCAGGAGCACTGAGGGCAAGAGGCGGTCTTTGACTCAGCTCAAGCAGTCAGGCAGGGAGAGAATTCAACCTTCTTCCACCTATGGGTTCTATTCAGTCCCTCAGCAGATTGGATGTCACCCACCCACATGACCTGCCTTACTCAGGTTACTAATTCAAATGCTAATCTCTTCTAGAAACACTCACAGACACATCCAGAAATAATGTTTAACCAGCTATGTGGGTATCCCTTAGCTCAGTCAAGTTAATACATCAAATCAACCATCACATCAAGATGATTGGAAACAGAATCCTGGAATTTATCTCCTTTTTAAGTACATTCCTATCTACTATTCATCCATCCCTTTCATCCAGTATTTATACAGTGAACAGTCACTATGTGTAGCAGTGTGCTAGACCCTGACCTAAGTAGGAGGGATTCAAAGATACATAAAATCAAGCACCTGACCATGAGAAGTTATGGTTTAGAGAAGGAATCATGTAAGTAGGGAGTTTAGAATTCAATATATTAAGGATGAGAAAAAAAAATATGGGTACCAGTCTGAGACTAGGGCCATTAGGGAGAGTTTCTGAAGGAAATAAGAACTTACCTGAGTCTTTATTTTAAAAAATGAGGGAACATTAGCTGGAAAGGAAAACGAGAAGGACATTCTAGGTGTGTGTGTGTGTGTGTGTGTGTGTGTGTGTGTGTGAAATAGAGCATCGAGAGAGAGAGAGAGAGAGAGAGAAGGGGCAGGTGGAGGGAAGCAATATAAGCATAAAAATGTGTGCACACAATCCACTGTTGTTAGATCACAAAGGGTAACATGGGGAATAATGACAGCTGAAGCTGGAGAAGTAAGCTGAAGTCATGGTAAACCTTCAGTGACTTGGGCTTTATCCTCTAGATAAGTGGGAAACATTGAAGGTTTTTGAGCAGGAAAAAGAGGGTGATGTAGTCAGATTTATATTTTAGAAATGCCACTCTGTTAACTGCTTGGTATTTAGAATGGTTATAGTCAAGATGAGAGGTAAAATGGGGACCTACCTATCAACTTCATGTATCCTTAGGCATCACTGCATTGTGTCCACATATACAGAGTCCTATAATCTGAGATTTGAGTAGGAGCCTTAGAGTTCATCTGTCCAACCCTGATTCAAATCTAGAATCCCCTGCCAAGTCCTAGCCATGTGGTTCCTGTACACACGCACACACACAAACTTGACCGCTGTTGTACTGCACGCAGACAGCTCTCTGAGCATGCAGGCACTGGCAATTGCCCGTGGTTTTATTTCCCCAGGTACCTAGTGTAACACAGCCACTGCCTGACAGATCTAATCACAGGCAGGGTCTCTTTCGCAGTCACCCCAGAGTAAAAGCTCAGCGTGTTCCCAAGGAAATGACTGAAACATACAAATCAATTGCCCTTTTCCTTTCTTCTTTTTTGACCCCATTTTGAATGCAAGTATGAAGTTTGATAACAGTACCAGGAGAGGAGGTGGATTTTATATGTCCAGGGACTCATCAAAAGGGAAAAGACTGCACAAAGATAGAAGTACTCAGCCTTGCACCAACCTCGAAGATTGCTACAACTGCTCCTGAGAATAACCAGGAACCCAATCAAATTCTCAAATGTCAGTGTCAGAATGGGAAAAAACATCCAGCACCCATTCCTCATTGCCTTTGGATGGGGCTTCTCATCACCACACTGCTGCTTGCTGTTCCCTGCCCATACTCCTAATTACCAGCTTCAGGGCCTTCATTTATTACCACCCCTTCCCTCACCCCCTACCTGAGACTCTTTATACCTATGCCACATTTTCACTTTCATCTGTCCATCCAGGACCAGCCCAAATGCCTCCTCCTCTATCAAATTTTACTTGGATGATCTCTTCTAAAATTTCCATATCACTCCAAACGTGTCTTTAACATGATAATCATCTATGTTTATCTTACATTACGATTATTTTATGCATGTCTCATCTCTTCTATGCTGAGAGCTTCCTGAGGGCAGGGTCAGCTTTTACATATTCTACAGCATGGTCTAGGGATCACCATGTTGAAGGCTCTGAATTTAAGTTTGTTAATTAAATAGGTGAAGTGGAACTGGAACTCACAGATATAAGTGACCTAATTTTGGGCCTTTAGGGATAAAATTTAATCATGAAAAGACTTGAGGAAGACCTCCTTGTTCCAGAAAGAGGCTAGTTAGACTACATTGAGGGCTTCCTGTTTCCTTGCCAGGAAGTAAAATGTTATTCTAAGAGAGGTGGTCCCAGAAGCCAGTCTGCATGCTAGGTCAAACAGCATCAGGCAGAGGCCAGAAGAAACATGTGTCCTGGAGGTAGACAGATCTGTTTGGAATCTTGAAACCTATGTCAACAGCCATATGACCATGGGAAATTTGCCTCACTCCATCTATAAAGCGAGAGGAGTTGTTCCTACCTCAGGGTAATATCACAAGCAGCAGATGTTGGAAGTGACTTGCACAGTGACAACCACGTTGCCACCTTTTAACAAATGTTAATTTCCTTCTATTTTACTTTTCTTCTTCCTCTCCTATCATGTTTCGAATCTAATTCCTATTTCATATGCAGATTTTGTTAAAGGAAACATGCTATACTTCTATCTTCTGACTACCCAATTGTGGGGAAAGAGGCCTAATTTGCTATGTTTTTATCTGGTGAACTCAGAGTCTGTACTCCACTGAATGGAGCGGAAATCCTCTGCCATTTCAGTTCCTCTCAAATAGAAATTTGGAAATAAACCTTTCAGATCCTGAATCAATTGATTATGAGTAACTTAAGACATCAAGTTATGTAAAGCCAGGTTAGAAGTCACCTTCATAGCTGCTCAAAGCCTCTTATGACCTGAATGGTAAAGCTTCTTTATTTTTTAAGTATATTCTATATTCATATTCAGGACTGAGGCTCCAGCTTTTATTATTTCTCACTTGGGCAACTGACTACATTGGTTGAGTCTATGTCTCAGTTTTTGGCCCACCTTGTGCTGTTAGCTTCTCTGCAGTAACAGTGAGTGGTCCTTCTAGAATCAAATCTTGTGAGGCCTCTGGTCTGTATTCCTTCAGTAAATTCCTGTTTGTCTATAACATTCTTTTTAAAGTCTTCTAGAGAAAGACTAATAAGGATAGAAGCAAGTAAATATAGCATGTAGCATGGGATAAGAGACAGAAGGGATGGAAAGGGTTCACCTCAACCTCAAGTCTCTTGTGGCACACACTGTACTCATTGTCAATGGTCTACTTGTCAATTTCTTTCACTATCTGAAAGTGTACTAAGATTCTCCAGAGAAAGAGAAGCAATACGATATATATGGGGGGTGGGGACAGGAGCAGGAGTCACTATAAGGAATTGGCTAGTGTGATTGTGGAGATTAAGAAGTCCCACAATCTGCCATTTGCAAGCTGGAGGTCCAGGAAAGCCAGTGATAAAAGTTCTAGTCCAAGCCCATCGGCCTGAGAACTAGAGGAGCTGACAGGTTTAATTCCTAGTCCAAATGCAGAAGACTGATGTCCCAGTTCAGTAAGGCAGAGTCAATTGTTCCTTCCTCCACCTTCTTACTCTATTCAGACCCTCTACGACTTGGATGAGTCCTGCTCAGACTGGGGAGGACAATGTGCTTTACTCAGTGTATTGATTTAAATGCTAATCTCATCCAGAGACACCCTCACAGACACACTCATAAATGTTTAGTCCAACACAGGGTACCCTGTGTCCCAGTCAAGCTGGCACATAAAATGAACCATCACACAGGGAAATGGTGCTGTATGTATTATATTTTGCTTTTCCTTCTCATTTGTGTGTGTGTGTGTGTGTGTGTGTGTGCACACGCACGTGTGTGTGTAGGGGGGTATCTGGGGATGTAAGGCAAAATATACAGTGACAGCACCAATTACAGAACTTTGAGAGTCCTGGTTTGTAACACTGTCCCAACATATTAATAAATAGGGCCAACTTTCATTCTCAATTAATAGGACCCACTTTCATTACGGATATGGATGATAAAGTATATGGTCACTCTAGAGAAAATGAATGACAGTGTTCTTCATTTCCCTATTACTGTTGTAACTTTCATGACATGTAAATGGACTAAAGGTCTCAAAACAAATTCCCACAACTCAGCCTCATCATTCAATTGCCAGGCATCACTTTGTTAGAACAAAATATTCAATTTTGTTTTTATTTGTTCATAGAATGCTTGAAATACCTCCAGAGCACCAGAATTTGTGGACACCCTTTAATCATTGAGGAGGACAATGAAATACTTCACTTTATATATTTCCTACTCTGTGTTATGTTTCTTTCTCTTCTATGACAAAAAGAGCTGTTTAGACCTTCATTAGAAAATCATGATTCAGTGATGTCTCTGGTTAAACAAATATAAATTTATAGGGTAAAATAAGTTTTCTAAGCCACATCTCATTTCATTTCAGCTTTATCTTAAAAGATGAATATTTTCTCCACTGTATTTATTAAATATGATCCATCCATTTTCTGCCCCCATTGAACATACTGAGAAATTCAAAAGGGATATGTTATTTAAGGTGATGCATTCTCAGAGCATAATACAAAGGTGATTAATTTCAAGGTTGCCTGATGGTCTTTATCTTTTCCCATCTGAGCACAGAAATAATATGTGTACGTATGCACATGTACGTTCTTTTATGCCTGTACAAATATTTTTAAAATGTTTATTTATTTTGAGAAAGAGAAGGAGTGAATGCAAGAGTGCACATGTGAGCGGGGAGGGAGAGAGAGAATCCCAAGCAGGCTCTGAACTGTCAGCACAGAGCCTGATGTGGGGCTCAATTTCATGAGATCATGACCTGAGCTGAAATCAAGAGTCAGATGCTTAACTGACTGAGCCACCAGACACCCCCAACATTTTAAAATTTATGTGTCATTTTGAAAATGTTTATATTATACCACTCCTTTGTAAATAAACATTTTGATACCAATACTTTGAAACTAAAAATAATATAGGAAAGACAAAACAACTACAGAACTGGCATCAGTGTTTTAAGAGTTAGACATCAAAGAATGAAATTAACTTTAGTTTCTCAACTAGTTGTTCAAGAATCTGTCTCTGAGCACATTATAAAACAGTGTGCAATACGGCAAAGGAAACAATCCATAAAACTCATAGGCAACCGACAGAATGGGAAAAGATAGTTGCAAATGACATATCAGATAAAGGGTTAATATCCAAAATCTATAAGGAACTCACCAAAATCCACACCCAAAAAACAAACAACCCAGTGAAGAAATGGGCAGAAGATATGAACAGACACTTCTCCAAAGAGGACATCCAGATGGCCAAGAGACACACGAAATGATGCTCAGCATCCCTCCTCATCAGGGAAATACAAATCAAAAGCACACTGAGATACCACCTCACACCAGTCAGAGTGGCTAGAATGAGCACATCAGAGGACTCTAGATGCTGGCAAGGATGTGGAGAAACGGGCACCCTCCTACACTGCTGGTGGGAATGTAAACTGGTGCAGCCCCTCTGGAAAACAGTGTGGAGGTTCCTCAAAAAATTAACAATAGAACTCTCCTAGGACCCAGCATTAGCACTGCTAGGAATTTACCCAAGGGATACAGGAGTGCTGATGCATAGGGGCACATGTACCCCAATGTCATAGCAGCACTCTCAACAATAGCTAAAACATGGAAAGAGCCTAAGTGTCCATCAACGGACGAAT